>NC_080166.1:114179828-115379828 GCF_950295315.1 Erinaceus europaeus | reverse complement strand
CATTGAAAAGGACTTTTCCAATTAAATTTGATTCCAGGCAAATCACAGAAGTTTTTAGTTCTGTCAGTGTGTACTATGATTAGAGTTGTAAGGATTAGAAAAGTGTTTTCTTTGCTGGAGAGAACCACAGTTGGAGTGAGAGAAGAATCAGTTAAGTGTGTTCCACTCACTGGACAGACTTTGAGATGATTCAGGGGCACATAGAAGGTCACCATCAAACAAGTCATCCACGAACATTAGATTGTTAGTGTTATTTGGTATTTCCAAGTTTTAATAATAGAATCCCAGTTGTAGAAAGATAGTTCTTTTGATATAGAGCACACCTTATCATGCCTGAGATCCTAGGTTCAAGTCAGGGTTCAAGTCTGTGGGAATAGAGGATGGGGTGGTGCCATCTCACTCTTCTCTTTGTCTGTCTGTCTCTCCCTTTCTTTTTTATTTATTTATTTATTTATTTATTTATTTATTTATTATTATCTTTATTTATTGGATAGAGACAGCCAGAAATCAAGAGGGAGGGGGTAATAGAGAGGGAGTGAGACAGAGAGACACCTGCAGACCTGCTTCACCACTTGCAAAGCTTTCCCCCTGCAGGTGGGGTCCAGGGGCTCGAACCCAGGTCCTTGCGCATTGTAATACATGCGCTCAACCAGGTGCACCACCACCTGGCCCCTTCCTTTCTCTTTCTTTAAGAGAAAGAAATAAAAAGAGGGGTCTTGGTAAAAGCTCAGCTGTGGTATTGTACAAGTGTGAGGCTTCAGCTCTGTGTAAGGAAGGAAGGAAGGAAGGGAGGAAGGAAGGAAGGAAGGAAGGAAGGAAGGAAGGAAGGAAGGAAGGAAGGAAAGAAAGAAAGAAAGAAAGAAAGAAAGAAAGAAAGAAAGAAAGAAAGGGCAGGAGGAAGGTAGGTAGATCAGCCTATCATTATACCTGCAGAGCACTGGATTTGTTCTCATAGTCCTGCAGAAAAGATGACCATTGTGGTACTAAGGAAATGACTGTGGACAACCTGGACTTTTATTTTATTTTATTTTATTTTATTTTATTTTATTTTATTTCATTTTATTTTCCAGAGCACTATTCAGCTCTGGCTTATGGTGGTGCAGGGGAACTGAACCTGGGACTTTGGAGTCTCAGGTATGAGTGTATTTGCATAACCATTATGCTATCTACCTTCCATCCCAACCAGGACTTTCTGAAAGAACCAGACTCTGATAAAAATAGAGATTAGACATTATTTCTCTTCCAATCATGGCTTCATGCTCACTATTCCTGACCTACTTTCCAGCTCCCCACAATGAAGAAAAGATCTGAAAGTAAAAGCCATCAAAACTAATTATGCCACTTTCCACCTGTTAATTGACTAGGCCTTAAGTTTCTTTCAGGAAAAGTAGACTTATTCCAAGTAAAATACAGAACTTGGGGGTGAGCAATGATTCAGTGCTTCCCATATCAAGGGCCACTGAATTTATTTTGGAACTCTGAACATACCTTTGAAGATACTTTTGCACTACTTGGTAAGGAAGTGCTCTTGTGACATGTAGGCTGTCTGTCCAGTTAAGAGGTCAGGCAGTCTCTTCTGTAGAAGTGGCCTTGAGTGCTTCCTAGGAGCTTTTCCAGAAGAGCAGGTGGAATATATTGGCTTCTATTAGGTGTCTCTTTGGAGTTTTTGTTTGGTTGGTTGATTTGAGTTTTTTATTTTTTTATTTTTTTGTTTGCTTGTTTTATCATCATCAGGATTTTACCACTCTGGGCTGACTTTTCAGACAGAGAGACAGAGACAGAAAAACAAAGAAATAAAAAGGATGGGGCACAGCACCAAAGCTTCCTCGAATGGGTCTCAGTTCAAATCTGGGTCACAAGCACAATCCAGCTGAGTTATTTTGCTGATCCAGGTGAAACTTTGTGTATTATCAAAATCTAGAATTGAACTTCCAATGGTAAGAATCTAAAGATGGTATGTGGGTTTCAACTAAACTGAAAAAGGTAGAAAGAAAGTCTACCTTCATTGAAGACAAGTTTCCTGAATAATGATCAAAAGAATTATCAACAGGTCAGCCACAGCCTAGGTTTTGGGGTGGGAGGACTTCAATCCCCCCAACACACACACACACACACACACACACACAACCAATATTATATAAAATATCGCAATATTATATAAAATATCGGTGTTGGGTGAGGGTTAATAACATAATGGTTATGCAAAAAGAATCTGATGCCTGAGGCTCCAAAGTCCCAGGTTCAATCCCCTGTACCTCCATAAGCCAGAGCGGAACAGTGGTCTGGTCAAATAAATAAATAAAATACAATCTATTGGTCTTACAACTGAACATACGTACTAGTGAGACAATGTTAGTTGCATACAGAGTGACCAATTAATCCAGTTTGCCTGGTCCTGTCAGGATTTTAGCACTGAAAGCCCAAGGTCTAGGGAAACTCCAGATAAAGTGGACAGGTTTGTCACTAGCAGGTATGATGAGAAGATGATGAGTTGTGAAGCAGACTGAAGTTAGAAAAACAGTACAAGATCCAACCAGCTGCAAAGATGGAAATTTATACGTTGGGCATGGTGCATTCCAATGCAGAGTAGCAGTGAGAAGCCAAGGTCAAGCTAGGTTTTTCATAGCACTAAAGAGAGAAGACACGAAGAGATAGATGTGACCTGTGGTGCTTTTGTGGACCCTGCAAGGCAGATATATCACTAGGCTACATTGCCATGTTGGTTGATTTTGAATCATCTTAGGTCTCAGTCCCTTATTCAATGTTAATCTACATTTGAGAGTTTCATTGAAAGTCTCACACAGATGTATAGATGTACGTATGGTTTGCATCCAGAAAGATACAAGTATTATAACTCTGATCTCAAGATAAGAGATATAAGTCCTCATATATAGGAAGGTGAACAGGGTTTTCACTACTATTACAAGAAATAAGAATGAATATTTATTAAGTGCCCCAATCTCGAAAGATGACTACTCAAAACAGGAGTCAAATTCCTTCCCATAGGGCTTGCAGGATATACTGCTGTCACCCCGTGCTCCATACTCCCCAAGTCTATACAAGGGGTAGAAGGATGAAAGGTAATTGTGGTGCAATTAATGATAGCAGAAATTTATTTCACCAGGACACAAATTTATTTCATTTGTCATAAAATCACTTTCAACCACAAAAATGAGAAACAGGGAAAGCCAGACTGAATCAAAGGGAACCCAAGGATCTCTCTTTATTACTACTAAGCAAGAGATATATAAAGAAAGATCTCAGTCTTCCCTTTTCTCTCTGCCACACTCAAGAGAGAAGCTCCTGATATATAACAATGCTCACTTGCTTTTAAAAAAAATTACTTATTTTAAATATTTGGTAGAACAGAGAAATTGAGAAGGGGAGATAGAGAGGGAAAAAGAAAAACACCTGCAGCACTGCTTCAATGCCTGTGAAGCTTCCCCTCTCCAGGTGGGGCCAGGAGCTTGAACCAGGACCTTGTATAATCAACTGGTTGCACCACTGCCTGCCACTCAATAGATGCTCACTTGTAACTATAGAGGGGAGAGGTGCTTGGTTCTATTGATTCTGAGTTGCCAAGAAAGTACTTTTGAATACCTACTGGCTCCTCTGACTATATTTTCCCAAATTGATGTTCATAATAATGGTCTACAACTAGTATAAGACCTTTCATCATCACCAAAGAAAAAGTATATTGGGGGTCAGGTAGTGCAGTGGGTTAAGCTCACATGGCGTAAAGTGCAAGGGCCGGCTCAAGGATCCTGGTTCCAACCCCTGGCTCCCCACCTGTAGGGGGGGTCACTTCACAAGTGGTGAAGCAGGTCTGCAGGTGTCTATCTTTCTCTCTCCCTCTCTGTCTTCCCCTCCTCTCTCGATTTCTCTCTGTCCTATCCAACAATAACAACATCAATGGTAACAATAACGACAACAACAAGGGCAACAAAATGGAGAAAAATGGCCTCCAGGAGCAGTAGATTCATAGTGCAGGAACCGAGCCCCAGCAGTAAACCTGGAGGCAAAAAAAAAAAAAAGAAAAGAAAAGAAAGAAGGAAAAAGTATATATAGATTGAGATCAGCTTTTATATTACATATAAATAGAAATACCAGTATACACACCTAAGATCAACTACAAAAAAAAAAAAACTTCCTCCATTTTGCTGTACAGCTAACTTCCTCTGCTCTCCTTCCAACTGTGTTAACTAGATTTACTGAAATACTAGTGGAGCTGTGCATATATTAACAACAACAAAAAGGACTGATTTTTAAAATCAGTCTTCAAACTTGGTTTCATGGGGTGCCAAGTTCTGAATGAGCCTTGGGCCTGTTGCCAGCCCTGAGCTCTAACCACTCTGATGAGCAGATCTGAAAAGGTGTGGGTCCTAAAACAAAAACAAAAACCTACCTGGGCAGTGATGGGTGATGTGCAGCACATCAACTCTGTCTCCACTTACTCAGCCTTCTGGAGAAGATACTGGATGGCTTGTGTGTGTGTGTGTGGGGGGGGGGGGGTGGAGCGCAGGTGTCAAGGCTGCTCCTCTAGCCATATCATCAATAGCGTTTTCATTTTGTCAAATTCATCAAAACCTTCCTGCCTCGCAGATTACTGTCATTCACATGGGTTCTACACTCTTCACCTATTATTACACAGCACTAATTGTGCATAAACAGTTTTAAATTGATCAAACTATTCTAATTCCATCCACAGCACATTTCCTCCCCTTTCATTTTTTAAGACATCTGTTTCCATGGTAACCATAGTCTTTTCTTACTAGAACTTTGAACTGTTTCTGCTTTTGCATTTATCAGACCAGAACTGGTTCAAATGGTCACAGAAAATCCTTCCCAACCAAGCTTAAAGGTGACAAGCACATTAGAAAGCATGAAAGCAGAAACAAAAAACGATGATCAAAAGTTGCTAACACTACCTAGCAGTGGTAAGTGAAGCTGGTGAGGGTTTTGATAAGCTATAACTTATTTACATATTTAAATTTTTAATTTTGAGGGCTGGCAGAATAGCACACTGCTTTTCCATGTGCACAACCAGATCTGAGTCTGGCCCCACTGCACTGGAAGAAGCTTCAGTACAGTGGTTTGTGTGTGTCTCTCTCTGTAGTGCTCTGAAAAAAAAAATTGAAAATAAATAAGTCTCTGCATTTATTTTTTTATATTTTATTTGAGAGAGAAAGAGAGAAGGATACAGACACAAAGACTAGAGCACTGCTCAGATCTGGCTTGTGGTGATGCTGGAGATTGAGCCTGGAACTTTAGAGCCTCAGGCATGGAAGTCTTTTGCATAACCATTATGCTATCTCCCATCCCAAATTTATGCATTTGAACCACAGTGTATGCAGTGAAAACAAGAATAATTCAAAAGAGAGAAGCACATTCCATATGCTATAGTCATGAAAATAAGAGTAATTCAATCCTTAGGCCAAATCTTAAAAACATTTTTGAAGACAAAGAAAGGTATATCACAGATACTGAGTGCAACTGAAGTCCTGAGAAATGTTAAAAATGACTTTAAGTTCCTTATGCAGATAAGGAAACAGTTGATGCTCCAGCTAAAATAACGTTCTGGAAAAGGAATGGACATATTTGGTTATTAGAGCTGCCTATTAGAAGTAACAATGATTATACAGCTAGCGATGTTCATCAGGCAGTTTCAAATACAGAGCTAGAAGAAAGGGATGTGGTCTGACCTGCAGCCATAACTAAGGGAATTGGCCAGGAAAGCCATGAATAGGAACTAAATCTTGGAGAACACATAGCTGGAGGAGGAATAATAGAAGTTATTAAAGACATCAGTAGAAGCAGTCAAGTATGGAAATAAAGTGTCAATGCAAGAATTTCAATTTGGAGCTAGAGGTCAGTAACTTCAAATGGCTTCTTATGCAGTCGGCCATGGACTGAATGTCAAGTGTGGAGCAGTGAGGATACAGAAGAAATTTCTCTGACACCACAGCAGCCTCCTTGGAGCCTTGGGGATCAATGAACACTGAAGACACACTATGGGGGCCTAGTGGTGGCACACCTGGTTAAGTGCACATTTAAAGTGTGCAAGGACCCAGGTTCAAGCCCTCAGTCCCCACCTGCAGGGGGGAAACTTCACAAGTAGTGAAACAGGGCTGCAGGTGTCTCTCTGTCTCTCTCCCTGCCTATTACCCTCTTCCCTCTCAATTTCTGGCTGTCTGTATCCAATAAATAGATAAAGATATTTTAAAAAATGTTAAAAGACACACTATGAAGGAGAGGAGGAGAAGGCTACAGACTGATTTGAAATATATTAATTGCCATTAGATATGGCTTCTATGCATATGTGTAGAAGAATAATGAGTTTCAGAAATTATTCTATCCTACTTGCTATGGACTGGGATTATTACAATCAGGATGATAGCCAGAAACAATTAACAAGAAAGAGGTTGGCCATTATTTAAAAATTTTGTTAGCCTCTTCTGTTCCTCACAAGAGGGCAACAGAAACAAAGCAGTGAAACCAAATTTTAGTCTGAACAACCCAGGGAATTTGCATTTAACAGGAAAAGATCATCACAGTAAATATATTTTCCAATTTGTAACAGCTGAGACTCATAAATGGCGATTGTATAAAACATAACAGCTGACAGATTGTCAGCATGTGTTGGCAAGAGCCCTTTGGCTATTAAAAAATAATTAAAACTCACTATAATCTTCCAGCTGCTTCATTTAGGCATTGTGTTTTCTATGCTTGTGGTGAGGCTCTGATTCACATGAAATGGACAGTTCCCCTTTATCAGCTTCTTGGGTTAAGCTAGTGAGTGATGGGCTCTCGTTGGCAAATCTTGTTCCCGCTATAAAATTTACTCAAACCCTCTTTCTTTGGCTCTAGCATCAATGGTTCTAGTTGCCAAGGAGAATTGGGTTCATCCTTTATCTGTCATAGTTAAAGCAAGCAATAACTGCCCGTATTGAGTCACTGGATTAAATGCTTCCATAACCTTCTTTTGTTTTAAAAATAATGTGCTAGTGAGCAGTTTTTCTATGTATTCAATTGAGGAACAACTAAAGAGAGCAAGTTTCAATTGGATTTCAATTAAAGTCAGAGATAGTTTAATGCCCATGAAGACCAATGGGGTAGGGACACATTATCACACGAATTGTGCAGTTTTCCAGTCTAGAGATCAGGGAGAAAGAAAGGAGCTGGGGTGAAGGTGGTAAAGGACAGCCTTTTCAGTATGCATGGTTTAGCCCTCTCTAGCTGGGAGGCAAGAGGCTGGATTATAAAACATTTCAGGCTACTTCTAACTGCAGAATAACAGAGCAGTTTTGAGAATCATTCTTGTGGTTTTCAATTAGAGATTTTCAATCTAATTTTATGTGTAAAACCACACACATATATATCTTAACTGCCACCAGGGTTATCGCTGGGGCTCGGTGCCCACACTAGGAATCCACTACTCCTATGGTCATTTTTCCCTTTTCTTCCTTTCTTTCTTTCTTTCTTTCTTTCTTTCTTTCTTTCTTTCTTTCTTTCTTTCTTTTTTTTCTTTTCTATTTTACTTGATAGGACAGAGAGAAATTGAGAATGGAAAGGAAGATGGAGAGAGAGAAAAATATAGACACCAGCAGACCTGCTTCAGCACTCATGAAGCATCCCCCTATAGGTGGGGAGCAGGGTTCAAACTCAGGTTCTTGCACATGGTAACCTGTGCACACAACTGGGTGTGCCACCATCCAACTCCAAAACCACACATACACACAACAGACTGATTTGATAGGCCCCAAAGATGGGGAATTGCATGAGTATAGTCCTTGTAGAGTCCCAGACACCTATGCTGGCCTACCCTTACCATAAAAAAACACAAAAGTATGGGGCCAGGCGGTGGTGCACCTGGTTAATCGCACATAGTACTATGCGCAAAGACCCGCAAGGACCCAGATTTGAGCCCTAGCTCCCCACCTGCAGGTGGGTTCTTCACAAGCAGTAAAGCAGGTCTGCGGGTGTCTATATTTCTCTCTCTTTATATCCCTTCCCCTCTCAATTTCTCTCTGTCCTATTGAGTAAAATGAAAGAAAAAAAAAAAGGAAAAAGGAAAAAAGAAAAAAAATGGCTGACAGGAGTGATGGATTTGTAGTGCCAGCACTAAGCCCCAGTGATAAACCTGGAGGCAAAACAAAAAACAAACAAAAATACACAAAAGTTTTCTCCTTAATTTGCTATTCCAAGAAGAGTTCATGTTTTCTAGCTATGCCTGGACACATAATACACTTGAATTTTTCCCAATAAACTTTTCTTTCTTTACTTAACTGTCTCCTTCAGAGGTCACCTGGTTCATCCTTCTATCTTCAAAGCCTTTCCTACACATTTCTGTGTAGTTTTTGGCTCCCACTCCCTCCTGCACTTAAACACCCGCCACTGTACTTCTGCCTGTGCTGTAATTAGCTCTGTGTGTCATTCTTTCCTTCTCCCCTACCTACAGAGGGAGATGCTAGAAAATAAAGCCCAGGTCTTATTTTGCCCAGCATATAACAGATGCTTGATAAACACTGAATGGATAAATGAAGTCATGCACAAAAAATAAATGGATTTATAGGGAACAAATTGGTAAAAATTGACTTGTTCTTCCATGGGCAGACAACCTCATCAATGTGTCCTGGAATCTCACCTCTTCAGAGCTCTACCCCACTAGGCAAAGATAGAAACAGACTGAGGGTGTGGATCGACCTGCCAAAGACCATGTCCAGTGGAGAAGTAATTACAGAAGCCAGAACTTCTACATTTTGCAGCCCATAAAGATGACTAGTGGACTCTGAAACCCAATTCCATCGAGACCCGGAAAGAGAAGATGAAAAAAAGACATGCAGAACTAGTAATAGGTGTAGGTGTGACTTAAAAGAAGAGAAGGCAGAACCATGGGGGAAATAATGGATGGATATATATACAGCTAGTTATAGAAATAATAGTAAACCCATATCTGTGACCTTAGGAGAACCACTGCAGTTTCCAATAGAGGGAATGAATGGGGACACAGAACTCTCATGGTGACAAAGGTATGGAATTGTACCCCTGCTATTTTGTAATTTTATAAATCACTAATTTAAAAAAAATGGAATTGCTCTAATTTTCATACATTCTGATAAATAGATAAAAACAAATAGAGGAACTTACTGATAAGGAGGTGATTCAGAGAAAAGTATTCATGTAAAAAGAAAGAATTTCTCTCTTTTTTTTCTTTCTTGGGGGATAATAGTTTACTGTTAACAGTAAAATCCAGTAGTTTGTACATGTGTAACATTTCTCAGTTTTCCACATAACAATTCAACCCCCTCTAGGTCCTTCTCTGCCATCATGTTCCAGGACCTGAACACTCCCCTCACCCCAAAGAATGTCTTTCCTCAGTGTCTCCACTATTCAACTCTGCATGTGCTCTGGTGTCAGTCCCCAGGACCTGATGTAATTTCACCATTGGTGGAGGACATTTCCTTTGCTGTTACATTGCTATCCTTGGGGAGATTTGCATAGTTGTCAGTCAGAGAAAGTACTTAAATTGGTCTAGACAGAATTCTAGTATCTTAAAGGTCAAGGGCAAAAGCCCTTCTGTTCAGCATGTCCAAGAAACTATCAAAAAGCAGCACTGTTTTTATTTGTTTAAAAATCATTATATAGATGGCCTAAATTAATTTTTGAAGAGAAACTAAGCATAAAGAGCTGACTTATCTTGACCTACACAGGCCTTTTCCTAAACTCTGAATTCCTTTCCTAATCTCCCCTTTCTAATCTCTCAAATTATATATATTTGCCTCCAGGCTTATTGCTGGGGCTCAGTGCCTGCACTAAGAATCCACTGCTCCTGAGGCTATTTTTTCCCGTTTGTTGCCCTTGTTTATTACTGTTGTTGTTATTATTGTTGTTGCCATTGCTGTCATTGTTGTTGGATAGGAAAGAGAGATATCAAGAGAGATGAGGAAGACAAAGAGGGGAAAGAGAAAGACAGAAACCTGCAGACCTGTTTCACTGCTTGTGAAGTGACCCTTCTACAGGTGGGGAGCCGGGGGCTCTAACCAGGATCCTTACGCTGGTCCTTGTGCTTCACACCATATGAGCTTAACCTGCTGCGCTACTGCCCGGCCCCTCAAGTTCATTTTAAATACATCAGTTCTTTAGTCACCAGTCACCCCAACTTCATCAATACTGGCTTTACTCTGCTGAAGAACAAGCACTCAACATCCCTTAGTACTAGTGCTGAAGTTAACTATTTTTGATCTTTGGGTTTAAATAACACAGCTGCTCTGCAGAGCTGTAATAGCTTCCTGGTTTCATTCCTTTCTATCTTTGAAACAACAGCTTTCAACCATAGGGTCACAGGCACACCAGTGCAAGGTGTGTGACAAGCACTATTGTGCTAAGCAATGCTGCCACTACCCTATTTGTCAAACACTTAGATCAAGCAATTTCTGAAAATTGCCTACAAGGCTCATGGCAATACTCAGAGGTAGGCATTACTTCTCCATTTTCTACTGGGGTAATCAGTGGGGTTTCATAATTTATCCAAGGTCAAATAGCTAGACAGGAGGTCTAAATGGAAGCTATTTTTTTTCTCCAGGTCTTTGTAATTCCCTAGTTAGTATGCATAATGGTTAAATCTTACTGTCTCCTCCAGAGTTAAAAAAAGAAAACAACTGATTTTAAATGTAAATCTGCGTACTGTAATAACCATGTCCTATAATAGTATTTTTCACATTTACTTACAATGAAAGAGAAAGGGAAACTTTGTAGCTATCATGCTGGAAACTGTGTATCTCATGCATTGACAGGGGTGACCATTGCAACCGTGTTTCTACAACTGAGACAAGTGTGCTTCAGATGCATTTTACTGTCGTTCTCATTTTATGGGGAAGTTAGCAAAGCCTAGGCCCAGAGCCTTGTAAACATTCATCTTTGTTTGTTACTGCTGAACACAGATGGAAAGCTGACTTCAAAGTCTGGCAGACATCTTCCTGTGCATTATCTAAAGTGTGCAACTCAGTTAGCCCTTGAGACACCAGTACATGATTGAATCATTTAGATGCTCTCATCTATCTATATGCTTTGTATGCTCATAAGTATCTAGGTACTAAGGTAAATTTCTTTTTTTATTATCTTTATATATTTATTGGATAGACACAGCCAGAAATTGAGAGGGAAGGGGGTTATAGAGAGGGAAAGAGATAGAGAGACACCTGCAGTCCTGCTTCACCAGTTGTGAAGGTTTCCCTCTGCAGGTGGGGAGCGGGGGCTCAAACCTGGGTCCTTGTGCACTGTAAGATGTGCACTCAACCAAGTGCGTCACCACCCGGCCCCCTAAGGTAATTTTCTATCAATATGTGTTGGTATGCTTCTAATTCTGCTTTTAAAAACCCCTTCTGTTTCATTTGGTTTAATCCCCCCTGCATTCTATTTACATAACACTGTATTCTATTTACATAACCTCTGTTAACAAGCACCACCCTCCCTCCAGGGCATTGGTGGTTCAGTGGTAGAATTCTTGGCTGCTCCGCCCCCTCTCCTTGTCACACCCTGATCTTCCACCAGTCACTTTTCGCTCCACCTTCTCTATGTCACATCCTGTTTCCACCCTACTTGGAGAGTATAAAAACAGCTGCTCTTCTGATTAAAGACACTTGGAAATTGCTTTCCTGCTCTGAGGGTTCCAGAGTGTATCTCCTGCGAAGTTAGTGCGGCACGAGTTCCTGATCCTTCTCCCACGCAGCAGCCTAGACTGGCTCCAGTTGAGTTCTCTCCAACCCAGAGAGCACTAGCTCGGGAAAAAGCACCCTCAGGCTATCCCGGCAAATATGAATAGACTATGTTTAGGGTAATGCCTCGGCAAAATGATTCCTTTCCAGCTGAAAATATAAGTACCTCCTGAATTAGTGGGGAATCTAGAATTTTCAGAAAGTCTGATAACTTGAAGTACCGTTATGCCTTCTTCTGGAATTTCAAGCCAAAACCTTACTATTTTTATTAGAGATCATCCCTTATATTATTATTTAACTTTAAGGCTACCTGCAGGCAAATTCCTTTAACTAAGTGATCTCTTAATCTTTCAATATATGGTCTCCAAAGAAGATTCTAGACACAGTAGGCACTCCAGAGGCATATGTTATCAAAGTAGGCAAAGTAATGACTTTACTAGTATGTAAGGGTTCTTAACTAGGGGTGATTTTTGCCTCTTTTGCTCTCTCTCTCTCACACACACACACACACACACACACACACACACACACACACTTGGAAATACCTAATGACACAGCAGATACTTTGACACTTTTAATTTTTGTCCTCAATTTTTGGTGAGGCTATTTCTGAATTTAGCTGTCACATAACATCCTACAGTACACAAGACACCTCCCACAATTATCTGGCCCCAAATGTCCATGGCGCACAGGTTGTGAAATCTTGATTTAGACAATCTACAGAAAGTTCTATAAGCAGGCCAGAAATTTCAGAAATAAGTCAGAACTCATATTAGGAAAAATGTCATTTCAACTAGTCATGTAATTTATAGATTGTATTCCACAGAAGCATAAACCAAATTGGAGATCCCAGGTGATCATTTTTTTGTCTCACAGCTCATTTTTGTTCTCCAGCCCTACCCTCAATCAGATAATGCCTTTGGACTTTAAGAAGTCAGCATTTGTATGCTCACCCATAGCCCAAAATAACCCAAAGAACGAAACTCTCATTCAGTAACAGTGGCATTATTTTTTACTGTGGGTCACAGCTCATAATATGCAATTCAGCTAAAAGGGAAAGATACAAAACATTTGAGATGACTGGCAGGAGAAAACTCTAAAAATGCTCCAGTACAAAGGGGGCTTAAAATGTCACAGGAAATTTTTTTTCTTGAACATGGAATAGCTTATGAATGCTTCATTCTTTCCAGAACAGTTAAAACACTGTATATTGCAGGCTGCTTGAACTGAGAAGACAGGGAGAGCCTTCTCTTTTGTTCTGTGGCTTGCCCCTAGAAGGTTTTCCCGGGTGAACTTGGACCAATGAGAAGTGAGGATATAGGAGCAGAAAGATTGCATCTAAGATTAAGTTTATAATCTGGGTTGTATTTACAGGCCCTTTTGGAATGAAGATATACTGCTTCCAACTGAAAAGCCAAAGGAACTGAGCAGAGATGGCTAAGTCTTTCACTAGAGATAACATTTGTATGGCATTTTCACTATCATCAATTACCTGAAGACCCAGTTGTCCAAGGCAGAATGAAGCCAGCTCTCAGACTGACATGGAATCAAAGTGATGAATGGGTGTATTAGAAAGGATGACTCACTGACAGACATTCTGCATCAGGTGGCATTAACCAAGTGTCAACAGGGAGCAGATCTGTTGCCTGGGGCCCTGCCTTCTTCAGACATTCTAGACTGTCCCCTCCAGTTACTAGTGAGCTCAGGGCCTCACATGATGGTGGCAGCACTCTGCCTCAGCTGCTTGTTAGATGTGATGGGGCCTCTATGGGGAGAGTGTTTCTTTTCTGACAATCTGCAAAAGATCCAAATTCTCTGGGCTTTAGATTAATTTCCTGTTCTCTAGGTCTGCACCATGAGAAAACAAATATCTCCAAAATTACATATAATTATTAGCTGTTTGCTTGTCACTGCAAGATAAGATCTTATTGCCCTCCCACAATACCCAACACACTCACCACACACACACACATTCTCTCTCTCTCTCTCTCTCTCTCTCTCTTCCAGATTTTCACATGTTATTTATAAATCTCAATCTGGGAGATTAGAATCCAGTTCCCATGCACACGTTAACCCATGGTCATAATTATGGACATGTGACTACTGCATTTGTTCCCTGGAAGATAATGAAAACGTGGAGGCACAGTGTCCAATTATGGAGACCTGTGCTAGTTAAGGTGGGTGTGGTGGCCCTCAGACTACCCCAGACATGAGATCAATCACTTCCCTGTCCAAGTCTATTCTCTTTAGGCAGGTGGTCAGGCTAGCTAAAGCATGCATGGAGATAAGAACAGGCAACTGAAAGTCTCAAGACAGGTGTCTAAATTCTGACTCTGTCACTTCCCTGATACAGAATCTTGAGCAGGTCATTTAGCTGCTTTGAACCCCAGTTTCCTCATTTTTAGAAAGGAGGTTATAAAAATTCACTGTGAAACAAGGCTCCCCAATGATGATAGTACTGACATTTGCAGCCAGTCAAGTCTTTGGCATGTGGGCCATCTTGTATGTTGCAGAGCATTTAGAAGCATCCCCAGTCTCAATATTATAAATCAGTTGGAGGGCTGGGGAGATAACCTAATAGTTATGCCAAAAGACTTTAATGCCTAAGGCTCTGATGTCCTAGGTTTAATTCCTAACACAACCATAAGCCAGAGATGAGCAGTACTCAGGTAAAAATAAATAAATAAATAGCACCCAATTTTGGGCTGTGATGATTAAAAATACCTCCAGAGAAGAAAATACAGTAAAACATGAACTGAATATGGCATATTGCATCAGGGAACTGAGGAAGGAGGAGGTAGGGAGAAGTAGCAGAGAACTGTGGGGACCAGGTGCATAATGAAATCATATGCATGTGTCAATCACTGTACTGTAAAGCATTAACCCCCTCAATAAAAAAAAGTTAAAAAAAAAAACTCCAGATATTATTAAGTTGCCCCAGAGGGTCCAATCGCCCCCCCCCCCTTTAGAACTAATGCTGACTTGGAATCCTATCTTCTTTAATTCGATGATGAAATATGCAGAAACTTGAATTCTATTCCTAAGGATTTAGATTAGCAGGTGAGTCAAAACTGTGAGTGAAAGGAGAGAACTCAGTTCTCATCTTTGGAAAGGAGAATTTGGAATAAAACTGGGAATCATTTGGCTTCTCTTGGAGTCCTGAATCTTGGAGATTCTAGATTTTGTCTTTATTCTGGACAGAGGATTTTGTTTCAGTCTTAGGCCAGGAGTCCAGGTAGAAGCATATTCTTTGCACATGGGTTGCGGAGCTTAATCAAGATAAATGTAGGGTCAGAATGACCCCTGTAATTGGCCATATAATTACAACTAAAGAGTCAGCTTGATGTAGCTTACATTGGAATGTCACCAAGGCACTTGCTTCCCACCTGGAGGCAAAAACCACAGTACCTGATGATTATAATTCTAGCTGTGCTTCCATTTGTAGCATTCTGACAAATGGCTCAATCAAGGGCTAGTCAGATGGCAGCAAAAAAATGGCAAGAATCCAGAACTACCAAATATATCTTCTTACTGTTAGGAAATGCATCCATGAATTGTTTGTCCTCCTTCTATGGTGTGCTAGGACATCTCCTGCCCTTCAGCCTGGACAAGGCTTTATAACTATGTTGACTAAGAGAACACAGCAAAAAATGACCCCATGAAATTTCCAAGGGCAGTCATGAAAAGGCATGCACTTTTGCTTAGCTCACTCTTGGAAGACCATCTCCACGCTGTGAGGAAGTCTAATTAGTCCCTGAGAAAGGACACTGTTAAGGTCCCACCTGTAAGATACCATCACTGCCAGTCCTGTGAGTAAATGAGGTTTTGCATGATACCAGGATCCAGCTAATGTCAAGTCATTACTAAGCAGTGTTCTCTTTTCCAAATTCCTGATTCACAGAATCCAAGAACATCATGATGGTTATGTAAGGACTGCAAATTTGGGGTTGACTGTTAAAGAACAGTAACAGAAAACATTTCTGTGAAGTCTGTTGTTGTGCAAAGAAGGAGACCCATTTATAATAAAAGTGAGATATAAAGCAACATCCATTTATAATAAAAGTTAGATGTGCTAAGACTCGCTAGGAAGGGGCAAGACTCCCGCCCAAGACAGTGATGCAACTCAATGACGATGGCTCTGAAGTTCTCACTGGAGAACTTGGGTCTTGTGGGATTGGAGGTGACATAAGAACTGTCAGGAAATGGGTCTGTTGTTGAGCATGATGAGGTCACACATCTCACCAGTAGCATCTAAAGTTCTTTCCTAATACAGAGGTGTTGTAGCCAGGTACAGTGCAGCCTGGTCAGCAAGAAAGAAAAAAACTGGATCAACATGTAAACGTCAGACAAGAGCATAAGTGGCAGCCCTGAAAGAAGAGAAATCCTTTGGGTAGTCATAACCTTCAGAAGCTGGTTATTGGGCCAGGAGCAGCCTGTCTTTCCTGGCACTAACCCACCCAGAGGGTGGACAATGATCTCCAGTTTTTTCTTGTGAGGAGAGGTCATGGGGATAGTGTGACTATAACCTGACAGGAAGAGAGGCTCTGTCTGACTCACTATAACTTCTTGTCATCTTATCCAAAGAGATAGCCATCTTGACAAAGAACGATAAAAATGAACTAGACTTGGGAGAATGTAAAAAAATGGCTTTTAAACAGAAATTAATGGACTACAGTATGTTGAGAAAATGGTGGAATGTGTTTGGGGTTTGGAAGGAGGCTGAAAAGCACATTAGACAAGTCAGAAGATTTCTGTATTACCAAATAAGTCAATTTTCTAACAGATTCTTCCTCCTTGAAGCACACAAACTCAGCTCACTACAGGCCCTGTAGTTATCTCATTTAATTGGGATTTAACCTGCAGCTAGTTAAAATATGAACTATACTTCAGGTAGAGAAGCAAAACTTTATATTAATAGCTCTTATAAAATACTGTATGAGAATTTTTTATTCAATATAAGTGGGGAGCCTGCTGGAGGCAAATATGTGTGATTTCACACTTCATAAAATATTTAAGTATCTTTAAATTACTTCTCACATGGTTGACATTTTAAATTATCTTTCTTGATAAAATAATGACAGACTGCTTAAGAATTTTCTATAAATAACAATAGCAGGAGTCCTATATGGCCATATTGCTTATTGAGATTCTTTATAAATTAGTGATGTAGTTTTTTTTTAATTTTTTATTGTCTTTATTTATTTATTGGATAGAGATAGCCAGAAATAGAGGGAAGGGGGGATAGAAAGGGAGACAAAGAGGCACCTGCAACACTGCTTCACCACTCATGAAGTTTTCCCTCTGCAGGTAGGGACCAGGGACTCGAACCTGGGTCCTCGAGCACTGTAACATGTGCACTCAACCAGGTGCACCACCACACGGTCCCCAGTCATGTAGTTTTAAACTAATTTAGAAACTGACCTGATTTACTACTATTTCAGTTTATTCACATTTATAAAACCTGGCAGTAAATTATACATATATCTTGATATATTATACTTTAAGAAAAGCTTTTTAAATATAAAATCAGACAAAGTAATTTGTAGTGTCAGGGCCAGGTGGCTGTGTACCTGGTTAAGTGCAAATACTACCATGTGAAAGGGACCAGGTTCCAGCCCCTGGTCCCCACCTGCAGAGGGAAATCTTGATAAGTGGTGAAGCAGGGCTGCAGGTGTCTCTCTCCCTTCCTCCCTTTCTATCTCCCCCACTCAATTTTTTCTGTCCCTATCCAATAACAAATGAATTAAATTTTAAAAATTTTTAAAAAGAGAATTAAATTTCCTTTGAAAAAGTAATCTGTAGTGTCTAGGTATTCAGAATTCAACTCTATCATCCACATTAAATTAACTTTCTATAAGATTTAATTTTTATTTATTCTCTAGTAATAACATCTTAAAAGAGATCATGCTTAAAGCAGAATGAAAATATGTATCATTCCATAGGGTAATTTAATTACAAACCAGTGTAGCTTCTGTTATAAGGGAGACCTTACTTAGAAAGAACTATTGATAAACAGGTATCTCTAAGTGAAGTAAAAATCTGTAGTTAAAAGTACAGTAACACAGTTAAATTAATGGACTCTTAAAGGAGGGGAAAACATGAAGTGGTAAGTTATTAATTGGAAACATTAAAATTGTATAAAGCATATATTTTGTCATTTTCAAAAGTTATAGAACTAAAACCTATATTTACCACTTATATTGCCATACTTAAAGTTCTCATCCCTCATGATATTTGTGGGATTGAGAAAAACCAAACTTAAAGTCAAAAAGCCCTGGATCCAGTTTCTGCCTCTGCTAGTTGTTTCTATTTAACTTGAATAAATTACTTTATTATTTTTTATTGGGGGATTGATGTTTTACAGTTAACAGTAAAAAATAAGTTACTTTAATCTCACTGGGTCTCCATGTCTTAACCTTTAAAATGGGAGTGATAATTAAAGTTGTAAAAATCAAATGGAATAATGATTTGCCCTGTGTAGACAAGGTCTTGACTAAATACATGCTTGATCACTAGTTCTATTACTCACTAGTCAATGGAATCACTCCAAATCCATGCTTACTTATCTATCTTTCTAGATGGAAACTACTATTTTCCTCTTAATTACTTTTATATCCAAAAAAACACTTAGTATCTATCAAAAAAAAAATTCAAACTCACTATTGTCTGGACTCAGAACTTACTTGATTTCAACCTTACCTATAGTTCCTCCAGATGTTCTCAGTCTGCCACCTTTGGACCACAGTGTTAATTATTCAAGTCAAACTTTTCACTTATTTTGTTGCCTTGCTTAGAATCAGTGCCTTCTGATCTAGCAAACAAACACAAAAACCATGTATCTGAAGAAATCTATACACACCTATGTTCATAGCAGCACTATCTGTAATAGCCAAAATTTGAGAACAATCTAAATGTCCAATAAGAAATTAGTTGTTAGGGGCCAGGTGGTTAAGCACATACATTACAGGGCACAAGAACCTGAGTTCAAGCCCCTGGCCTCCACCTGCAGGGGGAAAGCTTCACAAGTGGCGAAGCAGGGCTGCAGGTATCTGTCTCTCTGTCTCTTTCCCTTTCTATCTCTCCCTTCCCTCTCAATTTCTCTGTCTCTGTCCAATAAAATATAAAATAAACAAAAATATTTTAAAAAATAAATTAGTTGTTAAAGAACTTATGGTGTGTGTGTGTGTGTGTGTCTGTGTGTCTGTGTGTAAGAGAGAGAGAGAGAAACTAATACTCAGCTGTAAACAATGAAAAAATTTTCTCTTTTGCTACATCCTGAAGGAACTTGAAGGAACTGTGCTAAGTGAGATAAGCTAGAGGGAAAATGAAAAATACCAGATGACCTTACTCATAGGATAAACATAGTAAACAAAAAAAGGTAAAATATAGGGTGAATATTGGAATAGCTTTGGTGTATTTCAGTGCTTCGTTTAGGGAAGTCAGACTTGAAAGATGGAGAATTAGATATGTTTCTAACAGTTTCATTCCAGAGCTGAAGTTCATATGCTCAACTTACTGGGGTTGCTCTCATTAGTTTAAGAAATGAAAATATTTTCTGTCCTACCCTTAGTTTGACAACTATCTGTTTTGAAAGGTAAATTCCATTTGATTATGCAAGTTCTTGTTTAAATTGCATAGTTTCTAAGCTTACTTTGTCATACTTTTTCCTCCTCTGAGGAAACTTTAGACATTCTAAATCAGATCCACAATGGATGTGAGCCTTCCCTATGGTACCCCTTATGTGTAATCATCCCAAGTTGTGCATGTTCTGTCTCCTCTATAGGCTGTACTAGTTGTACTGCTGAGTTGTAGTGCCTTTTTTTATTTCTTTTTTTAATTTAACACTAAGCTCTCAGTAAGTGCTTAGCTCTGTGCTAAGCACTTTATATATACTTCATCCCACAATAAATCCTGGCAGTAGATATTAATTTTATTCTCAATTTAGATGAGGACAGAGACATAACTTGTTACACATCACACTGCTAATCAGTGATGGAACTAGGATGGGAACTCAGGTTGAAAGAATGTCAAAGTCCATACTTGAAAACAATGCATGCTACATCTATGAACTACAAATTTCAAAAAAATTCAAACCCTCCCAGAATCAAAGAAAAAAAAAAGTCTTATTGTTCTTTTATCTCTGAGATAAATTCAGGTCTGAAGGCTATATAACTCCTCTGTGAAACCACTAGCATCACTTGCAAAACATGATTATCTGTTTAAATGGCTGTTCCTCAAGCAGAGCTAGCTAGAAACCAGAATGTGATCTAAGGCAAAAGCCACAAAGGCTCAGAGCAGCATTTCAGGAGTAGAGAGAAGTTAGTCTCACCCACGCCTGCTTAGAAGCTATAAAGTTTTATCTTGTGTTGGAGTAAGATGCTTCAGCAAGTTACTCCAAGTACCTGATTACTTATCAATATGCAAGCTCCTTTCTTCCTCATTCATGTTCCCCTGTCAAATTACACTACACTCCAGACTCCCAGTCTTTCCATATAATAACCAAAATATGGAGAGCGTGCAGTAATTTTTAAAATTTTTTTTCTTTTTTTATTTATTTACAAAAAAGCATTGACAAAACCATAGGATAAGAAGGGTACAACTCCACACAATTCCCACCACCAGACCTCTGTATACCATCCCCTCCGCTGATGGCTTTCCTATTCTTTAACCCTCTCGGAGTATGGACCCAAGGTCATTGTGGGATGCAGAAGGTGGAAGGTCTGGCTTCTGTAATTGCTTCCCTGCTGAACATGGGCATTGACAGATCGATCCATACTCTCAGCCTGCCTCTCTCTTTCCCTAGTAGGGTGGGGCTTTGGGGAAGCTGAGCTCCAGGATACATTGGTGGAGTTGTCTGTCTAGGGAAGTCTGGTTGGCATCATGCTAGCATCTGAAATCTGATGGTTGAAAAGAGAATGAAACCCAAGCAAATTGTTGATCATGAACCTAAAGGCTGTAATAGTGCAGATGAAGAGTTGGGGGGGTCCTCCATTTTGTAGATAGCTAGTAGGCATATTTTAGTTATAGTCCAAAGGGCCTGTGGCTATACTAGTTTTTTTTCTCTTTTTTCCCCTGAACCTGAAATCTGATATGCAGCTGGATCCAAGTTATTGTCTGGAGATGATGTTATGGTTGGAAAAGGACCAGAAAGCTGGATCAGGGATGAGAGTAGCTCCTTAATATGGGAAAAGGGTATAAATATTGTTGAGTGTAAATCCCATTGATTTGATTTGGTCTGGGACCCATATTCAGTGTAGGAGCCTACGTGACCTCTGCATCCCTGTAGATCTGAGCTCACATTCTATGGTCATAAGTAGAAACATACCAGGCTGCCCCAATGTCGACCCATCTTCCTCAGGTGCAGCATAGAGTATGTTGTCCATCCTCCCTTCAGAGGAAGGAACATTCTCCACCATTGTTGATCCAAGTTGAGGGCAAGGTCCTATGGAGACCCACAAAGGGATCTATTTTGTTGTTCCTGATAGAGATGACCAGTAACAATGGAGAGAGGGATTTATTTGAGGTCTAGGCCCATCATGTCTGTTTGGGAATTTCAGGCCTCCCCTGAATAGGGCTCCAGCTGATGGGGGGGGCGGACTGATAGTGACTAAAGAGTCATCATTAAAGTATGCCAGTCTCTTGCCCTTATTCAGCTTTTGCAGTCTTTGCTTTGATAAGGTTAGCTCTGGAGTGAGTGAGAGAACTGTAATAGGAAGTATGTGAGGAGGGTATCTAAGTCTAATTAGATACTATTTCACTAGGAACTTTATACTAACTGCAGACTATTGTGTACTTTTGCTTTCAGGTATATATTTTGCCCTAATTTATAGATACATGTGAACATATGCTCTATCTCATGGGACCTGGTCTATATCTAGGTTTTGGGACTTTGTTAGAAAGTGAACTGCCTGGAATGGAATTAGAGAATACTATGAAAGGACTGTGTCCACAGACATCAGGCATGGAATTTTTAAATTTTCTACACAGCTTAGTAATTGCTCGTGTTACAAAAATCCACTAGTGGCAGTACATGTGCCAAAGGGTGGGGGGTAGTAGTAGAGGAGACACCAAAACTAACAAACAGAACTCCAACATGTCTGAGGGGAATGTTTTAAAGTGTTTCATCCCATTACCTTTCCCCTGACTATTCTGAGACATGTCAGACCAGGCAGTGACGAGAAAAGGCCAGTGCCAGGAAAGTGCTGGTCATATCTTTCTTTCATCAGATAATTGTGTAGTGTGACACTTATTTCCTCAGACACTTCAGACTCAGACAACATGCTGTAACCAGGCAATCCTACCACTAAAAGGAATGGCCAGCCCAACAGAAATGATCAGCCTTAGAAATGCAGAAGACATTGCAGTACAGTTTCTAACAGCTAAAACCTGGAAGCAGCCTAAGTGTCCAACAGCAGATGAGTGGCTAAGAAAGTGTGGTACAATGTGACCCACGGTCTCACCTCTCTAGAATCCTAGCCCAATAGGGAAAGAAAAAATAATGGGCTGGGAATATGGATCACCTGCCAAAGTTCATGTCCAGCAGAGAAGCAATTAGAAGTCAGACCTTCCACCTTCTGCTCCCCATAAAGAATTTTGGTCCATATTCCCAGAGAGATATAGAATAGGGAAGCTTCCAATGGAGGGAATGGGACATGGAACTCTGGTGGTGGGAATTGTACCCTTATCTCACAATCTTGTTAATCATTTTTTAATCACTAATAAGTTTTTTTTTTTTTAAAAAAAAAAGGAAATTTGTGGTATATATGCACAATGGAATATCACTCAAATATTACGAATGATGAATTTAACTTCTTCACCTCAACTTGAATGGAGCTTAAAGGAATCATGTTAAGTTAAATAAGCCAGAAAGAGAAGGGATGAATATGGGATAATCTTACTCATGGACAGAAGCTAAGAAACAAGAAAATAAAGGGGAAATACAAAATAAAGCTTGGACTGGGTATGGTATATTTCACCAAAGCAAAGGACTCGGGTAGGGGTGATCTTTCAGGGCCTGCTGCATGATGGTGGAAGAGAACCTAGGCTGGGGGTGAGAGTGACTTGCTGAAAATTGAGAAAATTTACATATGTATCAATGACTGTATTTACTATAAACCACTAATCCCCTAATAAAAAAGAAAGAGAAAGAGAAACACTCTCACTTCCAACCTAGGCCCTTTTCCATCATTGTGTACCAGAACCTCAAAGCCCACCTCCAGCCCCTCCCTGACCTCCCTCCTCAGAGTCCTTTCCTTGGTACAATATACCAAACCAGTCCAAGTTTTACTTTTTGTGTTTTGCACCCATGTGCCAACAGCTTTATTGTCAATCATTAACCAACCACCCACCCCCCTCAAATAAAGAGAAACTAGAATTTCTGGAAGAACAACAGATAAGTTTTAGAAGCAATTAAAATAAACTCAACCATATTTTTTTCCTTTTAAGTTTCTGATGCAGATTTTAAAATAAAATCTGTGTGAAACTTGTAAAATGCCTCATACTACCAAGAGAATCCATAATAAAATCAGTTTAAAAAACAAAGGCAGCCTTATTCATATGGAAAATTCATAACTCTTCAAGGCACTAGATTTATGACACTTTGACTTTCTGAGTTTATAACACAACATATTTCACATAAAAAGGTTTGACTTTTTAAAAAGAAGTTTTATTCTGTTTATGGTCATGGAGAAGTTTCACAAAGGGCCAAGCAAGGCTTAATAACTAAGAAAACTACAGAGTAAAATTCCTGACACCTCTGAATGGAGAAATATAAAAGGGAAAACTGAAGTTTGAAATGACCCTAGTTAATTATATGGAGTCACTTGTAGGTATATGAAAGTAATTTGCAGATATATAAAAGAAAATGTAAGAGAAAGCTAAGAGCTAGTAGACTGTGTCCATTTGGGAACCAATTAGAAACCAAACCAAACCACAGAATGTCACATTACTCCTGTATCTTGAGTGATAGAAAGAGAAGCAAGTGTGGTGAAGCTTAGTACCCAGCAAAAGACTAAAGAGCTGGGGGTTGCTTTGTGGAGTTCTGGTGTTCAGACCAGCCCATGCCCACTAATGCGGTAGCCTCTCTTGGCCACAGCAGAGTTGGGCATTATCCCTTCCATTTGACTTAATCTCTCTATCATTAATAAATAATTTTTTAAAAAAAGAGTTTATGGTCACCAGATTAGAACAGTTGTCCTAAGATGGAGGATCCCTTTTTTTCTAGTTCCCTGAGTTTGCCACACAGGTCAGCTTTCTCTTTGTACTGGACACTAATCTATTCTACTTAAGACTCATGTTATCAGGATTTATTTTCCATATTGAAGTTTTAGAGCTGCACTGAATTCCTGTTTCAGATGTTTCAGTCATGATCTAGGCTCTGTATACTGAAGGAGAAGCACTATACTATGGATTGTCTCTTTGGGAACCCAATTATTGGAGAAACCCTCAAACTACATGCAACCAGGCACCCAAAATTAAACCTCTTCTTCAGAAAAACTCCCTTCCTTAATCACTCGCATTGCATAGTCAGCTCATCAATCACTTTATGTAAATAGCAGTCTTGCAGCAAGGGAGGAGGTCTGTTTATTATTTTTGATCCTGTTTTGCTCCTGGCAAAATTTCACAAACAGCAGAAGTTGGCAGAACGTTGATATTTTCTTCTGACTGGCTACTGTTCTCTGGCTACAAGTGCAGAGTACAACTATGACTGTTTTGGTCTGCAGGCCTCTATCATGACTGAGGTCAAAATGGCAAAATCTGGGGTCGGGGGGGAAGGGTGAAGAGAGGGAATCTCTGTCCAAGACTTCTCCCTAGAAATAGAGCTTCTAACATAATCATGCTTTCCTTGCACTATGAAACTGACAAGTTCAAGACTCATAGCCCAAAGCAAAATACATGTCTGATCTAGCTCCTCCTTGATAGTTAGTTGTCTACAAAGGTCCAAAGTGAAGGTCAAGTGAGTCATTGAGCAACATGGGTCCTAAGAGTCCTGGAAAAACTTGGAAAAGGATGAGCAGTCCCCCATCCCTACCCACACCCCAACACTTTCTAGGAAGAAGGGCAGCATTTCATAACATTGGAAAAGGCGGGTTAGGAGGTGGAGGTAGCTGTTCTTTTCCTTCTATGCTTGTTCCTACCTAACCATGCTACATTCCTTGCCAAAGGCCAGAATGCTGCTGCCTTGACATTTACTTTGGACACTGAGTTCTTGATAAAGAGCAGTCAGCCTTGGGGCTGGAGACAGAGGCAGTTAGTATAGGGGATGGTCATGTGGAATTGCTGCTGGTTTGGGGAGGCTCAATCAAGAACTCATAACAACTTGAGAGACTGGAAAGGGAGAGACAGTGCTAAAATGTGAACCAAACCAGTGCTAAAATGTGAACCAAACCAAGACAAGCAAGCTCCTGTGATTTGAGGCAGACATGCCAAGATAGAATGAGTGATGGTAATACTCAGGTGCTAAAACTATACATACTCAGAATTCAAAGCCCAGCCAGTCTGCCACCTACTTACTGGGAGACTTTGAGCACGTTATTTAACCCACTGGGCCTTTATTTTCACATCTGGAAAATGGACCTTGAGTACTAGGTCTTATATATTTATTTTCTAGATGAGTAAACTTAACTTTTGATGTGTCCAAGAAACCTAAATAAACTATATATATATATCACTGAAAATAGCTGAGGTACATAATAGCAAGTGCTCAGTAAGAACAGATACAACTATGGAAGCAGGAGATCACTCACTGGGAAGAGTATGTACCTTAAGATAAGCAAGCCCCAGTTCAGGTTCCAACACAGCAAGGGAGTCCCATGCATAGGCCTAAGCTCCACAGATGGTGGAGCAATGCTATGCTGTCTGGTGCTCCAGCTTGTGCATCTTCCTCTCTCTCTCCCTCTCTCTCTTTCTCTGTCTCTCTCCCCCCAATCTCTTAATTTAAATAAAGGATATTAAAAGAAGATGGGGGGGGGGCGGTAGTGCAGCGGGTAAAGTGCCCATGGCGGGAAACGCAAGGACTGGCTTAAGGATCCTGGTTCAAACCCCCAGCTTCCCACCTGTGGGGGGGGGGGTACCTTCACAAGCAGTGAAGCAGGTCTACTGGTGTCTATCTTTCTCTCCTCCTCTCTGTCTTCCCCTCCTCTCTCGATTTCTCTCTATCCTATCCAACAACAACAACAGTAATAATAACAACAACAATAATAACAACAACAATGATAAACAACAAGGACAACAAAAGGGAAAAAACAGCCTCCAGGAGCAGTGGATTCATAGTGCAGGCACAGGCCCCAGCAATAACTCTGGAGACAAATAAAATAAAATAAAATAAAATAAAATAAAATAAAATAAAATATGATATCGAGGAGTCTGACCCCTGCCACACTGAGGTAAAGCTTTGGTGATGTGGTATCTTTCTATCTGTAAGTGGCAACCGGGAGCAGTAGTGCCCCAGTGATAATGAGCAAATGTACAAAGGAACAAACAGAAAAAGACAAGGAAAGTAGCAATGGAACTGCACATGCAGACGGTCCTGGTTTATTGCTGAAATAAATAAATAAGTAAATAGATGTAAGTACACTACTTGGAGAATTCTGTACACAGCCCACAAGCTAAACTGTGCCATAAAATTAATAAAGCATCTAACTACCAATCCCCAGACCCAAAACATTTCATCTAAACTAACACATGAATGCTAACAACTATGTTGACAACTGACAACATGTCTCCCCATGACAAACTCCAACTTTCACTTTCTTTTCACTTGGATGACCCAGTGGAAATGTTCTCCCTCAGCCCACTGCATATCACCTCTTGGTGCAGCTGCATAGACTCTAGCAGCCTGCAGGAAGCATGACTGAGAGTTAATGAACTGAAAAGAACTTGCTTCAACCCAGTGTCATTCCTGCATCATGGAACAAAACCATAAGCTTCACAGGATGGAAGCTGCAGGGCTTCCTTTCTAAGGGCTACCTTGACTATGATGATCAAAGATGACAGCAAGTGACAGAGAGGAGAAACCTCACATGAAAAAGAAACAGAATGGCTTTCTCCAAAACTGAATTAGAAAGCTGGAGGTAAGAAAGTCATTTTACTCTAAGTGGAAAGCAGAGAGGGGTGAAAAACTGGATCCCACAGCCACTTCTACTCTACGACTAAGTTAATGTTTTACAGCTATGCTGCTAACTGCCAAGTTTCTTTCCTCTATCAAGAGAATTTATACTTATCTTTGAGCCTGCTCAAGTTAACCTGCTTTTCCACACAGCAAAATCAAGTGAAAATCCACTTCTAAAGAAATGACTCAGAAAGAAAAGATTAAAAGCATTTCCAAGCAGGATAAGTTGCATGTACATCTGGCATTACTTTGAAAGTCTGATTTTAGGGGACACAACCTCCTAATTCAAGACTATAATACCACTTTATACACATATTCAAAAAGACAATGAGTGACCTGGAAGGTAACAAAGTGAATAAAGCTTTGGACTCTCAAGCCTGGGCCCCTAAATTCAATCCCTGGCATCACATGTGCTAGAGTCAAGATCTGGTTCTTTCTCTCTCCTCTAACTCCATAATGTTTTTAAAAGCCATGAATATAGAATTGCTTCTCAAACTTTCATGTACTATACCAGTGAAGGAACTAGCATCAGATAATTTTAGGAATTACAGGGCATTGAATATACACATTAAATATCTCACCCTATGTAAAAGGTTTTTTGTTTGTTTGTTTACAAAGTTTGTAAGATTAAATTATTCTATTATATCAAGATGATACTAACATCTCTATCTTCATAGGGCAAATTCTAAATGAAGAAGATCCGAAGAACATACATATAACCCATAACTGAAAAAGCAGGATAATCCATGTTTACTTAATCCATTCATTTCTAATAACAAATGTCAGTAAGTGCTAATGATCAGATTCATATGCAATATTTCAGATCTGAGAAGTTCAGAAACCATGGAGAATATCCTTCAACTAAAAGGTATGAAATTCTTAAGAGTGAAATTAGGCAATGAGAGTCTCTTTGTTTGAATTAGTTTTTATTTTATTTTATTTTATTTTATTTTTAGTGATTTAGTGCAGGCAGTGGCCTCTCTGTGTGTTCAGTTTCCATAATGATCTAGTGTTTGAATTAGTTTAAGAAAGATAGTTCTTGGTTTTCAAATTGCCATCTGGGCATTAGAAAGTTTAACAACATTGTTCCAACATTTGTTTTCTATTAACTTTTCTACACAAAGACATTTGCCACTGGGAAGTTCCTACTACATTAACTAAAATCTCAAGGGAAACTTCATTTAGAAAAATCACAACAATCTGAGAGGGAAATTCAGATAGTAATTTAACCATCAGCTACGTATCAATAAATATAGCCATCTACTTCTCCTTGATGATTCTTAGCTCAGGTCTTGCTCCCACTCCTTCCTTTCAGTCTGCCCTATACTTAACAAAAACACAATCCTGTCTGCTGCCCTCTCTCAACTTTAGAGTTTACTGCCAAATGATTCTAAGAGACAGGAACATTTCTGCTGAAAATTGTGTCTTCTATTGCTAGAAAACATGAACTCATCTACAATGACTAATTCAGGTTAGTTTAGAGTAAATGAAAGAGCAAAATTGAACAAAGAAAACAATTGGAGGAAAAAAGGGTTTCATTAGAATTCAAATTAAAAATATGTTTATTTTTAATTTCAGATGTTGTAGTGAATCCTTTGTGGAAGACTCAAAAATGTGCTATGCCTGCCTTAAAAATCTTGGTATACTGTGCTATCAGAATGGCTCACTTGGACAGTGTGCACTTTGCCATGTGCATGACTCAGGTTCAAGACCAGGCTCCACTGCATTGATGGAAGCATCAGTACATAAAAGTCTTAGTTGAAATTTAAAGAACATGTTTCAATTATTTGCCTCTAAAAACAAAGATCTCAACATCTTCTCTACAAAACAACTCTTGCAAGATAGTCACAGAAGAAGCAAATGTCCACCTCTCAATGTCTTAAGCTATCATTTTGAGTTGTTCTAGGAAACCCCAATGGATGGCCGTCCTGGCCAATGTTTATATAAACAGATTCAAATGTGGAATTACATCACATTCAGTGTTGGGAACAACAGAGGAGGAATTCAGACACAGATATATCCCACAAGACACAGGTATATTCCACAAGACTAATCTCTGGACTTTATCACCAAGTTTACTCTCCTCCTTCTTCTAGGAAGCCAGTAATAAAAACACCTTAGTAGTCTTGCCTGCCTTACTTATTCCTCCTAAAAGCACAGCAAGTGGAATACTAATGGTGAAAAAGAATGTGTATGTATATGATGGGCCTAGATCTCTAAAGGGTTCCTCTCTCCACTACCACTGGTCATTTCCATAAGGAACAGCATCTTGTGGGCCCTCCCAGGACCTTGGCTGTCGTTTTCACCGGGCTGACTTCATGGGCGGGTAACAGATGACCAGAAACACACGGCTGAGCTGAGAACGCAATTTAATCTTTATTCACCAGCGGGCAAGCAGTCCAACCACCTAATCACCACACAATGTGCTCCTCCATCTTTCTCCTTGGTGTCAGCAGCTGGAACTCAGGAACTCAGGAAGTACGTAGGATGGGGGGGGGGGGGGGGAGAAGGGAGAAGCGAACTAGCAAGGGCTAAACCAAATCTCCTGGAGGCAGGGGGTGTGAGACCAAACCAATGTAACAGAAAGATCATGTAAATAGACCACAACGTCAAGCAATGTAACAGAAGCAGAACTAGATCCCAGAAGCAGAACTAGAAGCATACCAACACTTGGCTTTACCATAAAGTAATGATGGTAGGGATAGCCCCAGTCTCTGAAGGGAAGCTGGGGGTATCCTGCCCCTCAAAAAAAAGAAAAGAAAAGAAAAGAAAAAAACTAGTCCTGAAATGGGTACAGCCTGCAGTGTTCCTCAGATGTGATCATGAACTATAAGCTCAGACCAATAAGGACTTGGAGATTACACAGGCTTTTGTGCTAAATATATGGGCCCTAAAGCAGTTGGATGGAGGTAAACAGTTAATTTTAGCCACAGAATTTTTTTTTTTTACAATAATGGGAGCTACTCCCTGCCCTAATTCAACTTTCTAAGCCATTTTCTCTACTCTGACACCATTCTCTCAGACAATATTCTTTTTTTATTTTTATTTATAGAAAGGAAACACTGAGAAAAACCATAGGAAAAGAGGGATACCACTCCACACAATTCCCACCACCAGAACGCTGTATCCCATCACCTCCCCCTGATAGTTTTCCTATTCTCTATCCCTCTGGGAGTATGGACCAAGGGTCATTATGGGGTGCAGAAGGTGGAAGATCTGGCTTCTGTAGTTGCTTCCCCACTGAACATGGGTCAGACAATATTTTTTTTTTTGCCTCCAGGGTTATTCCTGGGGCTCGGTGCCTGCAATATGAATCCACTCCTCTTGGAGGCTATTTTTCCATTTTGTTGCCCTTGTTGTTGTGCTGTTGTAGTTGTTATTGTTGTCATAGCTGTTGTTGTTGTTGGATAGGACAGATAGAAATGAAGACAGGAGGGGAAGACAGAGAGAAGGAAAGACACCTGCAGACCTGCTTCACCACTTGTGAAGTGACCTGCAGGTGGGGAGCCAGGGGCTTGAACAGGGATCCTTACGTTGGTCCTTGCGCTTTGCGCCACGTGTGCTTAACCCACTGCGCTACTGCCCAACTCCCAAGACAATATTTTTATCTAACCTCAGGCTAGCTACGAAACTCAAGCAAAACTACCACAGTTGTATGCCCTCAGGAACATGCCTAAAATGGTTTTCCTAGCTTTCTTCTACCCTAAAGTCCCTAATCTCATCTGTTCTAATCCTACTTTTTGGTTCCTGTTCATTAACCACTTTTTCTCAACTTAGGTAATGCCACCTTCCAAACACCAAGTTACAGATACTACCATGACTCCATCCTGACTTCTCTGGGCAGACAACCTCACTAATGTGTCCTGGACCCTTGCATCTCCAGAGCTCTGGTCCATTAGGGAAAGACAGAAACAAGCTGGGGTTATGGGTCAACCTGTCAATGCCCATGCTCAGTAGAGAAGCCAGAACTCCTACCTTCTGCTCCCCTTAAACAACCTTGATTCATACTTCCAGTGGAGGAGAGTGATAGGATGAAGATAAGAGGGCTCTGAACTACAGCTCCATCAGCACCCAGAGAGAGAGAAGGAAAAGGAGCGGGACATATGGATGTCATGAGTGGCTCAGAGGGGAAGAGAAGATTGAGTCAGAAAAAGAAGGAGTAACTATGTATAAATGTGGACAGATAGTTGTAGAGAAGATGGTTGGCCCATGTCTACAACCTTAGGAGAACTGTGGGGGATTGCAGTGGGGAGACTGAATTCAAAACTCTGGTGGGAAAAGTGTGGATTCAAACCTCTGTCGACATGTAAATCTGTAATAATTAAAAAGAATACAAATTCCATATAGGAATAAAGCCTCATAATGTAAATAGATAAAATAGAAGAAAAAATAATGTATTAAAATGTGTCAACAAAAAGAAGAAAGAAGAAAATATTAACAGACTCTTGTATCCAAAAGAGATCAGTGGTAGAAGTGAAGGTAACTTGATTATTCAGAACCTGTTAATACACAGAAGAGGTCCAAAGAATAAACGTGGTGCAATAACCTTCATAACTATTTTGAGAAATGCATGTTGCTAGACATTTATGTTTTCTTCATAAGATCTGAGAGAACTTTAAATTTCTCTATTTAGAACCTAGTCTTATTTGAGGGGCAAAATGGGAGAAATGATTAGAATACCATTGTCACTGAAATTATTACCTTAGTTTCTTATAGCAATTTTATATATAATAAATAATTTGCAGATAGGAAAACTCTTAGAGGAAAACATATTTAATTTTTGTACCTACAGATGAATGCAAATGTATATGAAATGCTACTATTCACTTAGACTGAATATACTAATCCAAGGTTCTTGCCATTCTTTTGTGTTTTCAAAATTAACCTGGAAGAGGAAAGTTGGAATGTCAGAAAAGAATGTTTCCTCTGGGGGTTGGGTGGTAGCACAGTGAGTTAAGCGTACCTAGAGCAAAGTGCAAGGACCATCGGAAGGATCCCAGTTAGAGCCCTAACTCCCCATCTGCAGGGGAGTTGCTTCACAGGTGGTGAAGCAGGTCTGCAGGTGCCTATCTTTATCTCTCCATCTCTGTCTTCCCCTCCTCTCTCCATTTCTCTCTGTCCTATGCAACAATGGATGACACCATCAACAACAATAATAACCACAACAAAGCTACAACAACAAGGACAACAAAAGGGAGACAAAAAATGGCCTCCAGAAGCAGTGGATTCATGGTGCAGGCACTGAACCCCAGCAATAACCCTGGAGGCAAAAAAAAAAAGAAAGTTTCCTTTATATCAAAACACTTAAATATAAATAACCTATTTTAGGAAGGCCTAGTCTTTACAACCTTCACTTCTCTACACTCTTTCACCCTTGTGTTTCATCAGAGTATTAGGCAACATAAAGCAAACCCTTAGTGTATTAAAAGCTCAGCCTTTGTCAAAACCTTGCAATTGCCAGAATTCCTATGTCCTGTGAAGGAAATCATTTGACAGTTTGACCAGATATTTTGGATTTATTTCTATTGATTTCCTTTTTTAAAATGGCATTAATATATTCTGTAATTTTTAATTACATTTCAAGTACTCCCAAAGTCTCCTTTTTTAAAAAATACTTATTTTATTTATTTATTCCCTTTTGTTGCCCTTGTTGTTTTATTGTTGTAGTTATTATTGTTGTTGTCATTGTTGGATAGAGAGAAATGGAGAGAGGAGGGGAAGACAGAGAGGAGGAGAGAAAGATAGACACCTGCAGACCTGCTTCACCGCCTGTGAAGCGACTCCCCTGCAGGTGGGGAGCCGGGGTTCGAACCGGGATCCTTATGCCGGTCCTTGTGCTTTGTGCCACCTGCGCTTAACCCGCTGCGCTACAGCCCAACTCCCCCAAAGTCTCCTTTTTTTTTTTTTGAAGCTTCTAAGGAGAAAGACAGACAGACATAGGTCATGTCTTTTCAAGAAATAAGTGTAGAAGTTTTTATGGCAATAATGTTTCCTGCTTTAAACTGCATCAGAGTGTAGTGATTGCTATAGCCTTATCATCATAACATCAAGGATTAGGCTAGGAATCTGGGATAATTCCCTGTACATTCTTTTCAGTTGTATGATAATTTGTAGATTTCTGCTTAAAAGCATCATTCATGGGGAGTTGGGTGGTAGCATAGCGATAAAGTGCACATGGCGGGAAGCACAAGGACCAGCGCAAGGACCAGACATTTCTGGACAGACATGTCTCTCTTTCCTATCCAAAAATAATGACATTAATAATAACAACAATAATAACTACAACTATAAAACAAGGGCAACAAAAGGAAATAAATAAATATTTTTAAAAAGCGTCATTCACAGTGCAATGTAAATACAGTATCTCTCTTTGCCAGTAGGAGGAAAAATACCTTAAGAATCTATTTCCAGCCTTCTTGGGAAACTTGCTTGCTAAGTTGCTTATACAACAAAGGCAAACAGATTTTATCAATTACAATGACCTGTTATCTCTCAGGTCACTTGATTTTGTTGTAATTACACTTCATATCACTATGGTATGTCTGGATCAAGAATTCAGAAATGGATTCCTTGTCACTATCAATGCCTGAACTTCAGGGAGTACATGCATCTACAGCCAGGGAGAATTTGAGACTTCTCAAGAGTTTCCTGTTTCTTTCCTGGGGGGTGGAGACTCCACTTCCCAGCAGCAATGGATATCCTGAGTTAGCTACCTCAGTATCACACTCTCCAGGGCTTTAGCTTGCTCATACATTAAACAGACCTAGAGCTGTTGGGCAATGATTTCTTTTTTTTTTTTTTAATATTTATTTATTTCCTTTTGTTGCCCTTGTTGTAGTTATTATTGTTGTTGTTGGATAGGACAGAGAGAAATGGAGAGAGGAGGGGAAGACAGAGAGGGGGAGAGAAAAATAGATACCTGCAGACCTGCTTCACCGCTTGTGAAGCAACTCCCCTGCAGGGGCTCGAAACAGGATCCTTATGCTGGTCCTTGTGCTTTGCGCCACATGTGCTTAACCCACTGTGCTACTGCCCGACTCCCTAGACAATGATTTCTAACTTTTGCCTTACCAGTAACTATTTTATAGAATGATTTAAAGACTGTTGGACCCTTCCTCATGCAATCATCATAAGTATTGCGATATTCCTTCAATTTTCTATCCAGTAATACACAACAACCACCTAAACAAGCTAGAATCTTCTTTGGTCACAAATTTTCATAAAAAGATATTCATCCTGCCTTATTCAGATGATTTTTTAAGTATAAAGAGGTGTCCTTTTCTAAAAATGTGGAACTCTTGCGATGTTCCTCTCCAAAATACAACCTTGAACCAATATATGCAAGAAATATATTCAAAGATAATTATCTAAATGAACCACAGGCCCTGTACTCTCCTAGATCAACCTTTCCAAAATGCATTCCCCAAGGAACATTGGTTTTACAAGATGTCATTCTCTGGTATCTGGTAAAAAAATGATTTCATAATGAAAAAATAACAGTTAAAAGAAAAAAAATAACAGTTTAAACAATGTTAAAATACTTTAAAATTGCCCTGAGTCCTTTACAAGTATGAATTCCCAAGAAGGGGAAAAGGATGCAGTATTTCCTAAAGTCACTTAACCACAGGGAAAAACAAACAAAAAAAATCCCCCATGAATAAATCTTAACAGGAATAGAGCTCTGTGAAGCAAGCCTTGAGAAAGTATCTCTCTAGATAAGCTCCATGTTATTTCTAGAATAAGCCAGAGAATCAGAGGACTGCATTCTGGAGTTTCCTTATTCTCTCCCACCCACACACACCCCATATATTTTTTTCATGCATTATAACGGACTGCTATGCTCTTGCTCCACTGATGGATACTATAAGAGACTTACTGTTGACTTCAATGTAGAAATGTCTGAAAGTATTATCCACTATCTCTTGTCGGCCTTTGTGAGATTTGTACTTTTTCTCTCATATATTATTGCTCTCATATACCTACAGTATTTTGGGGAGGAGTTCTCCCAAATATCAAATCCCAGGAAAAGCCACAATGTTATGTTTTTACTTCAAGGATGTGGTGAGTTCTCTGCTCCTTGAGCCTTTGCTTAAAGTAGGGAAGTTCAATAAATTTGCAGCCCACTTGTAACAATGCCTCAGGGTCTTATGCATTATATTTTCTTATAATACCCATTTTTTGTTTTATCTTATCAATTAAGCTACATTTTAAAAAAGATCTATTTGTGCACAAGCACCTGCATAAGGATCCTGGTTCGAGCCCCTGACTCCTCACCTGCAGGAGGGTCACTTCACAGGCAGAGAAGCAGGTCTGCAAGTGTCTATCTTTCTCTCCCCATCTGTCTTCCCCTCCTCTCTCCATTTCTCTCTGTCCTATCCAACAATGATGACATCAACAACAACAACAATAATAACTACAACAATAATAAAAAACAACAAGTGCAACAAAAGGGAAAATAAATATTATTTTAAAAGATTTATTTGTGAGATAGGGGAAGTGATAGATGATAGAGAGAGAGAATCCAGACCACCAGTCCTGACTATACATAAACAATGCTTAGGGCTGGAACACCCATACAAAGTGCTCTTACCAACTGAGTCACCTCCCAGGAAGCACTGACCTACATTTTTCTATTCATCAGATTTATCTCTACATAATCACAATGAAGGCACATATTCTTCCACAAAGTATCTCAAATCATCTGGCTAATAAGGAAAAATGTAAATTAATATGTGACACCTTTATGCACAAAAAGCATTCATATATAAATTGCCTTTGAGGAGACAGAAAATGTTTTTTTTAAAAAAATACAGCACTCATGGTCTTGTGCATGTGTAAAACTGCTTAGGCTTCCCAGGTCAACCATCACATTCTTTCCTTTACAGAAAGAAACTGGGAAGAGCAAGAGACCAAAGAAGAGAGTGGAGAGACACCACAGTACCACCTCTCCATTCATGGAGTGGCCCCTGGTGCCAGAATTCAATCCATGCTGTTTCTATGTGGTACAGGCGACTCCAACCCAGGTCCTCTGTAGTGGTAAGGTACATGCTTCATCAGGTGAACTTTCTCTCTGCCTGCTCCAGGGAATGAGTTTTTTTCAAAATTTACTTATTTATTTATTCCCTTTTGTTGTCCTTGTTTTATTGTTATAGTTATTGTTGTTACTGATGTCGTCGTTTATTGGATAGGACAGAGAAATGGAGAGAGGCGGGGAAGACAGAAAGGGGGAGAGAAAGATAGATACCTGCAGACCTGCTTCACGGCTTGTGAAGTGACCCCCCTGCAGGTGGGGAGCTGGGGGTGCTAACCGGGATCCTTACCCCAGTCCTGGTGCTTTGCACTACATGCGCTTAACCTGCTTCGCTATCACTCGACTCCCCAGGAAATGAGTTTTTACATGATTCAAATACTTGGTGTGCAGTTCATAGTTGGGTTCTGCTATCTGCTATCATAATCTGTCTACTGTCTCATCATTGTGTTAATCACAGCTAATGAAAAGCAGAAGCAAAGTGTATTCTCACTAATGACCTAGCTCCATTAAATCCTCACTGAGTGATTTCCCTTTAAATTTGAGATTTATCATAATTCACTTCTCATTTTCTCTTTCTAAATTCATTCAAGTCATCCATCAAATTGCTCAGACCACTGGTGGTGATCTTTTTTTCTGAACATGTGCTTATAAATCTGCCCATGATAAGGCTGCTATGAAAGTAAAGCTCCTTGTATTATAGAGCTAAGCATTGTACAAAATTTACTTAGAATGAAAGAAGGACTGGGCAGTGGCACACCCAGTGGAGAGGACATATTACAATGACCATGAACCTAGGTTCAAGTCTCCAGTCCCCACCTGCACAGAGAAGCAGTACTGTAGGTGTCTCTGTCCATTTATGTCTCTCCCTCCCCTCTCAGCATCCCTCTGTCTCTATCCAAAATAAAGAAAATATAATTTTAAAAGAGAGAGAGAAAGAGAAAACACTAACTGCAAGAAAAAAAGATATGTGAGAAAAAAATGAATCTCTATTCACTTAAACCAAGGTTACAAAATCCATATTTGGCCACTGCCTGCATCTGGAATGTGTGTTTACAAAAAACCAAGCTAATAAAAGCAGTGAATTTTAGCCACGTAAGTCACAATTTGGTTACACTTTCAGAGTTTTTATGTGATGCTTCCTACTAATTTTCCTATGGAATTTTTACTTAACTACTTACATTTTAAATATGTGATAATTATTTAGATACTACTCAGTTCACTTAATTTACTCAATAGCTTTTCCTGTAACTTTTGGTTAACTAGTATCTGTCATGTACAGGCACCAGCATAGAACTGCATGAACTCTGATTCATGAAATGTATATTTCAGACACTTGTCACTTCACTTTCTTTTTTTTTTTTTTGAGAACTTGCATACTATATGTCTGATTCATTCTCACCTTGTTTTCTCTACTTTGTCTGTCTTTCCGACAGTGTTGGCCCTTATTTTCCAAAACAGTAGCGCAGCAGGAAAAGGCTAAGCATAGAGAAACAGCAAATCCAAAAGAAGAAACGACTGCTGAGTTTTGACCAGTGTCATCCAGTTGGTAAGGGGATCGATCATCTGGCAGGGAAGAGCAATGATTCCACTTAAGTTGGACAAATTCCCAAGATGCCATTTGATTTGACTGAGTAATGGAGAGAAGACATACACCCTTGGTACCGTATTTTTTGGGAGCAAAAGAACAGCAGTTTATTCCACATTGTGTAAATTCAACTCGGGTGCTATCTCTGCGTAAAAATAATCTCAGATACAAGGTCAAGGGAAGTGCAAACTCCCTTGTAATGAGATTTCTCTATTTTCTCCATTTTTTGTTTCCTTTTTTTTTTCTTCCTTCTTTCTCTCCATCCCCTCACCGACCCCCAGGGCTTTATTACTCTAGATTGACTTTTCCAGACAAAAAAGAGAGGGAGAGACACCACAGCAGTACCAATGAAACTTCCCCCAATGTTGTGGAGGCCAGAGCTTGAAACCATGTTGCGCACTTGAGAAATCAAGTGCACTCGCAAGTGAAAGAGCGCATCTGCCTGAAGTGTGTATTTTTTACCAAGAAAAAAGAGATCTCTTGTGAGAATGGTATATATATATATATATATATATATATATATATTATTGGGATATATATATTATTGGGATATATTACTGGGATATATATTATATGAATATATATATATATATATATATATATATATATATATATATTCATTCTTTAGTCTCTACAGTCCCTCTAATAGGGCAAGCATCACAATCACTTCGCTTTACAGTCCTGGACTCCAGAGAAAGAAATTTCAATGATACAAGTTCCTTTATAATTATAAACTATACTGACATATAAATGGTTCCCAGAACTGGACATCCTGACATTCCTATTTGAAAGGGAGAAAGACAGACAGGTATCTGGTACATGTTGAATGATATAATAAGAAAATTTAAGAAGTCTCTCTCTTAAAGTAATATTGGTGTGATCACAGAATTCTAGAATTTTAGCAATGATGGGACTTTACAGATTAATTAACCTAAATCTTAATGTGGGGGGACCAGGTAGTGGTGCACCTAGTTAGGTACTCACATTACAGTGCACAAGGACCCAAGTTCAAGCCCCTGGTCCCCACCTGCAAGGTGGAAACTTCAGAGGTGGTAAAGCAGGGAAGCAGGTGTTTTTCCTTCTTCCCTCTCAATTGATCTCTGTCTCTATCCAATAATAAATAAGTAAAATATGTTTAAAGCCTTAATGCTCATAGAAGCTGTGACTTAACCCATATCGCAAGATTAATTATTGGCAGAGACAGAACAAAAATATAATTTGTATTTTAATCATTTCTTTGATAAGTTGTAGGAAAAAATATGACATTAATTTATTCCATGAAATAGTTTTCCTTTACATTTTTATATTATTTTGCATTTAAGTTATTCTGCTTCCCATACTCTTGTTGATGCAGATACTCAATTACAGAGAGAACTTAAATATACCCCCAGCCATTTCACTTTCATCAAAAAATGAAGGTGAATTGAAGTTCTGGAACTTGCTACAGTAAAATAATAGGGGGATATTTAGGTGGGCATCCTTGCAAGCTATATCTCCCCCACCCCTACTCAATTTTATGGTTTTTACAAGCTGATTTATATCACGCTACTTTTAATCATTAATTTAAATTTTCTTTATGTTTAGTTGCACAATGACTTATTTCAGAGTAATTGATTATATCTGCTTAGACTTGGATTTTCCAAATAGCCTACGCATGTATATATAGACTTTAATTATACATAACATAGCCAATAAATCATAGCCATCATACAATGCAAAAAAAATTCTAATTCTCCCTTTCTATGGTTGGAGTGCTCTTCCTCCATCTCTTCAACATATAGCCTTCAGTCCATTCTAGCTGTCAGTGAAGGAAATAAGAACAGTTACTATTTCCATTCCCTTACCCTGTAACAATTTCCCCATTGATTCAGCAAGATTGTGGGGTTATGACCAGGATGACTTCTGATAAACTTTCAGCCTGAAAAATAGCATTCTATTTTAAATAACTCATCTCCTCTTAAAATTTAAAACTGACTTAGAACTCTAGGACTGAAAAACATGGCCAGAGAACTGATGAATGTATATTCTGGAGCATAACTCAAGATTAGTTTAGATTCTCAAGCAAGTTTAGATTCATCCTGGGTTGGGGCAACTAATTCTGATGCCATGCATCATCAAAGATTCCTTTATTTCTACTCCTTGTTTTTCCTCCCCATGAGTGTATCTTCTGTTGAATCATGTCCATGCCATTCAATTACTGTAATGAGGTCAGCAGAGAGCAACTTGCTTTAGTTTTCACTGTTCCCAAAAGCCAGGGGGAGATTATAAATAACGATGCCCCCAAATTATACTAGTAGAATGCTAATTCTTCCTTGAAAGATCTACAGTGAAGTAATGCAAACAACTTTACTTATGTGGCTATCATTTCAAGATACTGATACGTAAGCTGCAAAAGTAATGTTGCTGTTAATTTATTATGCACTCAATAAGCTTTCATTGAATTACTACAGGCTGGGCAAAGGGTGGAAAGCATAATGGTAATGCAAAGGAACTCTCATGCCTGAGACTCCAAAGTTCCACCTTCAACTCCCCCCACCCCTCGTACCACCATAAGCTAGGGCCACACAGTGCACCGGTAAAAGAAAAAAATATATACTACAGGCCTTTTAGTAAAATGAGTTGATAGCATGTGCTACTGGATGCTAACTGCTAAAGGAGAGAAAAACACATAGCACTTTGCTTCCACTAGAGAAATAAAGCCTGACTCAAAATCCAATATTATGATACCAATTCTTTTATCATTAGCACAAATGACAGAAAGATCACTGGCATATTATAGTAATCAAAAAGATCAACCATAGGCTCATCATGCCAAGGCTCATTATAAAAACAAAAGTACAGCCTACAGTTTTGTAGAATATGAGCTCTAGAGTCACAGTCAGCTACCAGCTCATACAATATAATCTCAGAGAAGTTACTTGTACCCTATATTGCTATTCTTTCTAAGCCTTCAAAATGGGCATAATAAAATTACTAATCTCACGTGGTGCAAAGCGCAAAGACTGGCATTAGGATCCCAGTTCGAGCCCCTGGCTCCCACCTGCAGGGAAGTCACTTCACAGGTAGTGAAGCAGGTCTGCAGGTGTCTATCTTTCTTTTCTCCTCTTGGTCTTTCCCTCCTCTCTCGATTTTTCTCTGTCCTATCCAACAACAATGACATCAATAACAACAACAATAAAACAACAAAGGCAACAAAAGGGATAAATAAATATTTTTTAAAATCTACAAAGACTTTTTTTTTTAATGCGATCAAGGTTATCTCTGGGGCTCAGTATTGGCACTAGTAATCCAGTGCTCCTGGTGGCCATTTTTTCTTAATCTTTTAAAGGAGTCTTAATACACTATAAATGCTCAACCAATACACTCTGCCATTAGGTAAAACAATCTGCTAGTATAGTAAACCCACCAGAAATCATGTTGTTACTATTCCAATAGTTTACTGGACAGTTAGTTGTATGATATTAACAAATAAACCACTGGAATGTTGGAATTCTTCCATATGTCCCTCTTGTCTTAATTATCAATTAAGGGTTTTCGCTGGGGCTTGGTGCTAGCACTATGAATCCACCACTCCTGGTGGCCATTTTTCCTATTTTATTTGATAGGACAGAAATAGAGGAGAGGGGTAAGGAGAGAGGGAGAGAAAGATTGACAACTGCAGACCTATTTCACTGCTTGTGAAGTGTCCCCACCACACTTGGGGAGCCAGGGCTAGAACCTGGGTCCTTGCGTAGATCTTTCCACATAGTTCTATGTGTGCCTAACTAGGTTAACCACTGCCTGACCCCCTCAATTTTAATTTTTAAGTATTCACTGACATCAAACATTCAACCATCCACAATAAAAAGGTGAGAATACCCAAATTCTCTAATCAGGCAAAATTAAACACAGACTCAGTATACTTTCAAGGATAGTGCATTCAGAACTTCTGGTGCTGAATGGAAAACTAATGGTTATTCCAAAAAGAATATACGTAACTTTTAATCAAGTCAACTATTGAAGAAACACTTAAGGAAACTTGCAAAGCTATTCATACGCAATGTTTCTAACATAATGCAGCTTAAATGCATGCTGCGGAACATTTACAGAGCATTATAAGTCATCACTAACACTCATTAAGCCCCTCTACCCATAATGGTGATGGCATCTGGTAAAACACCATTGTTAGAAGCCTCTAAAAATGGAGCTGGTTTTCGTTCTAAGCCTAAAGTATTTTTAAATCAAGCCACAGGGAAATAATTACTTTTGTTTCTATTCAATCAAGACTTGCACACAGTTTATGGAATGACATAATATCCTTCCTGAAATCAGACCGGTATGTAAGACCAGTATCCTTCACACATACCCAGTTCCTGAACTTTTACAAACAAATTCTAATTTCCAAGGAAACAATCTCATCAAATGCTGCTCACTAGAATACATATTGTTCCTTTTGGAGACCTTACAACAAGATTTCACGATTACAAGTCCTCACTTCCCTTCTAAAATTCAATATAATTGTAACCTCATTTAAGCACAAATTGTATTTTATAATGGCTCTAGGAATTCCTGTTACAATAACTTATACCAATATAATAATTCCAACAACGTTTTAGTGTGTGTGTGTATGTGTTTAAAGTTTGAGAGGTGCGTGGTTATAACTGAGTTTCAATGTCAGGCTACATGTTGAGTCTGAAATGAGCAACAGTGAGGGGATTCTCAGGGATATTCATTCTCCTTCTTTATACATCCAACAGAAGACCAGGAGCATATTTTAACACTGTTTTTGGAGAATGATGACTGTAGTGATGAACAAGCTGTTGACTTCTTGCTCTGGAAATTAAAAGTAATATTTAGCACTTTCCAATCAATAGCCTCTCTCTGCCTTAGGAAACTGGTGTGCAAACGCAATCGCTGGTCAGATGTTTTGTTTTGAGGTCTGCAAACAAGGTGTGACTTCACAAGAGAAGGGGGAGAGAAAAGGAGAAAGAGACAGAGAGAGAGAAGAAGAAGAAAAAGAAGAAGAAAAAGGAGAAGGAGAAAGAAAGAAAAAAAACAGTGGCAGTTACTGTCATAAGTACACGAAGAGGCAGAGAGTGTGACTTTGAATGTCAGCTGGATGGCATTACAAATAGAACTCTGAATTTTTCCTACTCAACAAGTGCTGGAAAGAATCTGGGGAGGGTGGATATTAAACCCGCCCTCTTTCTTAATTAAATAAATAAAGTGTCCAAATTTTAATTATGACGGAGAGTAGGGAACCTTCAGAAAACCGCCCCAAGTCCACTCTTAAGTATGTCTTTCTCATTCGTTCTGTATACACACAAACTTTGAAAGTTTGATTCACCATCGTCCAGCGAAGTTTTTTTTCTTTAGTATTTTATGTTGATTTAATTCGGCAGCTAACTGCTGTCACTGTTTTTGCTTAGAACTGCAGCCTGAAGTTATTTCTAAAAGTTACGTCCAACGTGGCACAGAAATCCGCATTTCACAGAGAAAGAACAATCACTTTTTAAAGCTGGGTTAGCATGAAAGAGAGCCAAGAGAAATCAGATTAGCAACAGCCTTCCTCTACCGGCAAACTCACCTTGTTGAATTTTAGTCACTAGCTGATGGCGTGCTAGAATCCGGCTCATCCTGTAAGGAGAGCGTCTCGCAGTCTGATCAAACCGCAAGTACATCTCCTGGCCCTCGGGTGTCATGGAATTTAGATAGTAGCAGCCTGAAGCTGGGGTCCTGGGTCCCTGACTGAACATCTCGGCAGATTTTCTATTTATGCCACCTCAGTCTGCCTGGTGGCTGTTTCCGTCTGGTCTGTCTCCAGTCTCAGTCAAAGAGCAGGCACCAAGCCCAGCAGAGAGCTCAACAGACCCAGCGATTTTTAAAAAGAAAAAGGAGTGCCAAAAGCCACAACTCAGAATTCCAACCCCCTAGGCCCGCACATGACCACGAGGAGCCAATCAGAGGCAGGAAAGAGAATGAGCGCTTACACCGGCAGACCCAGACCCAGAAGCCAGGCTGCTCCAAGGACAGATGCCCCAACAACACTGAGAGTAAAAGCAAGGGCTTGTCGTGCCTCAGAGCTGACTAAGCAGCAAGAAGCAGCACTCACTAAAGGAGAATGAGAGGAAAGGGAAAAGGAAAAAAAAGGAAAACCTCTGATAGCAGGGGCTGTAAAAAAAAAAGTGTTTTTTTTTTTTAATTAGCACATTAACTTTGTCCAAGACAGCAGCAATCAGGTAAAAGATGAGTGGAAAAACTACTTCAAAGAAGTCTAACAGCTGAGTATAAACGCCTACCCTCCCTACAAGGAATTGAATCAAATAAAATTTTTCCAATGAAAAAAAGTGTCAAGTGCTTTATTGCCCCAAGTAAATATACACTATAGACTTCTGACCTGCTTTGAGATGCTGATCCTCTTTCAGACAAGAGTAGGACAAAGAGCACAGGGATATTTAAGTATCTACTCCTCTTTAATTCTGCTACATGTTTAATTTTTAATCCCCCAGAGGCAAGATACTTATGAAATGCCTATCACATAGAAGGCACTGCTAAGGATCTCTATAAAGATGCAGATGGAAGGGGTTGAGTGCACATGTTACAATGCTTAAGGATCTGGGTCCAAGCCTCCAGTCCCCAACTGCAGGGGGAAAGCTTCACAAGTAGTGAAGCCATGCTGCAGTTATCTCTCTGTCTTTTCCCCCTCTCTATCTCCCTCTTCCTCTCAATTCCTGGCTGTCTCTATTCAATAAATAAAGTTAATAAAATTAAAAAAATAAAGATACAAAGGTGCTGTCCCATGCTGTTAAAGATAAATAAATTACACAAAACCATGCAACACCAGGCATTTTATGGAAGGGACCTCAAAATAACACAGTGGGAAGGGAACAATTTAACTTTTAACTGAAAATATAGTAGCCCACACAGAGAGATGGAAACATTTGGGTGGGCTTTTAAAAATGGATAAATGGATGGAAGTCTAAGAAGCAGAGAAGCTAGATGGGGAGGGGGGCTTTGTAGGAGCATCTCTGCCCATATGTGTAGAGAGCAGTCAGCTTGTGTGCCTAGAGAAACTACCAGTAATTCAACTTGGTTGGATCTGAGTATACATATGGGGGTAATTAGATCCCCCCCCATTTTCCTCTTCAATATTTTTTGATGTGAAGAGAAAAAATGTCCATAGAAAACATGTTATCAAATTCTGAGCCTGGGGCTGAATGAATAAAGTTCTTTGAAAAAGGAGCATATGGCCAAGTTGCTCTTACATATGGCTGACTCAGACCAACTGAAACAGTCTGGTCTGGGTTTTATAGTCCTTAAGTATAATAATAGTAATGAGAAACTCTCAATTATTAGTTTAACAGGACTTAAATTGTGACCTCAGTACTTATTAATGTTGTTCTCTAAGGGAAGGCAGCCTTAGCATGCCTTTCCCTGTGGAAATTTTTTGCTGAGGTAATGCTAAGAAGTAGTTCGTCTCCTATAACTATCCCACCATGTAAATAAACAAGTCAATACTTCTTGAGTGACTATACTATATCATACTCTCACTGTGGCAACTGTGAGCCTCTTAAAGTATTTTTAAAAAGGCAAGTGTTTAGGGTTTTTGAGTCAGTATCCTAGCAGAAAAAGGAGAAAGGAGGTATCAATGAATTTTGTCCCCTGTCCATTCCTATTAGGATCTGGTCAGAAGTATTTCTGGTCCATGACGTCTTCTGTGGGAGACAGTAAGATCTAGATTCAGATAGGCAGCATTCATGGGAATCATTTTCAGAAAGGTATAACTACATTACAATATTAATTTTGTTTTTATTTAATTGTTTTAGATAGAAACAGGGAAGCAAGTGAGTGAGAAACTATAGCACAAAAGCTTACTTTAGTGCAGTGGAGGCCAGGCTGCAGTCTGAGTTGTGCACATAAAGTGAGCTATCTTGTGGGCCCTACGTTGCAATATTGATGACTGTAATTTTAATTTGTCAAGTTCAAAGTTATCACTGGTTGCTATCTGATAAAAATGTTCATGTCAGTCATTTTGTGCATGTGCTGCTAGTTTAATGGTCCAATATGAAGGACATCTCAGTCATAAGTCATGTGTTCAAGTCCAACACCTAACAATCGTCACATTTTCACTGGGAGAGAATGAAGACTAGGGGAGCAAAAGAAGATCTTTGGATCTGGACTGGAGTCCTAGAAACCAAGCAAAGGAGAAAATAGGAAATGACATTGCACTAGTCATATAGCTATAAATAAGCAAGAAAGATTTGTCATATTATGGCCAATCTTCACTAGTTCATTATTATTTTAAATATTTAAATTTTATTTTAATGAAAGAGAAAGACCAACCAGAGCACAGCTCAAAAACCTCAGAGCTTCAGGCATAACCACTATGCTATCTCCTCAGGTCCATTATTGAGTTGACTATATTTTTAAAGAATAAAAGGTATTATTCTTCCTGAGAGTGAAGCATGGTCAGATTAATAAATTTAAAAAAATTACAGTGCTTTCTTTTTGCATATTAGTAAACACATGGAAAGACCTGAGGTACTTTGTCCTGAAAATATCAAGATCATAGATATTCTTTGTAAAGAGATGCAACTACATGAGACACAGTATTTCAAAAGGGATTGAAATGTAAAGTTAAAACTAAATTAAGGATAAGGACTTTTTATTCCCAGATTAAAATAAAACAGCTTTTTCTAAACTAATCTGTCTGAGATTTAATTAAAGCCATGAAATTATTAAAGCTGTGAAAGATAATGCATGGATATCATCTTGTGATACAGCTTTCATTTTGTGGCTGAAGTCTTATTTTAAACCTATGCAACTGCTCATCATGTCTTTGCCACTTTGCTATGTCTAAGAAAGCGTATTTAAATCAGACAGGCAACATTTTCTCATTAGCATCACAAATTCCACTAATGCTAATATACTGCTAAGAAGCCTAAACTTTTACAATGAATTTAAGAAACAGCTTGACTGCTTCTTTGTTTAACAACTCCTCTTTTGCAGAGTAGGTTGTCTTCTGTTTTCTGCTCATCCTCAAGACTAATTGGCACATGACAGTCTTGCCTTTTCCATGGTATAGCTTCCCAATGCAGACACTCCAAATACAGTCAAAACTCTGAAACTTGACCTCTAGACAAAATTGCTGGTATTTAAAATTTTCAGGTCTTTTGATAGATGATCCCAGCTTAGTGCTCAATGGAATCTTGTGCACACATGCAGAAAACTAGGAGCGCTTTTACAGAAGCCAAGAATGGCTCACTGTGCTTTCATCTGTCTGCTGCTCCTTCTACTCCTTCATACACATTCCAGCCTCCTCATCAGACTGTTCAGAGGGAGCCAAGAAAGTTCTGTCAAACAGAAAAATGTTTGAGATGCAGGTGGCGGGGGCTGGGAGGAGGAGAGCTGACTTGGGAGACCAGCTTTTGAAATTACTTCAATCCAAAGGTAGTGGGTTAACATCAGTGCTTCCTGAGGTCTCTGCTAGATGACTTTGAAATCATGTACTTGTTTGTGAAATGTGGGTTCAACTCTAAGCCAATAGCCTTTCCAATGAGCACACATCAAATACCTCATGATCAATGTAGGCAAGCCAGTCCTCTTCTGATTCAGCTTCCCCACCTCTAGACTATGTCTCCCATTTGGAGTCCATAGAAATGCCAAAAAATATTGATATGGCTTTCCTTTACTTTGTTTCCCAGTCATCCTACTTCCCCTCTATAGTCCTTCAAGAGTATGTGCTTTGCCCTCATTCCACCCCAACCATCAACTTCTGTTGGTATGCTTCTAAGACCCCTTCTGTTTCATTGGTTTTTTTTTTAATATTTTTATTTATTTTATTTTTGAGAGAGATGCAGAGAGAGAGAGAGAGAGAGACAGAGAGAAACAGAGGGAGAGAGACAGAGAGAAACACCAGAGCACTGCTCAGCTCTGGCTTATGGTGGTGCAGGGGATTGAACCTGGGATTTAGGAGCCTCAGGCATGAGAGTCTGTTTGCATAACCATTATGCTGTCTCCCCTGCCCCTGTTTCATTGGTTTAATCCCCCCTGCTTGGCACTGTATTTTATTTACATAACCACTGTTAACTAAGCACCCCCCTGCCTCTGGGACATTGGTTTAATCCTCACTGGTTTCTGCTTTTTCCTTCTCCCCGCCCCCTATGGTAAGTACTTTCTTTTTCCTGACTCTTCCGCCTCAGGAGAGAGGCAGGAGAGAATTGTGTTGTGATTAGAAGAGATTAGATTGTTGAACTGCATTCCCACTTGTCAATAAAGAGATACTGCTTCCCAGCTCAGCCATGAATGAGTCCCTGGTCGTCTCTCTCTCCTGCCCGCGAGGCTATCCCGGCAAACTTCAGTTTATATAGGCTAAGGATCTGGGCCCATTGCCTACAATACTCAGCCTACTCTAGCCAATGCAAAATTCTTTCACTTTTCTAAGTTGTTTTAAAGACCTGATACGGGGTGATTTCCTACTCTTGTATCTGTCAAAATCTGTTGTCTTCAGAAACATTTTCATCACTAAGGCAAAGCCCTTTGAGATGAATCGTCAAGTTAACACCTGTAAATAATTGCTTTCTGGCGACTCCACCAATTTGTCCTGGAGCTCCGCTTCCCGAGAGCCCCACCCTACTAGGGAAATTGAGAGGCAAGCTAGGAGTATGGATCGACCTGTCAACGCCCATGTTCAGTGGGAAGCAATTACAGAAGCCAAACCTTCCACCTTCTGCATCCCACAATGACCTTGGGTCCATAGTCCCAGAAGGATAAAGAATAGGAAAGCTATGGGGAAGAGATGGGTTACGGATATCTGGTGGTGGGAATTGTGTGGAGTTGTACCCCTCTTATCCTATGGTTTTGTTAATGTTTCCTTTTTAAAATAAATAAAAATAATAATTGCTGTCTGGCATATTAATTAGAATTAGCTTATCATAGTCTCCTTACATTGAACCCATTTGTTCACTGCAACTTCTAGAATTTTTTTATCTTGGACTTAGGGTATTATACATCTTCTAAAGTCAGTCACTCAAGTTACATTCAGTTCCATTATTTAAGTAATGAATGTGTAGGGAGGCTGTGGGGATATGGTGGAGACTGGCAGGACTTGACCTGAAAGGTGAGTCCGTCCTGTTAGTCTCTCTCTCTCTATGGAGTCTCTCTCTGTATTGAGGAAAAGGGGGGGACACAGGAACCTCAAAAGATCACCTGCCAAATAAGGCTTCCCTGCCTCACAAAACACTGCATCTTCCCGCCTCCAGGAGCTGGCATTCCTTAAAACATTAACCCTGTTCCACCCTGCATTCCTTTTATTATCTACATATCAATCTTCTGCTTTGTCTTACAAATGAATAAAAGTCTCCTTCCTAATTCCCTGACAGGGTATTGCTAATCCTACCAGTTGAACCTCTAGCAACAGTTGCTGGGGAGGTCCATACCATTCCCAGCCCCTTTTGCCTTTCTCCGCCCCTTTTCTAATGTATGGTATTATCAAGCCACTTCCATTTCTGTCTTGTCTCTTCCGTGTCCCAAGCTGGAGGAGGGCAGGTGTTCAGATTGAGAGGCAGACGCTGGCCATTGTGGTTTGCATCACGTTGCTTAACCAGGTGTGCTACCGCCTGACTCTGGGGTGCTAGGATGAATAAAGATTTGTATTGCCTTGCCGCCACGAACGTGGTTCCTGGGTCATCTCTCTCTTGCAGCATAAGCAGTCCCACATGAAAGAATCAATATTCACTCATATATATGAAGTATATTAGCTCACTGAGGACCATGAGATGCTTAAGAAAGACTTTTCCTTATATTTTCCATTTTCTGGTCCTAATTCTGCCATTTGCAATTAGACAGCCAAATCTGTTCCTTCTTTCATATACTTGTCCACCAGGTCTTTTTTTTTTTCCCTTCAGAGTTATTAATTGGGCTTGGTACTGGCACTACAAATCCACTGCTCCCAGTGGTCACTTTTTTTCCCCATTGAATAGGAAAGAGAGAAATTGAGAGAGGAGGAGAAGATAAAGAGGGGGAGAAAAAGACACCTGCAGACCTGCTTCACTGCTTGTGAAGCAACCCCCTGCAGGTGGGGAGCCAGAGGGTTGAACCAGGATCCTTATGCTGGTCCTTGCATTTCATACTTTGTGAGCTTAACCTGGTGTGCCACTGCCCAGTCCTTCCATCAGATCTTTATAGAAAATCAGCACATCCCTTATAGTCTTCCTTTGTAAGCTCAACATTGCTTGCAATCAGACCACATGACATCTACTTACCAAGCTGATTTACTATCTTTTAGATATGCTCCAATCTGTAGATGCCCTTTAAAACTATGCCTGCTCTAAACTATGGACTCTACACACAACTAAGCATGGTAGTAAATGGCAAACTGAGTGCATTCTTCCTGTATTCAGGGCATTGCACTTGTACAGATACACTCTGACATTATGGGAAATTAATTTTCATTAAATATTTATTAAAGCTTTAACTCAAAATTAATTGAATGCAAAGGTCAGGTGATGGTGCGGCCAGTAGAGTGCATACATTACCATGTATGAAGACCCAGGGTCAAGTGTCCAGTCTCCACCGGTCTGGGAAGGGGAACGTTTCATGAGTGGTGTAATAGAGCTGCAGGTGTGTCTCTCTTTCTCTCTCCCTTTCCCTCCCTCCTTTTCCCTCCCACTACCTCCCCGCATCAAAAAGGGGGGGGGGAGTGGCTACCGGAAATGGTGGAGTCATTGTGAGGCACCAAGCCCCACTGATAACCCTGGTGGCAAAAAGGAAAAAAAGAAAAGGCAAAGAGGGGGGCGGGTGGTAGCGCAGCGAGTTAAGCACACATGGTGCAAAGCACAAGGACCTGCGTCAGGATCCCAGTTTGAGCCCAAGGCTCCCCACCTGCAGGGGGGTCGCCTCACAAACAGTGAAGAAGGCCTGCAAGTGTCTATCTTTCTCACTCTCTGTCTTTCCCTCCTTTCTCAATTTCTCTCAGTCCTATTCAACAACAGCAACAACAATAATAATAACAATAACAAAGGCAACAAAAGGGAGAAAATACCCTCCAGGAGCAGTGGATTCATAATGCAGACACTAACCCCAGCAATAGCCCTGGAGGGGAAAAAGAAAGAAAGAGAGAAAGAAAGAAAGAAAGAAAGAAAGGAAAGGAAAAAAAAGTAAGAGAGAGAGAGAAAGAAAGAAAGAAAGGATGGAAGGAAGGAAGGAAGGAAGGAAGGAAGGGAGGGAGGAAGGGATGAAGGGAGGAAGGGATAAAGGGAGGAAGGAAGGAAGGAAGGAAGAAAGAAAGGGCAAAGAAAAACACTAACTAAATGCCTGCACAGCATTGCAGAAAGTATGGTAGATACAATGATGAAAATGATGTAATCCCTGCCCTCAAGAATCATTCTATGGGAAAGATAGAAAAGAAACACATAGGACATTCGACTTCCGGAGGCGGAGCTACGAGCTCCTCTCCTCTCCTCTCCCGGATCAACTAGGAATACCAAAGGAGACCACCCGGACCGAAACAAGACAGGACTGGAATGACCACAGAAACCCAGTAAATCACCCATGAGTACAAACACGTGTGGCTGGTGACAGAGAGGAGAGAGGGGCCTAAGGAGAGATTAAGTGACTGCTAACAGTTCGACAGTTTGTCAGTGGAGACACCACCTCCAGTCTGCTCCACCAACAAGGGGACAGCTGAAGGGAGGAAAGGACTCCCCAGAGACTCACCAAGTGCAACTCTGAGTCTCCATTGCTACTACCCTCAGAATCTGGAGCAGCAACAGGGAGGGACACCAGGGTACAGAGATCTAACCGGGAAACTCAGAAGACCTATACCTCGGTGGCATAGCTGAGGGGCTGTGAAAGTCTCTTTGCATAACCACTGGATTATCTCTGCCACACCCTGCTTTATCTCTTCGTCAGGAGTCAGAGATTAAGCTAAGAAGCCTATTGATAGTTTAAAAGCCCTCAGGCTCCCATAGCCTACAGGGGGAAAAAAAAAGGGCTTTTACACCACTGAACTCCAACTCAGGGATTGAAAAAACTGTTAACTTATATAAAATGGTTAAAACAACAAGAAAAAATATTGGAGACTCGAACCAGGACAAGAGTCCAACTAAAAGTCCTCCAGAGGGTGAAGCACAAAACAGTGAGTTCAACATCCAAACATTAGCTAAGGAAATAATAACAGGAGTGAGTAAAGAATTTGAAAAAAATTGTAATCAGAAATGCAGGAACAACAAATGAGAATATGGAAGAAAATTCTAATTATCTCATGGTTATTAGAGAGCTGAAAGCTGAAATCGCTGAGCTAAGAAGGCAACTAGCTGAACAAGCTAAAACAGTATCAGAGCAGGGCAACAAAATAGATGAACTCCAGAAAGCAGTAGAGGGCAGAGAGAATAGAATCAATGAGGCTGAAGACAGAATTAGCAAGATTGAGGATGAATTAGAGACAACTAAAAAAGAAGTAAGAGATCTCAAAAAGAGATTAAGAGATGCTGAAAACAACAACAGAGTCCTATGGGATGACTTCAAAAGAAACAATATACGCATTATTGGCTTACCAGAGGAAGAAAGAGAAGGGGAGGAAGAAAGCATTCTCCAGGCCATAATAGCTGAAAATTTCTCTAGTCTAGACAACACCAAAGACATAAAGATTCAAGAAGCCCAGAGGGTCCCAAACAGAATTAACCCAGACCTAAAGACACCAAGACATGTCATACTTAGATTGGAAAGGAATAAGGATAAAGAAAGGATCCTCAAGGCTGCAAGAGAAAAACAAAGAGTCACCTACAAAGGAAAGCCCATAAGATTAGCAGCAGACTTCTCCATACAAACACTACAGGCCAGAAGAGAATGGAAAGATATCTATCGAGTGCTCAATGAGAAAGGCTTTCAGCCAAGAATACTATATCCTGCTAGATTGTCATTCAGACTAGATGGAAGCATCAAAACCTTCTCAGACAAGCAACAGCTGAAGGAAGCAACCATCACCAAGCCTGCCCTGAAAGAAGTTCTGAAAGGTCTCCTATAAACAACCAGACCACCACAAATAGGACATATATCAAAACACTCTAAAACTCTACAAGAATGGCGTTAAAATATCTTCAGTCTTTGATATCAATAAATGTCAATGGCCTGAATTCACCTATTAAAAGACACAGAGTAGGAAGATGGATCAGAAAACACAACCCAACAATATGTTGTCTACAGGAAACTCACCTGACGCAACAAGACAAACACAGACTTAAAGTGAAAGGATGGAAAACTATCATTCAAGCCAATGGCCCACAAAAAAGGGCAGGAACAGCTATTCTCATATCTGACATGATAGACTTTAAAATAGATAAGATTAAAAAAGATAGGAATGGACACTACTTAATGCTCAGAGGATCAGTCAATCAAGAGGACTTAACAATTATTAACATCTATACACCCAATGAGAAGCCATCTAAATACATCAAACTTCTACTGAAAGAACTACAGCAATATATTAACAGCTACACAATCATAGTAGGGGACTTCAACACCCCACTATCTCAACTTGACAGATCATCCAGGCAGAAAATCAGTAAAGACATAAGGGAGCTAAATGAAGAGATAGATAAACTAGAACTATTGGACATTTTCAGAGTCATTCATCCCAAGAAACTGGAATACACATTTTACTCAAATCCACATGGATCATTCTCAAGGATAGACCATATGTTAGGCCACAAAGACAGCATCAGCCTATTCAAGAGCACTGAAATCATCCCAAGCATCTTCTCAGACCACAGTGGAATTAAACTAACACTTAACAATCAACAAAAGATTAGTAACAGTGCCAAAATGTGGAAGCTCAACAGTACACTTCTTAACAACTTCTGGGTCAAAGAGGAAATCAAGGAAGAAATCAAAATGTTTCGAGAGTTCAATGAAAATGAAGACACAAGCTATCAAAATATTTGGGACACAGCTAAAGCAGTCTTAAGAGGGAAGTTCATAGCTATACAAGCACACATTAGGAAACAAGAAAAGGCACAAATAAACAGCCTGATTGCACATCTTAAAGACCTAGAAGAAGAACAACAAAGGAATCCTAAAGCAACCAGAAGGACAGAAATTACTAAAGTTAGGGCAGAAATAAATAACATTGAGAATAGGAAAACCATACAAAAGATCAATGAAAGTAAATGTTGGTTCTTCGAAAGAGTAAACAAAATCGACAAACCTTTAGCCAGACTCACAAAACAAAAAAAGGGAGAAGACCCAAATAAATCGGATAGTAAATGAAAGAGGAGAAATCACAACAGACACTGCAGAAATTCAACATATCATGCGAGGCTTCTATGAACAACTATATGCCACCAAGCTAGAGAACCTAGAAGAAATGAATGATTTCCTAGATACCTACCAACTTCCAAAACTAAGTAAAGAGGAAGTGGATAACATGAACAGGCCCATCACAGCTAATGAAATTGAAACAGTTATCAAAAATCTCCCCCAAAATAAAAGTCCTGGACCAGATGGTTTTACAAATGAATTCTACAAAACTTTCAAAGAAGAACTAATACCTCTACTTTTAAAAGTCTTCCAGAAGATTGAAGACACTGGAATACTCCCTGCCAGCTTCTATGAAGCCAACATCACCCTGATACCAAAAGCAGACAGGGACACAACCAAAAAAGAAAACTACAGACCAATATCTCTGATGAACATAGATGCGAAAATATTGAACAAAATTCGAGCCAACCGGATACAGCAGTATATCAAAAAAATTGTTCATCATGACCAAGTGGGGTTTATCCCAGGCATGCAAGGTTGGTTTAATATACGTAAGTCAATCAATGTGATCCACCACATCAACAAAAGCAAGACCAAAAACCACATGGTCATATCAATAGATGCAGAGAAAGCCTTTGACAAAATACAACATCCCTTTATGATCAAAACACTACAAAAAATAGGAATAGATGGAAAATTCCTGAAGATAGTGGAGTCTATATATAGCAAACCTACAGCCAACATCATACTCAATGGTGAAAAACTGGAAGCATTTCCCCTCAGATCAGGTACTAGACAGGGCTGCCCACTATCACCATTACTATTCAACATAGTGTTGGAAGTTCTTGCCATAGCAATCAGGCAGGAGCAAGGAATTAAAGGCATACAGATTGGAAGAGAAGAAGTCAAACTCTCCTTATTTGCAGATGACATGATAGTATACATGGAAAAACCTAAGGAATCCAGCAAGAAGCTTTTGGAAATCATCAGGCAATATAGTAATGTGTCAGGCTATAAAATTAACATTCAAAAGTCAGTGGCATTCCTCTATGCAAACACTAAGTTAGAAGAAATTGAAATCCAGAAATTAGTTCCTTTTTCTATAGCAACAAAAACAATAAAATATCTAGGAATAAACCTAACCAAAGAAGTGAAAGACTTGTATACTGAAAATTATGAGTCACTACTCAAAGAAATTGAAAAAGACACAAAGAAGTGGAAAGATATTCCATGTTCATGGGTTGGAAGAATTAACATCATCAAAATGAATATATTACCCAGAGCCATCTACAAATTTAATGCTATCCTCATCAAGATCCCAAGCACATTTTTTAGGAGAATAGAACAAATGCTACAAATGTTTATCTGGAACCAGAAAAGACCTAGAGTTGCCAAAACAATCTTGAGAAAAAAGAACAGAACCGGAGGCATCACACTGCCAGATCTCAAACTGTATTATAGGGCCATTGTCATCAAAACTGCTTGGTACTGGAACATGAACAGACACACTGACCAGTGGAATAGAATTGAGAGCCCAGAAATGAGGCCCCACACCTATGGACATCTAATCTTTGACAAAGGGGCCCAGACTATTATATGGGGGAAGCAGAGTCTCTTCAACAAATGGTGTTGGAAACAATGGGTTGAAACATGCAGAAGAATGAAACTGAATCACTGTATTTCACCAAATACAAAAGTAAATTCCAAGTGGATCAATGTTAGACCAGAAACTAACAGATACTTAGAGGAAAATATTGGCATAACTTTTTTCCTCATAAATTTTAAAGACATTTTCAATGAAACGAATCCAATTACAAGGAAGACTAAGGCAAGTATAAACCTATGGGACTACATCAAATTAAAAAGCTTCTTCACAGCAAAAGAAACCACTACCCAAATCAAGAGACCCCTCACAGAATGGGAGAAGATCTTTACATGCCATACATCAGATAAGAGTTTAATAACCAACATATATAAAGAGCTTGCCAGACTCAACAACAAGACAACAAATAACCCCATCCAAAAATGGGGGGAGGACTTGGACAGAATATTCACCACAGAAGAGATCCAAAAGGCAGAGAAACACATGAAAAAATGCTCCAAGTCTCTGATTGTCAGAGAAATGCAAATCAAGACAACAATGAGATATCACTTCACTCCTGTGAGAATGTCACACATCAGAAAAGGTAACAGCAGCAAATGCTGGAGAGGGTGTGGGGTCAAAGGAACCCTCCTGCACTGCTGGTGGGAATGTCAATTGGTCCAACCTCTGTGGAGAACAGTCTGGAGAACTCTCAGAAGGCTAGAAATGGACCTACCCTATGACCCTGCAATTCCCCTCCTGGGGATATATCCTAAGGAACCCAACACATCCATCCAAAAAGATCTGTGTACACATATGTTCTTGGCAGCACAATTTGTAATAGCCAAAACCTGGAAGCAACCCAGGTGTCCAACAACAGATGAGTGGCTGAGCAAGTTGTGGTATATATATATACAATGGAATACTACTCAGCTGTAAAAAATGGTGACTTCACCGTTTTCAGCCGATCTTGGATGGACCTTGAAAAAATCATGTTGAGTGAAATAAGTCAGAAACAGAAGGATGAATACGGGATGATCTCACTCTCAGGCCGAAGTTGAAAAACAAGATTAGAAAAGAAAATACAAGTCGAACCTGAAATGGAATTGGAGTATTACACCAAAGTAAAAGACTCTGGGGTGTGTGGGTTGGGTGGGTGGGGAGAATACAGGTCCATGAAAAATGATGAATGAAATAGTGGGGGTTGTATTATTAAATGGGAATCTGGGGAATGTTATGCATGTACAAACTAGGATACATGATCAAATGTTGGAATGCTCTATATTCTCTGCTCACTTTTTTTGTAAACCTAGAGCTTCTTAAAAAATTAAAGTTCCCAGGTTTTAGCCATTACGAATTGTGCTGCTATGAACAGAGGTGTACACATATCTTTTGGTTGAATGTTGTGGAGTCCTTGGGGTATATCCCTCGGAGAGGAATTACTGGGTTATGTAGAAGGTCCATGTCTAGCCTTGTGAGAGTTCTCCAGACTGCTCTCCACAGAGGTTGGAGCAATTTACATTCCCACCAGCAGTGTAGAAGAGTTCCTTTGTCCCCACAACCTCTGCAGCATTTGTTGCTGCTGTCCTTTTTGATGTTAAGACATTCTCACAAGGGTGAGATGGTATCTCAAAGTTGTCTTTATTTGCAATCAGTGGGGTTTATAGTCAACAAAATTTATATACTTTTCCCATATTTGGAAGCTACTCTCTTCCCTGATCCACCTTTCTAGCCTTTTTTCCAGCCATGACATTATCTCCCCAGACAATAACTTGTATCCACCTTTATATCAGATGTCAGGCTCAGGCAAAAATTAATAAAGACAATTTGGTTTGTTGGGTTCTTTTTAATTTTTTATTTCTAAAAAGGAAACATTGACTAAACCATAGGATAAGATGGGCACAACTCCACATAATTCCCACCACCAGAACTCCATATACCATCCCCTCCCCTGATAGCTTTCCTTTTCTTTAACCCTCTGGGAGTATGGACCCAGGGTCATTATGAGGTGCAGAAGATGGAAGGTCTGGCTTCTGTAATTGCTTCCCCACTGAACATGGGCATTGACAGGTCGATCCATATTCCCAGCCTGTCTCTCTCTTTCCCCAGTAGGGAAGGACTCTGGGGAAGCAGAGCTCCAGGACACATTGGTGGGGTTGTCTGTCCAGGGAAGTCTGGTTGTCAGATTAATCAACAATTTGTATGGCTTTATATGATAACTCTTTTTTAGCCACTAGGTTCCAGATGCTAACATGATGCCGACTAGACTTCCCTGGACAGATGATGGTGGTGGGAACTGTACCCCTCTTATCCCTATGGTCTTGTCAGTGTTTCCATTTTATAAATAAATACATTTTTATAAATAAATAAATAAATAAATTTATTTATGTTATAAATAAATAATTTTTATAAATAAATAAATTTTATAAATAAATAAATTTTTAAAAATTATCTGTCAAAGCAAAAAGGAAACTAGTTAATTTAGAAAGCCAACATAACTCATAAGAAAAAAAAATAAGTCATAGTAAATAAAAATTGTCAGACTGTGACAGGAGAAATTTTCTGAATCCTCATTTAAAGAAATCAGCAACATTTTTTAGCTATATACCCTTCAAGGTCATTCATGTAACAGGGCACTATTTAGGAAGAATGACTTATATGAGGAATTCCCAAAATAACTTAAATATACAATTCTCTAAGATCTTGTTCTCTATTCTTTCTCTCTTCGTCTTCTTTTTTTTTTTTAATCCACCAGAGCACTGCTCAGTTCTGGCTATTGCTGGTGCTGGGACCAAACCTGGCACCTTTCACATGCATCTCTGAGATCTTTTAGGTGATGTAATAAGGCTATACCTCATCCCAAATTTAAATATTTCAAAAGTTTTCTATTGCTCCTACAGCAAAATCTAAACTCCTTAATTGGTCTACAATGTCATTCCCAAACCTGCACGTCTCCAGAGCCCTACCCCACTAGGGAGAGATAAGAGACAAGCTAGGAGGTATGGATCAACCAGCCAACATCCAGAAGTAGTAATAGGTATAGGTGTGACTTAGAAAGAAAGTGAAGGCAGTACCTTAGTAGTGGATAAAAATGGGCAAAAGACATAGGTATAGGTATAGGTATAGGTATAGGTATAGGTATAGGTATAGGTATAGGTACAAAGTCAAGCTATACCTGTGATGTTGGGAGAACGGGCAGTTTCTCCTGGAAAGGATACCACAAGGGACACAGAACTCTCATAGTGGGTATGGTGTGAAATTATATGCCAATTATATTATAATTTATGTTATATTATAATTTTGTAAACACATATTATTATATTTATACAATAATTTATATTATAAATTATATTTATAAATATAATTTATAGATATAATTTAATTTATTATTTATTTATAAATCATATTATATTATAATTTTATAAATAATTATAAGATAACTAATAAAACATTTAAAAATTTTTAAAGCCTGGGTCATCTGCATAGCTATCTTTTATTATTTTTTAGAGATGTGTTTATTTTTTGGCATGAGAAAGAGACAAATGCCAGCTCTGGTATACAGTGGTGCTGGGAATTGAATCTGGGCCCTCTTAAACATGTTAAGTCTAGTGTGCTTCTACTGCATTACTTCTCTGAGCCATAAACCTACTTCCTCTCCTTCTCCTTCTTCTCTTCCTTCCCCTCTCCCTCTCCCCCTCCTTTCCTCATCAAAGCGCTGCTCAGTTCTGGTTTATGGTAGTGCCAGGGACTAAACCTGGGACCACTGAAACTCTGACATGAAAAGTTTGTTTCATAAATAATTGTGCTATATTCCCGGTCCTATAAATCACTTTAAAATAATTATTTCAATATTTTTCTGGAGATTTTAATCAATTTAGTTTCCAGTATTTTCAAGAGCTTATATATTTTGTCATACTTGAAAATAAACTTAATCGCTCATCATGTGTTTGTGTGGTGTGTGTGTGTGTGTGTGTTTGTGTGTGTGTTTAAAGGATTACTGAGATTACTGCAAGGGATCTTTCAGTCTCTTAGGTAAGATTTGTCTGCTCTAAGAAGGACTTATCTTCATTTACATCAAGCTTAATCTTATAAATTCTTTCCCCATATTCAACAACATTGCATAGATTTTCATAATGTTAATTAAAAATCTAATTTGAATATAATAAGGGCACTTGCTCACTGAAGAAATCTTTTTTAATTTTTTATTTCTTTATTGGGGGATTAATGTTTTACAGTCGACAGTAAATGCAATAGTTTGTACATGCATAACATTTTCCAGTTTTCCACATAACAATATGGAAAAATAGGTCTTCTGCCGTTATGTTCCAGGACCTGAACCTTCTTAGTGAATCATTTGGGAAGGCCTACTGATTCTCCATAGAATCTGTCTTTTAAATTTTGAGTTGCCTAATGAAAATGGACTCTTATTAAGATTGTATATGACCTGTTCCCTCGATCCAAGCTCCATTTTTATATGCAACTCTTCCTATTTGGTGTTAAGAAGCAGGTTGGCATTAAGTGAAGTTTGGAAACAACCAGGGTCCACAAAGGCTGAAGGGTTAATCATGCAAACATATTTTTAAAAATATTTTAATTTATTTTATTATTGGATAGAAACAGAGAGAAATTGAGAGGAGAAAGAGACAGAGAGACACCTGCAGACCTGCTTCAGCACTTGTGAAGCTTTCCCCCTGCAGGTGGGGAGTAGGGGCTTGAACCCGGGTCCTTGTGCATTTTAATATGTGTGCTCAACCAGGTGTACCCCCCCACCAGGCCCCTGCTGTACTTTTCTCAGCAGTATGGTTCATAATGACAAAAGCTGAAGACAACTATAATTATAAGGCCTTATTACAGGTGCTGACAGAGCTGTACAGAGGTGCCCATGGGAGCAGAGCAGTGATGGCTAACAACATTCATTCTCTCCCTCTCTCTCTCTCTCTCTCTCTCTTTTTTTTTTTGCCACCAGGGCTAGTACTGGGGCTTGATGCCAGCATTACAAGTCCACCACACCTGGCAGCAGCTATTTTTGTCTTTTTTTTTTTTTTGGTAGGGGGGGCGGGGTTTATATGCTATGCAGAAGCAAGTGTAGGTCTCCCTGAGAGGTTGACAGCAAGAGTATGTGCAAAGTCCTGAATCTGACAATCCTTTTCCCAATCACCTTTCAAAAGTGGTACAAATCTGCTCTTAAAGGGAAAGCAAGTTTGCAAAACTATGCCCATTAGATGCTTCCCTTGAAGGTTCTATATCCTAATTATTCTTTGAATTGAGGAAAGAATAACTTATTGCTTGGTTGTTGTGCCCATTTTTACAGTCTTTCTTGAGGAGCTCTTTCTGCTAGAGAACATAATGCTATGTACCAATATGTGGAAATGCTCCTAAAGTGCTCACATCATTTCTTCATGTTTGATGTGCATCAAAGCACGCAGTGATCTCTGGCCAACCTTCCAGAGCACCATCATACTCACACTGTCTTCTAAGGACACAGACCTGTTTAAACAGACCAAGTACAACACAGAGAGCTGGGTGTGACTAAGTTCTCATGCTGCCTCACTGAGATGATTCAGTACTAATCAATCAGAGAAATAATCAAGTAAGCACCAAAAATATGTTTCTTGCACATAGGGATAGAACATAGAAAAAAAAAAAACAAACAAACAGAGAGAACAATAAAAAAAAAACCTGTCTTTGAAGAACTTAAAATAGCCACTTGCATTCTCTCAATTTGAGGTTCTTACTGACTAGCCATGGCTTATTTCTGAGAAGGAGTGCCTGAGGAAATCCAGTCTCTGCAGGGGTGATAGCATAACAGTTGTGCAAAGAGCCCTTCCTGATGAAAGCACCAAAGGTCCCAAGCTCAATCCTTAGCCACTTTAAACCAGAACTGAGCAATGCTCTGGTTTCTCTCTTTCTCTCTGTATCTCTCTCATTAAAATAAATAAATAACTATTTTTAAATTTTTTGAGATTTTTGAACTTGCTACTAAGTTGCACATGCTTTTCATAACTTCATCTACTTAAATTATGAAACCACTTCCTTTCAAATCTTAAAAAAGTGATCAGCATTCCATGTGATTAAAACTATTTACCTTAAAAATGCTTGATTTCCCCTGCGGTCATAAAGATAAGAGTTCTGGATGATTCTTAAACTCCACATCTGAGTCAAGGAATTTAAACTTCAAAGTATAAGATTCACAAAAAGTGGGGGCCAGGCAGTGGCACATTTGGTTAAGCACACATAGTACTATGCACAAGGACCTGGGTCTGGGCCCCCACTCCTCATCTACAGCAGGGCTGCTTCACAAGCAGTGAAGCAGGTCTGCAGGTGTCTCTCTCTCTCCCTCTCGACCTCCCCCTCCCTTCTCAATTTCTCTCTGTCTTGTTGAATAAAATGGAGAGGAAAAAAAAGAAAAAGGAAAAAATGGCCTCCAGGAGTGGTGGATTCATAGTGCGAAGCACAGAGCCCAGAGATAACCCCGAAAGGAAAAAAAAAATTCACAAAAAGTAAATGTTTTCCCTGTATTGAAATTTTATATGTAGAGACAGGTAATAATGCTCTGCATAGAAAATTATTAAATTTCATAATTCTACTTTTTAAATATTATTATCACAAAAGATTATTTTATTACTGTTTGACTCTGTATTGTCTATTATGGATATCTGTTTGATTCTAGCATCTCCTCTATAGGCACTGAAACTTCATTCAGTTGTAAATATTTACTGATCAATATAGTTAGTACCTGCTGTCAAAAATCTTATACTGTAGCTAATTATTAAAAATGTTGACCACAAGTGGCTGAGAAAAAAAAACAAAAAACAGCCCAGGAAAGGTTAAAGTATCTCTTAGAATACTGATATCAGTCCCAAGCACTGTAATATAGATCCAGGAGCCAGGTCCTTGTACACTGTAATGTGTGTACTAAATCAGATGAGCCAATACCTGGCCCCTATATGTATCTATCTCTACTTAGCATACACACAAAAAATGAGTCTTCTTGAAAAAAATTAATATCTATTTTGCATTTACAATCAAATGTTTTACACAATTACAGGTAAGCATACAACTGTGAGACTTCCTTTTTAGTCAGTTTTTGCTATGAGAATTGTTCTTTACAAAAGTTTCTGGGAAGACTTCCACTTTTCTTTCCATTTTATTGGACTTCTTGGCCCTCAGAACAAAGGGACTATATTTGGAGGGACATCACCCTGCTCCACATGGAGCTTTATAGTAGCATTTGTCTCAAAAGACCTGGCAAACCCTGCTCTACTGATAGTCCAGGGGAAGAACAATTAGATCACAGCAATCTCTCCTTCCAACTCTGTTCTAGAATTAGTCCATTTCCCAGTTTGAGTATCACAACTAAACTGTTCCTTAAATATATCCGTGAAACCCAGACAGTACATGGAGAAAATAGAGCAGGTGACGTTGCCTAGAATGAACCCAAAAATAGAGATTATAATATACTATCTATCTAATGTTGGAAAAGCATCTATCGATCTCCACAGCAATATTTTTGGAGTAGTAGAACTTGATCCCTATCAATGATCTAGATTTCTTTATTGCCACCTGGATTATCAATGAGGCTTAGTGTCTGCATGATGAATCCACTGCTCCTGGCAATCATTTCTCCTCTTCCTTTTCCTCCTCCTATCACTACTTCCCCTTCTTTTATTTTTTCATAGTTAGAGATAGAAATTCACCACTCATGAAGCTTTTCCTTTGCAGGTGAGGACCAGAGGTTTGAACCACAGTCCTTGCACATAGTAACTAATGTGTGTACTCTACTGAGTGCACCACTGCCCAGCTCTAATGATCTAGATTTTTTTCTTTTCTTTTTTTTTTTCTTGTTAATTTTCATCCAAGCTCCTTGGAAAAACATGGTCTGTCTCATAGGATTGCCCATTTACTCCCAGATAGTGCCTCATGATTGTTGACAGAGATTACATGTGTTAGGAGTATCTTCTGATTTCTGTGGTTCAGAAGAACTCTAAGGATCTGATCACTTTGCTTCTCACCAGGTTCTTTCACCAAGTACTTAATTCTGTGATTATCTAACAAGCACTAGAGAGCTACATAGATTCAATGGGAAACACTAGCTATGTATTGAGCACAGTGTTGAATTCATAAGTTTTCTTAATTAAAAGGCAAGTGGAGGAAGGAAAATGGTGTCATGTTTACATTTACAAAGTACAGGTGAAGTCAGCGAAGTAGACAGTGGGCAAAGAAGAGAGATGATTAGGAAAGAATAGTGATGTGCTCAACCATCGTCCTGTTGAAATACACTAAACAGCAATCCTAAAAAAGCACTTATGGCTAGTTTGTAGTAACTAGAAACAACTGTCCTGTTTTTAGAATTCCGTATTCTCACTCAGGACTATAGTCAGTTTCTTTAAAATTTGTTGTTATCATATTTAGCACAGGAGCCTATGTAACCTCTGCATCCTTGTTGGTCTGAGCTCATATTCCATGGTCACAGCTAGAAATATTTTAGGCTGCACACATTTCAGGACCAGTCTTTCTTAAGTGTCAGAGTATGTTGATCCAGCCTCCCTTTGGGACAGTTTCTACCACTGTTGTTCTACATTGAGGGCAATGCCCTGTAGAGGCCCACAAGAGGGTTTATGGTGTTGTTCCTAATGGAGATGACCAGTGATGGTGGAGAGAGGGATCTTTTAGAGGTCTATGTCCATCATATCTATGTGGGAATTCCAGGATTCCCCAACTAGGGCCCCAGATGATGGGGTAGCCTGGTAGTGACCAAAAAGTGTGCCAGTCTTTTGGCCTTATCCATTTCCTGTGCAAATATGAATAGACACGGGCCTTAGGTCATATCAATGGTGTTTATAGTTAACAGTATTTACATACTTTTCCCATATTTTGGGAGCTACTTTTTGCCCAAATCCAGCTTTCTAGTCCTATTCCCAACTCTGATATCTTCCCAGACTTACAGCCCACCTGCATGTTAGCTGTCAGGCTTAGGGAAAAATTAGTAAGTCATGGGCCCCTTGGATTACACCTAAAAATAGACTTCCTAGCTTCTTCTAACATGAAGACCACAAATCTCACAGGCTATATTCTTACCTTTAGGTTCCTGATTATTAAACAATTTGTTCTGCTTTATATCTTAATGCTTTTCAGCTACCAAGTTGTGGATGCTACCATGACACCAACCTGACTTCCTGGCAGACAACCTCAACAATGTGTCCTGGAACCCCACTTCTCCAGAGCCCTGCTCCACTAGGGAAAGAGAAATGGGCTGAGGGTATGGATCGACCTGCCAATGCCTATGTTTGGGGAGAAGCAATCACAGAAGCCAGACTGCACATCTTCTACACCCCATAAAGATCTTTGTTCCATACTCCCAGATGAATAAAGAATAGGGAGCCTTCCGATGGAAGATATGGGATATGGCCCTCTGTTGTTGAGAACTGTATGGGATTATACCCCTCTTATCCCACAATCTTGTCTACCATTATTATATCACTAACAAAAATTTTTTCTTAATTTTTGTTACTCTACATAGTAACAAAATATTAGCAAATATTAGCAGAAAAAAACAATCACCAAGAGATATCAGTCATCAAAACTGGGAATGAATGAGACAGAAGAGTTTCTTTAAGTAAAAAGTTTCTCTATAAGAGGGAGATTTAGGATGAGGACAATGAATGCTCTTAAACCTTAACCAGCCTTTTTTTTTTTTAAGATTTTACCTATTGATTAACATAAGATAAGGAGAAAAAGAGAAACAGAAGATCACTCTGGCACATGGTATGCCAGGAATTGAACTCAGGATCTCATGCTCCCAAGTCCCGTGCCCTACTCACTATACAACAACTATCTGCCTCCCTTGCTCCTCTCCCTTTTTTTTTTTTCTTTCTTTTTTGCCCAACCACTTATAAACTCTGATTCATGACAACGCAGGTTTAAACAAGGGCTTCTTTGTGCCTTGGGGCATGAAAGACATTTGACATAACCACTACACTGTCTCTCCACATTTCTAATTTTAGTGTTTTTCCTCTACATGGTATCACATTCTTATTAATTGACAAGTACAACACATAGATTTGTTTCAGATCATTTTCTTTAGAACTTTCATGTGGAGCCCACTGACATTATAATTCCCTAGAGGAAGGAACAGAGGTTTATAGAAAACAATACTGACTTGCAAAGGCCTTCCACTCTCTAGTCTTTGGACAGGAATACAAAAACACATCTCTGCTCTTTCCAACCACCAGCCTAGGTGGCAGCAGGCAGCTGTCACTTAGTTTGGGGGAATGCATGTCACTAACACTCTCCTGGATGCTGGTAGTTCTTCCAGGCATACATCACTTAAATTACATGAAAGAAAATCATTATGGAATTGCAAAAGGGAAATACATTTAAAAAACATATTATTAAGATTATAATAGAATACTTGTCACCCACCAGCCCTCTTGTCTAGAAGTGAAAGTTACAGATCTTTAGGCTGTAATTCAGTGCATCTGCAGACTGATAAAAAGCAGTGACTACATCATTGTAAGCAACCTAGCAGGGCAAGTTAATAAATACTGCCAAGTCTCTTGTTATATTAAACTTGCACCGCTGGCTCTTCTTTCATATTTATAAAGGATAATAAACCAAATGAATACAAGCATTCATAAAATGTTATAAATGTTCAACACATTTTGAAAAATACACTGCTTTCTTATTTCACCTGAAATAAATTTATATTAGATATAATATTTTCAGCTTCTTATTTTGTTAATACTTCTAGAGGTAGCAGAGTGCGACAGAAAGCACACAAAATTTAGGGAAGATTTGGGTTCAAATGCTAACTTAGTAACCTCAGTAGCAGTACTCTTGGGCAGCATACTCAGTTATCTGAGCTTCTGGTCTCTTGTTTGTAAAGATAAATAGGATATATCTGACTTACATCATAATTTTGAGTATTAAATCAGATCATTAAAATGTCTATTTATCTTTCTTTTTTATTAGTGTTTTACAAAATTACAAGATTTCAAAGATATAATTCCAAACCTGCTGTATGTAAGTTACTACACCTTCCACCAAAGTTCTGTGCCTACCCATCTGCTCCTCATCACTACTATCGTTTTCACAAAGACCAAGAGACAATTTGGTAACCATTTTTTGCAAGTTCATTTGTTTTAGTCCTCTATAATCCACATATAATTGAAGCCATATGGTAGTTATCTATTACTTCTCTACTTGTTTCATTTAGCATAATCACCTCCAGTTCCATCCATTTTTGTACAAAAGAGTACAATTTCATCTTTTTTGATTACAGAGTAGTATTAAATATATATCTCACAATTTCTTTATCTAGTCATCTGTCCTTGAGCATTTGGGTTGCTTCCATAATTTGATTAGTGTAACTATGACCATAGTGTTTTCATGTCCTTTAGATACATCCCTAGGAGTGATCATAAGTTATTTCCATTTTTATTTGTTTTAAGAACTTTCCATACCCTTCTCCATAGAGACTTCATCAGATTGTACTCCCACTAACACTGTATCAGGGTTCCTTTTTGTACACATCCTTGCCAGCACTTGTCATTTCCTATTTTGTTGATATAGGCCACTCTCACAGGTACGACGTAGTATCTCATTATGGTCTTAATTTACATTTCGCTAATGATAAGTAACATGGAATATTTTTTCAGATGTCTGTAGGCCATGCAAATGTCTTCTTCCCAGAACTGTCTATTCAGATCTTTTGCCTGAAAATTACTTACCTAAACTGTGAATTTTAGTTGTGATATTATTTACATATTTCATCACTTCTAGTCTGTGCATTCTCAATTCTTTATTCATTTAGAAAAATAAAGACTTTTTTTAGGCACCAGGATGCAGATACAAAATTATAAATGGTCATAAGCTCAAAGAATATGGCAGAAACAGAGAGAGTGAGTGGCAGCCATGATAGGAAATGAGGTTGAAAGTACCACCAAGTCATGGTCTCAACATAAGTGGAAAACAATTGAATAAAAAAGGAACTACTACTGGGGCAAGATGGTGGCTCTTCCAGAAAGACACACACGTTGCCATGAGCAAGGACAGAGATTCTCAGTCCCCATCTGCAGGGGGGAAGTTTCACAAGTGGTGGAGTAGTGCTATAGTTGTCTCTTCTCCCCCCTCCCCATTCCCTCCCTCTCTTCTCTGTTTCTTGTTTTCTATCAGAAAGAAAGAAAAATGAAGGGGGAAAAAGGGCCACTGGGAACCATGGGAGGAACAAATCTGGTAGCCAAAGGAAAAAAAGAGAAAGAGAGAGGGAGAGAGAAAGAAGAGGATGGGGAAAAAGGGGGGATGTCAACAATGTTTTTCCTAAATGTGGATGATCTTGTTAAATTCTATGTCAAAAGAAAACAGATGGTGTGATTATTTCAATCCCCCAAAAAACACTTAATGGCATTGCTATGAGAAAAAGAATGTGACAGGATTTGGCCTCATATGAATATGCAGTTCCTATCAAAACAAAGTAGTTGTTTTTTAACTGCATTTGAAGCATTACATAAAATATCCATGCTTTACTCTACACAATACACATAAAAGCTATATAAACATCTAACCAACAAAACATTTTTACTGTTGATCTTATGGCTTCCTTTGCTTTGACTATAAAAGCTAAGGTTCCATGCTTAAGTTCATACATTTATTAGACAAGCACTCATTTTGCCTATGGGGGAAAACAACTTTCTTTTTGTCCTTTTTCCTTTTCTCTAAAGGGCAATCATAGGTTCTAAGTGCCACCTAGCTGGGGAAGATAGTCTTTCAGAAAGTTGGAATTCCCTTCTGTGAGCCATTTCCCCCTAAATTCCTAACTATAACTATAGCATATCATTCTTGCTCCTCCCCCTCATTTTTGACCTCTTCACCTGACTCTACCCCATCCTCTTAGTTTCTATGGTTCAACATTTCAGCATCTGTGCTTGACTCAGGATACAGATAGAGGTCAAGAGCCGACATCATTCAATCAAGAGGAAAGTGAACAATCTGTCCATTTCAGTGTTTTTTCTGCATGCATACTTTGTGATTACACTGAAATTTTTGCTGTGTAATCATATACCTGTTGAATGAGTCAGTTTAAGTGGTGATGTTAATAAGTTTGAGTAGACATGTGGAAACAATGCTTTTGCAAATCAAAACAAACAAAACCTCTGTTGGCTAAGTACCTGCGTACCTGCTATTGGACTGAGACAACTTTTATTTTGGAACATCTACTTCAGATCAAAGTAACAACACATATTTTTTTGTAGTAATGAAAATTCTATGAAGATTCATACATTTGTTGAGCCAAATGTATCAGAATTCTGCTGGAAGACTGTCTTAGAGAATAACACTCTCAGTTCTCCTTTAGTCAACTGTAGTGAATTCTAATTCTAATGTTTAGGTCCTAGTTAGGAGAATTGAAGTTCAAAACCTATACTCACAATTTCCTTTTAATCTCCTAGTAAAATGGCTAATTGTGCTGCTGAATGTTTTCAAAACACTGTAGATTATCTTGGAATATGAATAAGAACTGTGTGGGCCAGAAAAATAGTTCACTAGATATAGCCTTGCCATATGGACTGCCAAGACTTGAGCGTGGCTGTGTATATAATTCTCTCCCTTTTTCTCTGTCTCTCTCTGCTTTTCCCTCTGCTTCTCTCTCTGTCTTGTGATGTGAAAGAAAAAAATCAACCCATGATTGATAAATTTACATATATGTGAGAGCCCTTCTTTATATATACACACCACATACACTCACAAATCTTATAAGCATCTTATAATATGTATAATTTTCAAATGTTATTATTTTATATTTAAAACATTATGAGTCATATTCCCTGAATTATTTGTTCTTTTTAAAAATATATTATTTATTCATTATTGGATAGAGACAGAGAGAAATTAAGAGAGGAGTGGGAGGTAGAGAAGGAGAGAGACAGAGACACCTGAAAACTGTAAACTTGCTTTACCACTTGTGAAGTTTCTCCCCTGCAGGTGGGGACCAGGGGCTTGAACCTGCGTCCTTGCACTTTGTAATGTGTGCACTCAACCAGGTGTGCCACTACCTGGCCCGTGAATTATTTCTTGAGAATTTAGAATATTTTTGGGTGAACATTTTGCTACCCCAGTACAGTGAGAAATTTTAATACGGGGCCAGGTAGTAGTGCACCGGATTAAGTGCACATAGTACGAAGTGCAAGGACCCACAAAAGGATCACAGTTGCAGCCCCCAACTCCCCACCTGCAGGGAGGTCGCTACACAGGTGGTAAAGCAGGTCTGTAGGTGTCTATCTTTCTCTCCTCCGCATTATCTTCTCCCCTCTCAACTTCTCTCTGTCATATCTAAGAAAAAACCCCCAAAATAGCCACAGGAGCAGTGAATTCCTTGTGCAGGCACTGAGCCCTAGAGATAACCCTGGAGGCAAAAAAAAAAAAAAAAAAGAAATTTTATTACCATTTAACATGAATACATACTTAATATAGTAATAAAAAAAAAGTCCAAGAAGTAGAAGCCATGAAATTCCACCTATTATTTTGTTTGCATGTTCCAGATATCCTGATGTGGGGTCCCTTTCCTTTCAGTTCACTATGACAGGCTGCAGATTATGCTCCAAAAGTAGTTTCCTTTTGAGACTCACCTATTCTGTGCAACATTCCACCAACTACTTTTCTAAACAGCTAATTTGTTGATTTCCTTATATGCTTCCAAAGAAAACTAAGCACAGTTTTCAACTGTGAGGAGGCTGAATTCAAATCCAGATCCATTAGAATAGCAAGCTTGTGTCTTTCCCTAATATTATCTTGCATTGGTACTTAATTCCTAGCTACCTAATACCAAATGTTCAAGTTTCTGAGGCCAGAAGTTATGTTTCTGTAGTCATAGTACCTGGTATTATGTATGTAAAGTACATGATTACTAAATATATTTAAGTTATAGAATCAGACCAAGTTAAAACAAATGACACATCATTTTTATATGGTTGGGATAGCCCACCTTTTCATTTTCAGTTGCAAAATTTGACATAACATCTGAATGATTACACAACCTACAACATCCTTAGAAGTAGCAACATAAAACACTTTCTAAAATATGTTATCAACATGTGCTCATCTTCACTGGTGTAAACTAAAATGAACTGACTGTATATGGAGCATAGTTCTCTTGGGACCTGCCTTAGTCACACAAATGTGAACAACTACAGGAACATGAAAGCTTATGGCAAAACCTCACCTCTGTGCCTCATTCTGTGAATCAAATTCTTCCACTGAACTAAAATCTTTCAGTAATATAAAGTATGATCAAAGTATCTGCTTAATGTCATTTAACAGAGGGTAAGAGTTTAAATTAAATTGTAACACAACCATAAATTTACTGACATATAGCAAAACGCATATTCTGTCTGTATATAGGAAGGGCTTTTGTTTATTTAGTTGGTTGGTTGGTTAGGGATTTTCAAGTGGCTGCTTCTGGCATGAGAACAACACCCTTCAGGGTCCCTGATCTGCTCAGCCAGTATCTATTTGTGATCTATTTTTCATAATTATGTGAAATGATGTTTATGAATTTTTTTCTACTGCACTCTTAAGATTCCAAACTTTGGGATTTCTAGACTAGAAATAATTTCAAAAGAAAAGTTTGGGGGTTGGGCAGACAGCAGTGCACCTGGTTAAGTGCACACACTATAGTGCACAAGGACCTGGGTTCAAGCCCCTGGTCCCCACCTGTAAGGGGGAAGCTTTACAAATGGTGAAGCAGGACTATAGGTGTCTCTCTGTCTCTCTCCCTATCTCCCCTCCACTCTTAATTTCTCTGTCTCTGTCCAATAATAAATTAATAAAAAATTTCAAGAAAGAAAGGTTTAAGGGGAAAACTCAAGTTAACTATTTCTAGTTTTGCTATGTCAAGGCATTTGACAGGACTATAATCATTTCATCAAAGCAAAGGGCACTTTAAGTACCTAAAAGAAGAAAGGCCATAACCTCAGAATAAAAATTTGTACTTAATTTTTTCCCCCTGTGGAATTATGACTATTTCATCATACTGCCAACATGGCACCAGAATTTTAGTAACAAAGGCTGATGCTCCCAGGTTATTATAAATTTACCTTTTTTTTTTTTCCCTTCAATCAATCAGCAGCTTTATTTAGTTTATTAGAATCAAAGAAGAGAAAGAACCAGACACTCTGGTACATGTGCTGCCGGGGACTGAACTCGGAACTTCATACTCGAGTCCGATGCTCTATGCACTGTGACACCTCCTGGACCCCATGACCAGCATCCCCATTGAAGTTGAGGCGAGAACCACCACCCCCCACCCCCCCCCCCCCCCCCGCCATGTCCCAACCTACGGATCGGATGGTCACGACTTCTGGCTCGGGGAATCCAGGAAACTGAATTTTTTTCAAATTTACCTTTTTTAAAAGAATTTTTTAAATGTATTTTTGTGAAAGATAGATAGAAAGAACCAGGCAGCACACTGATGCTGCTGGGGATTGAACTTGAGACCTCATGCTTTACTATCCAATGCTTTATCCACTTTATCCACCACCTCCCAAGCCACTAAGTTTGCCTTTTAAGGGCTGCCAGAGCACTGGAAAATGGTGCACTCAGTTGAGCGCACATGTTATGCAAGGACCTGGGTTCAAGCCCCTAAGTTGAAGCTTCCTACCTGCAGGGAGGAAGCTTCACAAGCAGTCTTACCTTACCCTCTCTATTTCTCTCTGTCCTATCTAATAAAATAGACAAGAGAGGGGAAAGAAAAAAAAAAGGGAAAAATGGCCACCAGGTGTGGTGAATTCTTAGTGCAGTCACCAAGCCCCAGCAACACCCTGTTGGCAATAAAATAAAATAAAATAAAATAAAATAAAATAAAATAAGATGTGAATGCCAGTGGGGCCAGGAGATAGGTTACCAAGTAAAGCATGCAAAATCCCTGGGATCCAGCCACAGGACCACATGTAAGCACCAAAAACACTACCAGTGGGGATATATGAAGGGTGGAGTAGTGCTGTGGTCTCTCTCTTCTCTCTTGCTGTTGGCTCTTTAAATATAAAATATAAAGCACACTGGTCCCAGGAGGCTACTCAGCAGTATTGGATATGCATGAGGCCCCAAGGTCTTTCTCTGGAGCTACATGGAAAGCTTAAAAATAAATTATAAAAATAAACTGTGTGCTAGGGGCTTTGGGGTTGCCTGGAATTCAGTTTACCATGTGGTTCACGTATCTAGCAAGTTTGATGCTTTAATGCTCAGATTCAGGCTCATGAAAGCATTAAGCTTGGATAATGAAATGGAAATAACTGTCATTAATTTGTGATTTACCTTTTTAATTTAACATAAGAATTTTATCTTGGGTGTCCGGCGGTGGCTCAGCGGGTTAAGCGCGTGTGGCGCAAAGCACAAGGACCGGCGTAAGGATCCCTGTTCGAGCCCCTGTCTCCCTACCTGCAGGGGAGTCGCTTCACAGGCGGTGAAGCAGGTGTCTTTCTCTCCCCCTCTCTGTCTTCCCCTCCTCTCTCCATTTCTCTCTGTCCTGTCCAACGACAGCGACATCAAGAATAACAATAATAACTACAACAACAATAAAAAGCAACAAGGGCAACAAAGGGGAAAATAAATAAATAAAATAATTTTATCTTGTAGGACTCTTCACACTCTATGTTTAGCCCTTTTCTACAATCTGCCTCTTTGGGCATCCTGCTAACACATGTGCTCTACCTCCTATGTATAGCTCCTGTGTATTCCTCATCAAAAATATACTTACAGGTTTTCTTTGCTCATAAGGCTTCTACTCAACCTTCAAAAACACAGATGTGACACTTTTGTGAAGCTTTCTCAGTCACCTAGTTTAAAAGCATATGAATTTTCTATCACAGGAAATATAGAATACCACAAATTTTGCTTTTAGTTGTTAACAAAAATAAAATAAAAAGGAAGTGATCTGACAGTTGCACACCTGGTTGAACACACATGTTACAATGCATAAGAACCTGGGTTCAAACCTCCAGTTGCCACCTTCAAGAAAAAGCTTCCCCAGTGGGGAAGCAGTGCTGCAAGTGTCTCTCTTTCTCTCTCCCTCTCTACATCCCCTTTTCCTGTCAATTTCTGTCTGTCTCTATCCAATCAATAAATAAAGTATTAAGAAAAGAATCTGAAGTTTATAAATAATAATAATAATAATAAGACCAATGTAAAACCTCCACATTATAGTGTGACTATTGTGTGCCAGAAGCTCCCCTGGATGGGGTATTTATTATGTCTAATTTTATGGCACTGAAGATTATATGATGTTACAATCTATTTTTCCTATATAATTGAAAATAAGGCCCCAAGATTTAGGCAATCACTTATCTAAGGTCACATAGCAGGTATATGATATTGACGGGAGCTGACCTCAAGTCTATCTAACTGCAAAGTGTGTGCTTCTTGCAATACACTGCATTCTCTACATTAAAGTTCACAGTGATATGCCTTAAACTTCATTAAGCACAGATTACAATTCCCTATAGGATTTATATACTGCCTTCACTTTACTTCTCACTCAGTCCTGAGCAACCCATGCCTTCAGACTCTTGTTTCCACCATGCCAATACAACCTCATTTCTTGTGATCACCAGTGACCTCTATTTTGTCAGTCCAGAAATAAATTCTTGTTCCTTATGTTTCTAGACCTCTCAACGATTTTTTGCTATGTTTGGTCACACTATCCTTTCTGAAGTTCTTCCTCATCTGCTGTTCTTAGACACCATGTTCTACTGGTTTTCCTGCCCCCTCAGTTTTCATCAAGATTCTTCCCTTGCTGATCTCTATAGGAAGCAGTGCTTCCTGGTTGACATCTTGTCTTCCTCTCTCCTCTTTCACTAAGTGGTATCATGTAGTCCTGACATGCAACACTAAGTATACCAATGATATATGCCACAATTATGTCCTTGGACCTACTCTTATTTCAACTCCAGACTATTTTAATATTCTAAAGAGAACTCCATGATTATCCTACCCAACATGATACTCCCAGGTTTCTCTCTTCCATTAAATGGCATCTTCAATTACCTGGCATCTCGAACCTAATCCTGAGGTATCCGTCCTTAACCAATTCATTAGCAAGTACCTGGTGATCTGTTTTCTAAACGCATCACAAAGTGACCATTTCTTATTATCAAGGTTCAAGTCACTATCATCTCACATTTTCACTGCCTGAAATTTTCAGTCCCTGAGACAATCATGCTATCCTTTTACCTAGATCTAATCTCAAATATCACCTTCTTTGCATAGTTTTCCTTGGTTTTATTTTTGTATTTCCCTAATACAAAAAAATGGCCTACTCATTTCTTATTCTCTTCTCATACACTTATACCTACTTGGCACAATTATATACATCTGTCAGTTTATTCCTTTATGGTCAATATTCTCCAATACAAAATAAGCTCTGTGAAAGTTAGGGTTTGGTCTATTTAATGCTTATTTTTGCATGTCTTGGGTATTTGGTAAGTTTTTCCTGAATGAATGAATGGGTGAATGCATGGGTGAATGCATACATGAATGAACACCAATAATGATTTTTGTACATCATATTATTTAATTCTCACAACATCCAAATTCCCAGGTAAATTACTTGTAGGGATTGGCTAACTAGTCTAAGAAAGTGACTTATTCTGAGCATGACCTTCAATTTAGAAATGTGTATGGGTCGGTGTAAATAACATAATGGTTATGCAAAGAAACTCTCACACATGAGGCTCCAAAGTTCCAGGTTCAACCTCCTGTACCACCAAAACCCAAAGCTGAGCAGTGCTCTGGTAATTAAAAAAAAGAAAGAAAGAAGGAAGGAAAGAGAAAAAGAAAAAAGAAATGTGTCTATACTTTTTTTTTTGAAGTGGTATCTCATTGTTGTCTTTATCTGCATTTCTCTGACGATCAAAGACTTGGAGTGTTTTTTCATGTGCTTCTTGGCCTTTTGGATACCTTTCTGTGATAAATATTCTGTCCATGTCCTCTCCCCATTTTTGGATGGGGTCATTTGTTTTCTTGTTGTTGAGTTTGGCAAGCTCTTTATATATTTTAGTTATTAAACTCTTGTCTGTGTATGACATGTAAAGATCTTCTACCACTCTGTGAGGGGTCTCTTGGTTTGGGTAGTAATTTCTTTTGCTGTGCAGAAGCTTTTTAATTTGCTGTAGTCCCATAGGTTTATACTTGTCTTAGTCTTCTTTGTAATTGGATTTGTTTCTTTGAAGATGTCTTTAAATTTTATGTGGAAAAAAGTTCTGCCAATATTTTCCTCTAAGTATCTGATAGTTTCTGGTCTAACATCCAAGTCCTTGATGCACCTGGAATTTACTTTTGTATTTAGTGAAAGTTTCATTCTTGTATTTGGTTCAGTTTCATTCTTTTGCATGTTTCAACCCATTTTTTCCAACACCATTTGTTGAAGAGACTCTGCTTTCTCCATTTAATAGTCTGGGCACCTTTGTCAAAGATTAGACGTCCATAGGTGTGGGGGCCTAGTTCTGGGCTCTCAATTCTATTCCACTGGTTAGTGTGTTTATTCATGTTCCTATACTGTGTGTTTTATGTATGTTTCCAAATCACACTTCTCTTCTTTTTTTTTTAATATTTATTTTATTTATTTATTCCCTTTTGTTGCCCTTGTTGTTTTATTGTTGTAGTTATTGTTGTTGTTGTCGTTGTTGGATAGGACAGAGAGAAATGGAGAGAGGAGGGGAAGACACAGAGGAGGAGAGAAAGATAGACACCTGCAGACCTGCTTCACCGCCTGTGAAGCACTCCCCTGCAGGTGGGCAGCCGGGGTTCGAACCGGGATCCTTATGCCGGTCCTTGTGCTTTGTGCCACCTGCGCTTAACCCGCTGCGCTACAGCCCGACTCCCCAAATCACACTTCTATTCACCATTTCTAAACAATTCAAAGGCCCATTTTCTGTGTGCCATCTATAATAAATGGAAGCTAGACCAGCAAATTTTCAGCAAAAGTTTCACGCCTTGCTTCATTTATTTGAGTAAAATATCTCTATTATAAACACATTGTTAAAGGCTAATATGGACTAGTCATTTTTCTAATTCTGGATGTATGAAATAATTTCTAGATTTGAAGGACATATAGAAGTCACACAAACAGTTTTATGGAAATCACTAAAACTGTGCTTAAAAATAAGCTTATTGAGGGAGTCAGACAGTAGCATAGTGGGTTGAGTGCAAGTGGTGCAAAGCGCAAGGACCAGCATAAGGATCTCAGTTCAAGCCCCTGACTCCCCACCTGCAGGGGAGTCGATTCACAGGCAGTAAAGCAGGTCTGCAGGCATCTTATCTTTCTCTTCCCCTCCTCTCTGCATTTCTCTCTGTCCTATCCACCAACAACATCAATAACTACAACAATAACACAACAAGGACAACAAAAGGGAATAAATAAATAAATATTTTTAAGTAAAAAAATAATTTATTGGGCATACATAACACTTGTACCAATTATTTATTTATAATTTTTATTTAAATATTTTTATTATTTATTTTGGGTAGAGACAGAGAGAAAGTGAAAGGGGGATATAAAGAAGGAGGGAAAGACAGGGAAAGAGGAGAGAGAAAGAGAGGAGACACACCTGCAGCACTGCTTCACTGTTCATGAAGTCCCCCCACCCGTGGATAGGCACCAAGGGCTTGAACCTGGGTCCTTGCACCCTGTAATGTGTACACTCAACCAGGGGTGCCACTACCCAGCCCCCCATTTCTACTATTTAAAACTGACAATATTTCTAAGGCAGTCTTGTTCCTTCCTCCATGCTTACAGATATAGCATTCCCTCTACTGAATAACCCTGATTTCTACTGTGTCTATTAATGGACAATAGTACTAAATAATAAGAAGTTGACACTTTAGATAATAATTTGCATCATCACTGCTTTGTTACATATATAATCTCATTAATACTCACACATCAAAATATGGATTAGGTTCATTTTAGAGCAGAATAGAGTGGAAATAGTGAAATAAGCATGCCTAAAATCACATAACTGGGAGAAGGTAGCTGCAGACAAAGAACTGGGCCCTCTTACTCTCCAGACCTCATCACAAGGTTATTTGCTTACTAAGTCGAGTCAAATTCATCTCCTCTTGGAGATCTTCTAGAAGTGATTCTGATAAGAGTTTGGTTTCATTCTTTCACCACTTACAAACTCAGTCTATAGAAATTACTTTATAATTTTGGGTAAGCTCTGTTATTTTTAAAGTGTCATCAGAAATGCTTATGTCTAAAGAAAATAAAGAGGGAGAATGAAATGCCTATCTTGGTTAAATTTTCATTTAATTATAAAGAGGAGATCTAGCCTTTCTTTTAATCCTACTATGATCTGCAAGCAAAAGAATGTTCTGGGAAAAAAGGGGTGTTCGGGAGATACTATCAATTCATCACTCGTTAATCATAGTGTTGAGACTAAGCACAAGTGCAACTGCCTAACAAATATTCTTCACCTCAAAATCTACTTTTAGTGTATTATATTACTGCTCATCATTGTATCTAATTTCTTCACTTACACAACTTTCAAATCTGATGATGACAGTCAACAAAAATGCCTTGAATTTCTTCATAATGTACACAATGTACAAATAAACAGTCCGAAGTCTTAGTAACAGGACTCTTCAAAACAATACAATCAGTAAAATCTCGTCCTACAGGCCAAAAGCACCAACCTCTGTTGTTTATGCTGTTCTTTGCATATTTGTCTGAGAAGTTAAACCACAAGCAGTACATCAGAAAAATGTATCCCATATTTTCACACAGTGAACCAGAAGTTAGATTTGGCAACTTGAAAAGGCATGTGTTCTTCAAATAAAACTTAAAAACTTGCATCTGTAATTTGGCTGACAGTGAAATGTACTGATACTTATCTTGGAGAAATGTGGATTTACAGAATTTTTGTTCTCATAACATTCCCTCAGTAAGGTGATACTGGAGTTAAAAAATAAATAAATAATATTTTAAACATTTGCATCTGTAAATGTAATCATCTTTAAAATTTGAGCAAATGCTAGACTTTTAAGAATGACTGAGCACTTATGCTTTTGTTCACTAATCCTTTCTTAAATTAAAAATTTAAATAAAAAAAAAAAAAAAAAAAAGAATGACTGAGCAGTTGTTACACATGTGATGCAAAAGCTATGGAAACAATATTCAGCTATTCAGAAATAGAACTGAAAAGCCTTCTGTTTTGGTATATAAGAATTAATTTGTTTCATTTTCTAAACAAGGTCTTCTGAGTTTAAAAAAAGAAGACATTTCGGGAGTCAGGAGGTAGCACAGTGGGTTAAGCGCAGGTGGCACAAAGCGCAAAGACCTGCGTAAAGATCCTGGTTCGAGCCCTGGCTCTCCACCTGCAGGGGAGTCACTTCACAGGCGGTGAGGCAGGTCTGCAGGTGTCTGTCTTTCTCTCCCTCTCTCTGTCTTCCCCTCCTCTCTCCATTTCTCTCTGTCCTATCCAACAACGAATTGTGTCAACAAGGGCAATAATAATAACCACAACGAAGCTACAACAAGGGCAACAAAAGGGGGAAAAAAATGGCCTCCAGGAGAGGTGGATTCATGGTGCAGGCACCATGCCCAGCAATAAAAAAAAAAAAAAAAAAAAAAAAAGACATGTCCATATTTAAAACCTAAATCAAAAATTCTGTGATAATGCAGTACAGCTCACATTTCAAATAACTTGAACAAATATTCCAGTTTTTAAATGTACATGAGACGACTGTAGTTACTAAATTAGTTAAAATGTGCAGATGCGGGGGCTGGGCGGTGGTGCAGCTGGTTAAGCACACATGGCCCCAAAGACCTTCCTAAGGATCCCAGATGGAGAGCCTCCAACCCCACTCCGCTCCCCACCTGCAGGGGGGGTCACTTCACCATCAATGAAGCAAGTCTGCAGGTGCTTATCTTTCTCTCCCTTCTCTGTCTTCTCCTCCTCTCTTGATTTCTCTCTGTTCTATTCAACAACAATGACAGCAATAACAACAATGACAACGATAACATAATACAGGCAACAAAAGGGAAAAATAGCCTCCAGGAGCAGTGGATTAGTAGTGCAGGCAGCAAGCCCCAGCAATAACCCTGGAGCTCCTCCCACAAAAAAAAAAAAATGCACAGACCTTTACTAACAAGTGGTAGTATGATTTTCTTGTGAGACATAGAAACTAAGTGTATTTTGTTTGGTTTTAAAGGGCTGGGGAGGTGGCTTAGTAGTAAAGTGTTTATCCTCTGATATTGGGGGGAGGGTTCAGTACCTGGAACATGATGGCAGAGTAGGACCTACTGGGGGGTTAAACTGTTATATGGAAAACTGGGAAATGTTACACATGTACAAACTATTGTATTTTACTGTCAACTATAAACCATTAATTACCCAATAAAGAAATTTAAAAGAAAAAATAAAGGAAAAAAGGAAGAAAAAAAAAAAAAAAAAGGAAGGGGAGTTGGGCAGTAGCACAGCAGGTTAAGCACAGTTGGCGGAAAGCGCAAGGACCAGAGGAAGGATCCTGGTTCGAGCCCCTGGCTCCCCACCTGCAGGAGACTCGCTTCACAGGTGGTGAAGCAGGTCTGCAGGTGTCTATCTTTCTCCTCTCTCCCTCTCTGTCTTCCCCTCCTCTCTCCATTTCTCTCTGTCCTACCCAACAACAACATCAATAACAACAACAATAACCACAACTAAAACAAGGGCAACAAAAGAGAATAAATAAATATTTTTTCTAAAAAAATTAAAGTGTCTATCTTGCCTGGGTAAAGCCCTGGATAAAATCCTGACACCACTTGAGAGTAAACCAGAAAGTGGCACACACGGTAAGGCACACATGTTATAATGCATAAAGACCCGAATTTGAGTTCCCAGTCTTCACTCTCTATAGGAACGCTTCACAGTGGTGAGCAGGGCTACAGTATCTCTCTCTCTTCCGCCCCCCCATTCCCATCTAGATTTCTATCTCTATCCAATAAATAAATAAATGTAAAAAATAAAGCAAGAACTCCATGGGATGGAAAAGCACCTTCTGCCTTTATACCCCTCCCCCCTGTATTTTCCCATAAAAAATACTCTCTGCCTTACTCTATCTCAAAAAGTCAGCCCAGAGGGCTGTGAAACTATAGAGATGACCTCCCCCTCCAAAAAAAGAGAAAAAAATAACATGTAAATAAATAATAAGTTGGCCTGGAAAGAAGACTTGGAGATAGTATGTGAGATCTCCTCTAGAACCTCATAAAAACAGATATACAGGGAGTCAGGCGGTATCGCAGCGGGTTAAGCGCAAGTGGTGCAAAGTGCAAGAACCAGCAAAGGATCCCAGTTTGAGCCCCAGGGTCCCCACCTGCAGGGGAGTCCCTTCACAGTCAGTGAAGCAGGTTTGCAGGTGTCTGTCTTTCTCTCACCCTCTTTGTCTTCCCCACTCTTTGTCTAACAACAATGATAACATCGATAACACCAACAATAACTACAACAACAATTAGACAATGATAACATCGATAACACCAACAATAACTACAACAACAATAAAAAAACAAGGGGGAGTTGGGGTGGTAGCACAGCAGGTTGAGCAGATGTGGCGTGAAGCTCAAGGACCTGGGTAAGGGTCCCGGTTTGAGCTCGGGCTCTTCACCTGCAGGGGAGTCCCACGGTCAAGCACGGTCCTCCCCTCCTCTCTCCATTTCTCCTAATAATAACTACAACAATAAAACAACAAGGGAAACAAAAGGGAATAAATAAATGCTAAAAAAAAAAACTTATAAAGTAAAAATAAGGGCAACAAAAAGGAAAATAAGTAAATATAAAAAAAATTAAAAAGATATACAAGCAAATAATTTTAAAACGCAGAGATGGAGATAGACAAAAATTGGGGGGAGATATCATAATGGTTATGCTAAGAGACTTTCATGCCTGAGGTTTTGAAGTCCTAGGTTCAATCCCCCACAACCACCATAAACTAAAGCTGAGCAGTGTTCTCAGAGAAAGAGAGAGAGAGAGAGAGAGAGAGAGAGAGAGAGAGAAACTGTAACAGAGTAAGAGAATACATTTTAAGAGCCTTCTTTTTCTTTCAGTCAGCGAGACAGTGAATAGTGCCAACCATGTCAGGCATTAAGCCAGCCCCCCCTGCACCATTGCTGAGACTATGGCCTATTTACATAATCATTGTTTTGTCTGAAAGATTCCCCACCCATTCCTTTGATCTACCTTCCTTCTACCTGGAGACCAGCCCTGCCTGCAGGGTAACATTAATCCCACCAGTTAAAACCATTGCAACAGTTGCTAAGGAAGTTCCCACCATGACTTTTTCCTTTCTCCACCCCCTTTTCCTAGCCTTTTCTTTTTCTGACTTGCCACTTCTGGTTTTATCCTATGAAAGTCACTTCTGTTTCTGGTTTCTCTCTCTTCCTCTCTTTCCGTGTCCCATACTGGAGAAGGGCAGGCATGCAGACAGGGAGGCAGACGCCAGCCATTTCCATTTTTGACTCCATGTGGCCTAACCCACTGTACTCATGCCCGACTCTGGAGCTCCTGCATGAATAAAGATTTGTATTGCTACTGCCAGGAGCTTGGTTCCTGGATCAATGCTAGCCCGGCAAACCAGAGACAGGAGGGTGCAGACTATACCGGGAAAGGGGCCAGGAAATGAGCAAACTGCACTAGTGGTGCATCCCCACTGACTGATTCTCTGTGCTCTAGTCCACCACTTGAAATTTGTTCCCAGCTCTCATTCAAGTATTTTCCTGATTCTAAGCATTTTCACATACTGTTCCTATGGACATAAATGTCATTCAAGCATTTTCCTGATTCTAAGCATTTGCACATACTGTTCCTATGGACATAAATGTCCTCCCTTTTTGCCTTTCTCAACATCTTTTACATAGCACCTCTCACATAGTGTATGAGTTCACATCTGGGCCATTGACAATGGCAAGGCAGTCCCCTACCTAACGAGCTATCTCTCTCTGGTTCCTTAGATGGGTTTTTTTTTTTTTTTTTTTGCTAATTCTCTCTCCTAAGGAACTTACACTACACTCTGGAATTCAAATGTTATTCTACCATGGAGCAATCATCAACCCTCCATAGATTGTCATTGCCTCTGCTACACAACTATGGTACCTTTCTCCTAAATTACTCTTTCTACAATGTGATGAAATAATGTTTGTGCAAAGTCAGGCTATACCCTAGGGCACATGTTTCATGAGCTTACTTGGTTTTCATTTGAATCCAACATACTCAACAAAGTGTCTTGCCCAAAAGAGCATTCAGTATATCAATGCATATACTTCCATCCCAAAACACTACCTCCAGCTTCTAATTTTTATATTCTTTAAACTTGATCCACAGGGTTTGAATGAAGTTAGTGCCAGGACAAATGGGCTTTGGCCAAAATATGTGTATATCATGAAGGGACTACTAGTGGACTCCAAGACATGGCTCTAGTAAGAAATAGCCCTTTTTCTTGGACCAGTCTGATTTCTATTATAATGTTATTTCCTTTTAATTTGATTTCACAATCTCCACTGAGAAAAAAATAATAATAAGGGCAGGATCTTCTTGCATTTCTCTTGAGAATTTCATCAGGCTATTTTCAGAGCTGACAATCCTCTCACTTTAAGGACTGGGTATGAGGGAAGTTAAAGGGGAAAAAAAGTGTACCTTTTCACAACAGCTGAAATAATTTTCTGCTAAAGCCTGCTTTTAATTCAAAGTGTTATGCCAGTAAGAACAAGCCGGCTAAAGGTCTAGATATATAATATAATACGTTATGTGAATTTCACACTCTCGCTTACAAAATACTTAATAGATGTTTTTATATACTACTAATGATAGTAATTACTATGGATGCTAAAGTAAGCAAATCCATATTTGTTTTCAAGTTGAGTGTGTTACTTGAGAATATTGGAAAACATTTGCTAAAGGGGTGTGAACAGTGCAGACTCTCATCAAATCCATCTGTCTAAATCTATGAAATGGCATTCCCCCAGCTGGGCATTCCTCAAATTCTGCATTACAAAATCTCCTTGTGCCAATGATGAGGGTTTACTTAACTTTAAAACTAGATTTACTTTATCCAGAATTAAACGTTCTAAATCTAGTTTGTAAGTCCTCACAACTAGTTCACAAAAACATCTTTAGTATATTTTTAGAGTACCCTGAAACTCTTCAGAGCTAAAGGAAGACTTAGTATCTCATATTCTCCACCAATCTCACTGCTTTGTATTTATTTTAAATTTTTTATTATCTTAATTTATTGGTTAGAGAAAGAGGGAAAGGGGAAGATAGAAAGAGGTGTACCTACAGCACTGCCTCACCACTTATAAGACTTTCCCCTTGCAGGTAGGGACTTGGGGTTCAAATCCAGGTCCTTTTGCCTTATAACATGTGCACTCAACCAGGTGCACTACCACTTGGCCCCCTGATTCATATTTTCTAATTTAAGTGTCAGTGAAGAGATATGTGGTTTTTGCAATTTGTACTTTCTCAAGGTATTAAAGTATTTGAACTATGTAAATTTTTAAAAAGTTCTACCTTTATTATATGGGCTTCTTGAGTACATTGAAGGTAGCAATACATACTTATTAGGCATCACATATTGATTTTTTTCATATTTTATTTATCTGTTGGAAAAAGACAGAAATTGAGAGGGAAAGGTGAGATAGAAATAGAGACAGAAAGAAAAGCATGGGAATTGGGTGGTAGCACAGCGGGTTAAGTGCACGTGGCGCAAAGCACAAGGACCTGAGGAAGGATCCAGGTTCGAGGCCCTGGCTCTCCACCTGCAAGGGAGTTGTTTGACAAGCGGTGAAGAAGTTCTGCATGTATCTTTCTCTCCCCCCCCCCCTCTGTCTTCCCCTCCTCTCTCCATTTCTCTCTGTCCTATCCAACAATGATGACGTCAATAACAACAACAATAAAAAAAAAAACAAGGGCAAAAAAATGGAATAAGTAAATAAATATTAAAAAAAGAAGCACATGCAAGACTGCTTCACCATTCATGAAATGTCCCCTCTGCAGATAGAAACTGGAAATTTGAACCCAGATCCTTGTATACTGTTAACATGTATGTTCTACCAGATCAATACGTGGCCCCACATATTGATCTTCCTTATTCATGTCAAGTTTATTCCTAAAAGCTGCCCTCTTGAATGTGGGTGTTGCTTCTCTAGTCTAAGCAGTAAATGTCATTCCTACTGGTTCTAGATAATTAGCAGCCCCTAATTTTTTTTTCTTTCTTATATATCAGTATATCATACATTGGGTTGTTGATGTATTTTTCTATGCTTTACTATGCAAAATGCATCAGGACTTCAAGCAACGCAGTATTTCTCCTATCTTTAGAGGTTGCTGAATCTATATGTCAGAATGTCATTATTTTGCTTGAGTATTACTGGTTCCTTGTCATTCTTTGTTGATACATCATGGTAATGCTCACAATCAAGATAATTGTGTTTTTAATGCAACCAGGAAAGACTGTTTTCTGTGGATGCTGAATATAGGAAGATTCAACCTAATCTGTATCTCTAGTCTTCACCCAAACTTAAAATGGCTGACAGGTGAAGCTTCAATGGCTCTAGAAAAAAGCCCACGGCCTTTCCTATACATTTGACTCCGTTTTCAGTTTACCAACTATTCTACTCATGAATACCTCCCAGTTCTTCTAGACATAGAGAGGAAAGAAAATGAATTTAAAGGATTTCAATTAACAAAAAATCTCAGTATGACCTAGGATTTGAACCCCTTTCTTTATAAAACTTTTTTTATGTGAAGCACTTTGAAGAATTTTAATTTTGATGCTTCTCTTTTGGCTTTCCTATTATGGGCTGGATTAAACTATTCAACTATTTCATGCCTGGAATACAGGAGAAGGGGATGCAAAAGATGCATTCACGGCCTCCTGAACTATCTGACCTATAATTCATAAACCTTAGAAATTCATTTCTAGTCCCCAGAAGCCTAATACTGTCATTGTTATCCACAGCAGAAAAGAATCTATCACTCATTAGCTCATGAAAAACACAAAGGAGATTTATCCCCTTCTTCCCCTCTTCCAAAATACAAACACTGCATTTGAATGGAGTTAAATGTGATAGCTTCCTTTCAGAGCAACTGGAAAAGTCACAGGATGTATAAAATCATTTTAAATAGGTAAAAAAATAAACAGGAAATCCCCCCATTCCCCTACCTGGCTGGATTTCACCAGCTCTTTTTGCTAGGAGAGCCCTGAAGAGCTTAACCAAGGCTGAATTTTCTGTGAGAACTTCCTTCACTCACCCAAACAAAATTTTTGCAAAGTATTACACAGAAATCAAAGTAAGAAGCTGGATTTGGTATGTGACTCCATTTTGGTATAGTTCAATAAACTTATGTAAACCAGACACAATAAAGAACTGAGCTCTTTATTTTTAACCATTGTCTTTGGTTTTCTTCCTGTACTGAGACATGTAGGGAAAGGAGAGAAAGCCATATTTAGAGCCACTGCTATGTGATAAAATGTGTTCTCAAACTAAGTTCCACTGATCAACAGCATAACAATCCCCTGGGAAGTGTCTTAAAAATTCAGGTTTCGGGAGTCGGGCTGTAGTGCAGTGGGTTAAGCGCAGGTGGCGCAAAGCACAAGGACCGGCATAAGGATCCCGGTTCGAACCCCGGCTCCCCACCTGCAGGGGAGTCGCTTCACAGGCGGTGAAGCAGGTCTGCAGGTGTCTATCTTTCTCTCCTCCTCTTTGTCTTCCCCTCCTCTCTCCATTTCTCTCTGTCCTATCCAACAACGACAACAACAATAATAACTACAACAATAAAACAACAAGGGCAACAAAAGGGAATAAATAAAATAAATATTTAAAAAAAAAAAAAATTCAGGTTTCGGGGAGGTCGGGCCCAAAACATGGCCTAAAACGCAAGGACAGGCCTAAGGATCCCTGTTGGAGAACCCGGCTCACCGCCTGCAGGGGGGTTGCTTCACAAGTGGTGAAGCAGGTCTGTAGGTATCTTTCTCTCCCCTTCTATGTCTTCTCCTCCTCTCTCCATTTCTCTCTGTCCTATCCAACAACAACAATAATAATAACCACAAAAAACGATAAAAAACAGTAAGGGCAATAAAGGGAAAAAAATAGCCTCCAGGAGCAGTGGATTCATGATGCTGGCACTGGGCCCCAGCAATAACCCTGGAGGCAAAAAAAAAAAAAAAAAAAAAAAATTCAGGTTTCCTAGACTCCCAACTGTTCAGTCTGATTTTCTAAGGAGTGGATCCCAGATTAGGTAGATGAGAAAAAGCACCCGAGTGATTCTTTTGTATTAAAACTTGACAGTAGAGTGATTCTGTCTAAAAGCTTTCCTCAAGCTATCTTATTAATTAATTTAAGAAGATATTTCAACTCAATTCTAATAGCCCATTAACACTCAAATGGTGATGTTTCTAACTCAGTTGGGATGTTTACCCCCAACCTAAGCAGAAGTAACTAATGGTACTGCTCTCCATCATGACTGCTTCATGACAGAGCGTATGAACCATTAAGCAAAACGGTTAGGGAGAGGGGAGATAGCTCACCCAGTGGACTGCACACTTTACCATGCTAGAGGACCTGGGTTCAAGTCTCTGACCACTATAAGGGAATACCATACAAAAGAGGTAGCTTCACAAGCAGCAGAGAGTTCTTAGCAACATCGCCCCGCCAGATATTCGTCGGGATGCGGCATCATCTAAGTTCATTTCCCACGTCTACGCTCGACCGGACCTGCCAATATACGCGGATATCTTCGCCCACCCTGTCCAACGCTTGACGTCTCATCATCCAATCTGGTCTCCTACGCCTACACTGAACTTCTCTGTTCCAGACTCTTGGAAACAGAGTTGGCAGTCAGCTGAGGTAAAGAACAAACACCTCATCACAGACCCCTGCAAGCGTCCACCCGGCTTTGACCTAGCACATTATGATTGGGCCCTCCTCAATCGCTATCGAACAGGCCATGGCCGGTGTGCCGCTGTGTTCCATCGCTGGGGAGCCAGAGACGACCCAAACTGCCCCTGCGGCTACAGACAGACTATGACCCACATAGTCAACGACTGCCACCTCTCCAGATTCAAAGGAGGTCTCGAAACTTTACATCAGGCTCAACCTGATGCTGTTGACTGGCTACGGAAGAAGGGCAAACGCTAGAAGAAGAAGAAGAATGGTGCTTCTCGCTCTTTACCTATCTTTACTCTTTACCCTTTATCTGAAAAAAAAAAAAAGTATGGAGAGAGATAGGCAGTGATGTATCAAGTACAGTACACATGTTATTGTGTGTAAGGACCTGGATTCATGACCCCTTTCCCTACCTACAGAGTGAGGGGGTAGAGGGGAAGCTTCACAAGTAGTGAAGAAGTGTTTCAGGTCCTGTTCCCCCCGCTTCCCCACCCCTGCCTCTCTCTCTGTCTCCCTTTCTCTCTCAATTTACCTCTGTCTCTATCCAAAATAAAGAAAATAATTGTTAAAGAAGATCCATTGGGAGCAGTGAAATAGGGCAAGTATGGTACCCCAATGATAAGACTGGTGGTAAAAAAGGGGGGGAGAGAAGACAACTACAGTCATGCAATTTTGCTTATATTTTAAACCTCTATGAACTTTACTAATAAACAGTTCATATAATACTGACTGGTTTGAGCTGTTAAGAATTAAATACAATAATTTATGTGCCTGGTATGTATGGTTAGCACTCAAAACTTGCAGTTATTATAAATTTCCTTTAGAATAAAGACACGTCTAAGAAATCACTGTATATTTATTCACAAACTGCATCAATCTTAGGAGACCACATTATAGACAAAATTAAAAACAAATGTTATCAGGTCAGTGAGATAGTTCACCTTTAAGCCTGCCTGCTTTGCTGTGAATGTGACCCAAGTTTTAGCCCAGCCTTTCCTGCATAGGGGGAAGCTCAGTGCTCTGCTAGCCTTCCCTTCTCTCCCTCCGGCTCTATCTGGAAAAGTCAGCTTGAAATAGTAAAGTCCCACTAATGACTAAAAATGAAGATATGTTATCATTTAATAATACCTATGGGCTAGGGAGATAGCATAATGGTTATGCGAAAGACTCAGGCCTGAGGCTCTGAAGTCCCAGGCCCAACCCCCAGCACCACCATAAGCCAGAGCTGAGCCACTCACTCTGGTGGTGTGCTTGTGCTTACTGCTCTCTCTGTCATTCAAAATAAATAAGTAAAATATTATTTTAAAAATAGCTATAAACTATGAAACAAATTAATGGCTACAAAAAGAGAAGAGGGAATGTAAGAAGAAAGAGGATCTAAGGTCTGTGTGACTTAGAAGAAAGAGCACATGATTAGTCAACAACTTGTTTGGCTTTGTATGTTAACTCTCTTTTCAGCCACCAGGTTCCAGGTGCTACCATGATGCCAACCAGACTTCCCTGGACAGACAACCCCATCAATGTGTCCTGGAGCTCTGATTCCTCAGAACCTCACCCCACTAGGGAAAGAGAGAGGCAGGCTGGGAGTATGGATCGACCTGTCAACGCCCATGTTCAATGGGGAAGCAATTACAGAAGCCAGACCTTCAACCTTCTGCATCCCACTTCTGTGTGGAGTTATACCCCTCTTTTTTTTAATTTAATTTATTTTTTTATTTTTATTTTTTAATGTTTTTTAAAAAGGAGATATTAACAAAACTGTAGGATAGGAGGGGTACAAATCCACACAATTCCCACCACCAGATCTCTATATCCCATCTCCTCCCCTGATAGCTTTCCCATTCTTTATCCCTCTGGGAGTATGGACCCAAGGTCATTGTGGGTTGCAGAAAGTGGAAGGTCTGGCTTCTGTAATTGCTTCCCCACTGAACATGGGCATTGACAGGTCAATCCATACTTACAGCCTGCCTCTCTCTTTCCCTAGTAGGGTGCGTCTCTGGGGAAGCAGAGCTCCAGGACACACTGGTGGGGTCTTCTGTCCAGGGAAATCTGGTCGGCATCATGCTGGCATCTGGAACCTGGTGGCTGAAAAGAAAGTCAACATACAAAGCCAAACAAATTGTTGAACAATTATGGACCTAAAGGCTGGAATAATGCAGATGAAGCGTTGAGGGGTACTCACTGAAGACTTTTGTATATTTTTGCTTTCAGGTATATATTTTGCCCTAGTTTATGGATACATGTGAACATATGCTCTATCTCAGGGGACCTGGGGGATGCATTGGATCGACCTTCTCGTGGTGCATCCCGTGAGTACCCATTCATTGGGGAAACTGACGATCCTTCCTAGCCGACTGAATTCACATGGATCCCAGTCACTTTCAAAGCCAGCAACAAGCAGCTCCTGGCAGCTTTCAACCTGACGCTGTTGACTGGCTACGGAAGAAGGGCAAACGCTAGAAGAAGAAGAAGGGGACCTGGTCTATATCTAGGTTTTAGGACTTTGTTAGGAAGTGAACCACCTGGAATGGAATTAGAGAATACTATGAAAGGAAAGGTCTCACCCAAGTAATGAAGCTGAAGGGTTGTCATTCCACATCTGAAGTCTCTGAACACAGTCTGAAGTGAAGCATGCTGAGGTGACACTTGTTGCATTGATTAGGCTGTGATTGGCAGATGCAATATTATTTGATATAAATTGAGAGAAGCATGCAGGAAAGTGCACCCCACCCTAAGGTTTCAGGACTGGGGAAGTATAGACTCTATAGTGGAAATGTAAGGTTCCTGCTATCTTAGGGTTCAAGACAATGGATAGTTATTGTTATCATCACATTATTTGGTAATTGAGTTAACTTTGAAAGGTCCCTTTGTTAGGATTTGCTGTACAATACCGGACATCTTGTATATAGCTGTGCCACCGGTTGCTTCTGTTCTCCCTGGTCTAGGCTTTTGAGAGAGTCAACATATCAAAGACTCAGCCTATGAATTAAAAAGACTTAGTCTGTGTTTTAAAAGTTTGAGACATACAATAAATTTCCCCCTCTCATATTAATTAGTGATTTATATGACTACAATTTAATAGGAGTGTACATAGACACCATTCCCACCACCAAAAGACTGTATCCCCTCCCATCTACCCACCTCCACCCTCAGTAATACCCCTCTTATCCTATGGTTTTATCAGTGCTCCTTTTTTAAATAAAGAAATAATAATAATAATAAAATACAATTTTAAAATTTCTTTTAAAAAAAGAAGAGCACAGAGATTTCCGGAGGCGGGGCTACGAGCAGCAGCAGATCTGTTTCTGTCCTCTCCTCTCCTCTCCTGGATCAACCAGGAATACCAAAGGAGACCACCTGGGACCAAAAGAAGACAGGACTAGAACGCCTACAGGATCCCACCAAATCACCGGTGAGTGCAAACACGTGTGGTTGGTGGACAGAAAGGAGCCTAGGGAGAGAGTAAGTGGTTAGTAACAGTCTGGCAGTTTATCAGTTGAGACACCACCTCCAGTCTGCTCCACCAACAAGGGGAAGGCTGAAGGGAGGAGAGGATTCCCCTGAGACTCACCAAGTGCAACTCTTGAGTCTCCATTGCTACTGCCCTTAGAATCTGGAGCAGTGGCAGGGAGGTCCTGTGCTGACACCAGAGGACAGAGAACTAATCAGGAAACTCAGGAGAAGACCTATACCTTGGTGGCATAGTGGTGGGGCGGTGAAAGTCTCTTTGCATAACCGCTTGATTATCTCTGCTTTATCTCTTGGTCAGGAGTCAGTGGTTAAGCTAAGTAGCCTACTCATAGTTTAAAAGCCCTCAGGCTCCCATAGCCTATAGGGAAGAAAAAGCACAAAAGAGGCTTTTAATCCATGAGCTTCAAATCAGGGATTAAAATACTATTGAAACAACTGTTAACTTCCAACTGTGAACCTTTTAATTACCTTACTTAGACACAAGTCAATCCAGGCAATAGTGATCAGTAATTTGAAAAGTACTGAGAGAGGGAACTCATAACATAATAAATAAAATGGTTATACCAACAAGAAGAAATATTGGAGAAATGAACCAGGACAAGAGTCCACCTAAAAGCCCCCCAAAGGTTGAAGCACAAAATAATGAGGTCAACATCCAAACACTAACTAAGGAAATAATCACAGGAGTGAGTAAAGAGTTTGAAAGAATTATCATCAGAAATACAGAAACAACAAATCAGACTCTGGAAGAATACACTAATTATCTCAAGGTTATTAGAGGGCTGAAAGCTGAAATAGCTGAGCTAAGAACACAACTAGCTGAACAAGCTAAAACAGTATCAGAACAGGGTAACAAAATAGATGAACTCCAGAAAACAGTAGAGGGGAGAGAGAATAGAATCAGTGAGGCTGAAGACAGAATTAGCTAGATCCAGGATGAATTAGAGATAATTAAAAATGAAGTAAGAGATCTCAAAAAGCAAGTAAGAGATACTGAAAACAACAACAGAAACCTATGGGACAACTTCAAAAGAAACAATATATGCATTATTGGCTTACCAGAGGAAGAAAGAGAGGGAGGGGAAGAAAGCATTAATAGTTGAGGACATAATAGTTGAGAATTTCTCTAGTCTAGACAACATCAAAGACATAAAGGTTCAAGAATCCCAGAGGGTCCCAAACAGAATTAACTCATATTTAAAGACAACAAGACACACCATATTTAGAATGGAAAGGAAAAATTATAAAGAAAGGCTCCTGAAGGCTGCAAGAGAAAACCCGAAGAGTCACCTACAGAGGAAAACCCATAAGATTAGCAGCAGACTTCTCCACACAAACACTACAGGCCAGAAGAGAATGGCAAGATATCTATCGAGTACTCAATGAGAAAGGCTTTCAACCAAGAATACTGTATCCTGCTAGAATGTCATTCAGACTAGATGGAGGCATCAAAACCTTCTCAGACAAGCAACAGTTGAAGGAATCAACTATTACCAAGCCTGCCCTGAAAGAAGTTCTGAAAGATCTCCTATAAATAGTCAGACCACCATAAATAGGCCATATATCAGAATTCTCTAAAACAAGAATGGCGTTAAGCTATCATCAATATTTGATATCAATAAATGTTAATGGACTGAGTTCATCTATTAAAAGGCACAGAGTAGGAAGATGGATCAGAAAACATAGCCAAACAATATTCTGACTACAGAAAACCCACCTAACTCAACAAGACAAACACAGACTGAGAGTGTAAGGATGGAAAACTATAATACAAGCCAATGGCCCACAAAAAAGGGCAGGAACAGCAATTCTCATATCTGACACAATAGACTTTAAAATAGGTAATATTAAAAAAGACAGGGATGGATACTACTTAATGCTCAGAGGATCAGTCAATCAAGAGAACTTAATAATTATTAACATCTATGCACCCAATGAGAAGCCATCTAAATACATCAAACATCTACTGAAAGAGCTACAGCAATATATTAACAGCAACACAGTCATAGTAAGGGACTTCAACATCCTACTCTCTCAACTTGACAGATCATCCATGCAGAAAATCAATAAAGACATAAGGGAACTAAATGAGGAGATAGATACTAGAACTTTTGGACATTTTCAGAGTCAGTCATCTCAAGAAACTGGAATACACATTTTACTCAAGTCCACATGGGTCATTCTGAAGGATAGACCATATGTTAGGCCACAATGACAGCATCAGCAAATGCAAGAGCATTGAAATCATCCCAAGCATCTTCTTAGACCACAGTGGAATTAAACTAACACTTAACAATCAACAAAAGATTAGTAATTGTCCCAAAATGTGGAAGCTCAACAGTACACTCCTTAACAACTATTTGGTCAAAAAGGAAATAAAGGAATAAATCAAAATGTTTCGAGAATTCAATGAAAATGAAGACACAAGCTATCAAAATATTTGGGACACAACTAAGGCAGTACTGAGAGGGATGTTCATAGTCATAGCAGCACATATTATAAAACAAGAAAAAGCACAAATAAACAGCCTGATTGCACATCTTAAAGACCTAGAAGAAGAAGAAGAAGAACAAAGGAACCCTAAAGCTACCAGAAGGACAGAAATCACTAAGCTTAGGGTAGAAATCAGTAACACTGAAAATAAGAAGACCATACAAAAGATCAACGAAAGTAAATGTTGGTTCTTCAAAAGCGTGAACAAAATCGACAAACTTTAGCCAGACTCACAAAACAAAAAAGGAAGAAGACCCAAATAAATCAGATAGTAAATGAAAGAGGAGATATCACAACAGACACCACAGAAATTCAACATATCATCCGAGGCTTCTGTGAACAACTATTTGCCACCAAGCTAGAGAACCTGGAAAAAAAATGGACGATTTCCTAGATACCTACAAACTTCCACAATTAAAGGGGAACTAGATAATATGAACAGGCCCATCACAGCTAACAAAATTGAGACAGTTATCAAAAACTTTCCCAAGAATAAAAGTCGTGGACCAGATGGTTTTACAAATGAAATCTACAAAACCTTCAAGGAAGAGTTAATACCTCTACTTTTAAAAATCTTCCAGAAGATTGAAGACACAAGAATACTCCCTTCCACATTTTATGAAGCCAACATCACCCTGATACCAAAAGCAGACAGGGACACAACCAAAAAGGAAACTACAAACCAATATCTCTGATGAACATATGCTGGGAAATTGTGCCGATGCAGTCACATCTGCCATGTTGTCCCCTCAGGCTACTGCTAGTTCCTGCGAGAGTTGGGACATTCTCGGAGTGCCTGTTCAGCCATGTTGTGCCCTCAGGGCATTGTCTATTTCCCCGTGATATTTGGAGTGCTTTGGTTACTCCTCCCCCCTCCCATTCTCACGAGAGTTATTATCCTATCCTGGAGTGCTAAGGTTACTCCTCCCCCTTTCCATTCTCGCGAAAGCTACTCCTATAAAAGCCCTTCTTCTTCCGCACCTCGCTCTCTTGCCAGCGCTTCACTCCGGTGCTCAAACGCAGGAAAAGTTACTGCGTGAGGTGGCCATTTTTGCTACCTCCACGAGGCCCAACCTGCCTCTCTAGCACCCAACTCTAAGGTGCCAGTGCAAATAAAGATTTGTGTTTCCTCTTCACTCCAGACCCCCTCTCTCTCTTCTCCGTGGCCCGCGCACAACAACAAACATAGATGCTAAAATACCGAACAAAATTCTAGTCAACCAAATACAGCAGTATATTAAAAAAGATTGTTCATCATGACCAACTGGGGTTTATCCCAGGCATGCAAGGTTGGTTTAATATAAGTAAATCAATCAAGGTGATCCACCACATCAACAAAAACAAAATCAAAAACCCAATAGATGCAGAGAAAGCCTTTGACAAAATACAACATCCCATTATGATCAAAACAATGCAAAAATGGGAATAGATGGAAAATTCCTAAAGATAGTGGAGTCTACATATAGCAAACCTACAGCCAACATCATACTCAATGGTGAAAAACTGGATGCATTTCCCCTCAGATCAAGTACTAGACAGGGCTACCCACTATCACCATTACTATTCAACATAGTGTTGGAAGTTCCTGACATAGCAATCAGGCAGGAGCAAAGAATTACAGGCATACAGATTGGAAGAGAAGAAGTCGAACTCTCCCTATTTGCAGATGACATGATAATATACATAGAAAAACCTAAGGAATCCAGCAAGAAGCTTTTGGATATCATCAGGCAATACAGTAAGGTGTCAGGCTACAAAACTAACATTCAAAAGTCAGTGGCATTCCTCTATTCAAACATTAAGTTAGAAGAAGGTGAAATCCAGAAATGAATTCCTTTTACTATAGCAACAAAAACAATAAAATATCTAGGAGTAAACCTAACCAAAGAAGTGAAAGACTTGTACACTGAAAATTATGAATCACTACTCAAGGAAATAGAAAAAGACACAAAGAAGTGGAAAGATATTCCATGTTCATGTTCATGGGTTGGAAGAATTAACATCATCAAAATGAATATACTAACCAGAGCCATCTACAAATTTAACGCTATCCCCATCAAGATCCCAAGCACATTTTTTAGGAGAATAGAACAAATGCTACAAATGTTTATCTGGAACCAGAAAAGACCTAGAATTGCCAAAACAATCTTGAGAAGAAAGAACAGAACTGGAGGCATCACACTTCCAGATCTCAAGTTGTATTATAGGGCCATTGTCATCAAAACTGCTTGGTACTGGAACATGAACAGACACACTGACCAGTGGAATAGAATTGAGAGCCCAGAACTAAACCCCCATACCTATGGACATCTAATCTTTGATAAAGGTGCCCAGACTATTAAATGGGGAAAGCAGAGTCTCTTCAACAAATGGTGTTGGAAACAATGGGTTGAAACATGCAGAAGAATGAAACTGAACCACTATATTTCACCAAACACAAAAGTAAATTCCAAATGCATCAAGGATTTGGATGTTAGACCAGAAACTATCAGATACTTAGAGGAAAATATTGACAGAACTCTTTTCCCCATCAATTTTAAGGACATCTTCAATGAAACGAATCCAATTACAAAGAAGACTAAGGCAAGCATAAACCATGGGGCTATATCAAATTAGAAAGCTTCTGCACAGCTAAAGAAACTACTACCCAAACCAAGAGACCCCTCACAGAATGGGAGAAGATCTTTACATGCCATACATCAGACAAGAGGCTAATAACCAGAATATATAAAGTACTTGCAAATCTCAACAACAAGACAACAAATAACCCATCCAAAAATGGGGGGAGGACATGGACAGAATATTCACCACAGAAGAGATCCAAAAGGCTGAGAAACACATGAAAAAATGTTCCAAGTCTCTGAATGTTAGAGAAATGCAAATAAAGACAACAATGAGATACCACTTCACTCCTGTGAGAACGTCATACATCAGAAAAGGTAACAGCAGCAAATGCTGGAGAGGTTGTGGGGTCAAAGGAACCCTCCTACACTGCTGGTGGGAATGTAAATTGGTCCAACCTCTGTGGAGAACAGTCTGGAGAACTCTCAGAAGACTAGAAATGGACCTACCCTATAATCCTGCAATTCCTCTCCTAAGGATATAGCCTAAGGAACCTAACACACCCATCCAAAAAGATCTGTGTACGCATATGTTTTTGGCAGCACAGTTGTAATAACCAAAACCTGGAAGCAACCCAGGTGTCCAACAACAGATGAGTGGCTGAGAAAGTTGTGGTATATATATATATGAATACTACTCAACTATAAAAAATGGTGACTTCACCATTTTCAGCCGATCTTGGATGGACCCTGAAAAATTCATGTTAAGTAAAATAAGTCAGAAACAGAAGGATGAATATGGGATGATCTCACTCTCAGACAGAAGTTGAAAAACAAGATCAGAAAAGAAAACACAAGTAGAACCTAAACTGGAATTGGCGTAGAGCACCAAAGTAAAAGACTCTGGGGTGGGTGGGTGGGGAGAATACAGATCCAAGAAGGATGACAGAGGACCTAGTGGGGGTTGTATTGTTATATGGAAAACTGGGGAATGTTATGCATGTACAAACTATTGTATTTACTGTTGAATGTAAAACATTTATTCCCCAATAAAGAAATAAAAAAACAAAAAAACGAAGAGCATACACATTGAGTTTCAATAGTGTATATCTGAAAACTACAAAATATTAGAATATGATGATACTTGCATTAAAAACATTTATAGGGGGAGTCGGGCGATAGTGCAGTGGGTTAAGCGCAGGTGGTGCAAAGTGCAAGAACTGGCTTAAGGATCCTGGCTCAAATCTCCAGCTCCCCACCTGCAGAGGAGTCACTTCACAAGCGGCAAGGCACATCTGCAGGTGTCTATCTTTCTCTCCCCCTCTTTGTCTTCCCCTTCTCTCTCCATTTCTCTCTGTCCTATCTAACAACAACGACATCAATAGCAACAACAATAATAATTACAACAACAATGAAAAGTAACAAGGGCAACAAAAGGAAAAATAAATATTAAAAAAATAAATTGATAGATAAAATAAAAATACCTATAATGGGGGCTGAGTGGTGGCACACCTGTTGAGTTCACATGTTACAATGTACAGGGACCTGGGTTCAAGGTCCCACTCCCACCTTCAGAAAGAAAGCTTTGTGAATGGTGAAGCAGGGCTACAGGTGTCTCTCTGTCTCTCTGTCTCTCTGACTCTCTGACTCCCCTTCCCTTTGATTTCCAACTGTTTCTATCCAATAAATAAATAGAGATATTTAAGAAATAAAAATACCTATAATAACCACATATATGCCATCTCCATGAAAGAAGTCTCTTAGGGGATGACATTTATTTTCTAAAAATATTAATCTGCTTGAAATATTTTTAAAATACTCTTTTAAGTCCACTTTAGACATGTACAGTGATTTTCCTTAGGATCTTCCTATAATCAGTACATCATCTTTATAACTATCAAGTTAGCTTTACACTATAAATACATAAACAAGGGAGTCGGTGGCAGTGCAGTGGGTTAAGCACAGGTGGCGCAAAGCTCAAAGCCTGGTGTAAGGATCCTGGTTCCAGCTCCTGGCTCCCCACCTGCAGGGGAATTGCTTTATAGGCAGTGAAGCAGGTCTGCAGTAGTCTATCTTTCGCCTCTCCCCCTCTCTGTCTTCCCCTCCTCTCTCCATTTCTCTCTGTCCTGTCTAACAATGACGACATCAACAACAACAACAATAATAACTACAACAACAATGGAAAAAAAGGGCAACAAGAGGGAAATAAATATATAAAAAAGAATAAAAAATAAATAAATAAATACATAAACAAAATTTCAAAAGAAGGGAAAGTTGTCTTTTGAAACACTTTAATGGTGCCAAGTGTCTGCATTTTGCCAATGGACTTGTTCTTTAAAATATATATGTCCTTCGTAATCAAATCTTGTAAAAAGAATGTGATTGACTTTCTTTGGAGGTCTTCCCCCCATCCAAAAAAAAAAAAAAAAAAGAGATAAAAATGTGACCATAAAGGAGTTAAGTCTGGAAATTAACTCAGCTGGTAGAGTCCAGCACTGACTCAACTGAGGTTTATGGTCCTGCCCCTGGTGCTTTATGTGCCAAAGTGGTGCTCTGGCTCCTCCCTATCATATACAACTCTATCTCACATGACTTAAATAATAAATATTTTTACAAAAGGTGCAAGACATTTTATTGTATAGACCTTAGGCTGATAATTTCTGAAAGCAGCATAAAGGATTATTGGGCCAAGTGTATGGTCACATTGTGACAACATTGTTTAGACATAAATATTTTAGTATATTTCTTAAGAATCTCTTACTTTTGTTAAACCATGCCTAAAACACCAAGTTTTCTTTTAATTTTCACATACTGTCTTCGGGCTGTTTTGAAATAGTTGTGTGAAGGGCTTAGCACAGTCTCTGGTACATGGGAAGGACCTGGTCACAGCAATTGTTGGTTGTGTTAGGATCTTCATGGTAGGGAACAATGGCTTTAGAGTTGGAAAAGTCCTTAATCTTTAGGAAAGATTGATGAAAGAAATAGGAAGTGGGAGTTAAGGGACAGATAGGAACTTTTAACTATCTCAATAGTCTCCCTAATTTAGCTCACAACTCCCTTGAGGCCCTGGAACATGATGGCAGAGGAAGACCTAGTGGGGGTTTGTATTGTTATGTGGAAATGTTATGCAAGTAAGTACAAACTACTGTATTTTACTGTTGACTATAAACCATTAATCCCCCAATAAAGAAATTAAAAAACAAAAAAAGATTGCTAAGTGTGTGAGTAAGTTATGAGTAGAGGTAGGAATCAAATTCAGCATTGTTTCCAGTTGGGTTCTCCAACAGTTCACTGCTTTTCAAATGCAGATGATTTGTTATGCAATAATTTAATTCAAAGCTTCTCAGGAAGAATACCACAGAGGGCCTGCTTCATGTGTGCTACTTTGTTGTTGCCCTGGTGACATTTGAAGAGCCCTCAGGCAACCACGAATATCTGAGGATTCCAGAAGGCAACCCCATGTGAACAAAGAGTGTTACAATGCAGCTATTTCTTGGTCATTCTCAAGTTATGCACCATGAATTAGTACTTTTCTTCTCACTGTCCCCCCTCCTCCCTCACCTCTAGTCTGTATGTTAAACAGTTCATCTTCCAAGAGAGGTTATGCTTATGCATAATCAAAGGTCTTTACTTATCTTTTTAAATGAAACTTTTAAACACCTCCATCATTGACCAAAAGTCACTCTGCATATATACTAAACTCTTAGATATATATGGTTTCTCCTCTATGAAGCTATTAATTGTTTTAAATCCCTTGAAAGAAAGAATTTTATCTGTGTGCAGTCTTAGATAAAGTTGGTCATCAGTAAATGGTGTCTGAATGAGTAAATACAACTTTCTAGGTTGATTTCAGATTTCTTCTCAAGAAATTTTTTATGCTGTTGTTGATAATTATGTGTGTGAGAAAGACCAGAGCACCATGCCATCATTTGTGATATTGTTTGTTTTTGTCTCTCATTTGTATGGGGTGTCAGGGGTATCATGTCTGCAAGGTATGCAGTCTCTGAGGTCTCTCAAGAGTTCCTTTTGAAGTAACTATTGCCCAAAAGTGCTATTGGTTAAAAATGTACTAGTTTTACTGTGAAAATTATAGACAACCAAGTCTCTTGAATGCATCATGTGTACATTGGACACACTTTAAAACCCAAGTAATCAAACCAAGAAACATATCGAACCCAAGCAATCATAGCAAGGCTTATAGTGTAGTAGCCCCAGGTAGCTATGCTGGAGACTGGGAGTTCACTGGAGTTCCTGTAGGCTCTGCTAAGGCAGCAAAAGTCACCTCTGAAAATACCGGAAAACCATACATTACTTGCAACACTCATGAAAGAAAAGTGCCTCTAATTGTTCTACATTTGTACAGCCAGGTAACTTAGAAAGCACAGGTATAAAACTAATGGAGATAGGAAAATGAATTTAGATATTCATGAAGTTCTAGAGTTTAAAATAAATTTACAGACCATTGGATATAGCACAGGAAGTTAGAGGAGATTCACAAAGTCATCTGACTTTTGTCTACCTCTCTAGTATTTTCCTTGCTTTCATTGACCTAACATCCTAGCAATATCGAGTTTTACTCAGGCTGATTTGTGCCTCAGGTTCTATGCACACGTTGTTTTATCCTCTATATAGTGTGTTTTCTCTCCTATAAGGTCTAGTTCAGGGGTCATCTCTTCTGTGAAGTCAGACCAAATTTCATCAATCCAACCTCTGACCTAACACTACATTTGTGTATGCTTCTATTACTGGAACCTAGTCCTTGAGGGTAAAACCTACTGTCTATTTCGTATTTCTATTCTCAGTGTACAACATAGCAGGGTATCTGGAATGACATTAATTTAATACATTTTTAAATGAATCTAACTACCATAAACCAGGTAACTATTCACAGTAGATAGGAGCTAAGTTTATTCTGGAATATCTCATCAGAGACTACAGAGGACCTAGCTGTCTTCAGACTCTTTTTCCTATCACTCAAATATAGATATATAGATATAGATATATAGATATATATAGATATAGGTATAGATATATAGATATAGATATATTTGGATACAGAGAGAAATTGAGATGGAAGGGAGACACAGAGAGAGGGAGGGAGGGAGAGATACCTACAGCACTGCACTACTATTTGGGAAGCTTTAACCTGGGTCCTTCCACTTGGTAACATGTGCTGCACTCTACCAGGTGCACCACCACCCAGACCCTTTCCTTACCACTCTTCTCCTTTAATCACTCTGCATGCTTTACCGCCACAGCTCTGAGTGTTTCTGTTCCAAGGCCCAGAGAGCCCTTATCTCACCATCTGACCTAAATTTTCTTTTCATTTCCTAGCTCTTTTGCATTGTTAGTTTTTCTTCATAAAGTATTATTTGTGATATACACTATATATTTGTTTGTAACTCTCTTCCCCACTCAAGTGGAAAACACTTGATGGAGTTGTTGATTTTCTCTGTTTTATTCACCACAGAAGCCCCACTAGCTGGAGCAGTGTCTGGCTACTTAGTAAATACTAGTTAAGTTACAACCACAGAAATTTAGAGCACCTCTGTAAAAAGTCAATTCATATGATTTGGAAGATAAAAAAGGAAGGAAGGAAGGAAAGAATGAAAGAAGGAAGGAAGGAGCTGGTCTTTGTCTCTCTGTATCTAACTCTCATTAAATAAATAAGATCTTTAGAAAAAAGAATTAAAAAGATTAAAAAGATTAAAAAAGAAAACAACCTTTTTTTCCCTAGTTCTAAAATAAAATAAAAAGACCAAAAGGAAACATTTCCACATCTTAAATAAATTAAAAATCAATATTTAAATTTCAAATATGTTTTCTCCATCTCCTTCATCCTAACATATGATAACAGTAGCAGTGCTTGCTTCCTTTATCTACAGAATGAAAATTTCCAATTGTACCTTGGAAAGAGGCTGGAAGACAAGGAAAAGGTTGTCTTGCTTGAGCCACAAAGCTGACAAATGTGCCAAACATGGAGGGTTGAAGTCACAGAAGGACAGGCATCAGAAATGAGCTTAGCACTTAGAGGAGAACAATCAGAATCCTTTAATATCCTCCAGTCACTGAGGCAGTCAGTCAGTCTGCCAATAACCACCTATAAAACATAACCCATGGGAAAGGCATTGCTCCTTAAGTACGGTGCCATCTTTTCACTCAAGAAGCCTTTACTCTAGATTATTGTCAAAAATGAATATTTTGCTTATGAATGGATAATCATATATGAGTTAACCAGTAAATTCCAAAAACAATTTGGTGAGACTTTGAGTTACAGTCTAACCTGAAATATATGATTAATGGGTTATATGAACTGGAACAGGTTAATTGAATTTCTCTGAGGTTCACTCATTTCTTATAAAAATGCATAGCTTGGACAAAAGATACTCTATAAGGCTTCGATATGCTTTCAAATTTCCAAGGCTTCCAACATTTCTTTCTTTATTTCATTTTTATTTAAAAGACAGAAAAGGATAGAATACTGGCTGGTGCTTGAGAAGTAGCACAGTGGATATAGAGTTACGTTCTAGCAATCATGGGATCCTGAGTTCTATTCTCAATTTCAAATATACCAGAGGTATGCTCTGCTGCTTCCTCTTCTCCTTCTCCTCCTTCTCTTCCTCTTACTCCTCCACTCTCTCATCAATAAGTAAATAATTAAATAAATCTTTAGGGGTGTATGTGGTAACTCACCCAGTAGAGCACATATGTTATAATACATAAAGATCAAGATTCAAGCCCCTAGTACCCACCTGTTGGAGGGAAGCTGCACAAGTGGTGGAGTTATGTCGCAAGTGTCTTTCCTCTCTGCTCTTTCATTATCTTTTTTTTTCCCCCTTTTGTTGCCCTTGTTGTAGCTTCGTTGTGGTTATTATTATTGCCCTTGTTGACACAATTCGTTGTTGGATAGGACAGAGAGAAATGGAGAGAGGAGGAGAAGACAGAGAGAGAGGGGAGAGAAAGATAGACACCTGCAGACCTGCTTCACCGCCTGTGAAGCGACTCCCCTGCAGGTGGGGAGCCGGGGGCTCGAACCGGGATCCTTACGCCGGTCCCTGCGCTTTGCGCCACATGCACTTAACCCACTGCGCCACCGCCCGACCCCCTTTCATTATCTTTTTAAAAAACTTTTTTATTATCTTTATTTATTTATTGGATTAGTCAGAAATTGAAGAGTGAGATACACAGGAAGGAGAAAGAGAGACACCTGCAGCCCTACTTTACCACTTGCAAAGCTTTCACCCTGCAGATGGGAACTCGGGATTTGGACCTAGGTCCTTGCACTCAACCAGGTGGTGCCACCACCTGGCCCCCTCTCTCATTCTCTAAGGTGTTCTGTCTCTCAACTATCATAAGGAAAAAAAAAATAAAAGGAGCACTGGCAGTGGTGGAGTCATATAGGCACTAAACCCCAGAAATAACGCTGGTGGCAAAAATAAGTAAGTAAAAGAATGTTGGTTTGAGTTCCCTCATAGTATTAAAGATTAATTAAGTAAATATCAATATTTTATTACTTCACCCTTTTGAATTTGCTTGGAAGTGATTCACAAAAGAAGTAAGAAAAGCCATCTATTCTCTTATACCTTCAACAACTAGGTTATTTCACTATGTGAATTATATAGCCTGAGATTTAAAAAAATTAACTGTAAGACAAAATGTCTTTGTTATGGCACAAAATATATCTTGCTGAAACACTCAGTAGAACGAGTGACTGGAAAAACAAGAACTTGAAGCCAGTAGAGGCTCCATTCTATATATCAAGCTACATTGGTTGTAGCAAATCTCCACTCACTCCATCTTTAAAATGGAAGCCATAGCCATGACCTCAACATTGTGCTATAATAGTTGACAGGATGATGTGGAAAATCACTATGTTGGAGGCCTGACACACAGCAGGCCTTAAGGGACCTCCTACCCTTTCACTCCCAGTTGTGGGAGATATAGAAGATAATAAAATTAATTCCAAGGCAACAAGATCATGAAGGACAATGAAAACCCATGAAAATGGGTAGGGTCAGGATTGAGCAGGGGAGACAGCATAATGGTTCTGCAAAAAGACTTTCATGCTTGAGGCTCTGAAGTCCCAGGTTCAATCCCTAGCACCACAATAAGCCCGAACTATAGGGTCCTCTAGCTTCTCTTTCTGTAGCTCCTTCCATAAACAAAACAAAATAAAAAAATAAAATAAATAAAATATTAGGCTGTCTGAAAAGTCATGTCATGTTTTTGCATAGAAAAATATATCATGACTTTTTTTACAATCCAATATATGAAAGAGAGGAAGAAAGGAAGGAGGAAGGACAGAAAGAAAGAAAGAAAGAAAGAAAGGAAGGAAGAGTAGGGCCTAAGTAGGCAGAGAGGAGATAAAAGTCTTAAAATGGGGAGACATTGCACAACACATGGCATGGAGCTTGAAATAATCCTTAGAGTTTAGAGTCATTTCCAGTTATAGGCAGGCTATAAACAACCAACCAAAGCTCCTGTAGAATGCTTGTTAAAAATACAGACCACAGGTTCTCATCTTCAGTCCCTCACCATACACTGCTCCCTTAGTGATGATATCGATTCAGTAAGTTTAGTGAGCAGTCCAGGAGACTATATTACGTTTTCTTTCTTTCTTCCTTCCTTCCTTCCTTCCTTCCTTCCTTCCTTCCTTCCTTCCTTCCTTTCTTTCTTTCTTTCTTTCTTTCTTTCTTTCTATTTGTGTTCTATTTTTCAGATTTATATATTTATTTATGGGAGGGAGAAGAAGAGAGAGAACCAGAACGTCACTCTAGAACATGTGATATCAAAAATCAAACTCAAAACCCCATGTTCTTATGTCCAATACTTGGGCAGCACCTCCAGGCCTCATGTGTATATTTTCAAAATTCTTTCATGTGGTTCTGATGCTCAGTCATGTTTCAGAACCACTGGTTTAGTGGCCAACAACTGCATGTATATTACAAGGCAGAGCCCACACAGAGCACCAGGAAAGTGACTTTGGAAGAGGCTGAAGTAGTTGCTTGAATTCAAATTCCCCTCTGACCTTCACAAGTCAGAGAGTCAGACCCTTTTATCTTATGCCATTCATCTCATTAATGTGTAAAGATCATAGCAGCTTTCTGCATACCTTAAAGGACTTTGTGAGAGTCTATTGATTTTAAGTCAGTTCTACATTCTTAATGGAGACATGGCTTAACTATAAACTGATACACAAATATTCAGGATCATTATTAATCATCATCATTATCAGGAGGACCTTGAGATGCCAGATTGCTATGATCAGCAGCCACCTACTGTACTCTGTAGTAATCTTGAGGAAATGGAGGATGGGGCTCTAAAAGTGGCTTGTTGCTATCACCATAACATCCATGAATACTTACCCCTTACTGAATGCTAGGCTGTAATTTGGATGTGGATCCTGGAATCATCCAGCAGCTTATAAGTCTTTCAAGTAATATGAATCATGCTACCCTCACACATCTACATAATTACCAGTAGCAGGCTTCTGCCTCAAACTATTTTTTATTGCTTTATTAGGGGATTAATGTCTTACATTTTACAGTCAACAGTAAATACAATAGTTTGTACATACATAACATTTCTCAGTTTTCCATATAACAATACAACCCTCTCTGTCATCCTGTTCCAGGACCTGAACTATTGATAGTTACTTGGCTGGCCTCTCCATGGTTTCCACATCCACATAGTGAGGAGAGTAACAGTGTCCAGAGACACCATGTAGAACTGTGTCTTCTGTGCCTATACAAGTGTCCAAGCAAATGACTGACACAAGTGACACACACAGAGCGTGACCAAGGCAGGTCATAAAGGGTTAAGTCCAGTCCAGGGTATACTCACTTAACTACAGGTCCATGGGCCATAATCACACAGAAGATACCATTTTCTAGTTTTTTCTTGAGCCTGACATCTAATATGTTCATGATTAGTCAACAATTTGTTCTGCTTTATATCTTAACTCTTTCTCAGCCACCAGTTTCCAGATGCTACCATGATGCCAACCTGACTTATCTGGGCCGATGACCCCACCAATGTGCCCTGGAGCCTAACCTCCCAGATCCTTGCCCCACTAAGGAAAAAGAGAGAAAGGATGGGAGTATGGGTCGACTTGCCAATGCCCATGTTCAGTGGGGAAGCAATTACAAAAGCCAGGCCTTCCACCTTCTGCACCCCACAATGACCTTGGGTCCATACTCCTAGAGGGAGTATCAAGGAGGGGATGGGATATGGAGTTCTGGTGGTAGGAATTGTGTGGAAATGTACTCTTCTTATGGTCTTGTCAATATTTCTATTTTATAAATAAAAAGTATATATAGCCATTTTCTAATAGTTTTCTAAGTTATGAGTATGGAGAACTCTTAATGTTTGTTTATTAAATACACAGGTAGAAGCAGAGAGATAGAGAGCTGAAGGGGGTAGGAGAGAATAAAAGAAACAGCCTAAATGCCCATCAACAGATGGCCAGCTAAAGAAGTTATGGCATATATACTCCATGGAATACTACTCTGTAATCATAAAAGATGGTATTGTGTCCTTCAGGACAAAATAGATGGAACTGGAAGTGAGTATGTTTGGTAAAGAGATGAAAAACAACTACCAGTTCACTCATATGTGGACTCTAGAGAACTGATATACATGAACTCGCAAGAAAAAAAAAGCAAGCAAACTATTTCTAAGACTTGTAAAAACTATGGCGGTTATCTTTGGGAGGTAGGAGGGTGAGGACAGAGAACTTTAGCGGTGGGGGCAGTATAGAACTACACCCTGTAATCCCACAATCTTGTAAACCACTATAATCACAAATAAAAATTTTACAAAGAAGAGAGAGAATTAAAGAGACTATAGCACTAATACTGCATTCAAAGTGGTGAAGGCCAAGCTCAAACACAGATCAAATACTTGGCAAAATAACACACTATCCGGGGGAGCTATTTTATCCACCCTTGCCCCTGCCTTTTTAAATCATACCAAAATAGTTCTATGTGTTAGCAGTGATACTGTTTATATTTGCCCCCATGTGTGGGCACTGAATGAGAAAAACACCTGAAGTACTTAGCACAATGCCTGTCACAGAATAGAGTACAGAAAGGGCAGCTGTTAACATTATAGCTATAATTAATTGCTTCCTCAACATTCACTGTGTTCTTCTTATATCCCAGTTACTATGCAAGGGCCACTCGACTAACCACAGTGAAAAATGACAATATCTTTAACTTGGAGGAGACTGTATTCTAGGATGTAAACAGGAAACTGTTTCCAGCTTGATAGCTGGAGCTTGAATTCTGAATCCTGGTGCCTATACTAGTAAAGGCTTAATCTACTCCTATAGATTTCTTATCTGAAACATAAAACTTGTTAGGGGTCTTTGATGAAACTGTTTACACATCTCATACTTCTGTGTTCAGAGCTAAACACACATAATGGGTTTACAACATCACTGTCACTTGATTCTCTTATGTACCCCACCAACGCTTGCTATCAGTCAGTAACCTTTGTAGTTGCTTATAATTGGCTGATGGTAGACAAAAACTGCATGCTTGTTTATGTTGCTGTTCAGTTATGCAAATACAGTCTTCTTTGAAAGAGCCTAGGAGCAAATAAAATAATTGCAGTCTTTTTTATTCAATTGTCCAAAATACTTTTAAAGGACTAAACATCCTCCTCCATGACTAAATGGAGATTCTATTTGTAGCTTTCATTAGCAAAGGAGGATATGATCCACCTTATGAGACTGGATTCTAGATTCCGTGTTCTCAGTGACAGATGGACATAGTGACAAAGTAAAACGTTGGCAAACATATATATGTATATATTAACTCCCTGGTGATAAATGATGGGTTTTATTATCACCTCTGCTAATTTCCTTTTCTGAGTAAGCAGCTTTATGTGAAACCTACAAAGGAAAGAACTTTAATTATTTTAATATAAATGATTTAATGAATCACTCTATTGTGGATACTGTGAATAAAATTTTAATTAAGAATCAGCCTAATTAAGAAGTTTCCAAAACAAGGGTCTGAAAATCTGGTATCCCAAGAGTTTTAATTTGTTCCAATCTTCTATTATACCTAAGTACTATACTATTTAAAAAAATAATTAAAATGTTTTAGTGTATATAATAACTAAAATAATTTTAACCCTATAAACACTGAGGGTGATGTCACTGTATTACATCAAAATGATGCTGTCAGAATAAAGAATAAAATAAAGCAAAATAAATACACTTGCTCTTTTGGGAGTTCAACTTCTCCAAGAGCAAGGAGGACAAAGCATGTGATACAGACCATAGATACTCAAGAGAAAGCTTCCAAGATCTCTTCCCAATCTAACATCCTGTGATTGTCCACATAATACCAAATTTCAGTGAAGGTGAACTCAAAAAGCAAGGCATGATTCTACAAAAGACTAGCTCCTCCAATCACAGGGCCAGCTACATCCTTTGTCCTCATACAAGATAAAACTCTGAGCCTTCCATTCTCCACTTATTAATACTTTCAATGTGGCAACAACAGAGCATTAGGCCAAGTTCAGGGTCCTCCTTAGCATTTTGGGTATGTGCAGATCCAAAATGTTTTCTTCAGTTCTGACAGATGTAATTCCAGTTATTGTTGGATGTTTGGTAAATAAGTCAGAATGAAAAATGATACTTTAGGTGTTCTGAGCTATACTTCTGGGCTTCTGTCCTCTCTTTTGTTTGTGAGAACACTACGAAATCCACACAGTGAAGGAACCAGAAGACTTAGGGAATTAAGTTTCTTTTAGATGCATGGTTAAGTTTTATACTCATTGATCTTAAAAGCTAAATGGGACCATAGAGACTATCTAGACCAATTTTTCTCATTTTAATGGAATCACTATCAAACTCCATTAAAGTCTATGGCACCGGGATGAATTTTTAGTTGCAGAGTTTTTAAAATGATGGTGATTTATAGGGTCAGGTAATGGAGTTCCAGGTTGAGCACACATGTTGCCATGCTCAAGGCCCTAGGTCTGAGCCCTGGTTCCCCACCTGCAGGGGGGATGCTTCATGAGCAATGAAGGAGATCTGCAAGTGTCTTCCTCCCTCCTCTCTATCTCCCCTCTCCTCTCAATTTCTCTCTGTCTTATCAAGTTAAACAGAAAATAAATTAAAAATAAAATTAAAAAAAGGGGGGGAAAGCGGCCACCAGAAGCAGTGGATTTGTAGTGCAAGTGCAGAGCCCCAACAATATACTAGTGGCAATTCCAAAAAAAAAGATGATTTGGGCAGGGGAGATAGAATAATGGTTGTGCAAAGAGACTCTCATGCCTGAGGCCCCGAAGTCCTACACTCAATCTCCGACATCACCACCACTATAAGCCCAAGCTGAACAGTGCTCTGGTAAAAAAAAAAAAAAAAAAAAAAGTGGTGATTTGGATAAACAAATCATAGCTGATATTTCAGAAAGAAGAATTGTTAGTATAGTACATGATTCATGCTGTTACACTAATGGATTTATATAAGAACCTCTCAACCAAGTAAACAATGCACAATATTTGATTTTTTATTTTCAGTCAGAGGAAAGACAGTAAGATAGCACATGAAATACTAGGACATGAAATACAAAATAGGTTCATTAAATATAGGAACAAGACAGGTGAATGCAGGTTTAATAAGTGGTTTAAAACTAGAGATAAGTGGGTGGGTGGTAGCTCAGCGGGTTAAGCGCACATGGCGGGTTAAGTGCACATGGCACAACACACAAGGACAGGACTGGCCTAAGGATCCCAGTTCTAGCCCCCAGCTCCCTACCTGCAGGGGCGGGGTCACTTCACAAGCGGTGAAGCAGGTCTACAGGTGTCTATCTTTCTGTTCTCCTCTCTGCCTTTCCCTCCTCTCTCGATTTCTCTCTGTCCTATCCAACAATAGCTATAACAACAATAGCAATAACAACCACAACAAAGGCAACAAAATGGGGAAAATGGCCTCTAGGAGCAGTGGAAGCACTGAGCCCCAGCAATAACCCTGCAGGCAAAAATAAATAAAAAATAAAACTAGAGTTAAATATAATTCTTTTATCATTTCCTTGTTCTCTACTTTTATTTTATTTCTCTCTCCCTCTGTTTCTAAATATGTATTAAGTTTATATGTTCTCTATCAAGGACCAGACATTATGCTAAATGCTTTGATAATATTAACTCATTTAATTCTCACAGCAACCCTATGAAGAAAACAAGGAAACAGAGATGAGTTGAAATTAATTATCTAGTCCAAGGTCCCAATACTTAAGCACTGGAAACAGGATTCAAACCTTTATAATGTTGGCTCCAGGTATATCTTAACCACTAAATCCTAAGTCTGTGCCAGTAATCTTCCGCCATGCCCCAACATCACTAACTCCACCCTCTATTACCTGGATATATATACCAAAAATAAAAAGAATGCATTTAGAACACAGAGCACCCATACTCCTAGCACTGTAGTCACAGCTGTGGCAAATATTTATATCAACACTGTGACTGAACTGATACTAATTTCACAGATTTTAATCACCATCACATAGTTGTGATTTTATACATATTAAACCACAAATAGTTTCAATCCTTTTCCATCTTTTTAGTGATAGTACAAAGGGTAAGAGTACTTTCTCATGTCATTATTGCTTTGATTTAAATTTAAGAGCTAGAGATCAAATACTTAACACAAGGTTTCTCTTCTTTCTAGAAAGAATAAAACATACTGCAGGGCAATTGCTGAAACAGTCAAAAGCTTCTTTTGACTAAAATTCAGTCTAACAATCGCTCCTCTTTTATGTCTACTGCTTATGAAGTCTTTCCCCCAGCCTCCCCTTGGGATCAAAATCAGAATGTAATTTATTTCCAAGACCATGGAGACAACTCCTTCTGACTAGGAATGGTTTACAATCCATCTTTTCTGAAGAGTTCTGTGATGAGTCTGCCTCAGTATCAGCCAAAGGACAAAGGCACTATCTTCCTGTTCTGTGACAGATGATCCATTCACATGCAGTGACAGATTTGAATAACTAACACCACTACTCTTTCCAGATATTTAATTAATTTGTTTGTTTATTTAATTATTACCAAAGAACTGCTCAGCTCTTGCTTATAGTATCGCTGGGGATTGAACCTGGGACTTTGAAGTCTCAGTCGTAAAAGTCTTTTGCATAACCTCTATGCTATCTCCACAGCTGATATTTAAACAATTGTACATTTCAGTCATTATTCTAATGAAAAATGTCAAATTTAAGCTGAAAGCACTTTCAAAGATTCTTCATGGAACCTGGAAATGTTTCTACTTTATACAGAGAACGAAAGGATAAGGAGTATATGATAAAACTTTGCAATTTAGTTCATTGCTCATAAATGTGTTAATTTTCATGGTCTTGCACAATTATCTCTATTATTAACATAGAAGGAGAAAGGAGACATAAATAACAGCGTAGTGTGATGAATATAGACAAAATGCATTCTGTGACGTGTTACATAAGATAACAAATTCTTAGGGGTTTTTTTGTTTGTTTTGTGTGTTTTTTAATTATACCTTTTATTTATTTAGTTATTCCCTTTTGTTACCCTTCTTGTTATAGTTATTGATGTCATCATTGTTGGATAGGACAGAGATAAATGGAGAGAGGAGGGGAAGACAGAGAGTAGGAGAGAAAGATAGACACCTGCAGCCCTGCTTTCTGCTTTACCGCTTGTGAAGTGACTCCCCTGCAGGTGGGGAGTGGTGGGGGGCTCGAACCAGGATCCTTCCGCTGGTCCTTGTGCTTTGTGCCACCTGCGCTTAACCTGCTGCACTACTGCCTGACTCCCTTCATTTTTTTTTTTTAACCAGAGCACTGCTCAGCTCGGATATTGAACCTGGGACTTGGGAGCCTCAAGCATGAGAGTCTCTTTGATAACCTGAAAGATAACAGATTCTTAATAGATTCCTGTTACACAAGATAAGGTTATTTGAACATTTTAATTCTGATAAGATATTACTAAGAAAAAATTTCAGATAAAAATGTTATTAAAACGAGCTAAGTGGTGGCACACCTGGTAGATTGCACATACAATGGACAAGGACAGGTTCAAGGCTCTGGTCCTCACTTGCAGTGTGGAAGCATCATGAGCAAGGAAACAGTGCTGCAGGTATCTTTCTTTCTCTCTCCCTCCCTATCTCATTGTTTCTTTCTGATTTCTGTCTGTCTCTATCAATAAATAAATAAAATATGTTTTAAATGTTATTAAAGAAATATTCTAGGAAGCAGTGAGATAGCAGACATGGGAGAGTGCCTGCTTTGCTGTGTGTCACACTCAGGTTCAAGGTCCCAGTAGAAGGGAAGGTTTCAGTACTGGGATAGGTTTCTCTTTCTCTCCCCCTCTCTACCTGAAAAAAAATTACACAGAACAGTTAAACCCCAGTGACAATAAGAATACAAAATTGTTTTCCGCAAGGTTATAAATCTGCTGTGTCAGATTTACAAATACAATATTGTCTAGTCATGGCACATTCAATACTGACCTTCTGCAATTTCTGGAAGCTTGCTCTATTTCTGGCTAAACAGATGAGTTAAATGATTTGACCAACATATAAAATTTGTGTGCTTTGCCAGGATAAAACCACAATACTAAATTAATATCCTGCACTGCAATCCCAACATGCTTTGACAAAGATGCTATTTCATGGCTCAATAAATACTTATTGCTTAACAAAAATGCAAGACAAAACAAACAAACAAAACAGTTGTACTTCAACTCATCTGTCACAGGACTAAACCTTCAAGGATTTTGGTTGGGGCGGGGGGAGAAGCCTCAGAATGCTGTAACATTTTTCAGACTATTTTTGTCTTTTGTTTTTATTTTGCGATATTACTAAACTTGTAAAAGGTCAGAACACAAAAGAAATACACTATATTTGAGAAAACTACTAAGACTGAAATCAAAATTGTCTTTCTAAGTTGTATTGTTCAACATAAGATTGCAAAAGTGCAAAGGGGGGAAGCAGGAGGTAACACACTTGGTTGAGCATACGTGTTACCAGCATCCAGGCTACCAAAGACCCACATTTAAACCCTTGGTTCCCACCTGTTGCATGGGAGGGTGGCTTCAAAGGCAGTGAAATAGTGCTGCAGGTATCTCTCTTACTCTATCCTCTATTTTCCCCTTCTATCTCGGTTACTTTCTGTCTCTACCTAATAAGTGAGTAAGTAAAGAACTTTTAAGAGTGCAAAGGAGAAGAATATATTATTTTCACTAGTGTTAGGCATATGCTCCATGTCTAAATGATCTAGCTATTAACTTAACACACATTTATCAGAGTTTGTGTCTCTTGTTCAGAACAACCACCAGCAAGTACTATTTATAATCTTTCTTTGCTCTAATTCCAGGAGGAAATTGTGTTACCTCCAAAGGCTAGTCAGAATATTGCAGATGTGTTTGGTTAAATTTAACTTATTCTCCTTACAAACACAAAATTATTTTCTGATTATTTTCCCCTAATAAATATTCAACTTTATTATGGGTAAGCCATAAACAGTCAAAGATACAGGTCAGTAAATGAGTGCAATACTGGAAAATTCAATACACAGATTATTTCATACAAACTAATTTTTGTTTGATCAGACTATTCTCAGGTATCATGACACAGGGGAAATGATTTTCCAATATAAAGCTCTTATCTCATTGTAAGTAGGTGGCCAATGAGCTATATAGAACTACACCTGATAAGACCATTTTCATTTAATTAACTACACTTTTAATTTTTACATATGGGTAAAGAAACCTTAAGATGTCATTCTCCGGGAGTTGGGCAGTAGTGCAGAGGGTTACGCGCACGTGGTGCGAAGCACAAGGACCTGCGTAAGGAACCCAGTTCTAGCCCCCGGCTCCCCACCTGCAGGGGAATTGCTTCACAGGTGGTGAAGTAGGTCTGCAGGTGTCTTTCTCTCTCCCTCTCTGTCTTCCCCTTCTCTCTCCATTTCTCTCTGTCCTATCCAACAATGATGACAACAACAACAGCAATAATAACTACAACAATAAAAAATAACAAGGGGAACAAAAGGGAAAATAAATACATAAATATAAAATTTTTTTTAAAGATGTCATTTACATTTTTTAAATTTTACTTTCCAATGCAGTTTCTAAATTTAAAAAGTTTGTTTTATGAGTGAGAATTTTTTAATTAATTAATTAATTTATTTATTTATAAAATGGAAACACTGACAAGTGTTAGGATAAGAGGGGTATATTTCCCACCACCAGAACCCCGTATCCTATTTCCTCTCCTGATAGCTTTCCTATTCTTTATCCCTCTGGGAGTATGGACAGGATCATTATGGGGTGCAGAAAGTGGAAGGTCTGGCTTCTGTAATTGCTTCCCCGCTGAACGTGGGCGTTGACAGGTCGATCCATACTCCCAACATGTCAAATGAGAGATTTTTATGGTTTTTATTTACTAGTAGTTCTTGGGTCAAGTAAATCTTTCATAAATGATTACTGAATCTAGACTCCATTACTGCTCCACTATGAGAATGCTGAATTTAGAAACAGTGTTGTTAATTCAGCAACAAACCAACACATCCATTAATGGAGAGATGACATGGACAGACTCTCTCCAAAGAAGATATCCAGATATCCAGGCAAACAGACACACATACACACACACACACACACACACACACACACACACACACACACACACGCTCAATGTCAGTGATAATCAGAGAAAAACCAACTAAGACAACAATGAGATATAATTTCACATCTGTGAGAATGTCACACATTAGAAAGGACAGAAACAACTGCAGCATTATTTGTAACAGTTAAATATTATAATGTGTAAATATTGTGTACTAAATAAAGGATGTCCTAGAACTTCATAATTGGACCTGTCTTATCTATATTATGTTTCTAAGAAGTACTCTCAATTTGTAAGGCTTTACTCTGTGAGGAAAAAAGAACTCTTCTACAATGTGAGTGCGAATATAAATTGGTTCAAAGCCTGTGGAAAATAGTCTGGAGAATCCTCAGAACCTCAGAAATGGATCTACCCTATGGTCTGTCAATTCTTCTCCTAGTGGTTTATCCAAAGGAAACAAAAACTCCTATTTGAAGATATCTATGTACGTCTATGTTCATAGAAACACTATTGTCCAAACCTGGAAGCAAGTCAGATGCCCAATGACAGATGAGTGGTTGAGAAAGTTGTGGTAAATACACACACTGAAATACTACACACATGTAAAAAATGATGAAATCCTCTTTGCCACATCTTGGATGGAACTTGAAGGGACTATGTTAAAAGATAAGCCATAAGGAAAAAGATGAACACTGGACAACCTCAGTTATAGACAGATCTTAAGAAATGAGGAAAGAAAAGTAAAGCACATGGTGAAACTTGAAATATGTGGTCTCTTGCAGCAAAACCAAAAACTGGGGGCAGGAGGAGACGGGAGGGACAGACTTCAGAGTGCGTTGAGGACCCAGTGCATGATGGTGAAGGGGGACTTAAATTGGTTATGTGAGTGGTATGGGGAGATAAGAAATTGTACCTAAGTGTCAACAACTATCTTGTAAATCATTATTTAATTATTAAAATAATTTTAAAAGTATTGCTATTACTCTAATTCTTTAGAAATTTAATGCCTGTATATGTATACAGAGTTTATACTGTGCTCTACAACTCAGTGCTTGGACCCTTCCTCTCATCTGTATTATCTTCTTAAGTAGCTCTACCTAGTCCCAAGGTTTTACTCTGTATCAGCCAGGTGTCAGTAATGCTCAAATTTATATGTTTGCTTTGACTTTTCTTCAGAATCTGTACTTGACATTCAATTCCTTGACTAACCCTTTATGGTCTAATAAGTATCTATGGCACAATTTAGTTGAGGAATAATTTCTGACTTCTCATCTGTATTACCACCTCCTCCAAATTCCTTTTGCAGTTGCAACATATAAAGTCCATATCTCACTTGGACCATTTAAGGCATATCACTACTTTCTCTAGTTTCTGTCTCTTACACAAACTTCTTGCCCTGGCAAGAAGGTCTAGCTTGATGTTATAACCTGACCCTGCTCATATGAATGTCTGATATGCTCTTGCATTACTTTTTCCATTATGTTCTGAGTGTGGTGCTATTTCTTCTTCTCCTTCTCCTTCTCCATCTCCTCCTCCTCCTCCTCCTTCTTCTGCTTTTGTATTACCTTTTTCCATTATGTTCTGAGTGTGGTGCTATTCCTTCTTCTTCTCCTTCTTCTTCCCTTTCCCTTTCCCCTTCCCCTTCCCCTCCTCCTCCTCCTCCTCCTTCTCCTCCTCCTCCTTCTTCTTCTTACCTTTTTCCATTATGTTCTGAGTGTTCTATTTCTTCTTCTTCTCCTCCTCCTCCTCCTCCTCCTTCTGCTCTTATATTACCTTTTTCCATTATGTTCTGAGTGTGGTGCTATTCCTTCTTCTTCTTCTTCTTCTTCTTCTTCTTCTTCTTCTTCTTCTTCTTCTTCTTCTTCTTCTTCTTCTTCTTCTTCTTCTTCTCCTTCTCTTTCTCCTTCTCCTTCTCCTTCTTCTCCTCCTCCTCCTCCTCCTTCTTCTTCTGCTCTTATATTACCTTTTACCATTATGTTCTGAGTGTGGTGCTATTCCTTCTCCTTCTCTTTCTCCTTCTTCCTCTCCTCCTCCTCCTCCTCCTCCTCCTTCTCCTTCTTCTTCTTACCTTTTTCCATTATGTTCTGAGTGTGGTACTATTTCTTCTCCTCCTTCTCCTCCTCCTCCTCCTCCTCCTCCTCCTCCTCCTCCTCCTCCTCCTCCTCCTCCTCCTCCTCCTCCTCCTCCTTCTTCTTCTTCTTCTTCTTCTTCTTCTTCTTCTTCTTCTTCTTCTTCTTCTCTTTCTCCTTCTCCTTCTCCTCCTTCTCCTCCTCCTCCTTCTTCTTACCTTTTTCCATTATGTTCTGAATGTGGTGCTATTTCTTTTCCTTCTCTTTATCCTTCTTCTTCTCCTCCTCCTTCTTCTCCTTCTCCTTCTAATTTTGTGAAGTGATAAAATCCTTTCTTTTTCCTCTATCTCTTCCTCACCAGGGCTATTGCTAGGGCTCAGTGCCAGCACTATGAATCCACCTCTTTTTTCCTTTCTATTTTGATAGGACAGAGAGAAATTATGAGGGGAGAGAGAGAGAGGAAGATAGACACCTGCAGACCTGCCTCACCACTAATGGAGTTTCTTCCCTTGCAGGTGGGGAACTGTGGCTTGAACCCAGGCCCTTCAGCATAGTACTGTGTGAGCTCAGCCAGGTCACCCACCCCTCCCTGCCCCTACTCCCGTATGATCCTTTTCACCTCTCAAGCAAAACTTTTCTTAGGGGCTTAGAATATTGACTTGTACTAGACACAGAGCTCTGGAGATATCTTACAGTAGTTAAAGTCAGTGGTCACATTGCAACCATCTGGGGAATCTTTAAAAAAAAAAAAAAAAAGAGTGAGCACCATGCCCCATCTAGACAAAAAAAAAAAAAAAATCTCTGAGAGACAGGGCATTTGGATTCATGGAAGGCTACTGATGATTCTGTGTGTAGTTAAGACAGAGAACCTTGGCATAAATGATATGTTTTCCTTCACTGACTTTATGGTATATTTACTTAACTGGGACTTTTTTGTTATTGTTAACATAAATCACGTCTAAATGTACTCTCTTTTAAAGAGATGTTAAAAAAAAAAAACTTTCCAGGTAAGATGATCTGTTTTTTACAGTAAAATGATAATAAAAAACAAAGGCTACCAATATAAAACATGAAAAGGATCAACTAGTATTCTCCTGTACTTTTTGATATCATGAACACATTTAGGTTTTACATGTAACCTTTTGATGGCCCATGTTCTATTCCTGCTCTCCCTTTGCAGTAAAGTCTCAATCCCATGTTTACATCACATCACAGGATGCTACTGTTGACTTTAAGAATGGATGAACCTGTTTTAACATGATGAGAACTCACTGAAATTTTGTGGAATTAGTGTTTCTAATGAAACTCAAACTTTTCAGTGTTTTAAGTTAGTTTATTCTTGGCAAGAACCTACTTCCTGTGTCTCAGAGAAATGATTGAAAATGAGACTATAAAAGAGATCAAAAGACAAGAACATCAATTAGTTCACAAGCTACCTAAATATTGTTATGTAAGTATAAAGAACTCAAACGTATGGATTAAATTTCCATTAAATAGAGAAGAGTTTTTAAGAGAAAGGGGCAGAAAACTCATTTGTATTTTCTAGACCTTAACATTTGAAAAATAGTTTAAGCAGCTAGCAAATTCCCAAAAGCTAAAGGATATGTTTCTCTCTGGAGAATTTAATGCTATTAGAAAAGGGAAGAACTGTCACCAGTGGTGGATGATGATTAGGAGACTTGTAAAGTCAAAAGAAAGTGTCACTCATGCACAGTGAAGGAGCAGCCTATGCATTAAGGCTTATAACAGCATCTCATTTTTTCATACCTTGGTTTCTTTTAGCATTGGGATGGTAGAAGGCAAGGCACACCACAGACAGCCTCCTAAGAAGTTAAGTGCATAGTTCTTTGCTGGTTTCAAATCTCAATAACCCCCTACTCTAGCCCAATAGGATGACTAGGGGAAGAGCTATTTCAGGTGCATCAGGTTGTCCTTGGCATTTCAGGAGGAATGAGACAGCAATTTTTTCCCAGTTGGTTTTGTTATTTCTTTTCAAACAAACTACAAATAACAGCAAGCCTCAGAGGAAAGATTCTGGGTCCATGTGTCTCCATAAAACCTAAGGAAGAGGCACTGTAGTACAGGAGAGAATGGGCATAGGTTGCCTTTGACTTCTAAATACTTTAATTAGACAGCTGCTTTGAACATGAAGGAACTCTGATATCTCAGGAATAAACAGACATTACTACCATTATTATAATAATTAATATTGACATGATGGGTGGACCAAAAAAAAAAAAACAAAAAAGCCTTGCTGACTTCTCTGAGAATTAGAGAATTAGAGTCTTGAAAAATAAAGAAGTACGCATCAACAAAAAAGCTGATTTTGATAAGTCTGTCAGCTATTACAAAACTGGAAAGACCAAGAACTCCCAGCATAAAGTCTTCTTTAACAATAACTCTCTTAACAATTCTGTGTGGAATAAACCTACTTGAAGCCATCTTCATATCTCACATTTTCATTATTATCTGATTATTTTTGTCTCTCTGACATCTGTTAAGATATTTCCCCCCAAATACATGTTGTTCTTTTCCTTTTGTTCTTTTTTTCCCCTCTGCTCTTAAAATATGGCACCACAGAAATCCTGTTTCTGTTTCACTAACAAAATAGACATTCAAAAAAAGAAGAGTTCAAATCAAAAGTGTCTTTCTTTGGGCTATAAAGAAGCAAAAATGATAACCAAATGCCTTAGAATGCTCTCAACAACAAGCACAAGTTTGTGATAAGGAACTTTGAAAACTGTGCTGTTGACTAAGGGAAATATAAAGAAAATTTTAGGGAAATTAAAGAAATCCCAGCACAAACTTCTATCTTCTAGGAAAAACCTTAACATTTTAAAAATGTCAGTGATTTGTATCATTCATTGGCATTATGTAAGTTTTCTTGGGGTACACGCATGCTGTTGTAAGTCTGATGTTTTGAACTGAACCATATACAGAACACTTTCACAAATGCAGAACACTTTCACTAGAACTAATGCCAACATTAATAACTGAAGTATTTCAGTGTCTCATAGCCAAAATTCCATATTTCAGCTACCTTAGCAAGAAAACCCAAGAAAATCAATTTGCATCTAAAAGCTCCTTCATGGAGTTGGCTTGGTTTTGTGGCAAGCATCCCAGCTTGCTTAAAGAAGCAGAAGCTGAAGTCTGCTTGCTTCACAAGAGGATTGTTTGGTCCCAGTTGAATAACCTGCTGGCATTTACTGTTAGTAAAATGGTAAGCAGATTATGGGTAAGTAGATATTAATATTCTGATTGAACAGTTTTAAAACCTCATACAGCTATTTTTAAAAATAATCGCACTGCTCCAGGAGAACTCTTAGACTAACTATTCTAAAACCACTTTCAACCTTCATTTCTGTATATTTATGATCTTAAAAAGTCTCTATGTATAGTTTACTTCCAAGAATCAAAACTGTTTCTCTCTATTTTAACTGAACTGCTAAGTCTAAACTTCATGTGAATAAATTACTTTCCTGGATGTTCTTAATTGTCTTAAGTCTTTACATCATACTCCCTTCCTTTTCAGATCTCTTTTTGAAAAAGACAGGACTGCAGTCATCTTTGGCCTCAGCTTCTATAAAAACCCAGCACAGCCTTGGCAAACCTCCTGGAAAGACTTCTTGTTTCCTAAGAATCCATTGATTTAACAAACTTAACAAACTTAAATAACAGAAGCTATGAAAGAGACATTTGCAGAAAGCATTCTGAAGTTATGAAGCAACAACAGTTTACTAGACCACAAAAATTTCTCTAATGCCATCGCTCATGTAGATTATACAATCTAGTGTATTAATGAGGCAAGTAATTAACTGTTATTAATTGAGGCTTGTAGTACACATACAGATCTTTTAAAATGAGCAGTCAAAACAACTGGGCTACCACAACTTAATCCTAGGTCCAGACTGAAAAATTTGTTTATTTCTTGGGTGTTTACTAAACGAGGCCATTAGGTCAGAGAGAAAAATTGGGCTGGATATTTTATGCAAACTACACAATGTTGGAAGTATCTGTAACCCTTGCTTCTAATTTGACTGGTTGTGCTGATATAGGCCTAATGTTCAAGATCCATTCTCTGTGGGTATCTAATCCAGAATGCTTATATTCAGATGTGATTGCATCTGTATAAAGACAGACATCTAGAAAATTACTTCTGCACTTCTAAACTGAGGGGTGGGGTGGAACCTAGATAAGGTTCTATCTTCCTTCTCCCCCTGGTCATCCCATCCCTCTGCTCAGGCTTCCTCCCTTTTTCTAGCACTGTCTTCCACTCCTGTGGTCACTGGTGAATTCTGAAGATATTGCTGGGTGGACAAGTTACCCCCACAAGAAGCCTATCCAACCACATTTCCCACAATTCCTGAAGCATCTTCCAAGCTGCTAACACTTGGGGGAAATGACCCTAAACCCCACACTGCCATGGAATTGTGCTATGTCGTAGTAATTTTCCCATACTGGAGCCTACGTTGTGAGACCTAAATCTCCCCCTAAGGGTTCTGAGAAGCTTGGACCATTCACTGCACTGGTGGCCCACAGTGAAAGGGCTCTAAAGAACAGGCTCAGAATTAAGATCACAACTTGGAGGCTGGAGGAAATGTGAGGGAAGGGGCTGGCATTCTAACCTAAGCAGGGATTCTTAGGGATCCCTAAGCTGCAAGTGGCCACCTCTTCTCTTACTTGGATTCATGGGCAATAGATTCCAAAAGGGAAGATGGCGGGGGGGGGGGGGGGCGGGGGGGAGGGGGGTGTCCCAAGAGAGCTTGATCCACAACAGGACTGGGGGTCCAGGCAGCGATCTACTTGCATCAACAATCCATTGATTCTTTCCTTAAATCCTCCCAAAACGCCTGAGTAGTCCCTGAGTTTTATGTCCCCTTGCCTTGCCTGGCTCTGCTTCCCACACACTCCATAAACGTGTCCCACGTGGACAGGAGAAGTTGGGAAACAGGTAGCTCTCAGAAAGGGTCGCTTAGGCTGGGCACTCATTCATTCGCTGGGGCTGGGTGGACGTCGGAGGAGCAGGGAGCAGCCGGGCTAAGAAGCGACCTGACACAGACCAATTGGCCAGGTCACCTCCATCCAGCTACCCCCACCACGCGGCGCTCCGCTGAGCTGTCAGCCAGGCGGGCGGGAAGCCCTGTCGCTGGAAGCTAGGGGCCCACCCCGAGGGTGGTGCGGGCTGCCCACTCAGGCCCCAGCCCAGGCTCCGAAAGCCTGTGTGCTGAGCCAGAAGCTGCGGTGGCCCGATGGGCCCCGGCGGGGACGCGGAGGGTGCCACCCCAACCCAGGGCTCCCCGAGTCTCGTGGCCACCACCGACCTGCCAGCCGTCTTTCCCGGACGTTTTTCCACAGCAGCTCCCAGGCTCTGGTAGTGGAGTCCCGCAACTGTTCGCTGATGGACCGCCTGAGCTGCCTCTGCAAAGGTTTCCGTTTGCTGCTCATTTTTGATCCGTCCTCATACCGACCGGCAGCTCAGACCCCCGGTGACCCCAGGCGCCGAAGCCGGGCTTCCCGCCGGGCTGTGGGGACCCGCCGCGGATGCCCCATGAGTGCGCCACCCTTCAGCGCTCGGGGCTCCGGGGCGCGTCGGCCGGGATGCGTGGGCGCCCAGCGCGCGGGGCCAAGAGGGAATGTCTGCGCTAGGTCTCCTCGCTACTCCTTTCCCACTTTCCCTCCTCTCCCGGCCCTCGCCCCGCGCTCCTCCGCTCCCCTTCCTTCCGTCCCTCCCCCCTCTCTCCCGGACTGTGGAGCGCCCCACTCCTAGCCCCAGCAAGCTTTCTCACCCTCATTTCCCATCCCCGCTTTAAACCAGCCGCCTGACCCTGAAGGCGCCCACTTAAGGGCTTTTTCACCCCGCTTTTCCATTTTATTCACAATCCTGGGGCTGTTCTATAGTCCTCCTATTTCTTAATACTTTGAATTTTTTAAGTGCCAGAAACCTCCACCAGCACAACGACAAAAATTGCAAAATATGCCGCACCCGAGGTTTCTAAATTCAGGTCACTTGAAATCAGCTAACATTCTTGGGGAGCTCAATGTTGGAGCCCTTGTCCTCTATGTAAATCTGTCTTGGTTTCATCAAAGCATTATTTGACTGCGTCCTACAGTCAAGTTAAAATGATATAGAAAGTCAAAATATCAATATATTCATTGCATAGGAAGTAAATTATAAGCATTAGGGTCTGTCCCTGAGGATTCTACATAAAATACATTACTCTGGTAAAGCGTTAAGATTCAAATGCAACTTTAAAAGTGGATAATATGAGGGAAATATTAAAATTTTGGCTAATAACATAGATTTATAATTAGAAATTAATTTGGATTCCTGCAGGGAAAGGAAATTCACTGGCCCTTTAAGAAATGCCTGAGAAGGTGAAGTTCAAACCCCAAACCTCCAGCCTAAGGTGAACACACTATTAGCTCTGGCCTCAGAATGCCATCCTATTACCAAGATTTTCTCCTAAAGGATCTCTTAAAGGATCTCAGAGAAATTAAGACAACATTTGACATATTTTAACCATGAAATAATGTGATTAATGTCCTTATCTCAGGTTTGGTGAGAGGAACTAGAACTTTTCAAAAGAAAATTGCTAGATTCTTTTTTCTTTCTGTCTGTCTGTCTTTCTTTTTTTTAACCAGAGCATGGCTCTGCTATGGTTTATGATAGTGCTGGGGGATAGCATCAGGAACCCTGGGGCCAAAGGACTGAAGGTCTTTTGCATAGCCATTATGCTATCTCCCCAGCCCCTTTACAGAATTCTTTAAACCATAACATTGCTTGACTCTCATTTCTCCTTAGTTGTTTTAGTATCAGACTGCCAAATAAGACGCAAAAATTAGAAATTTAAATGTATGTTTTTCGTTGTTGTTATTTTATTTTATTTTTATTATTTTATTATTTTGTTGTTGTTTGTTTCAATCAGAGCACTGTTCAGTTCTGGTTTAGGATGGTGGCCTATTGAAGCTGGGACCCCTGAAGCCTCAGGCAGAAAAAGTCTTTTGCATAACCACTGCAGGCTGCTCCCAGGTCTCCCAACACCCTTTCTATCATATAAATTGCTACTGATTTAAGGAACAGAAATAAGTAACTACCTGAAGTATTCCTTGGACAATTCTATACTTTTTGTAGCTATTCCTTCAACCCCTTTATATTCTTAGTAGAAACTAAGAGTGGAGGGGAGAAATGATGGTATAAACAGTAATATCTTACTTTGTTACTTTTATTTTGCTGTCTTAAATATTAGTGAAACACACTTAAGAATAAGCTGGAATTTAATGATTGAGCTTTTCATGTCATCCTGCTAAACCTTTGAAATTGTCAGTTATGAAGCAATAAGTCATGGATTAGATAATGGACCTGAGACTATGACAGCCAGTTACAGACTAATCCAGATTGCTTTCTGGAATCATGCCAAACACCCATTTGATTACATCGTCTGTTTTGTATGCACATAGTAGTAACTGGCTAGTAGTGGTAAAGAATAAGATCTGTGTTATCTTACAGTGACTGCTGTGCACTCTAACAACAAAATGTTTCATGATTTCATTGCCAGGAAATCTGTTTTATAAATCTTTTTGGAAAAAGGATCTAATTGAATCAAACAGAGGTGTTGATTGTAATATTATATTCACAGCTATAGAACAGCATGAGGGACATTCCCAATATATTTGTGATCACAAGTCCAAATATCTTAGACCCCACTACCCTTTCTGTTGTACTGCTTTTTTTTTTTAATTCGGATATCATGGATTAGCAATTTTCTTTAAGTGACTAATTTAAAGATAAAATCTAACATTGCATATTTGTTTCGCTTCGGCTATTGGAGGGCCTATGCATTCAGGATTGTCCAAAGAAAGTCAGATGAAAGATTAAGTAATCTTCCCAGAACAGGTGCTGCTTGCCTGGCCTGGCTGCTAGTCCTGCTGGAAGAAATCACAGCTGTGTAGCTGCAACTGCTACTAATACCAAGGGTTTCAAATACAATAGGAATTTAGGAACTACTCGGGATCTTTCATATACACCTATAAACAGCAGCCACACCCATAAGCCCTAACTCAAAATTGAACTTTAAGTAGAATTTTTTTCCTCCCCTCTGGGTACTCTACCCAAAGCAGAAGATAATACCTTCTACTTCAGGGGGAAAAAAAAATAGGAAGGAGCGAGGAAGGAAGGAAGAGAGGGAGGAAGGAAGGAAGGAAGGAAGGAAGGAAGAAAGAAAGAAAGAAAGAAAGAAAGAAAAGAAAGAAATCATGCAGTTGCTTACTGCTACTATTTCCTGCTTGTTCCTTTCCCTCTTAACACAATGGTAAAGGTATCATCTCTCTTCCTATTCAAGACCTAGCCTTTGGCCTGTGCTCCACTTACCAACCACCCTTTCTAGTTCCTCCAAGGACTAGAAATGCTACACAGCATTTTTCTCAATTTCTTATACCCTCAATCCCTCTGCTCTAAAGGCTCAACCATCAAGTTACTCTTCTTGAAGTCAAATAAAAATCAAAACACCAACAATCATAATGAAACACTGCTATCTTTACCCTGTATCGCTTGGAAAAGAAATCATGCTTTATTAACACTGTGATCTGAGCTCCCTCACTACTTCATCAAAAGTAGTCTCATCAAGGTCATCAGTGGTTATCTGGTTGCTAAATATAAGGTCACTTCCAATTGTCCTTTCTGGGGCATGTGGATGATGGGACATTGCTGACCAATGACTTCCTCATGACACAGCCTTGCCACGTAGCTGACATCTCCTCTGGGTTTCTCACTTTTTATACCATGCCCCATATGGTTATGGTAGACTTAGTTCCATACCCTGCAATGTTGGCATTTCGTGAGATTCCGTTCTGAACTCCTTCTTTTTCCCTTATGCTTTGATCTCTGGGTAACGTACCCTTTCAGTCACTCTTGGCTTCAACTTTGGTCACACCCTTCACCTCTCAAGAAAGTACTTCTATTTAAACTCTTTCCTTCTACCCCTCGCTCCCAAAAGAATTTTGGTCTATACTCCCAAAGGAGAGAAATTCTAAGGGAAGATGACCAGAGGGTTCTGAACTCCAGTGCCACTGGAACATGGAACATTTGTCACCAGAAATCTTTGTGTAACATCAATGAGAAGAAGGAGAATTTGGAAAACATCTCTTATTTGAACAGGAAGAGGAAAAAGGAAGGACAGTCACTCAGAAGTAGTAATAGGTGTAGGTATAACTTAGAAAGGAAGTAAGGAGGGGGCGGATTGGGCAGTGGCGATTGGATTAAATGCACACAGTACAAAGCGCAAGAACCTGCCCAAGGATACCAGTTTGAGCCCCAGGATCCCCACCTATAGGAAGGTCCCTTTACAAGCAGGGAAGCAGGTCTGCAGGTATCTCTCTGTCTCTCTCCCCTCACTACCTCCCACTTGCCCTCTCAACTACTCTTTGTCCTATCCAGTAAAATAAAAAAAAAAAAAAAAAAAAAAAAAGGCCACCAGGAGCAGAGCAGTGGAGTTGTATTGCAGGCACCAAGCCCCAGCAATAACCCAGTAGGCAAAAAAAAAAAAAAAAAAAAAAAGTAAAGTCAGGGACATAGAAATGAGTACTAATGGGGGAAAGTATACAGATAATCAACCCATATCTATGACCTTGGAAGAACTATGGCAGTTCCCATTGAAGGGAGATGAAGGCACAGAACAATGCTGGTGGGAATGGCATAGAGTTATACCCCTATTATCTTATAAAATTTTAAATAATTAAAAAAAACCAAGTAATTAACAGTTTAAAAAATAAAGTACTTATTTTTAAAAGTATGGCTGGAAGCAGGGTCAGGTTTAACTCTGGAAATGTTTCTGCTCCTGAACAGTGATCTACTTATAGTCTTGTATTGTGAACTATGCAAAATAATCCATGGACACATACACAAGAATCAATCAATGTTACTATCAATACTATTTGTTAGGCCAACCTAACAAAAATCTTTCCTGAGTCTAAGGGGACCTTTCCTGACACCCAATCTAAGCACTCCACTCTCTCTCGTGACACCCTAACTTTCCCTCATACTATTAACACTTCCATGTGTTTTCTTGATTGTTGGTGGTCAGTCTCCAAGGCAAGTATATTCTAAGCAATGTAAGAACAGAAGCCTTATCTATTTGGTTCATCAGTGCAGCCTCAGCAGCTAGAACAGTCTCTGGCACTTATGTTATAAAAACAAAAACAAAACAAAAAGAACAAAAACAGCCTTGTAGAATAAATTGGTGATTATAGTTCAGTGCCATATATAATTTCCTGATGGCATTTCTAAAATTTCCTCTCTAAACATGCTCTTCTATCTCTTTTTTCTGTTAAACACTTATGGTATTACCCATCTTACATCCAAGGGAAAAAAATCTAAAAACATTCTAAACTCCTGCCAAATTCCTTATATTGCTTTAATCTTTTCCACATTATCTTTGTCTTTGATCTTCCTCTTGCATCTTCATTTCTGAAGTAATTGGTTAATTCCATTTTCTTCTTTCCTGTGTTTCAGCAGAATGAAATTCATCTTAGAAAGCAATTGTTTTCACTTAATTCTATGTCCTTATTCCTTCTACTTAAACACTCTTCCTCTTTTTTTTTTCCTTTACTCATCCTTAAACATTTAATTCAGATGTCCTGAAAGACTTCCACAAATTCAAGTGGTTGAACTACTCCTCCTCTTCTGAGTTCTTAAGTACCAAGGTGTCATATCTCTAGGTGGACTTATCACAGAACAAGGACTTATCACAAAACAACAGTTGTTTTCTTCTCAGTGTCTCCACCAAACCTGAGTGACTCCAGCTGGAATTAGTACTTTTACTTCTGATTCTACCATGCCATTTCCTACTGTGAGCAGTGCACAGTAGGATCATATAATAACTAAATGGATATTGTTAGCAGGGTTATTATCACTGGAGCTTGGTGCAGACACTATGAAACCATTGCTCCTGGCAGCCATTTCTCCTTAGTTTATTTGTTTGTTTGTTTATTTATTTACTTAGACGGAGAGAAATTGAGAGGGTAGAGGGAAATAGAGAGGGAGAGAAAGAAAGACACCTGTAGGCTTGCTTCACCTCTGGGGAAGTGGTCTCCCTATAGATGAGGAGTCAGGACTTGAACCTGGGTCTTTGCTCATGGTAATATGTGTATTTAACCAGGTGAACCATAGCCTGCCCCCACTGCCACTAGAGTTTTAAATAATGTTATTACCATAGCCTATTCCTTAGGACAAATGTATATTCTTAAAGATCTATTTATTTATAAGAGAAAGGAGAAGAAAGAGAACCAAAGCATCACTCTGGCAGGATCAAACTTGGGACCTCATACTTGAGAATTTAATGCTTTATCCACTGTGCTGCTTCCCAGGCCACATAAAAGCACATTTTAATGATTCTGTGATGTCACTGCCACTCTCCTATGAAGCTGAATAATTTAAAACATTCAAATAATGCAAATGGATTATTATACTGTTTTAAACACAGAATATTATAAAAAGAAACATTAAAATCCCTTGTATATTACTAGAATGTGTGTTGGCAACAACTGAAATTTTTCTTCCCAATTTTCTTTGCATATTTAAAAAAATTTAATAACTTTAATACCAATTTTTAAATTGTTTCACTTAGCATTAGACTATGGTCTCTCCCTTCCTTTCTCTCTCTCCCTCCTTTCACTATCTCTCTCTTATGAAAGCAAATACATGTGTGTATAGTTTTAAATAAATACATAAAGTCATGTTAGACATATACACCATAAATCATCATAAAATTTGTATGATTTTTGGCAGCTGGTGAAATAGTCCACGGGCAGAGTGTGGGACTTATATGTCTAAGTCTCAAGGTATAATCCCCAACACCACACATCCCAGAGTAGTACTCTGGCTTCCTTTCTTTTTCTTTTTCTCTACTTCATATAAAATAAATAAATCTTCAAAAACTTGCATAATATTGAGTATCTAATTCTATTTTCTGAAATTACTGACCCTACCATAATAAACAACTATGGAAAATGGAAATATGTATGTGGTTTTTTTTTTCCTGCTTTTTACTTTATTCTACATAACTATACAAATCTATTTAACTATACAGCCTATCCAAAGAATGCAAAACCCCATCCACAAAGATCTATGAACACTTGTGTTCAAAAAAGCAGTTTGTAGAAGCCTAAACCTGGAACTAGCGCAGTGGACAGACTAAGTGATTAAGAAAGTTGTGGCAGAAGTGGATTAAGAAGATCTGAAAGGGAAACTAAAAGCAGGACCTGATCAAATTGTAAGTAGGGCACCAAAGTAAAAACCCAGTGGTGAGGGGTAGACATGCAGCTTCCTGGGCCAGTGGGGGGTGGGAGTGGGCAGGAGGGATGGGTCACAGTCCTTTGGTGGTGGGAATGGTGTTTATGTACACTCCTAGCAAAATGTAGACATATAAATCAATAGTTAATTAATATGAGAGGGGGAAAATCAATTGTATGTCTCAAAGTTTCTCAAAACACAAACTGAATCCTTTTAATATATAGGCTGTATATTTGATATGCAGACTCTCTCAAAAGCCTAGACCAAGTAGATTAGAAGCATCCAATAGCACAGCTATATACAAGATACTGGATACTGTACAGCAAACCATAACCAAGGGACTTTTCAAAGTTAACCCAATTAACAAATAATGTGATGATAACATTAACTATCGATTGTCTTTTTGAACCCTAAGACAGCAGGAACCTCACATCTCCACTATAGAGCCCCTACTTCCCCCAGTCCTGGAACCCTTGGATAGGGCCCACTTTCCCGTATGCATCTCCCAATCCAAACCAAATAATATTGCATCCGCCGATCACAACCTAACCAACGCAACGATTGCCACCTCAACATGCTTCACCTCAGACTGTGTCCAGAGACTTCACCTGTGGAATAACAACCCTTCAGCTTCATTACTCGGGTGAGACCTTTCCTTTTATAGTACACTCTAATTTCATCTCAGGTAGTTCACTTTCTAACAAAGTCCCATAACCTAGATATACACCAGTTTCTGTGAGAGAGAGCTTATGTTCACACGTATCCATAAACTACTGCAAAATATATACCTGAAAGCAGTAGTACACTAGAGTTTGCAGTGAGTACCTCCCTAACACTTCCTCTCCACTATTCCAAGCTTGGGATCCATGATTGCTCAACAAATTGTTTGGCTTCGTATGTTAACTCTCTTTTCAATCACCAGGTTTCAGATGCCACCAGGATGCTGGCCAGGCTTCCCTGGATTGAAGACCCCACCAATGTGTCCTGGAGCTCAGCTTCCCCAGAGACACACCTTACTAGGGAAAGAGAGAAGCAGACTGGGAGTATGGACCGACCAGTCAACGCCCATGTTCAGCGGGGAAGCAATTACAGAAGCCAGACCTTCTACCTTCTGCAACCCTCAAAGACCCTGGGTCCATGCTCCCAGAGGGCTAGAGAATGGGAAAGCTATCATGGGAGGGGGTGGGTTATGGAGATTGGGTGGTGGGAATTGTGTGGAGTTGTACCCCTCCTACCTTATGTTTTTGTTCATTAATCCTTTCTTAAATAAAAAATTTAAAAAAAAAGAAAGTTGTGGTACAGGGGCCTAGGTAGTGGCACACCCGGGTAAGTGCATATTGCATGAAGCACAAGGACCCTCGCAAGGATCTGGGTTCAAGCCCCCGGCTTCCCAACTTCAGGGGGGATGCTTCACAAGCAGTAAGAAGTTCTTCAAGTGTCTATCTTTCTCTCTGTCGGTCTCCCCTTCCCTTCTCAATTTCTTTCTAATATCCTATCAAATAAAATAGACAAAAATGTCTGCTAGGTGCCAGGGCCAAGCCCCAGTGAGAACCCTGGATGCAAAAAAAGGAAGTTGTAGTATGTATACACAATGGAAGGCTACTCAGCTGTCAGAAATGAAGAAATATTTTCCTTATCTACATCTTGGCTGGGACTTGAAGGGATCATGTTACGTGAGATAAGACAGGAGGAGAAAAATGAATACTGGATGATCCTGTAGATGACACTTAAAAAACAAGAGAAGCTGGGCAGACGACCCCACCATTGTATCCTGGAGTCCGCTTCCCCAGAGCTCTGTTCTATCTACTAGGGAAAAAGAGAGACAGGCTGGGAGTATGGATCAACCTATCAATGCCCATGTTCAGCAGGGAAGCAATTACAGAAGCCAGACCTTCCATCAACTGCACCCCATAATGATCCTGGGTCCATAATTCCAGAGGGTTAAAGAATAGGAAAGCTATAAGGGAAGGAAATAGGATACAGAGTTCTGGTGGTGGGAATTGTACCCCCCTTATCCTATGGTCTTGTCAGTGTTTTCATTTTATAAATAAATTTTTAAAAAATTTAAAAAAAGAGAAACAAGGGAAGATAAGGCAGACAGTGAAGCCTGGACTAGAAGAGTGCTGTATTGCAGCAAAGGAAAGGATACTGGCCTAGGAAGAGATTGAGGAAGAGGTTGTTAGGTATACAGTGAAGGTGATTCAGAAGGACTTGGGTTAGTGGTTGGCGTGGGGTGCAGCCACCTATCACAGGAAGGTAAGAGCTTCTGTCACGTGTCAACAACTGTCCTGCAAGCCATTATTTCTCCAATAAAATATGTGTATATTAACCCACAATGACCCTGGATCCATACTCCCAGAGAGATAGAGAATGGGAAGGCTATCAGGGGAGGGGGTGGGATGTGGAGATCGGGTTATGGGAATTGTGCAGAATTGTACCCCTCTTATTCTATGGTTTTGTTAATGTCATCTTTCTTAAATAAAAAAAAAATATGTGTATATTAAAAAAAAAAATTCAGTTCCTGTCCCAGACCAGCAATTCTATTAGGAGAAGCTGATGGGTATTTTCCTTTATTTCATACTGTCTTTTTTGAGTTTCATTATAAGAAATTGCCTTCCCTGCATTGATCCATTTTCTTTCACTGTAAGACTGGAGGTAAAAAGCTCACTGGAACACTTTCCCTGCTTCTCCCTCCCCCAAGAGAGAAGTGATGTTGCAACAATTCTTTCAGGCTCTCTTTAAGGTACATTTTGTGCTTCTCTTGGGGATTTTGAAGTGGAACTTCATTGTTTTTGTCCTCATAAAAAATGTTGCTGTGTCCAGAGACTTCACGTGTGGAATGACAACCCTTCAACTTCATTACTCGGGTGAGACTTTTCCTTTTATAGTATACTCTAATTTCATCTCAGATGGTTCACTTTCTAACAAAGTCCCAAAACCTATATATACACCAGTTTCTGTGAGAGAGAGCATATGTTCACATGTATCCGTAAACTACTGCAAAATATATACCTGAAAGCAGAAGTACACTAGAGTTTGCAGTGAGTACCCCCCTAACACTTCCTCTCCAGTATTCTAAGCTTTGGGTCCATGATTGCTCAACAATTTGTTTGGCTTCGTACGTTAACTCTTTTTTCAGTCATCAGGTTCCAGATGTCATCAGGATGCTGGCCAGCCTTCCCTAGACGTAAGACCCCACCAATGTGTCCTGGAGCTCTGCTTCCCCAGAGACCCACCCTAATAGGGAAAGAGAGAGGAAGACTGGGAGTATGGACTGACCAGTCAACGCCCATGTTCAGCGGGGAAGCAATTACAGAAGCTAGACCTTCCACCTTCTACAACCCACAATGACCCTGGGTCCATGCTCCCAGAGGGATAGAGAATGGGAAAGCTATCAGGGGAGGGGGTGGGAAATGGAGATTAGGTGGTGGGAATTGTGTGGAATTGTACCCCTCCTACCCTATGGTTTTGTTAATTAATCCTTTCTTTAAAAAAAAAAATGTTGCTGAAAGTTCTAGAGAAGCCAAGTTTTAATGCTGGTTCTTTAGCTTAGAGTCACCAATCTATGCCTCCCACTAGGTGTCTCTTAGCACCCCATTCTGTGCTTGGAACCTGCCTGTTTTGAAATATTGTTGGATTGCTTTCTAGGTTTTGTTCAGTTAAGTAAACTTGTTGAACTTGGATTTTTTTCCCCCACAACAGCAGTCACTGGGGCTGAGTGCTTGCACAACATCTACTGCTCCCAGAAGCCATTATTACATTTTTTAAAAATTATAATAGAGACAGAAACAGGGCAAGAGATGGGAAGAAAAAAGGAGTGAGAAAGAAAGACACCTGTAGCCTGCTCCACAGCTTGTGAAGCTTCCTCCCTACAGGTAAAGACCAGTGGCTCAAACTCGGGTCTTTGTACATAGTAACTTGAGGATCTTGGTCTTTCTTGGAAGCAAAATTTAGTGTTATCTCTGTACTACAGATCAATAATTTTGGTTATGTTTAGTATCTTCCTGACGTTGACAACTAAGTGTCTGGACTCTTGTAACTTCATAAATACTGTGATGCTTTTCTATTATTTTCATGCCCAGTTTAGAGAACCATCATTAGCAAATGGGAAACCCTAAGTGAGTGTGTCATAAATCTCTGATTGCACTCACAGGCTACTGGACTGAAGACATTTCATGTGATTAGTATCATCTTTTTTAAACTTCCACTTTAGATACTCTGTGGCATTCTAACCTGTCTGCTTCATAGACTCTAGCAAATTTAAATTACCATGCAGGTTTATTTCATTAGATTGAGATAGGCAAATTGACCATTAAGATTTGTTCCTTTTGCTTTAATTGCCTGTAGATATAGAGTAGTTAAAGACTTCAGTACATTTGAGAGACCTTCGAACATACACTGGGAGCACTTTTCTTATGTTAATATCATTGTTCGTAAAGCAAATGATGACTATTTGACATGTACTGGGAAACAGCCTTCATGTAGTAGTTTGTATAGTAGCTGAGCAGGTGAAGGAAATAGAAAGTGGATTTTATATCTATAAGTGATGTTCTTCAGCCCTCAGCATCGCTAAAATGGGTATGATAAGTGTTTACCCATTTATTGTCATTAATATATTTCTGCATAATTAATGTTTAATACAAATATTTCACAGGCATAATTTTAAATTATAGTTCCTGATATATAGTTGAGGAAAACTAAAAATGCAATTTCTTCTTTGAAGCCTCAGGAGTTCTTTCTTTAATTCCATTGATGGCTTTGTCCTATTTGTGTGACTGGAGCCATCATTTTATTTGTCTTTGCTTTCTCTGTACCTGAAACCACTGCTAGCACTTGATATAGAAAAATAATTCTTGAATTTGATTTCTCTGACTATTAGTTCTCAACATGAAAGGTACAAGACTTTGATTCCTCTTACAAAGCCTCTGTTGACCACCTATACTCCTTTTACTCTTCTTCCTGTAATCAAAACTCACTTTATTTGATTCAAATTACATTCCATGGTAATGTTTGATTCCTTTCATTGCATAACTTGCACCTTCACTAGTTTGTAATATCCAGGGATCAGGGAATCGTCTCTTCTCCTGGACTCAGAGTCCCAGCACTTAGAGCAGTATCTGATGTAATGAAGGCACTCAATGACTATATCATTTGCTAAGAACATTTATGCCAGGATTGGAAATTATAAATGTCTCATGCATCTACCCTGTATCTTTTGGAGAATTTAGTTCTTTTGAACTCACATTTACAGGAACTTTTGTCTTCAACTCCTCTTGACCTTCCTACTCCTATAGACACACCCTGGGCTAAGCTACCACCCATACTTCTTGGCTTCCAAAATCTTGAACTTTATCTCAGTTTCTGTGCTATCATATACCCTTCCAGCATTCCTCACCTTCTCTTAGGATCTTTGCTTTTGCTTTATTTAATCAGCTTCTCTCCTTAGCTTCAATCCTTTCTAAACCTTGGATTAATCTCCTTGAGCCAGCTTTTCAACCACTTTCTCATGACACACACACAGTTATTTTAGTGTCTAGTTATTCCATGCCTGTGTGGTAAAACCCCTCTTCCAGGCCACCGCAGATATTGCTGAAATCCAAATCTTGATAACTGGTGACATGAAGCTGATGAGGTAAGGGTAGCCAGCAAAAATGTCCACTATGTCGCTAACTAGATTTTATTCCTGTTCTCCACAGTGACTAGTTCAAAACTCTTCCACCACCAAGCCATGTTTTATCTGTTTACTTATTTAAAAATTTTTAGACAGAGAAAGCAGAGGCAGAGAGAATAGAAGACCATAGCACTGAAGCTTCCTTTAGTTCTGTGGGGGCTAGGCTTAACCCAGGGTTACACACATTATCCAAGTGAATTATTTCACCAGGCTTTAAAAAGATAGATTATTTATTTGTTAATAAGAATGATAGGCGGACGCAGAAGCAGACAATGCTCAGGTACATGTGTTATTGATGACTGAATTCAGGACCTTGTGCTTGAGAACACATGTTTTCTCCAATGCACCATCTCCCAGACTGCTCCATGAACTCTTTTAAAATATATATATATTTTGTGGTAAGGTATACATAATGTATATCATTTTAACTCTAAGTATAAAATTCAGTATCATATTAGTAATGTATAAACATTACTGTTATCTACACCCCACACTTTTTCTTCATCTCCCACAAAACAAACAAAAAAACCCCATCAATATTAGCTACCCCATAAACAATAAATAACCCTGCCTTTCCTCCTATTCCCAGTCCCTGATAACCTCTACACTGCTTTCTGTCCCCTTGAATTTGCCATTTCAAGGTACCTCACAGCAGTCATACACATATTCTTCCATTTCCTTTCCTCTTCCAGCTAATTAGTGGAGAGGCTTCACAGAGAAAATAGATAAACTAGCAGTTTTCCTGCCTGCACTCACTTCTGTCTCACTGACTTTGCATTTTACCAAGCACTCAGAGGAACAGCTTTACTCCCTTGATGGACTTACTGAACACAAAAGAACTAAAAAAATGGACTCTGGAGTAAGCTAGGAAAACTCAGGCTGCTGCATATGATACAGTACAACAGTCAGGGTTGGAGAAGGAAGTTAAGGATACCAGATTTGAGACTCTCCTCCCTCTGCCCCACCTCCCACAACACTTGACCTGTAGGTAATAGCAGCCAAAACTGAACACAAGATTATCTAGCAGAAGAAATGTCATGTATTTCATCAAAGGGGCTTTGTAGATGATGAATCATGAGTAAACTAAATACAAAATACAAGCTTTCAATGCTGTGGAGAATATATCATGCTCTCTGAAACCCTCACATATGAACTATAAATTCTTTGCTAGTCAAGAAAACACTTTGTTCTATTTCTCTCTGCTCAGTATACTTTCCTTGGTGAAATTTGAAATCAATCATTTTTAATAGAGACATTAATTATGCAGTTTCACAAATCCATTCTGTTTTTCTCCCCAAATTTGGTGGTTTCATTTTTATATGATTTATTTTGGCCACATCCATGTGGTTTTACAACAATATTTTCATTAATACTTCATTGTCATGCCATAAGATTTACCTGTTTGCACTGGGTGCTGACTCAGCCAGTAGAATGCACATGTTTCCATGTGTAAGGACCTGGGTTCAAGTCCCCACTCCCCACCTATAGGAGAGAAGTTTCACGAACAGTGGAAAGGTGCTGTAGTTCTCTCTAAAAATAAATAAATAAATAAATATTAAATTATAAGGGATCAAACAAAATAAAGGAAAGAAATGGCTTCCAGGAATGGTGGAATTGTGCAGGCATCAAGCCCCAACAATGACCCTGCTGGCAAAAACATATACAAACAGACAAACACATATGCTTTATTTTAAGCAAGTGCTTTCTTTCATTTTTAAGTTTTAAAAAGTAACTTTACTGAGGGCTTAATGGTTTGGCGTAGTTATTGACATATGGACACTATTTCCATCTCCCCCTCACACTCAATGCATGTCCACTTCTTCCATCATGCAGCAGGACTCCAACACCTTCTCTACCCCTCTCTTCCTCCTCTTCCCCAGACTTCTGTAGTATTTTCTTAATATCACTAGTTAGAGACTTCTCAGAAAGCTTATATAACCTTTTCTTTATTTCCAGGATCATAGATACAAAATACTATAATTAGTTAAGTAAATGTACCTTTGACCTATATATTTATATCACTTGGATATAATTCTTGAAATATTTGAAAATATTATTTCCCAAAATTTCATTAGCTACTGTAAGAAAGACAGAAGACAGAACTCTGTCAAAGACACTAACAAGATTTAATAAATATTTCTGAAGCTGATAATATGTTTGTCTTAGATTTACAGATTTCCCAGTAAGCAATCTGAACACAATGAACTCTTAGAGACGAGTTATCTCAGAAACTTGTATTCCTCTCTTCCAAAACAAGATTTCTTAGACATGACTATCTTAATCTTTATATTCCTAACTTTAGCTCTTCTGTTATTTCAGGCAACATCATAAAAACCTAGCCAAGGTAGCTGCTTTTGAATTTAGATTTCTACTTTCCTCTTTAAAGTTTCTAAACACCTGTCTAACCAACTAACCCAGCTTTTCTTCCTTCACCACCATTCAGTTCTGTCACATGATGCTGTGAAGTTTTGGTTCTCTTAGCTTTTTAAACACCTGCAGTTCAATAACAAGGATAGTATTGTTTGGCCATTTCACTTAGCAATGAGTTGATTTACTTGTCAAGATAAACTGCACTGTACATATTGTTGGATCTCTGGATTAATGCCTTATAAAACAGCACATTTACACAGTTCTAGGCCTTTCATAAGCATTGAACACTGATTTCATTTGATAGGCTGGATATTATATCAACATCTACTGAAAGGAGCTTATTACTGAAGGTTCAAAAATGAACTATTATGAAGGCCAACCTTTTGGATTCAAGTTAAAAATTTATTTTTATGAAAGATTTTTAGAGGTCATGTTAGATGCGTAGCTGTGTTCTGTAAAAGAATACAGCCTAAGTAGTAGTCCAAATTTACGTTAAAATATATTAAAATAAGAGTATTTCTAAATGATAAATGGAAACATTAACACTTATGTTATTACATAATAATATATCAAGAAAAAAAGGAGAAGCACATTGGTGAAATATATCACTTGGACAGTGCGCACTCCCTAGCTTTGAGCCCAGCCTCCACTGTACTGAAGGAAACTTGGGTACTGTGATCTCTTTGCCTCTCTATCTCTATCTAACATGAGAGGAAGGAAGGAAGGAAGGAAAGATGGAAGGAAGGAAGGAGAGGAAGGGAGAAAGGAGAGGAAAGAAAGGTGGGAGGAAGGAAGAAGGAGGGAGGGAGGAAGAAAAAGAAAGGAAGGGAGAGAGAATAGAATAGAATAGAATAGAATAGAATAGAATAGAATAGAATAGAATAGAATAGAATAGAATAGAGTAGGGTAGGGTAGGGTAGGGTAGGGTAGGGTAGGGTAGGGTAGGGTAGGGTAGGGTAGGGTAGGGTAGGGTAGGGTAGGGTAGGGTAGGATAGGATAGGATAGGATAGGGGAAAGAAAGAATAGAAAAGCACAATTCCTATCTGGTCAGAAATGTGTTACATCATAGTCCAAATGACTTTCTACTATTTTTATTTTACAAAATGTATGTCAGACATATAAACGTCTATTTCCAGCTGTTTCTAGATCTTCTTTCAATTTATTTTTAATAAAGCATAAATATGGGTAAAAATTTCAAGCTGAACTTTTGAAACCTGAAGGCAGTTCTTTGCTTAAACAGTTAATGATTGCCACACACATGCTGGTTGCAATTAAATTCAGTCTAAGTTCTGTCTAATTGCAACAGAGAAAAAAATTAAAATGATCACTTCTGAAATGTGAATACTCTTAAAAAAAACAGAAAGGGGGGAGAGGGAGACAACATAATTGTTATGCAAAAAGACTTTCAAAGAGGGGGAAAAATGATTTTCATGCCTTATGCCTGAAGCTTCAAAACTCTAGATTCAATCCGTACCACTTTAAATAAGAGTTGAACAGTGTTCTGATCTATGTCTCGATTATGTCTCTCTCTGCCTTTCTCTCTCTTTCTCATTAAACTGAAACAAATAAAATATATTTTTAAAAAAAGAAAAGAGAGAAAAGGCAATTTTACCTACTAAAAATAACAATGAAACTTGCTTTAGATACTTAGAAAGTACTTTATAATTTATGTCTATTATCTCGAATGTTGTATTTTTAAATTCCTGTTCTAACTTTTGTCCTGCTGGGATAAAGATCCCAAGGTGAAATGACCATGAGCACTATCAATCTAAGGTGACTTTACTTAATTGCATAATGGAGACCAATTAGGAAAGATTCTTTTCTGGAGGAGAAAGAGAAGACACATTGGTAGTTTCACACTATTTTTTGCTGCCAGCATCAAATAATTTAGTAGAACGTGATAAGGTTTTCAAATTAAACTACATTTGAGAAGATTTGTTGTTCCGTGTGAATTTAAGAATTTAGTCATCTCTCATGCTGTGGATAGTTCCTAACTAATGCATGTCAGTTCAGATCTGCTCTTTTTAGATACATGGTCATTTGCGGGAAGTGCTTAAAGGTTCCAGTAGCTGGAAGGACTCTCCTCCTCTCTCTGATAACAGGGTTTGAGGTTTCCTTCTACTTCCTCCTCCCATCATTGTTTTATACCCCTCAAGTCCTAGTTTGCTCCCCGACTGCAAGCACTTCTTATTTTAGGGGAACAAACCCTGTGAGTAATCTCTGTCCCCATTTCCTCAAAGCCCCCTACCAGTTCTATCCCTGAATATGCCCTAAGCAGAAGAGCATCCAATCAGCCTACTCCATCACCCTGACCCAGCCTCTATAATGTAGAAAAGCTCTTTTATGTAAATGTTCTTTCCTTCTTTCTTTCTTTCTTTCTTTCTTTCTTTCTTTCTTTCTTTCTTTCTTTCTTTCCTTTCTTTCTTTTCTTTCTTTCTTTCTTTCTTTTTAAGTTGAACTGATGAATAAACAGTGATACTTTTTTAAAAAAAGATTTTATTTATTTATTCATGAAGATAGAAGGAAAAAGAACCAGACATCGCTCTGGTACACGTGCTGCCAGGGATTGAACTCAGGACCTCATGCTTGAGAATCCAATGCTTTATCCACTGCACCACCTCCTGGACCACAGGAAATGGTTATTTCTATGAAATAACCTGCCTGCCCCCTTTATACTCAGATATTATAATTAGCATTCACTCATTTACCCAACAAATATTTGAGCACATCCCATTTAATAGATGCTGAGCTAGCACCCAATCAGATGGCATTGTGAGCAACTCTGTCTTACCCTATGAGCTTTTGAAAATTATATATAACAAAGGTTTATGAAGGAACAATTTTGTCTCTGTTTCCTCCTTACTATTTTTAGCAGCAAAACACCAACTTTAACAAAAACCTTTGAGAACCCCATGTTTAGTAAACATTTATTTATTGTACCTCTGCTGTGTTGTGGGCTCTATGCTTGGTGCTGGACAGAGCAATATAAACACAAAAGGCCTTAAACAAAACCAACCATTTCGTGAGTGTTCCTGGGACCTAGTGAACTAGGAGCTTTTAGTCTCCAACTAGAGAACCATCAGGGAGATCTTTCCAATATTCCTCATTGGTAACCCCTTTACAACCCACCCTTTCCCATCAGTGTGCATATGCCCACGTGGGGACCATCAGGGGATAGGACTCAGGGTGCCCTGGAGACTTGTAAAGGGAAAAGCCTGCCAGGCTCAGCAAATAAAAGTGCAGACTTTCTGGTTAATTTTAAATTTTAGATAAATGGGAGTTGAGCAGTAGTGCAGTGGGTTAAGCGCACGTGGCACAAAGTGCAAGGACCGGCGTAAGCATCCCGGTTCAAGCCCCCGGATCCCCACCTGCAGGGGAGTTGCTTCGCTGCAGGTGTCTGTCTTTCTTTCCCCCTCTCTGTCTTCCCCTCCTCTCTCCATTTCTCTCTGTCCTATCCAACAACGACGACATCGACAATAATAATAACTACAACAACAATAAAAACAAGGGCAACAAAAAGGAAATAAATAAATAAATATTTTTTAAAAATTAGATAAACAACAAATGATTTTTACCAGGAGTATCTCACATGAAATATTTGTGTTTGTATTACTTTGTAAAGTTATCTGACAGCCTTAGCAAATGAATACCTTTACCTCTGTTTACCCCTTTAGGCATCCCAAACACCAGTTCAGAAGTACTTTCTCAGGGGGCTAGGAGGTGGCATTTCTACTTGAGTGCCATGCTATCTTGTGCAAAGATCTAGGTTCAAGCCCTCAGGCCCCAACTGCAGAGGGAGAACTTAGTGAGCAGTGAAGCAATGTTGTGGGTGTCTCACTTTCTCTCTCCCTCTCTATCTCACCCTCTTCTCTAGATATCTGTCTGTCTCTATAAAAAATCAATCAATCAATAAATAAATAAGCAAGCACACAAACAAAAGCTGAAATACTTTCTCCTACATAGCCTTCTCAGCTTCTCAAAAAAGAGAGGGAGAGCACAAGTCTATAGACTATCAGCATGAAGATCAGTGATTTTTTATTTTTATTATTTTAACTGTTTTATAATTTTGTCACCAGGTTATCAATGGGGGCTTAGCTATTGCACAATGAATCTCCTCCTTCTGGTGGCCATTATTTTTTCCTTGATGTTTTTCTCTTTTTTGTTATTTCTATGACTGAGAAAATTTGAAAGGGGTTAAGGTGATAGAGATAGAGATAGAAATAGAGATAGAGGGAGGGGGGAGGGAGACAGGGAGGAGGGAGTTATACAGTACTGCTTCACTACTTGTGAAGCTTCAGCCCTGCAGATGAGGGGCAAGGGCCTGAGCCTGGGTCTTTGTACACTATAATGTGTGCACTCAACCAGGTGCGCCACTTCCCAGCCCCTTGAATATATACCTTTCTTGATTGTGTATGTAGGTAACCTATTATTATATATTTTAGAGTGAAGGCATAAAATATTTTGATCTAGGTGTTTGTCAGAATTACTTGCTAACTAGCATTTTTTTTTTTTTTTTTTTGCTATAAAGGTTAGACTAAGGGCATTTGCAATATTTCAAAAACAGAGCAACCCATTGATTCCATCATTACACACAGTTTGCACTAATTTAAAAGGCAAGAATGATGGCAATGTTTTTCAAAAGAATTAACTGAAGGAAGATGATATGCAATAATGAAAAGGCCACTGAACTATGATGCTTCTCAAACCATGAATCTCATCCTGGTACCACTGGTAAAATATATGTTAGGCTGGTCCTTGAAATCTGTCAGATTTCTCCTTTGTAAGTAAGAGCAACAGAAGGAACTTTTTCAAGTCTCTTTCTAAAATTACATGTTTAACACCCAATGCATAAAATTCCCCCTTTAAATTTAAGACTGTTTTTCTTTTAGAGAGAGGCAAGAAGAGAGAGTGAAAGAGATCAGAGCATCAGAACTTCCTTCAATGGAGTTAGGTCGTGCATATACACACTATCCAAGAAAGCTCTTTTGGCAGCCCTCAATTCAAATTTCTTATACAGTGTCATATAATTTTCTCCAAAATTGGGTAAATGTGGTCATAAGGATCACTAATGTTAAAATACCACTGGACACTCAAGACAGAATTTAAAATAATAGTTCTTCCTCAAAAAGAGTTGCCACATTTTAGACTTAAGCTGCAATACCCGTAGTCTCTAACTCGATTCCTGTCAATTTCTTTTTTTAAAAAAATTGAGAACAGATAAAAATAGCTCACATGGATACATACTTTAGGGTCTTTATCACAGTAAGTCTAGTTATCATCATACAAAGTCACACTCATACTCATAAAATAAATAAGTTTTGGCACCTGCAGGGGAGTCGCTTCACAGGTGGTGAGGTGAAGCAGGTCTGCAGGTGTCTCTCTTTCTCTCCCCCTCTCTGTCTTCCCCATCTCTCTCCATTACTCTCTGTCCTATCCAACAATGATGACATCAATAATAATTACTACAATAAAACAAGGGCAACAAAAGGGAATGAATAAATAAATATTAAAAATAAATAAATAAAAATAAATAAGTTTTGAGAATGTGACATACTACATGGTGGTTATAGTTAGTAATATTGTAGTACACATTGGAAAGTTACTATAGAGTAAATGTGAGATCCTTTTCTAACCAAAACAATCAGGTAAACTTAAAAAATAAAGGTTAGTGAAAGAGATAGCGATAGTTGATGTCAGGACAAGAGGCTGAGCTTAAAGCATTGAATGTAAGCAGTTTGGAGATAATATGCAGTCTTTATCTACCTGGAAGGACACAAAAGTTTGTTCTAAATGGGCTCATTCATCATTAAGTCAGGGGTTGAGTAAACAGAATTATAATGAAAGATTGAGCGTGACCTTGGTTAATCACCTGCACATACCCTTTCAAAATTTCTATATATGTGTATGAATAGACCATTATTAGCACTCATTTATGTTAATCCAGTAGACGCTGTCATTGAATTCTAGTTACTTGATAGTAATGTTTTGCACCAGAAATGCAAATGTTTGACTCATAACTTGGAAGCTGTCTCATAATTATGAATAAAAATGACCTTATGAAGGCTATCTCTCTTGCCTTCTAGATGACTTTCTCTTGCCTAATCTTTTATTATAAACCATCAACTAACCCTTTGTTAGGATGCAGTGCTAATTACTCAAAGGAGTTTGATATAATGCTTTCAAATGTGAACCAGCCAGAACAATCAGATTTTCCATTAAGCTGTTCTACAGAGGTCACACAATCACAGCAGTACACAAGTGACATGACTCCACAGACCAGAGATAATTTGTAGTAGAAAGTTCTTGAACTAAAAATAAATCACAGAGAAAAAAAAAAGAATGTGAGAAAGTCTAATCAAATCAGAATTGTTATTACCAGAGCTATTAGTATTAGCTTTCTCAGCTTATGAGTCAATTAATATAGCTCAGAAATAATAAAGTTCATGCTGCCTTTTTAAAAACCATCCTATAAAGAACCCCTAGCTTTTGGTATTCACTGTTATCATACCAAAAACCTATCTGATTAAAGGAAGTGCAATACTTTAATAATATTTTCAGGGTACAATGAGAATTAATTCTTTCAGTTATTTCCTATTTTTCTATCTGCCTTTGATCATGGTACTCTCTGACCAAGCACAACAATTTAAATTTTTATCTGATTGTCTCAAAAATTATTTCTTATCTTTTTGTTATCATACAATGACAACTGATTTCAAAAGCTCCCCTGTAGAAGTGTCACAATTCTCACAAAATGAGGAATTTTCAGTACATGTTTATAGCTTCTGTTGGTTGCATACCTAGGCATGTACATACAAGGGAATATTATCCAACCCTAAAAATGAAAGGATATACTCCTTTGGCATATACTACAATATAAATAGATCTTAAAAACATTTGCTAAGTGAAATAAATGAAACATAAAAATGACAATTATTGTCTACTATATTCAGTAACTATAATTCTAGTTAGAGCTATTATATTCAGAAGACAGAAAGTAGAAAATGGTTGCTAATATTTGGGGAGGGTGGAAAATGAGAATTTAAGGATTAATGGTTATGAGTTTTAGTTATGGATATTTAAATAGTATAAAAATGGTTAGTAGTCATGACATTGTGAATGCACTTACATGTCACAGACTCATACATTTAAAAATTGTTAAAACTGGGGAGTTGGGCAGTAGTACAGCTGGTTAAGCTCACGTGGCGCAAAGTGCAAGGGCTGGCGGAAGGATCTCAGTTCAAGCTCCCAGCTCCCCACCTGCAGGGGAGTCGCTTTACAGGCGGTGAAGCAGGTCTGCAGGTGTCTGTCTTTCTCTCCTCCTGTCTTCCCTTCCTCTCTCCATTTCTCCGTCTTACCCAACAACGACTACATCAATAACAATAATAACTACAACAATAAAACAACAAGGGCAACAAAAGGGAATAAATATTTTTAAATATTTCATTATCTTTATTTATTGGATAGAGACAGCCAGAAATCAAGAGGGTGATAGAGAGGGAGAGAGACACCTGCAGCCCTACTTCACCACTCGAAAAGCTTTCCTCCTGCAGGTGGGGACTGGGGGCTTGAACCTTGGTCCTTGCACATTGTAATACGTAAGCTCAACCAGGTGCACCACCACCTGGCCCCTATAAATAAATATTTTTTTTTAATTTGTTAAAACTGTAAACTTTGTGATACAAATATTTTACACTATTTATTTTCATGAGAGAGACAGATGAGCACACAGTCTACCCAGAGCACTGCTCAACTCTTACACATGGTGGTATACTAGGGATTGAGCCTGGTACTTCTGGGATCTCAGGCATATAAGACTGTTGATTTGGGGGCCCAGCCTAATGATCTAGGTTCGAGCCCCCAGCTCCCCACCTGCAAGGGGATTGCTTCTCAAGCAGTGAAGCAGGTCTGCAGGTGTCTCTCTTTCTCTCCCCCCTCTGTCTTTCCCTCCTGTCTCTATTTCTCTCTGTCCTATCCAACAACAACAACAAGGGCAACAAAAGGGGAAAATGGCCTCTAGGAGCAGCTGATTCATAGTGTAGGCACAAAGTCCCAGCGATAACCCTGGAGACAAAAAAAAAAAAAAACTGTATGGTTCCAGTTCTGCTTTGAGTATCACAGATATCGTGTACATATGATTACAAATGTAGAGTAGTCCACTTCCAAGAACTTTGCAGACTAGAAGTTTAGGGGTGGTTAACTAGCTTACTTGGGTAGTGTTTTGCTTTGCCATGTGCTCAACCAACCCCGGTCTGAGCCTTGCTTCCACTGCACGGAAGGAAACTCTGGTGCTATGGTCTCTTTGCCTTACTGGGTGGTGGGGGTTTGTAGCTTTAGAAGTCTTTACCACTGATTTGAAGAACATAGGTTTGAACTGCAAAGTTCATAGTGGATTTTCTTGTAAATTGGCAACTTACTGACGCATCATCAATAACTACAAGATAGTACTGTAAATGAATTTTTTCTTTGTAATGATTTTCCCCAACACTGTATTCTCTCTAACTTTATTATGGAAACAGTAACATAATATATGACATGCAAAAATGCATGTAGATTGACAGTTCATATCATCAGTAAGTTGTCTAGTCAACAGTAAGGAACTAGTAGTTAACTTTGAGGGTAGTCATTTGTGTAGATTTTTAATTTTGAGGGTTACATCTGCATCCCTAACTGCAGATTGCTAAAAGATCAACTGTACCTACTTAGAGTCAACAGTGAGCAAATGAGACTGTTTGAGGGTAGGAAATGGAGGTGTCCTTTTGGAAAATTAATCTGACAGTCATGGTTAGTGAGAACAGAATTTACAAATAGACATAGAGGAAAGTGGTTAGGAGTCAGGAAGACCAGACCAGAGGCTATTAGTAGTGACCAAACTTACTGGTCTGGTGAAGACTGACATAGGCAGGAGGGTATGAAGTTGCATAGGGAAGATGTGTGTGTGTTAGCAGCTGACATGTAAGAGAACACATGAGAAGGAAAAGTAAAAATCAACAATAATTATAGTCAGCATACAACTAGGTTTTCCCAAGACATTTCCTTTTAATAAATTTATGTATTTACAGAGAAACCAAGAGGAAAAGGGGAGATAGAGAATGACAAAGAAATACATCTATAGCACTGCTTGATCACATGTGAAGCCCCCCACCCCTTGCAGGTGGGGACTGTATAGGCTTGAACTCAGATCTTTGTCCATTGTAATATGTGTAATCAACTGGGTGCACCACCCCAAGAGATTTCAAAGTTATGCCTGCCTTCCCAGAATAACTGTTAATAGTAGTTTCTTTTTAAAAAAATAAATAAATTTATTTATTTTAAATAGATATTGAAGATTAAAGGAGCGATAGGGAAAAAGAAAGACAGACACCTACAGCACTGCTTCACCACTCATAAATCTTCCTCCCTGCAGGTGGGAACTGGGGATTTGAACCTGGAGCATTGCACATGATGACATGTACCACCACCTGCTCCCAGTTCTTCCTTTCTGACTAATAGTGACCCAATTTGGGGAATAAATACTGAATAATACAATCACCCAAAATTTAAGCATAGGTTATGAGCAGTCAGTGCATTGAGATGGGGTGATCATTCACTTACTCATTCATTCAATATTTCCCAAATGAAAGCTGTTGTAAGACATATTTTTAAGTTGCTGATGATACTTATGGGATTTAAGGTACTGTATTTTTTACTTAAATTTATAATTATTTTAATCACTTTATTAAGGAATTGTTGATTTACAGGATTGTTATTGTCACAAGAGTACTGTTCCACATTGCCCCAAGTGAGAAGATACCTTATCCTACACCAAACCATCCTCCTCCTCCACCATAGGGCACTGGCTACTTAAGTTTAATTAAAAAAAAACAACATAGAGGCCTGTCACATGGAGTTTATGATCCAGTGGGGACTTAAGACATCCCAGAAATAGAGGTAGAGGAGAACAGGGAAAGGGAATAAGTTGAAGATGCACAGAATCAAGAATGAAGGATTAAAATTTGAAAGGAAAGTATATCCAGGCATATTATCATTGTTACTATTTTACAGTCTTATGTAGACATCTTTATGAAAAGATAAAGAGTTGGGAGTGGGCGAGGTATATCCTTAAAAATAAACTGAAGAGACAGATGAGGTGCAGGGCAGTGGCTACCTGCAGGGGACAGATGGAGGAGACCATGCATCCAGCTTGTGAAGGATCAGAAATGTGAAAGAAATTCCAAGAAACTGCTCTACAACAGAAGCCAGGAAAACAAGAGAGGTTGGAAGGCTGCTGTGGAGAAGTGAAGAATCAGCTTAAGGAAACTATTCTAAAAAATCCAAACGAACAAAGTCCTGTTACTGAAATCATTTGCAATGGCCAGTACAATTCTGGTAGCAAGTTGTTAACTTTTTAGTGGCTGAATTACTCCTTTTTAATATTTATTTATTTATGTTCCCCTTTTTTTGCTGTTGCCCTTGTTGTTGTTTTTTTATTGTTGTTGCAGTTATTATTGTTGTTATTGATGTCTTCATTGTTAGACAAGACAGAGAGAAACAGAAAGAGGAGGGGAAGACAGAGAGGAAGAGAGAAAGATAGACACCTGCAGACCTGCTTCACTGCCTGTGAAGTGACTCCCCTGCAGGTGGGGAGCCTGGGGCTTGAACCAGGATCCTTATGCCAATCTTTGTGCTTTGCGCCACATGCACTTAACCCACTGTACTACTGCCTGACTCTCTTGAATTACTCCTTTTATAGTACTGGAACAATGTCAGTGCTGGTAACTTTGTTGAGTAAATAAATTTAACAAAATTTTTTTAACAGCAGGAGTGGGAGGACCGGGGATACCTGTGTCTGCCTATAGATTCCTAGGGAGGGTCTCCAGATTTTTGTTGACTATCATACTGACAATTCACAGCATGTCAGCAAGTGCTGTTCACAGGGGAGCAGATGGTTAGAGTGAACATTGGGAAAGCAAGCATGCGTGGGTTAGCAAGGCATTCCAAGCCTTTTGCTTCTAGTTCAGCTGCCAGGCCTTGCTCTCAGGGCCAGCCTGAGCCTCCACTGCTGCCACATGGTGAGCTCATCTCCTCAAATATACCACATGCATTCCAACCTCCACACCTTTGCTGTTCTTCTTGTCCTTTTTCCTTCTTCACATTTGTCCATACCTATCTCCCAAGGTAAGAAGAAACTGCACCTTCTCTGTTCTACCTTAACCCCTAACCCCTATGGTTCTCAGAAGTAATTCCCCTCACTGAACCCTCTTTACTGAACTGTGTTCATCTGAAACACTAATTCAGTACCTATTTGGTGTCATTTATTTACATCAATGTCTAGCTGGACTACAAAGTTAGATCTGGTTTTCTTTACATTGTTTCTATAATAGGCAAATATGATAAGAAATTATAAAGTATCTTATAAAATAGTCCAGATTAAAAGTATGCACATTGGTGATTTTTTCTTATATTTATTTACAAGTTTTTTTAATAGAGAGAAGACATGAAGGACATCCTATAATTAAAAAAAAACAAAGATGCAGTAATAGATATAAAATTAAGATTAACATTCTCCTTTCAAAGATGGCAAAGCAAGGAACCAAATAGCTGGTTAACTTGTTCTAGGTCACATTGCTTGTGAAGAGGTGAAATTGAAATCAGGCATTTTGATCTGAGTTCATGTATTTCAGCACTTGATTGTGACAATCTTTTCATCAGTAATGACAGCAGCAAGGAACTGAGTAGGATTCAATTCAAGCACGATTTATTGGCCATTTACTAAGTGCCAGAATGTATGCAAAGTGCTGAGTATGAAAAATTAGTAGGCTAAAGTTCCCATACTCAAGTCCAATACTGTCATTTTACTTATGGAAACATGCCTTTTTTGATACTTTATAAGAGCAATAGCAAATGCATGCAAGATAGATTAAATAAGCTCCATGAAATGCTTTACAATTTAACTTAATTTACAGATGAATAAGTGTGTGTGTGTGTGTGTTACTGTTGTTGTTGGCTTGTTTCCTTTGTGTGTCTGATTTTTGGGTAGTGGGCAGTCTGAAGCAAGAAATTCTTGCAGGGAGAGAGACAGGAGCAAAGTGAAGTGGAGAATGGTGGTGGCCTAGGGCTTTCTAATCTGAGGGAAATGTAGAAGGTACACGTTGGGGAATGGGCAGTGTGTTGTTCAAGTAAGGCTGAGATTAGGTATGGCTGAAGCAGAGTTTGTGGGGCTAGACTTGAAAACTGAAAGAAAAAAATGGATTGGGTCAAGAGAATGGCTGCTTTTACAGCTCAGATGGATATAGTGTGTTTGCTTTGTCTTGGGCAAACTCAGCCCATGACTCCATTGAAGGAAATTTTGATGCTGTGGTGTCTTTCTCTCAGTTTCTCTATGTCTGCCTCTCTCTTTCTATCTAAAAAAGTCTTCCTGGAGTGGTTAAGTCTGACTTATGATGACAAGTAAAAAAAAAGAAGAAGAAAGAAAAAGTAACGTAGATACAATTACAAAGGCAATGATGTGGCAACACATTCTAAAACCAAAAATAATAGTGACTTTTTCTAATTTTACATCATCTATATGAGTACATGGAATGTTATGTACTAAAGGATGTAAATGTCAAATGGTAATAAAATAGTCTTTGATAACATAAATTTGACAGATGCGAAATACCTGAAAAGATTTTTGTAACTCACATTACTATGAAATATTAAATGTTTTGATAAATTCTCCAGCAAAGAAGACTATTTAACTTTGTTTAATCCAGTCTTTGTCAAACTTAATCATTAAGCTTTTTTTATTTCTCCCTCTCACAAAACACCTATTAACACTTCACAATTGGCTTCTGTTAATACTCAGGGTGTGACCCAGGAGTGGCTGTATGCATACAATTAATATCACTTCAGAAAAGCATTCCTGAGATAAGCCATTCAGAATTTTAGAAATTCTAATTCCTCAATGATATATATTGAGGATCTCCTTTGAAGTTTCTCTCAAGTGTTTTTAGCAATTTTGTAGCATATAGGACATTTATTTATTGATATGACCTTGTGTAATGAACGATATAGCAAAGGCAAAATACCATCTCATAATTTACCTTGGCCATCCTGGTTAGGATTTTTCCTTGGGATTTTTAAATAAAAATATATCTACTTACTTGTTGGATAGAAACAGAAATTGAGAAGGAAGGGAGAGATAGAGAAGAAAAGAGAGAGACACTTGCAGCACTGCTCCACCCCCAGTGAATCTTCCCCCATGCAGGTGGAGACTGAAGGCTTGAATCTGTGTTCTTGTGCATGGAAACAGGTGTGCTCTACCAAGCATGCCACCAACTATACCCTCCTTTAGGTTTCTTATAAAGACAGCTGATGTAACTGGCCACAGAGGATGGCAGTGGTGACATTAAACTCTAAGCCGGCAGGCTTCCCAGCCCCCATTGCAAAAGCACAGATCAGAAACTAGAGGCTACACTATGCTTCATACCTTGCAGGCATGAAGCCAAGTGGAGGAGAATGCTTTTAGTGGAATTATCTGAAGGTCTGAGTTCTTTAAGTGATTGCAGGTCATTTACCCTGTATTTTAATTTTTCTCCCTCTGAGCAAATTGTGTCTACTCAAGTTAAACTAACCCAATTATAAAGTTATACCCATGTTCCTGGGTCTTCTCTCCTCATTCAACTCTCCTCTGTAGCCCACCCCCATCATTTAGCAGGGCCACCATATACACACACCCCCATCCACACACACAGGGCTAACTTCTACTTAGGTCTCAGTTGAAGTATCATTTTTCCTAAATCTTCCCCTGACTGTACAGGTTATTGTTGCCAGTTCTTGAAATACCATTTGCCTTAACTTGCTTGGCAGTAACATCTGCTGTAATTTTATCTATGTGGATACTAGTTTGTTGTTAGTCTTTCCATTAGACTAAGAGCTTCCTGAATGTTGAGATTCTGTTCAATATAGCACTGTAGCACCAATACACAAGTGTCATGATAAGCATAGATTAAAACATGAGACTGGAAATAGTGAGATTTAAGTGGCTATAGCCTAGATCTCAGTTCTCAAATGCTGACTATTTCAGATTTGAAATAACTGAGAAATGCTATGCCACTAGTAAGTTTATATGACTGCTTTATCTTCCTAATTATAAATATTATCAATTAATATTACTATAACAGCTGATGGATGACTCACATACATACTATTATATAAATTTTGTTTTATTCCATGATGTTTAGCTTCCAAGTAGAACTTTCTCCACAAGGATGAAATAATTCATCATGTTGGCCTTTAGATACTACAAATATGATTAGCCTCATGTCTTCTATTCATTATCACTTAACCACACTATGGATGGGTCCTTCCTTTAGTCTGCTCCATAAATCACCTTCCACTGTTCTTTTTATTATTCATATGAATCTTTTCAAACTTCTTCAATTTATCAATCCCTTCGTAGCACTGGAGACAGTGCTCTCTGTGTTTAGACTGTAATGGATCTGGGCTGGGCTGGTAAATCATCTCTTGTAGAAACTTCCAGTATAAGAATTGAAAAAGAAATCCAAATGGTCAGAGAGGTGGCTCATTGGATAGAGCACAGTATTTGCATATACAAGGTCTTAGGGTCCCATTCTCTCTCTCATAAAATAAATACTTTAATCTTTCTATTTTAAATTCAAGAAATAAACTTTCAAAAATCTATTAGATTTCTTGTCAAGATGTTTAATATTTCCCCACATTTCTCTTTGGTTGTCCCACATAACACCACATGGATAGCAAATAGTGCCTGTTAAGATTGTGTTCCCAAGGAATTTGTTTATAATCTGTGTAAACAGCATGGGTTTCGTTTCAAATACAAAATTGTATACCCTCTTTCTAGTAATCCCTTCAACATTTCTCTCTCCCTCTCCCTCTCCCTCTCCCTCTCTCTCTCTCTCTCTGTGTGTGTGTGTGTGTGTGTGTGTGTGTATGTGTGTGAGCACATGCATGCACACACAGTTTGAACAGTTAAACAGCTCCTTCAAGGACATACCATTAGAAGATTATTTTGAACTGATTGATCAAACAACTGAGAAACTAGGAGTCAAACTTTGATTGTGTGGTTCTATTTAATATGTCACTGACAAGATAAATTAGCCCACAGAGCAAATTGATTGCTGAGCCCAACTTAAAGCAAAGACAACTAAAGCCTTACACAATGAGGTCCAATTACAGACCATGTTCACATGACAGGAACAGTAAAATTGTTTTTTACATAAAACTCATTGAATCTGTCTAGCAAAAAGATAAATAGGAGGCCCTTCCTCTAGCTTCAGTCATTGTTATTGACCATGTTGTGATGATGAAAGAGAAATACTTCTTTTCAGCTTTTTAGCCAAATGAATACTGAATGCTATCACTTATAGGTAGAACTTAAGAACTTAAAAAGGAAAGGACAGGAAAACACAGAGTGAAACTTGGACTAGGTGTGGTCTGTGACAACAAAACTAATGATTCTAGGGGTATTTAGATGGGGTGAGAGGACATTGAGGATCTAGTGCAAAAGTTGGTGGTGGGGGTGGTGTGATACCTATCATGAGGAGATAAGAAACTGTTCTCATGTGACAATAACTATCCTATGAATCACTATTTCTCTAATAAAACAATAAAAAACAAACAACACTTTCGCCCTTAGGTCCATGATTGGTCAACAATTTGTTTGGCTTTGTATGTTAACTCTCTTGTCAACCACCAGGTTCCAGATGCTAGCATGATGCTGACCAGACTTCCCTGGACAGACAACCCCACCAATATGTCCTAGAACTCCACTTCCCCAGATCCCTTCCCAACTAGGGAAAGACAGAGATGGTCTGGGAGTATGGATCGACCTGTCAACACAGAGTGGTGACTGATATTCCAGCAAGAACAACAAAAAAGGTGCTCATGAGCTCATGAGAATGTCAAAGATGAACAAGTGTAGCAGAGACAAGTGACCTAAAAGGAAGTGACAGAGAAAAGTAGGAGGTTTTAAAAAAAAAACATAGCTCTCTCCCCAAACCATATTTACCTTGGTCACAGTTTCAGCTTCTCTGGGATACAAACGTTAAGTATGTCTGGATAGCCTGAATTTTAGTTTTGTGTATATATATAATTAATTTTAATGAGAGAGACAGACAGGAGCACTGCTCATCTCTGGCTTATGGTGTTACTGGGGATTGCACCTGGTACCTTAGAGCCTCAGGCATGAGTGAGAGTCTTTTTGCATAACAATTATACTTTGTCTTCTGACCTTTAATTTTATTTTTAAAAGGAATATAAAAAGTAGAAACTGTGGTGACTTCACTGTTTTCAGCCGATCTTGGATGGAGCTTGAAAATTCATGTTAAATGAAATAAGTCAGAAACAGAAGGATGAATATGGGATGATCTCATTCTCAGGCAGAAGTTGAAAAACAAAATCAGAAGAGAAAACACAAGTAGAACCTGCACTGGAAGTTGGCGTACTGCATCAAAGTAAAAGACTCTGGGGGTGTGTGTGTGTGCAGAATACAGGTCCAAAAAGATGACAGAGAACCTAGTGGGGGTTGTACTGTTATATAGAAAACTGAGAAATTTTATGGAGGTACAAACTAGTGTATTTACTGTCAAATGTAAAACATTAATTCCCCAATAAAGAAATTTAAAAACAAAAAGTAGAAACTGGGTACATTTCATGGGGGAAATCAAGACAGTAGTAAATTAGGAAACTCTTGGGAAAAAGTAAAAAAAAAAAAATGCATATATGCATAGCTATTCTGAGTTGTGCAGACTCAAAATTAAAATATCTCAGAAAATTAGGTGAATAGAAGGAACTGGAGAGTGCAAGAATATTCACCTCCTATAGTCACCTGTGTTTTATCCTGATGAGCAGAGATTAAGGGTGAGCTAGAGGGAAACTACAGATCATTTGAAAAGTTCCATTAATGAAAAGAGTCAAAGTGAGTAATAAAAGACTGAATTTGCAACTATTTCCTTGCTGATTCACTTCAGAGTTCACTACTTATTCATTTGTTATGTATACATCAACTACATTCAACTGCCTGCAAGCAGGAAGCAGCTTCTCTCCCTTTGTCAATGTTTGCTTTAAACCCTCTCAACCATTTCTTCCTTGATCTTTGTACGAAATTTGAAGTTGCATGGCTTTCCATTTCACACAGCTGAGAAAAAGAAATCTTGTCACCTTTGGTCATGTGAACGATCTCTTTTAGTAATTGAAATAATGGGCTCACTGTAACTACAAAAAAGCTTCAGAATTCATAAGAAATAACTTTCCTGTTTACAAGCCTTGTTCTTTTTTATGTTTTATTAGTGATTTAATATTAATTTACAAGATTGTAAGATAATAGGGGTATAATTCCATACAATTCCCACCTCCAGAGTTCTGTGTCCCATCTCCTCCAGTGGAAACTTCCCTATTGTTTTTCCTCTTCGTGTAAGGACCAAAATTCCTTTTGGGGTGCAGAAGGTGTGAGTTCTGACTTCTGTAAGTTGCTATTAAGCTTTCATTTTTCCCTCCCATTCAGCTCTCATCAGATCCCTCCTGCTTCCTAGGTCTGTGCAGTGGAGGGGGAATGCACTTGAAGTAAGAAGAGCTCTTATATTTTAAGCCAGTTGGTCAATGACGATCCATATTGAGATCTCTTCATTTCTGCTTCACTTCTCATGAAGTGAATCATTGCTGGATTTTTCCCTCCAGTCCTGGGCACCTGGTGTTCAACCCCCAATGTTCAGATCAATTGTCCTATCGGCAGTTTTCATATGGCCTTCACTGGGAGGTCCATGTATAACCCTGGGTAACCTGTGCCCACTGCCATCAGTGGAGAGAGGTTCACTCCTGTGTTGTATCCTCCTCCTCTTCCTCCTCCTCTTCCTCCTTCTTCTTTCTCCTCTTCCTCCTCCTCCTTCTTCTTCTTCTTCTCCTCCTTCTTCTTCCTTCATCTTCTCCTTCTCCTTCTCCTTCTTCTCCTCCTCCTTCTCCTTCTCCTCCTTCTTCTTCTTCTGCTCCTCCTTCTCCTTCTTCTTCTCCTCCCCCCCTCTTCCTCCTCTTCCTCCTCCTCCTCCTCTCCCTCCTCCTCCTTCTTCTTTCTTTTCCTAAAATCATGGCAGGAAGTTCAAAGCTCAGCTTTTTCTGGGTCTTTCAAAGTTCTAAGAATGTAAGTCAAGTTCTCTGGTCTGCTCATGCCTATTTAACTTGCAGTAAGTAGGTAGCATAACCCACACCACCTTCCTTACTCTGCAATTTCAAGATTTAAAAAATTTGAAGTGAGTGATGGACCGAGAACTGAATGGGAATTTCACTATGCTCTTTGCAAATCCTGCACAGGCCTTCTAGTATCTGGGTTTGAACTGAGGCCAGAAGCAGAGGGACTTGACAGCAGGGAATTTCAGCTGAAAATGACTAAAACAGTTCTGCTTAATCTTTTGGCTACAATGAACAGAGACATCTAGTGAGTGTCTGCTTTGTCCCAGGCTCTATTTCAAGAACTGGAAATTTGAAATCAAAAGTCTTGGTTACCTGTCTGAAGAAGCTGGAGGTGGAATATACCACAATCTCCATTGTGTTTTGCATTCAGTGGTCTTTTCTCTCTAAGCACATGAGTATGTTCTGGCCTGTGAGTCTGTGAAAGGGGGGTTTAGATGTCAGAATTCTGAGGGAGGTAGGGCTTGACAGTACATTTCTGTTGATATGGAATTTTCCAATCCTAGCCAAGAGCAATGCCAATATCAGAGGTAACTAAAGACAAAGGAAATTAGAAGTCAGAGTCTAAGAGCCCTCATTGATTATCTTTTGTGTTATAGAACAATAGGGATGGAAAACAATTACCAAGATTAGAGTTCTGAGCACCAAGGGAAAATTGAGCAAAAACAGCTTAGTTCAGAGCAAATAGGAAGAATAAAATAATTGCCCAGAGGAGGCAATTGCTTGTAGCTTGCCTTAACTTGCCAACAGAGATAATGTCAGAATGGGCTGGCAGAATTAAAAGCCACATACAGCCACACTATTGAGTCCAGCAGAAGGACCCTGTGTAGGTTGGGAAGAGCTCATCAGCCTTTACAGCTGTTGGTTGACATTAACAAAGAGAGAGGCATAGGCTGAGTAGCCTCAAGGGAGGAAGCAGCTTAAAATGATGAACAGACTTGGATTCTATCAGTAAGATACCTATTTTCTCCCTGGGCTAGTTTGTTTAAATGCTGTTCAATCTTGAAGATCAGCTAATTCCCATCTTTTCTGAAAATTGTGACATTGTTTTCTTCTGAATTCTTAACAGGAGCTTGGGAATTAATGACCTTCTGTCCTGCATTACCAATTCATCTTTATAGATACATACTAACCTCAGACTTGCTGAAGTACAAGACCTGAAATAACCTACTTGGTTCTCTGCCCTGAAGCCTGGCAGTTGTGCCTGTTACTCACATGGGTAGGCTGAGATCTGCCATCCTTTCTGAGATCAATTTTTTTTTGTTTATTTTTTTATTGCTTTAATAATGATCGACAAGACTGTAGGATAAGAGGGGTACAATTCTACACAATTTCCACCACCAGAGTTCTGTATACAGGTTGACATTCAGCTTGTCATACATTTGGTGAATATGGGGTCCACGCTTCCCAGGACCCTGTTGATCCTACATTCTTGCCTCATCAGTCTTCAAAAGGCAGAAATTCTGTGCAGATGGTACTTGCCATAGAAAGTACATATAAATTGTATTTCAGAAAAAAATTACCCCAGTTGGTTACATAATTATGGAAAGAATAGGGACCCATCCCCACCTCCTCATCTTAGAGTGAAAGAAGAGGAAATTATTCCCCACTTTTTTATTGCCACCAGGGTTATTGCTAGGGTACAGTACCATCACTACAAACCTATTGCTTTATTTGGCCATTTCCCCCCTTTTTCCTCTTTCTATTTTATTTGACAGGACAGGGAGAAATTGAGAAGAGAAATTGGGAGACAGATAGATACCTGTAGATCTGCTTCACTGCTTTCAAAGCTTCCCTCCTTGCAGGTGGGGAGTGGGGGTCCAACCCAGGTCATTGCACAGTAATGCGTGCATTCAACTAGGTGTGCCACTGCCTGTCACTCCATTTCTCCCCTTTGATGGAGAAAGGTTGAGGAACTTTCTGGTGAGGAACGCATTGAGGGGAGTTGAACAGACTAGGGCAGTCATGGAGATCTCCCCACATCCTCTCTATTGCCATTTACTTTAGCTCCTTAGTCTCCTACTCTCTGTAGTAAAATGAATCTATAAATCTCCTATCTATTGTAAACTTTAGAGAGCAAAAGAAGGAAACACTCCTTTAATTCACTTGAGCTATTATCCCCTGATATTCAAATCATATATTCACATGTAATTACTTATAACTACATAAATAAAATTTAAACTTGTTTCTGTTAAATTTATATCACATGGTTACAAAGTCTAATAACCCTTTCAATTAACTAAAATCAATTTTATTGTTTTTAATTCTTTTATCTTATTTTATTTTTTGTTTGTTTGTTATTGGATAGAGACAGAGAGAAATTAAGAAAGAAGGGGTATATAGAGAGGAAGAGAGACAGAGAGACACCTGCAGACCTGCTTCACCACCTGTGAAGCGACTCCCCTGCAGGTGGGGAGCCAGTGGCTTGAACTGGGATCCTAACCAGTCCTTGTGCTTTGCGCCACATGTGCTTAACCTGCTGTTCTACTGCCCAACTCCTCTAAAATCAATTTTTGATGTAGTTTCATTTTATTGATTTCACTAATATAGTTCAAGTACAAAATAATCTGGCATAATATAGGGAGAAAGACTGCACTGTAACTGTGATCTCAATATCATTGTAATTTTAGAAGTAATTAAAAAAAACTTTTTAATGTTACACTGTTAAATATCTGACTTATTCCCTACTCCTATTTAAAATAATCAGTTAAAGAATCAAAAGCAAGACTGGTCTACCTTCCTTTTGTACAAGGATAAAATAAAGGTTGAGCAGACACTTTCAGAAGCAGATACTTCTTAGCATGAGTGGAACTATTGAAATGTAAGATTGTAGAGGTTGGAAAAAGTAGAAACATTCAGAAAAATCAATCAAAAGAATGATTTAAATATTTTGTTAATCAACAGCACTTTACAAACTATTACTAGCAAACACAAGAGATAAAATGTACAATCTCTCTGTTTGACAGTTTTATAAGAGCTAGAAAATTTTCTGAGCTTAAATTAATTTCCAAAATCAGAATTGATGCCTTTCTCTAGCATTGGTTATGTAGTGACTTATGCTAGCAATATCATCTGAATGGCTGACAGGGAACAGTTTGAGGCAGAATTTGTTCTACCACCAACCTTGTGTTTCAAGATAACTTAAATTTTGTCATCCAATGACCCTGTCTACTTGACTTAGCTTATTAGAACAAGTGGAGGATTCCAAGGGTATTAGTTCTATTCCCTCTTTCAAAAAAATATTTATTTGTGTGTGTGTGTGTGTGTGTGTGTGTGTGAGAGAGAGAGAGAGAGAGAGAGAGAGAGAGAGAGGGAGAGAACTCAGAGCCTAGAACACTGCTCAGTTTTGGCTTATGGTAGTCCCAGAGATTGAACCTGGAACCTTTGGACCTTATATGCTAATAATATGTGCTCTAACAAATCAAGGTACTTTCCCTGGTCCAGTTCTCACCCTTTTTTGCAGCATGAACTTTGCTCTATTATACCATAACAGATGGCTTGTATATCACATCTCTTAATAAACTTAATTATTTGCCACAAAAAGAAATACAAGGATAAAGAAGGATTAATCACATCTAACAGCATTATTGGAAATATTATTCACAGTTACATACTTGGGTTATGCCAGAATACTGTGATGAAGTTTGAAGAGGACAGTGTTATTTGTGGCCCAGAAAGAGGAGTTTCTGGTCCAGCCCTTATAAAATATAGTCTGGGATAAAAATACAGTCAATGGGATACACTGACAGCTCTGGTGAATATCATGCCGGTGGCTAGGAAATCCTATCTATCACCAAGACACAAGAACTCTTTCATTTTTCTTGTTGAGCCAGAAGGAAAGTCATCATAAATTTGTCATCGAAAATCTTTGTCCATTTTCTGCATCAAGATGAGTAAACATAAAATATTTTCAGCAATGGTTTCATAGACTAGCCACATGTCTATAATTCTTTCCTAAGTTATATTGATTTTTTTTTTTTTTTTTTTTAGGCAGCACTTGAATTCTCTCATCACTGAGAAGGTTGCTTTTTAAGTTTGTGTATGTGTTACAAAAAAATGAATTTTAGTTTTTTAATAAAATTTTATTTAAAAAATATTTATTGAGTGCTCTGATAAAAGAAAAAAGAAGGGAGTTGGGTGGTAGCACAGTGGGTTAAACGCAGGTGGCGCAAAACTCAAGGACTGGCGTAAGGATCCCGGTTCAAACCCCTGGCTCACCACCTGCAGGGGAGTTGCTTCACAAGGTGTTTGTCTTTCTTTCCCTCTCTCTGTCTTCCCCTCTCTCCATTTCTCTCTGTCTTATCCAACAACGATTACAACAACAATAAGTATGACAATAAAACAACAAGGGCAACAAAAAGGAATAGATAAATTTAATTTTTTTTCTTTATTTATTTATTCCCTTTGTTGCCCTTGTTGTTTTATTGTTGTAGTTATTATTGTTATTGATGTCATCGTTGTTGGATAGGACAGAGAGAAATCGAGAGAGGAGAGGAAGATAGAGAGGGGGAGAGAAAGATAAGACACCTGCAGACCTGCTTCACTGCCTGTCAAGTGACTCCCCCTTGCAGGTGGGGAACCAGGGGCTCAAACTGGGATCCTTATGCTGGTCCTTGTGCTTTGCACCACCTGCGCTTAACTCGCTGTGCTACCACCTGACTCCCGGATTTTTTTTTTTAATCTCTCTTAGTAACAAGACATTAGAGTCTGGACAGTAAAACTATAGTTAGACTACTTCATTAAAATGGTGAAGATCATTCACAATGAACTTGCTACTTCACTTTTTATTTAAATAAATGACTATGCCTTAAGAAATGAAAAATAATTTATATAGATTTTAACATTGTTGCTTAGAAAAATCAGAGCAGACAATATTTACAATTGTAAAAAAATAAATTTCAGCTATAAATTTATCAAAACAGGCAGTTTGGGTATCACTATTTCCATCTTCTACTATTCACTGCATTTTCAAAATAAACTATTGACTGAAGTTACAGCAATGCATTGCTTTTTTTTTTTTTTTTTCCATTACTGGGATATTACAGTTCCAGGCTGATTTTTTGCAATAGAAAGAACTAGACAGAAACAGAAAGACACCACATCACTGAAGCTTCTTCCACTGCTGTAGGGGCTGGATTTGAACTTGGATCTCCCATAGGTCAAAACATATGTCTTTCCAGGTGAGCTATCTTGCTGGTCTCCTGCAGTGTATTTTTAAATCTGATTCAAGTTTTTGTTTTGTTTTACAAACCAGAACATTACAGTAAATCAATGTTGCAAGAGTAGTGTCACTTTAACAAGGTAAATATACAGAAAATAATACAGGATTATTATACAGGCTAAGCATATCTCCCATTACTTTAAAACAATTTGGAAATATTCACAAAAATTTTTAATGCTAATAAAGCTACAGTGTGATAGAATCAGTTATAATTGACTCTAAGTTGGACAATTTATGGTCGATATTTACAAACTCTCTTCTTTCTTTTAATTCTAAAATGTTTTATTTTATTTATTTTTAATTCTTTTAAATTTATTTATTATTTTATAGAGACAGAGAGAAATTGAGAGAGGAAAGAGACAGAGTGACACCTACAGTTCTACTTCACCACTTGAAAAGCTTCCTCCGGGCAGGTGGGGACTAGGGGCTTGAACCTGGGTCCTTGTGGACTGTTACGTGAGTGCTTAACTAGGTATGCCACCTCCTGGCCCCTAAACTGTTTTCTTTTTTATTTTACTAGTGACAATATTGATTTACAAAATTATAAGATAATGGGTATAATTCCATACTGTTCCCACCACCACAATTTTATATCCCCATTCCTTCCATTTTAAGCTACAGTAGTTCTCCCAAGGTTACAGATCTGGTTTGACTATTATGTCTATGACCATCTGTCTGTATTTGTATTTGTTTGCCCATTTTTTCCTGCGGCCCTGCTTTTTCTTCTTTTCTATATCACACTATTAGTACTTCTAAATGTTCTTCCTTTTTTCCTCTTCTCTCTCTAGTTCCTGATGGAGTGGAAGTTCAGAGCTCTCTGGTCATCTTTTATCATTTCTCCCCCACTGGGAGTATGGACCAAAATTTTTATTGGGGTGCAGAATGTAGAAGTTCTGGCTTCTGTAATTACTTCTCCTTTGGACATGGGCATTGACAGGTCAATCTATACCCCCAGCCTTTTTTCTCTTTCTTTAGTAGAATAGGACTCTGGAGAAGTGAGGTTCTGGGACACATTGGTGAGGTCATCTGCCCAAGATAAACCTCCTTTTTCTGAGTTGGACTGTAAGCTATAGGACACTCATAGTGGGACTGCTAAGGACCATTCAGAGTTTGTGAAAGAGGGCCATCCACCTACTCCATGGGAGAGAACTGTTAACAGGAACTAAAGAAAAAATTCCCTGGGAGGTGACTTGGTGATAGAAAACAGTTTGCATGCATGAGGACAGAGTGGTACTTAGGTAGCTTCCTCTCACTCTCATAAAAATAAAACTAAAAAAATTTAAAAAGGTAATTGTTTAAATTTTCTTCAATGTTCACAAGATACTCCAGACAGAACCTATCCAACTGTAAACAACTTCCTTAGGGAAAATGTTCATGGCATCTTAGAATAGCAGAGCCTAGAACTGCTCTATGAGGTCTGAGCAGTACTGGTTCATGATGTGAGCTTTCAAGATGGGGCAGTTCTGGCATACTATCAAGGAGCACAGTGGTACGAGCTTGATTCTGTCATGGAAATTCTTTTCTCTACTTTGTTTTTTAGGTGGAGAAAAAGAGATTAAAGTTGTACATGTTTATATAGACACCCACATAGATAAGTAGTCTAACATTTGTAAATTAGAAAACTAAGATGCACAAAGGTCTTTAAGAATCTTCTGATATGTGCTCCTTCTCTGTTGTTATTATCATTATTTTTATTATTGAAGAGGTTTCATTGTTTCTTTTGACAAATATTTTATTTATTTCTTTAATGAGAGAGAGGTATCAGATTGCTTAGCTCTGGCTTGTGGTAGTGCTAGGGACTGAACTTGGGATCTTAGAGTCTTAGGCATGAAAGCCTTTTGCATAACCATTATGCTGTTTCTCCTGACCATTTTATTTAATTTTTGTAGCCTTGCTGTTGTTGACTATGTACACATGCCCCGTGATTCCATGCCAGACAGGTTGAAAGTATAGATGGGAGATAAATATAGTATCATATATAATATATATAATTATATATACATTATTAGCTGAATTAGAATCTAAAGGATGGCATGCTCATTTGGCCATATCATGATGTTTGGTTTGATGTGGTGGAATGACTGTAGTCATGGAGTTTTGCCTTTATTTAATCACATCATTGTATTCTGCCTAATTAGGAAGAGAAACCAAGTCTTCCTATCACCCAATATGCACTGGCACACTGGCAGGAATACTCTCTTGAGTATGGATTAGGACTCTAATCCTATAAATCTCACTTGGGCTACATTTTGCTGGCATGAAAAACACAGGATAGAGTCTTGAGTAAACAAAATGTAGAAACTATGCTTTGTTTAATTATTCCAAAGCCCTTTGTCTCTTAACTTGTAAGGTACAATATGGCAAAGACTCTTGGCAGATAACTAAGAGCTTTTATAACTGATGTTGAGATCCACTGAAACAAAGACACAATTGTTGAATTCCAGCTTCAGATGCTGACCTGGCTTTATGGAGGTAAATCATAAGTGTTTGCTCTTGGGTTGCTCTAAGAGCTGTTCAAAAAATTGATAGGCCAGTGCTTACACAAAGTACCATAGCATATTATGAAACCTTTGCTTGCGTAACACACAGGAAACAAATTTAAAGAATAAAAGCAGGATGCACTTAGAAAGACAGGTGGTCCTAGGGAGAGAGTATTCCTAGGAAGTAGGAGTATTTGCTGAGACCCAAATTAGATTAAAACTTTGAAGATAAAAAAAAAAAGGATTATCTAGCATCTTAAACTACAACAGGTTGCTGGGGAGATATCTCTGTGGTAGAACATGGGACTTACATGCATGAAATCCCAGGTACAATCTCCCATACACCACATATGCCAAAACCGAGCAGTTCTGTCTGTCTCTCTCTCTCTCTCATTCACTCATATAAATAAAACTACAAGTGATTACTAATAATGAAGACAGCATAACATAGTGAGATACATATGACCAGGTGAGTCTAAACAGCTACTGCGTCTTAGTGCTTGGACAAATTGCTTAAAATCTCTAATCAGTTTGCTTTTATAAGTTGGGAACATTGGCCTGCCTTGCCTTGAGTATTTACTGGCCTTATGCTTTGAATGCCAAGTAAGATTATGTTTTGAAAGGGCTGTGTCAATTGTAGAGTTCTACACAGATAAAAATATTAATAAGATAATAATGGAATAATCATTAGCAGAGTAAAAGCATAAGTTAACATTTAAATACCTATTCTGTGCCAATTACTAACCAAAGGGTTTTACATGGATTATCTCAGTGGGTTGCACATGACTATCTTCATCACTTTCCAGAACAGGAAACTGTGAAGGTTACACAGGTTGAATAACTTGTCCAAGGTCCACTGGGCACCCATATTTGTGCTTTAACTTCAACACAGAATTACTTTTTTTCTTACTGAATTTGCTTAGAAATGCTTCCTGTGTCTTCATATATATCACCAAAGTAATCTTTGCTATATTTTATTTAGTCCAACTGCTTGATAATTTCACATACATTCTTTATGTGCAGCATAAAATTGATTATCAAAGTAGAAAATCAGTGTTACTAATATGTAATGACCGAATCCACATACAGAGTAAAGGTTACAGGACATTGAAAAAGAAATATGAAAACTAATGCAAAAATTTTCAGGTGGAATTGTATGTACTTAATACTGGTAGAATAGAAAAAAATTATCACAATTGTAGTACCTTAATTTAAGTTGCTTTCTTAATTTTTTTTTTTGCGACCATTATTGCTGAGGTTAGTGCCTGCACAACTCCACCACTTTCAGGGCCCATTTTTAATTTTCCTCTAGATAGAGGATGAGCGATGGAGAAGGAGGAAGAGACACCAGCACTGCACCACCATTCATGAAACTTTCTCCCTGTAGGTGCTCCCATGTGGTTGCTGGAATTGGAACCCTGGTATTGGCACAGAGTAAGATGTGACCATTCTACTGGGTCCTTGCTGTTATTTTACTCTTTTGTTTTACTATTGTCTAATCTCTAAAATAATAGTCCTCTGAGTTGATTTCTAAGCCCATGATGATCCTGGCACTGTTTACTGTTTAATTTGGCAACCACCACCTACATACAGCTATTTAAATTATACTTAGGCTATGCAAATGTCTTTCATACCTGAGGCACAGATTCAGATCCCAGGTTCAGCCCCCAGCACCACCAAAAGTCAAAGCTTAGTAGTGCTCTGGTAAAAACAAAACAAAGCAAAGCAAAGCAAAACAAAACAAAATTACATGTAAATTAATTAAAATACATTTTAAAGTTGAATTCCTCTATGATACGAGGCTCATGGTAAACTGGTTATCATAATGGGCAATATCAATACATTTCCATCATTACACAAAATCACAAAATTGCATTGGATGATAATGCTCAAGAACATACACTCCTTTATTTTATTTTCTTTATTTTCCCCTGTTTTTGTTTGTGATGTAATAATGGCTTACAAAATGGTAAGATTTCAGGGGTATAGTTTCACATCACACACAGCACCAAGATTCTGTGCCTTTCATCTCATAACTGCCATAGTTTTCATAAAGTCTGAACAGTTTGCTTACTTTTTTTTTTGCAAGTCTGAATGATTTAATTATCTCTATTACACAGAAAATTATTATTTTTTCTTCTTTTGTCTAGTGGGGGCTATGGTAGTACCTGGAATTCAAGGAGATTTACAGAGATATTTAAGTTGGAATCTCTTAGAAAGAGGTGGAGATTATGTTGCTCAATAAACTAGACTACTAAGGCATTAAGTGTGGAGAATTATCTTAACCTGACTCCTGACTTTGCTTTCTAGTAGGTAAATCAGAGTGCTTTCTTTTTAAGTATTTTATTTTATTTATGTATTTTTTATATAGAGACAGTAAGAAATTGAGAGGGGATAGGAAAATAGAGCACTGCTTCACTGCTCATGAGGTTTTGCCCTCTACAGGTGGGGACTGGGGGCTTGAACCTGAGTTTCTGTGCGCTGTACTACGTGTGCTCAACCAAGTGTGCCACCACCAACCCCCAAAGCAGAGTGATCTGTTTACTGTTGCTTCACTTCTACAGATTTGAGGATACAGTGAGGAAATGCTGGTAAACAGCTCTGGCCAAAGCACTCAGAATTATTCAGAAATACCTTTTGCAAACAGATGAAAAGGCCTGAGCAAAAGTATGGACTCTCAAAAAAGCTTTCTGACCTAATTATGATATAAGGTGGTTTCAGAGTGGTGGCATTCCAAAGTGAGACAAATACAGAAGATGGTGTTAAGGTCAAAATGAACTTCAATACACCAGTTTCTGTGAGAGAGAGCATATGTTCACACGTATCCATAAACTACTGCAAAATATATACCTGAAAGCAGAAGTACACTAGAGTTTGCAGTGAGTACCCCCCCGCCCCCAACACTATTCCCTCCACTATTCCAAGCTTTGGGTCCATGATTGCTCAACAATTTGTTTGGCTTTGTATGTTAACTCTCTTTTCAGTCACCAGGTTCTAGATGTCATCAGGATGCCGGCCAGGCTTCCCTGGACTGAAGACCCCACCAATGTGTCCTGGAGCTCTGCTTCCCCAGAGACCCATCCTACTAGGGAAAGAGAGAGGCAGACTGGGAGTATGGACTGACCAGTCAACGCCCATGTTCAGCGGGGAAGCAATTACAGAAACCAGACCTTCCACCTTCTGCAACCCACAATGACCCTGGGTCCATGCTCCCAGAGGGATAGAGAATGGGAAAGCTATCAGAGGAGGGGGTGGGATATGGAGATTGGGTGGTGGGAATTGTGTGGAGTTGTACCCCTCTTACCCTATGGTTTTGTTAATTTATCCTTTCTTAAATAAAAAAAAATGAACTTCAAATGGCAATGGGCCCTATATTATCTAAAATATCTTATGTAAGTCCATTAGGCCTTAGGAATCCATCAGAAATCTTCATGCTAAAGAGTGACATGATGGCCTAGTTTCATTTTCAGGAAAGTAACTATGGCAGAGGTGAGGATAGTATTAGAAGTTGCTTTAGGTGAGAGGTTGAGAAGCAATTTCTAGATTTTCTCATAGTATTATTAAACTTTTGCCTAATCATCAGTCATAGAACCTAAAAGTTAAAAAAAATAATAATAACCTTGAGAACAATATACTTAATTTCTGACATTAAATGATGACAGAAAATTGACATGTTTTTGCTTCATTAAATAGGTAAGATGGATTATTAGGCTGATCTAAAAAATTTGGTCACCTAGTGTATAAATGAAAAAGATATGAAAAGAAGTGTATATTCATTTATGGTTATAATGTCTATCACACTATTAGTTGGCTTTATAAGATTATGAATTGGCTGAGTTACAAGTTGGGGTGTAAATAAAACAGAAATGTGGAAGAAATATGAAAGAAGACGAGAAATGAACAAGAATACCCTCACTATGTTAACATTTGCTTCACTTTAGACAAAGATTTGTTAGAATGGGTGACAGAGTCTTCTGTCATTTTTTTCTCACTATACTAATTTTGTCCTGAAGTAACTGTCAGCATGAATGAGGATATGGCTGGAAAGTACTTCTCCCCTGATCAAACCTGAGCCTTAACCTGACCCTTCTGGGCTATGAGCCATTGCAATTTTTTGCCCAGGGATATAAATCTAGTGCCATAACAAAAGTAGTAAGTCATCGCTCATCATAATCAATATAAGATTGCAAGTCCTGACTCAATAAGGAAAAGTCATTTCTCTTCATTCTTAAGACTTAAACTGTGACATACATAGGGACATCAGAGAAGTCAATCTGATATTTTTCCAAAAGTTGAATGAGTGCCTACTCAAAGAAGGGGTAAGGAGAAGCCTCTATTGCCTTCCTTTCTTTTGTTAATATTTATTTTTAATGAGAGAGAGAGGGGGAGAACTGTTTCGTTCTCCTATCTATCTATCTATCTATCTATCTATCTATCTATCTATCATCTATCTATCTATGTCTCCAGGGTTATTGCTGGTGCTCAGTGCTTGCGCTACTAAGTCACTGCTCCTGGTGGCCATTTTTCCATTTTTGTTGATGTTACTGTTGTTGGATAGGACAGAGAGAAACTAAGAGAGGAAGGGAAGTAGAGAGAAGGAGAGAAAAATAGACACCTACAAACCTGCTTCACCTCTTGTGAAGCGACCCCCCTGAAGATGGGGAGCTGGGTGCTCGAACCAGGATCCAGCTCTGGTCCCTGTGCTTTGCACTATGTGTGCTTAACCTATACTAATTTTGTCCACCCAGCCCCCAGGCTCTGATTTATGACTGGGCTGGGGATTTAACCTGGGACCACAGAGTTCCAGGTATAAAAGGCTTTTGCATAACCACTGTACTATCTCCTCAGCCTTTCTAGTACCATTCTAATGTTTCTGTCAAAAATCTTCATTTGTTCACTTGACTGACCTCTGTGTTGTTGGCTTCTCAAAAGACTCTTTCAGACTGCATCATTACTTGAGAAAAGTACAAATAAAAAAGGAAACATTTTTTGCTTTAGTTTAAATCTGTTTCTCAATTATCCCATTTTAGGTATACAATTAATTTTAGTTTTATGATGTGCAACTTAAAGTCTAATTAATTGTAACAACTGTCCCAGAAATTGTTGAAAATTAAATAAAAAGGACATTTGCTTCTACCCTCCTATGGGTACTGGACTGTGATCTTACTGTAATCAATAGAAAATTAGCCACATAAATATATATAAATATAGATAGATAGTTATAGAAATAATAGTCAACTTATATCTGTGATCTTGGGAGAACTTCTGCAGTTTCCAATGGAGAGAATGGGGACACCAAACTCTGGTGGTTGGAGAGGCATGGAATTATACCCATGTTATCTTAAATTTTGTAAGTCAGTATTAAACCACTAATGAAAAATTAAGGAAAAAAATTATCCACAAGTTAAAAAAGTAATTATTTCAGACGTTGTAAAGAATACAGCATAGATCTGTGTGTTACCAAAGAGAAGCAAAATAGGTAACATGAGCATTCTGCTAGGAAGCACTTTATGAATTGTGACGTATGGAGGGGGAACTCCAGAAAGGCACAAGGGTCATATCACAGTGAGATGACAGAGATAAGAATCCAGGGGAGCTGAAATGGCTAGAAAGTATAAAAGGGCATTCAAATAGAAGGGAGTATGGATAGTATAGCATAGATACCTTTTAACCAGAGCTACTGTTTATTCTGAGCTATTTTTCTACAGATCTATTTCTCATCAATCTAAAATGAGTGCATTTTAGTATATGGAAATACTATTTCAATAAAACTGATTTAACAGGAAGTTATTTATAAGTAAGCAAAATAGCTCACTTGGATAGTGTATTGCTTTGTCATGTGCATGACCCAAGTTTAAGCCTGGTCCTCACTGCATTGAAGGAAGCTTTGATGTTGTGGTGGTATCTTTCACTTTCTGTCTCTAAGTCTATATCTAAAAAAAAAAAGCATTATCTTAAAATTACATGTGCATATATTCATCATACACATACATCAAAGGTCAGAATTTTTCCTTTTTAATCTTTTCTATGAGAACTATTATGAAAGTAGAATTTCAAAAATGGAATTTCATTATTGGGATATAGAGTTTATAAAAACACATTTAATAATATTTTCTAAGCAACACTTAAAAGAGTTTTGAAAAGCCAAATTAGGTAAGCATTTGCCTTGAGAATACATTAAGAATTCCTTATAAGGGCTAGAAAGATAGCTTAGTGGTAGAGTACAAAATTTACAAACCTAAGACATCAACTTCAGTTTCTAGCACCACATATGCCAGAGGTGATCAGTAATCTGTTTTCTTCTCTCTCTCCCTCCCTCTCTCTCTCCCTCTCTCTCTCCCTCTCTCTCTCTCCCCCCTCTCTTTCTGTGTGTGTCTCCCCCTAATACATATGTAAGAATGTGCCTTGCAGACATCAGGCTACTTAATTGACATGGTCCCAGCTGTCACACTCTGAAATACATTGCATTACTTGTCCTGACTGTGTCCCCTGGGCTACTCCTCAGTGACTGATTACAACAGGCTTACAATGGGAGCCTTTTCTTGAGAGCTATAGATGTCTTCCAGTAGGTTAGCTTTGGCTAACGGACACCCAAATGACCTCGGTAGACTTTCGTTAAATTTCATGGAGGTCTACAATACTCTCATTAAATCTATCTTTCACTTCTTCATAAGGAGTCAGCTTTACTCCACAGTTGAAAGGCTCTCTCAGTCTTTTCCAGATCCATCCCCATTTTTTTTCTTATAGGCATTTAAAAAAAAAACTTACAAATTGAATCTCATCTTGGTGTCAACTCTTTAGAAGAGCTGAACACACATATAGTACAACATATATATATATTTTTAAGCAATCAAGGCCCACTGATAGCTCTTATGTTCTTATGTTTATCACTATGAAATTTATTTTATTTTTATTTATTGAAAGGAAGCAGTTGGGGGGGGCAGGTGATGGTACACCTGGGTAAGTGCACATAGTGCTAGGCACAAGGACCTGAGTTCAAGCCCCCACTCCCTACCTTCATGGAGGACATTTCACAAGTGGTGAAGCAGCTCTGCAGGTGTCCATCTTTTTCTCTCTCTATCTCTCCCTCCTCTCTCAATCTCTATCTGTCTTATCCAATAAAATGGAAAAAAAAATGATTGCCAGGAACTGTGGATTCATAGTGCCAGCACCAAGTTGCAGTGATAACCCTGGAGACAAAAGAAAAAAAAAAGGAAGGAAGGAAAGAAAGAAGGAGAAAGGAAGGGGTCAAGGCACCCACTCTGTGTCAGTGATGCTGGGTGTCAAACTCAAGACCTGTGTTCTGCCTGCTGATACCCTTCCCCAGCTGCATTCTTTTAAATTTAATCTCATTGGTTTAGGACACATTGTTTAAACAGATCAGAATATTTGCATTCATGATTTCATTGCCTCTGCTATATCTTTTCACTTTTTTGAAACATCAAAACATTGATGAGTAGGTATTTATCTACTTCAAGTTGTGGAAAAATATTAAAGTAGAACAGTCAAATGACAGATTTGTCATGCAATCAAAATTGATGGTAGGTCTGACAATACAAAAAAGTCCATGTTTTAATAAATTCAATAGATACGACAAAGTCATAAGATAACAGAGTAATGTATCAATAGTTAGAAGGTAGATAGTATCTTTTAAATCAAATTGTTCTCCTCTTACAATACTCAGTATAGAGAGTTTGTTTATGATCATTACCATCAGGAGAATAATGAGACCAGAAAAATGTAGAAAGAATACCTGAAATAAGCAATAATTTATAGCTTGGTTTATAAACAAGCTAAGTAGTTCTCTTGCTCTAATCATATTAGGGTGGAGAACACAGACTAACCAACTATTAAAACAGTGAGAACAACCTATTAACTAAAATAACTTTGGAAAATAGTCTAATTAATTAGACTCCTTTAAATAAGATTTTTGGTGGACTGCTTTATTGTATATTCTGATAATTTAAGGAAAAAAACAGTGTGGGTGCTATAATGGCATTTTTTTGGTGTGTGTATAGATCTAGGATAATTTGTGAAACTTATGGCTTTCCAAACTAATTGTTCTAAGGATGATTTTTAACTGGGGCCAAGGGGATGTCTAACAAGTAAGAGAATAAGTTATTGTGAAAACACTTTTCATCATAAACACCTGCGCTCATATTTAAAAAAACAATTTTGACATTAAATACTCAGGAAGATTAATTTTTCATTAACTCATAGATTCATGAGATTTTTTGAAAAACAGTGTTATAGGCCAGAAATAAATATCTTCTGACAAAATTTGTAACTAGTAAGAGGCTCAACCTAGACATGACTTCAAGAGTATGTCCCAAGATGACATCATTATAAAGCACTATCACTGTTTAAATAGTTATCTCCCTTAAGGTCATACTCCCTCAACAAATCTTTGCTCCAAATGAAATAGAGACTTTCTACCCTATGCTTTTAAAGCTCATGAACATAAGCAACATTTTACAAAGGCAACTCAAATATCTATGAACCTCATTTGTTATGTTGTTAAGCAAAACATACCAGCTTGGTGGCTCAATTTTCTGTGCGTATTCTAGTTAAAGCTTTTCTCCTTTACAGTCACTTATTACTCTACGTGCTATTAAAGGAATGTTTTATTACATGTTTTTCATCAGATGTCTTGAGTCATAACTTTCATCTTTAGTTTAATAGCTAATGTTATTGATAATCAGTAGTATGCAGAAAAGGCTGATAATTGTTAGTTCTATGTTGACGAAATAGATAATAATGATAAATATGTGTATTTATCGTGTGTGTGTGTGTGTGTGTGTGTGTGTGTGTGTATAGTGAGAAAGATGACTCAGTAACTCCTGGAATACAAATGAAACCATGGTACTACACAAAGGACATCTTGATAAATAGTAGATTCAGAGAAGACAAAGAAAAATAAATATCTGCATATTTGATGACAATCATATTTTCTCAACTTTTATTCTTTTTAAAGCCTTTTTAAAGACAAAAGCCCAAAAGAATGTTTTTTCACAAACATGGAAAATTAAAGTAAAATGCTCCTTCTCTTCTGTTATTTAGTAGAGAGAGATTGAGACTAGTGGGAAAAAAAATCAAGAATCTTAAATAGAAGAGGTACATTGTTTTTATACAGGCACGACTAGACTACTTCTGATATTTAGAATGCATTGGGTGGTGTGCTGAACTAACTAGACAATGCATGAGTGGTGCCTTAGACTAGGTAGTGATCCAGAGAGAGAATCTAAGATATGTCCCTCAAGGCACCTAAAGGCATGACTAAGAACAAGTCACTCTAAACCATAAAGTAGATCCAAGGCTGAGAAAACACCAAATGTGCATACAGAGTGAGAAGGGAACATTTTGTGAAATAACAAGATCTGTTTTTCTCTCACCACACAGAAATGTGAGAAGGAAATGTCAAATTGTACAGAGGAAAGGGCTGGGTGTGGGGCATCAGAAACACCTCTGGGTCTTTTTCAAACAAAATGTACCTCAAATGAATTCTGACAATATACTCATCCCACTGCAACTCCACCTCCCTCCAAACTGCACACAAACCTGTTTCCTCCTTAAGAATCAGAGCCTGCAGGAATCATGGTTATTGATAGCATACACAACAGAAGGGAGAGGGTAGAAAGCAGCTTGAGAACCACAGACATCAGGGGATTTATTTACATAAGCTTTTTGGGTACCCATTCATGTTGTCGGAAGGACTGGAAGACCTGTTGGGAGGAGAGTGGACTATGAGTACCAGGCCCTGTCTCCTCATCAATCATTTCTCCACTCCTCTAACACAGACAACCTGCTGGAAGGAACCCATAAATATTCCTTGTGCTCATGGTGCTCAGAAGCCTCTCTTGAGAACCCTAAGAGATGCATGGCAGTTGAACTGAGTGAAGGCAATCTTGTACTGTACCTTTTTGCTTTGGAATAACAACTTGGAATATGGGTTCCTGCTATCATCTAAGTCAATTTAAACCATTTTATAACAACATGCATAAGAAATAATTTCTTTTTTAAATTTTTATTTATTGGATAGAGACAGCCAGAAATCAAGAGGGAAGGAGGTGATAGGGAGAGAGACAGAGAGACACCTGCAGCCCTGATTCACCACTCTCAGAGCTTTCCCCCTGCAGGTGGGGACCGGGGTCTTGAACCTGGGTCCTTGCACATTGTAATACATGTGCTCAACCAGGTGCGCCACCACCAAGCCCCACTAAGAAATAATTTATTGTTGTTAAAATTTTCAGAGGCTCTTGCCGGCCTGGCTTGTTTCACGGCGGGTAACAGAGACTCGGAGACAACGGCTGGGCAGGGAAGCTGTATTTCTTTATTCAGGAACCACGATTCATAAACTAAGACAAACTAATCACCAAACAGAACTCTGCTGTCTCTTTGCGGCGGCGCAAGCACTCTCTCTTACTCTGGAACTCAGGAACCCAGGAACTCTGTCTCTCTGGCACTCTCTCTTACTCTGTAACCCTTAAACTCTCGAACTCAGGAACTCTCTCCCTTACTCTCGAACTCAGGAACCGTCTCTTACTCAGGAACTCAGGAACTCTGGAACTCAGGAACTCAGGAACCCTCTCCCGGGGTTCCCTGGGGCGGGGCCAAGCAGGCCCGTGAAATTAACAGGACTCATCCAATTCTCTTGACGGGGGAGGGCTAGAACAAACCAATGTAAAGCATATGACAATTTATGTTCTGCATACAGAGACTAGAGGCCCATGGTCTTTGGTTCTATATGTCCCTATGCATATGAGCAGTGGATGTTTTCTATCAATAACTTGTTAAGTGTCCTTCAAGTCTTCTAGACAAGACCTGCTACCACATCCTTTCCAGTGTAGAAGAAGCTCTTTCATGGTCTTTATTACCTACCACAAAAAGTCCAAGTAAACATAGATAGATAATTATAGAAACAATAGTTAACCTATATCTGTGATCTTGGGAGAAGTACTGCAGTTTCCAATGAGGACCCAGAACTCTGGTGGTGGGAAACAGTCTGGAATTCTACCCCCATTACCTTATAGTTTTGAAAATCAATGTTAAATCACTAATAAAAAAATATTTTTAAAAAGCCTGAGAAATGGGTTTGGCTGGCTAGTGTGCTGTTTTGCCATGTATGCCACCCAGGTTTGAATGTGGCCCCCACAGCATTGAAGTAAGCTTTACTTCTGTGGTCTGTGGTCTCTCTCTCTCTCCTTCTTTTCTCCTCTTTCCCTCTCTACTCTCTATCTCTATTTAAAAACAAACAAACAAAAAAAAGCAAAAAGAGCCTGAGAACTATACTGTCTGGTTGTGGATTAAATACAACTCCTATCAGGATGGCAAAACACATCTGGCACCAGGAAGCTAGTGAATCCACCAAAAAAGAATGACTGCACACACTGCCTGGGCTTCTTTGCACTCTTGCTTTTAGTTTGCCACTCATTCCAATTATAAGAGAATTTTTCCCAGCAAAAATGGGCAGCAACAATAATAATTGTGGTAAATTATATTTAGAAGTGTCATTTCAAATGGATTTTTTTTTTTTTTTTTGCAGCTGTGTATATTGTTAAAAGCAAGAAGACTACTCTTATCTCTTGGGAGGACTTTAGCCTCCTTCCCTTTGAGCTCACAAGAGCCCTGTTGCTTTCTCTACTCCTGCCCAAGTTGCAGCCAGAAAACACACAAGAAAGCTTGGACCTGGAAGCTGAGGTGTCTCTTCAGTTATCTGGACATCTTTTTCAGTTATCTTCCTGGTTACTATTCAGAGAAAAGAGATTGTGTATGCATTCCTGGATGTTAGTTGTAAGGAGGTAAATATGTGTCACTGCACTATTAGCTTTATTGTTAGATTTCAAATTGTGGCGAATAAATACGTAACATAACTTACCAACCTAACCATTTCTAGCCATCTCTAGATATTTTCATCTCACAAAACTATTTACTGATTTGCAACAATTTCTTTGCCTCCCTCTCCCTCAGTCCCTGGTAAACAACACTGAACTTTCTGCTTCTATGTATTTTACTTCTCTAGGAACCTCTTATGAGTGAGATGTCATACATTATTTTGTCATGTGTGTGGATGTTGTATCTTATGTCACATAGCAAAATGACCTCATGATTCATCAATGTCACAGCATATGTCACAATTTCCTTTGCTTTTAAGCATGTACATTATGTTTTCTTATTTTTCTGTCAATGAACATTTGGGTTACTTGCACCTATTCTTTTATTTATTTATTTATTTATTTATTGGGGGACTGTTTTACATTTAACAGTAAATACAATAGTTTGCACATGCATAAAATTTCTCAGTTTTCCACATAACAGTACAACCCCCTCTAGGTGTTTTGTCATCCTTCTTGGACCTGTAATAACCATCCCTCCAACCCCAGAGTCTTTTACTTTGGTTCAATACACCAACTCCAGTTCAGGGTCTACTTGTGTTTTCTCTTCTGATCTTGTTTTTCAGCTTATGCCTGAGAGTGAGATCATCCCATATTTATCCTTCTGTTTCTGACTTATTTCACTTAAAATGAATTTTTCAAGGTCCATCCAAGATCGGCTGAAAATGGTGAAGTCACCATTTCTTATAGCTGAGTAGTATTCCATTGTGTATATATACCACACTTGCTCAGCCACTCATCTGTTGTCGGGCACCTGGGTTGCTTCCAGGTTTTGGCTATTACAAATTGTGCTGCTAAGAACATATGTGTACACAGATCTTTTTGGATGGATGTGTTGGGTTCCTTAGGCTATATCCCCAGGAGAGAAATTGCAGGATCATAGGGTAGGTCCATTTCTAGCCTACTGAGAATTCTCCAGACTGTTCTCCACAGAGATTGGATCAATTTACATTCCCACCAGCACTGTAGGAGGGTTCCTTTGACCCCACAACCTCTCCAGCATTTGCTTATGCTACCTTTTCTGATGTATGACATTCTCACAGGAGTGAAGTGGTATCTCATTGTTGTCTTTATTTGCATTTCTCTGACAATCAAAGACTTGGAGCACTTTTTCATGTGTTTCTTGGCCTTTTGGATCTCTTCTGTGGTGAATCTATCCATGTCCTCTCCCCATTTTTGGATGGGGTCATTTGTTTTCCTGTTGTTGAGATTTGCAAGTTCTTTATATATTCTGGTTATTAGCCTCTTGTCTGATGTATGGCATGTAAAGACTTTCTCCATTCTGTGAGGAGTCTCTTGGTTTGGGTAGTGGTTTCTTTTGCTGTACAGAAGCTTTTTAATTTGATGTAGTCCCATAGGTTTATACTTGCCTTAGTCTTCTTTTTAATTGGATTCATTTCATTGAAGATGTCCTTAAAATTGATGGGGAAAAGAGTTCTGCCAATATTTTCCTCTAAGTATCTGAGAGTTTCTGGTCTAACATCCAAGTCCTTGATGCACTTGGAATTTACTTTTGTGTTTGGTGAAATATAGTGGTTCAGTTTCATTCTTCTGCATGTCTCAACCCATTTTTTACAACACCATTTGTTGAAGAGACTCTGCTTTCCCCATTTAATAGTCTGTGCATTTTTGTCAAAGCCTAGATGTCCATAGGTATGAGGGCTTAGTTCTGGAATCTCAGTTCTATTTCACTGGTCAGTGTGTCTATTCATATTCCAGTACCAAGCAGTTTTGATGACAATGGCCCTATAATACAACTTGAGATCTGGAAGTGTGATGCCTCCAGTTCTGTTCTTTCTTCTCAAGATTGTTTTGGCAATTCTAGGTCTTTTCTGGTTCCAGATAAACATTTATAGCATTTGTTCTATTCTCCTAAAAAATGTGCTTGGGATCTTGATGGGGATAGCATTAAATTTGTAGATGGCTCTGGTTAGTATATTCATTTTGATGATGTTAATTCTTCCAACCCATGAAAATGAACATGGACTATCTTTCCATTTCTTTGTGTCTTTTTCTATTTCCTTGAGCAGTGACTCATAATTTTCAGTATACAAGTCTTTTACTTCTTTGGTTAGGTTTATTCCTAGATATTTTATTGGTTTTTTTTGCTGTTGCTATAGTAAAAGGAATTCATTTCTGGATTTCAACTTCTTCTAACTTAGTGTTTGCATAGAGGAATGCCACTGGCTTTTGAATGCTAATTTTGTATCCTGACATCTTATTGTATTGCCTGATGATTTCCAAAAGCTTCTTGCTGGATTCTTTAGGTTTTTCTGTGTGTAGGATCATGTCATCTGCAAATAGGGAGATTTTGACTTCTCTTCCAATCTGTATCCCTTTAATTCCTTGCTCTTGCCTTATTGCTATCACAAGAACTTCCAACAATATGTTGAACAGTAATGGTGATAGTGGGCAGCCCTGTCTAGAACCTGATCTGAGTGGAAATGCTTCTAGTTTTTCACCATTGAGTATGATGTTGGCTGTAGGTTTGCTATATATAGACTCCACTATCTTGAAGAATTTTCCATCTACTCCCATTTTTTGTAGCATTTTGAGCATGAAGGGATATTGGGTTTTTTCAAAGGCTTTCTCTGCATCTATTGATATAACCATGTGGTTTTTGGTCTTGCTTTTATTGACGTGGTGGATCACGTTAATTGATTTACGTATATTAAGCCAACCTTGCATCCCTGGGATAAACCCCACATGGTCAGGATGAGCAATTTTTTAAACATACTGCTGTATCTGGTTGGTTAGAATTTTGTTCAATATTTTAGCATCTATGTTCATCAGATATATTGGTTTGTAGTTTTCTTTTTTGGTTGTGTCCCTGTCTGCTTTTGGTATCACGGTGATGATGGCTTCATAAAATGTTGAAGGGAGTATTCCTGTGTCTTCAATCTTCTGGAAGATTTTTAAAAGTAGAGGTATTAACTCTTCCTTGAAGGTTTTGTAGACTTCATTTGTAAAACCAACATTTACTTTTGTTGATCTTTTGTATGGTTTTCTTATTTTCAGTGTTATTTATTTCTTCCCCAACTTTAGTTATTTCTGTCCTTGCTTTAGGGTTCCTTTGTTCTTCTTCTTGTATGTCTTTAAGATGTGCAACCAGGTAGTTTATTTGTGCTTTTTCTTGTTTCCTAATGTGTGTTTGTATGGCCATGAACTTCCCTCTCAGTACTGCCTTATCTGTGTCCCAAATATTTTGATAGCTTGTGTCTTCATTTTCATTGAACTCTCAAAACATTTTGATTTCTTCTTTTATTTTCTCTTTGACCCAGTAGTTGTTATGTAGTGTACTGTTGAGCTTCCACATTTTGGGACGACAACTACTATTACTATTACTAATCTTTTGTTGATTGCTAAGTGTTAGTTTAATTCCACTGTGGTCTGAAAAGACGCTTGGAATGATTTCAAGGCTCTTGCATTTGCTGATGCTGTCTTTGTGGCCTAACATATGGTCTATCCTTGAGAATGACCCATGTAAACTTGAGTAGAATGTATATTCCAGTTTTGTGGGGTGAATGACTCTGAAAATGTCCAATAGTTCTAGTTTATCTATCTCCTCATGTGGCTCCCTTATGTCTTTATAGATTTTCTGCCTGGATGATCTGTCAAGTTGAAAGAGTGGGGTGTTGAAGTCCCCTACTATGACTGTGTTGCTGTTAATATATTGCTGTAGCTCTTTCACTAGATGTTTGATGTACTTAGATGGCTTCTCACTGGGTGAATAGATGTTAATAATTGTTAAGTCCTCTTGATTGACAGGTCCTCTGAGCATTAAGTAATTTCCATCCCTATCTTTTTAAATTTTATCTATTTTAAAGTCTATTGTGTCAGATATGAGAATAGCTGTCCCTGCCTTTTTTTGTGGGCCATTGGCTTGTATTGCCAGGCTAGCTTCGCAGGCGGGAGGGAGAGACAACCAGGGACTCATGGCTGAGTGATACGCAGTTCAGTCTTTATTCATGTGGAACACAGTGCAATCTATGCTATCTCTAATCACAATCTTGTCCTTATATATCCTGAGGCAGAAGAGTCAGGTCCGAAGAGGATGTACTAGGATAGGGGGTGGGGAGAAGGAAAAAGCATGCAAAACAATGAGGATTAAACCAATACCCTGGAGGCAGGGAGGTGCTTAGTTAACAGTGGTTATGTAAATAGAATACAGTGTTAAGCAGGGGGGATTAAACCAATGAAACACAAGTCGAACCTGAAATGGAATTGGAGTATTACACCAAAGTAAAAGACTCTGGGGTGGGTGGGTGGGTGGGGAGAATACAGGTCCATGAAAAATGATGAATGAAATAGTGGGGGTTGTATTGTTAAATGGGAATCTGGGGAATGTTATGCATGTAAAAAAAAAAAAAAAAGAAGTAGAAACGCAAAGCAGAAATTGACTGAGTTTGGAGTATGGCACCAAAGTAAGAAAGCAGAAGTACACTAGAGTTTGCAGTGAGTACCTCCCTAACACTTCCTCTCCACTTTTCCAAGCTTTGGGTCCATGATTGCTCAACAATTTGTTTGGCTTTGTATGTTAACTCTCTTTTCAGTCACCAGGTTCCAGGTGTCATCAGGATGCCGGCCAGACTTCCCTGGATTGAAGACCCCACCAATATGTCCTGGAGCTCAGCTTCCCCAGAGACCCACCCTACTAGGGAAAGAGAGAGGCAGACTGGGAGTATGGACTGACCAGTCAACGCCCATGTTCAGCGGGGAAGCAATTACAGAAGCCAGACCTTCTACCTTCTGCAACCCTCAATGACCCTGGGTCCATGCTCCCAGAGGGATAGAGAATGGGAAAGCTATGGGGGGGGGGGGTGGGATATGGAGATTGGGCAGTGGGAATTGTGTGGAGTTGTACCCCTCCTACCCTATGGTTTTGTTAATTAATCCTTTCTTAAATAAAAAAATAAATAAATAAATAAAATAAAATAAACTTGAGAATTAAGCTCAATTTCTGGAGATAAGTGATTTAACCCTGACTTATGAGATACCAAGCCCTCTCTCTTGTCATCCATTCTGAATTTTTCTTTGACTCTGCTATTTTCCCAACTGGCTAAGTTTTCTCACCTGATGACCTTCATCAGTATTGTTTTCTTTACTTGGGATGGTTCTACTCCTTAGATTTCTTTAAAAGTTCGCTCTTATGTCTTAACTCCCTTTTAAAAGGTAGCATTATCGAAGAGATCTTCTCTGATCCTACTCTTCCAGGTGCAATCATTTCTCACAATACTGTCTCTCATTTGCTTGATGTTTCTGTAACTGATAACTGACATATATTTTCTTATTTTATCAGCTATTTTCTCCTCACTAGAAATAGTCTTTTATAAGGTAAGAATTTTGTTTTACTCATCATTATAGCTCCAGTGCTCAGAACTGTGTTTTACAAGTAAGAAGACCTCAAAAACATTTTGGGGGCATTGTTTATATATCATGTGCAAAGGTCAGATATAATTTTATAGGCAAGCACTGAGTTCTGGTGTGTGATGGAACCACAGCAGGCTCTTAGTAACTGTGCTGTAAGTGAAGGGACGAAGAAAATGACCCCTTCTGTGTTAGGTTACTGCAAGAGCTCTGGTAATCTAGCTTCTGTAAGGCAGAAGCTAGCAGCTCTTAGCTGAAACACCGTCATATGTAGAAACAGTGCAGAAAATTTTTCTTAAAAGGAAAAATCCGGATCTGTCACTCTGGGAACTGTTTCTTGGATTCTCCTCTGTACATATGTGTTCTTTTCTAGTTGGCTTGACTTTCAGTCATCTCAGCCTTTTCTTGGCCAAATATATTTTTGAACTCAAATGTTCATTACTAACATAGTTCTGGAAAGCAAACTTACTTTCTGCTAATCTCTAACATTTATGATGATGGCTGTAGCTTTTTTTTTTTAACCCACTACCACTTTGGTTATAGGATCTAGGTGGGAGTGTAGTACCATTTGTTAAGTAATTTAATTTTCATCTTCCTAGGATTTATTTGCTCTTTTATATCACTTGAGATATCTATTTAAAAGTTTGTTAATATCTCTTAAGAAACTAATAAAGTTATTTTGAGAAGAAGCAAAAAAAGAACCCTCCTATTACAATATTATAGGGAAGAGATAACACATTTTTTCCATCCACTATGTGCCATGTCTTTCTTCAGTGATAAATTGTACTGTAAATTGTACATTCTATGGAGTAGAGAATGGAGTGGGCAAATTTTCTTTCCCTTTCCCCTCTGTTAGCAATTTTCTCTGTCCTAGTACATGGTGTTACATTTCTCTTCACTATGAGCATTATGCTTAGATCTAAGTCATGAGTAGTAGAAATCAGAATATCACATGCCTAGCTGAATAGAAACAAATTAGTTTCATAACAAAGTAGCAGGTCAGAACATACTAACAAACTTCTGGGAGCAAGTCTTATTAATTTTTATTTACCAAATTTAACTGGAAGTGCAAATACCTTGCCAAGAAAGGAAAACAATCCAGAATTCATGCTTCCCTTTATGTCAAATTTAAGAGTCATACCCTTTTCCAGCACAGTTTAATCTTTCCTCCTTTTCCCCTTGTAGCATTCTATCTCACTCTCTCTTTTTAACCAGAGAACTGCTCAGCTCTGGCTTATAGCAATGCCAAGGATTGAATTCAGAATCTTGGAGCCCAGGGCATAACGTCTTTTGCATAACTACTTTGCTTCCCTTGCAGTCCTGGTCTTCTCTTTCTCTTTTTTTCCCTGCTCTGTGTCCTTAATAGTATAGAGTATATTTGATACAGCATCTCAGAATTCCTCTAATGTGCCCCTTTGGTTGAACTTGGAAAAACACTGAGCCAATTACTGATTTATTGCTGTCTTCTGCTAAGTGCTTAATGCAAGCTTAATAAAAATCAATAGCTATGTATGCCTTTCCGTTGTACAGAAATGCTTTTGATATATGACTAGGTTAGGTGGTTGTCAAGTGATTTACTGAAAATCTCTCACAACAATCCACCATCTCCATCTTATTGGTCATGGAAGATGTTAATAGGCATATAAGAGGGAGTAGAAACAGGGAATAGTGAAAATACAGTAGCTACTACACACCCTCCTTTTCTTTTAGAGCAAAGACACTAATTGTATGGAAGGGGGACATCTTGCCTGATATCAATAACATCTCAAGAGAATCGAAGTCAAGTTGTTAAATGCATTTGTAGTCAAAGGCCAAGATTGTAAGCTTCTGCCATCCTGTCAGGATTTATCTCCAACCCCCAAACTCTCTTATTCCTGGGGAAAAAAGAATGACTTATGGTTCTCCATCTGAAGCTCCCATATAGAATGTTTGATATTCTACTAAAAGAGAGCCTTGCCCTCAGAAGGAGGTACCTATAATTAAAGATAGTTAAAGCCATTTGCCTGCACAAAGGGAAAACCTCTCTTACAGAAAATATATTCAATGTTGTCTTTTCAAACTAGGAGTCACAAACTGATCTGAATTAATCTATTATTTGATCACATAGAATACTTTAGTCTTTAGACAGAGTCCCTGCAGTGTGTGCTTGGTGTGGGGCCTTGGAAGAGGTGGTATTGCCCAGTCCAACCTGAAGCATGAGTAGTTCAAGCTGTAATCATCTAAAGGAAGAGTGTGGTTAGTATTTTTTATTTATTGTATTTAAGTAGGTTCCAAAGTTGTAGGAATATAGGATATAGTCAGTTTTATACTACATCCATCACCAAAATTCTATGCCCTCACTTTTACAATGGTAGCCACTGTAATTCTCACAAAGTCATAGAGATAGTTTGCTTGTTGTTTAATTTTTTTAAGATTAGACTTATTCCTGCTCTCTCGATTCCACATGAGTGAAACCACCCAGTAGTTGTCATTCACCTCTTTACATACTTCACTAAGCATGGTCACTTACACTACAAATCCACTGTTTCTGTTGGCCATGCATTCCTTTTTTTTTTTTTCCCTTTTCTTTTTCATTTTATTTGATAAGATACAGATAAATTGAAAGGGGAGGGGGAGATTGCTAGATGCAGAGAGAAAGATACCTTCAGACCTGCTTCATCATTTGTGAAGCATCTACGCTGCAGGTAAGGAGCAAGGAATTGAACTCCGGCCCTTGGGTGGGTCCTAAGCTTATAGTACTAAGTGCGCTTAATCACCTGTGCCACTGTCCAGCCTCTCTACTCACTTTTCTTTATAGCTTCTTCTCTCAGTATCAAAATTCACTAGCAAACTTTTTTTTTTGGTAGGACAGAGAGAAATTGAGAGAGGAGGGGGAGATAGGGAGGGAGAAAGACACCTGCAGGCCTGCTTCAAAGCTTGTAAAGCAACCCCCCTGCAGGTGGGGAGCCGGAGCTGGGGGCTCAAACAGGGATCCTTATGTAGGTCCTTGTACTTCATATTATGTGTGCTGCTTAACCTGGTGAGCCACTGGCCAGCCCCCTCACACATATTTTTCTAAAGATTTATGCACTGTTAACAGGGAATGGGGGTGGCAGGGAGAGAGAGAACTAGAGCATGACTCTGGAACATGTGATGCCAGGGATCAAACTCAGGACTCCATGCCTAAAATTCAATGCTTTATCCACTACATTACCTCCTGGACCACATTACTAGCAAACTTTTAGTGTTTTTTAAAAATGAGAAGGTCTTTAATTTGTTCATTCTACCATGATAATGCCTATGGCTCCATCAATTTCATACCAACATCTGACAAGGAATATCTCAATTCTTGAACCTATTGGGACATAGCAAGATCTATTATATTATATTTTTATTAGATTCAAGTTCATTATATTTTATTATAAATAATTTATATTCAGGTCCAGGTGGTAGTACATTCAGTTGAGCACACATGTTATCATCTGCAAGGGCCTGTATTCAAGCCCCTGGTCCCTACCTTCAGAGGGAGAAGCTTCATGAGTGATGAAACAGGTCTGCAAGTATCTCTCCCCACCCCTGTTCCTTCTCCTTTTTCCCTCTGTCCTATCAAGTAAAAGGAAAAAAAAAGAAAGAATTTATATTCATAAATAACTATAACTTTTTAATTGTAAGTTTCCTAGAAGACCAACCATCTGTCAATAGAAATATATGTGGATTATCTTCCAGACTAAAAGTAATAAATATGACAGATAAAAGAGAAAAGCTGTTTCGACAAGTTATAAAAAGCCCTTGATTTTAGCAGGCTCCAGAAAAGAACAATTTCTTTGGAAAGAATATTTAAAAAAAAATAATAACACTATGTTTATGAGAGTCAGATGGAGGCTCATCATTTTGATCATTATTCTAAGTCTTTAAAATGGGGGGGCATTTGTGCTGGGAAAATAGCATAATGGTTGGGTGGCGCACTGGGTTAAGAGCACATAGTAAAAAGCGCAAGCACCCGTGTACAGGGATCTCCTGGCTCCCCATGTGCAGGGGTGGGGCCACTTCACAATAAGTGAAGCAGGTCTGCAGGGTCTCTCTCCCTCTCTGTCTCCCCCTCCCCCCTCAATTTCTCTCTGTCCTATCCAATGAACAAAAAAAAAAAAAAAAGAAAGAAAGAAAGAAAAGAAACAAAGAAAGAAAGAGAGAAAATAGCATAATGGTTATTCAAAAGTCTGTAATGCCTGAGGTTCTGAGGTCCCAGGTTCAGTCCCCAGCACCACCATAAACCAGAGATGAGCAGTGCTCTGGTAGCTCTCTGTGTGCCTCTCATAACAAACAAGACCAGGACACATTTGATAGCCTTATTGGGGTATTACAACTTTTTTGGTTCAGTTTTGTAGTGTTTTAGGTGACTTACAAAGCAACTGGTATATATTTGAGGCTACTCCGAGGACACCATAAGAGTAATTGGCTTAACATTAGGGATCAATTTTCATAGAACACCAGATGAGCTACCTTCACTGTTCTTAGCAACTAGTAATATTGGTCTTCATGCTGTTTGTTAAGTTCAGTCTTACTGAATCTATCTGAAGACTCTGAATATATTTATAAAAAAAAAAAAATCTCCTACTAGAGAAGGTAACCATGAAGATAAGAATGGAGGGCAAGGATCAACAAAGAAACAGATTGATTTTTTCTCCTGAGTCTCTAATGGGAAAATGAGATTTAGCCAACACACACACACACACACACACACACACACACACACACACACACACATCTAATTCTGAATTTTAAATGTTCACTTGATTTCTGTCATGGTTCCTTTTTTTTTTTTTGTGGGTGTTCTGATTCACTTGGATTGAGAGTAGAAGCTTGCATTACTATTGGATTGACATGTGAACACTTTCCCTGAAGGCATAGAGGAGAGACTGAGCAAGGGCACAGGACCAGGATAAGGGAGGCAGGCAAACTGACTTCTTATCCTGGCTGGCTCACTATTTATGAGTGATGGCAACTTTGAACAACTGCACAATCAAGTTTCAAGCACTCTGCCAATAGGGTGACAATATTAAACCGAATATTTCTAAACTTTTTTTTCAGCCCTAATATTTTCTGAATCTCACTCATAATGATGATCAAAGAATCCACTAGCTAGTCAAGTAAAAAATTTGAAATGTCCTGGAAATGAGTGGTTTCTTAAGAAAATGAAATTTTCTACTCACCCACAACAAAAAAGTGAACTAAACTACTACAAACATGATGTAAAAATCATTCTAATCACTAAATTAAAAAAAAATTTAATACTAAGTTTTACTAAAAAGAAAAAGGACATTTTATATTTTGGGTTTTTGTTAGAATTGGCAGTTGGCAATGTCTTCCTCTTATTTATTTGTTATTTTCTGTTATTCACTGCAGCATGCTGAATACCTCTGTGTTAGATGGCTATATATACAACTGGTTGCAGAAACACTTTTAGAGATTACTTTTCTTCAAAAATAAGGAACAAGTAAATATACATTGAAAGTAGCTGTGGACTGACAACTAAAACATTCTTAATCACTTTTAAATATGGTTTAAGAATGAAATGAGAGATATGCATTAGCAAAATTGATTTTAAGATACTCTTAGTAATGTAGTCTATAAGATATTTTATAACAGTGCATTAGCTGACAAAACATTTTATCTGCCTGTAAAATTTCACTAGCTTTGGCTGTTCTTAAGAATAATATAGCAGTAAATCTTGAGGAAATTTTTCAGAAGTATGAGATATCATGTTTTGCTATGAGCTGCAGTTTTCCCTTTTATTAACATTAATATTTGCTTCATGTTTGACTTCTTTATAATATTTCTGAGTTTCTTCTACACCTTAAAATTCCTTTCCAATGGCTTTTTCATTAATTCAACTGAATGTATTTATACTTATCGTACCTAGTATGTGTTATATATTGTGCCAGGCCCTTGAAGAATTTTTTTTTTTTACCAGAGGGTGATCTCTAGTTTCTGGTGATAGGAGTCTGTGTATTTTTTTTCCAAAAGGCAGAATGAATTGTTAATAACTAATCACCTAGTGTAGAAAACAATTGCTTTTTAAATTTATTTATTCCTTTTTGTTGCCCTTGTTGTTTCATTGTTGTAGTTATTGTTGTCATCATTGTTGGATAAGACAGAGAGAAATGGAGAGAGGAGTGGAAGACAGAGAGGGGGAGAGAAAGATAGACACCTGCAGACCTGCTTCACTGCTTGTGAAGGGACTCCCCTGCAGGTGGGGAGCTGGGGACTCAGACCGGGATCCTTACACCTGTCCTTGCACTTGGTGCCACCTGCACTTAACCTGCTGTGCTACTGCCCAACCCCTGAAAATAATTGTTTTTAACAGAGTAAATCATGTACTGAATGTAAAGTCAAAAACTTAAACAAAGTGAATTCCATTTGAGATGATATTAAGGGTGAGTAGGAATTTGGCAGGCTGACGAGAGAACTATCTTCTAAAAAGTCTGAAAGAATGTGTGACTGAGTAAAAAACTGTAGTCTGTGGATGAAGGGAGTCAGGGATGGAGATATTACAGTACTAAAATTAAATATATAAGCTATTTTTTTACCCCACAATGGTGTCAATTCAGTAAGGGAAAGAAGTCTTTTCAACAAGTGTTGCTAGAACAACTGATAAGAATCTAAACTGGTGCAACTACTTTGGAAAATAGTTTGGCAGTTCCAGAAAAGTCAAACACAAAGTTGTCACTTGACTCAGCAATCCCAAGAGAAAAATAATACTTCACACAAAAGAATATGTAGATAACCACTCATAATATATTCATAATATAAAACATGGAAAATCTAAAAGTCCATAAGGTGATAAGTATATATATTACATCTACTGTATCCATACAACAGGATAGAAATTTTACTCTGTGGAGCCAGGCAGTGGTGTATCCGGTTGAGAGCACACATTACCACGTGCAAAGATCTGAACTCAGAACCATGGTCCCCCTCCTTCAGGGGAGAAATTTAAAAATCAGTGAAGCAGTTCTGCAGTTCCTTTTCTACTTCTACCTCTCCTTTCAAATTTTCTTTGTCTTATTTAATAATTTTTTGAACTAAACATAAAATTATCCTGCCATAAATAAAAAGAAATGGAGTATTTCCACATGACACAACATGGATGAACCTCAAAAGTATTATAATGGAAAATCATCTAATTATAAAAGTGCCAGATGATCCCATTAATATGAAGTGTCCAGACTAAGAAAATTCCTAGACACAGAATGGATTAGTAGTTGCTGGTGGTAAGGGGCAGGACTGAAGAGGAACTGCAAGTACATGTTAGTGAATGTAGTAGCACTTTTTGTTGGAGTGCTGAGAACATTTAAAAACTGAAAGTGAATTGATGAAGTGGCAACTATTGGTGTCCCAGTGCAAATCCATGGGTTCCTGTGACAGCTCTGAGTGATGTGTATGATGATGGAGTTTGGGTAGCCAGAGATGTGAGGAGGTGAGGTTTGTCTGGGAGTGTGGGAGGGATGGGGTGAAAGAGGCAACTAGGTTGTTAGTAACTACTAGAGACAGAGACATATCTGGATTGTATTCTATTAGGTGATCAGGACCACAGAAGTAGTTATCAATAAAAGCCATAAACAGTAGATTATGTGGATGAATTTTCATATGCAAAAATCTAAATTTATTTTGTAGATACAATGTAATATACTACATATACAGAACACAAAAAATATGTACAATATTATATTTTATGTACACAGGTACAATTCAATTATAGCTTTCAGAAATCTTGGAATGTCACTCAGAATAGACACTGTCTGGCAAGCATACTTTTAGTGAAATTTTCAGCAGGATTATTGGTTTGCTTCCATAATGAAAGAAGATTTTTAGAAATGAATTAAAATTCTAAGTCAAAGAATTGTTAATTTGTGATGCTGAATGTTATCAAGTGACAGATTGATTTTGATGTGAGTTTTGGGGGTAAAAGTAGAAAATTCAAGCTTTTAAATTGTATTAAAATGCTTGAAAGATGAACAAAAACCATGAGCTCACTAAACAAGAGTTTAATAAGGGAAAAACATCATATGTGTAAGTATTCAAATAGAATATAGCTACGCAGTGTACACTAATCTATTTGGTGACTATGTTTTTCTTTTTCACTAGTTTGAAGTCTTGTCTATGCCACTTATTTTCAAGTCCATTAACAAGCAGTATCCAGCCAGCACTTGAAGTGTCAAGGGACAGTAAAAACTATAACATCAAGGTTGGTGCCCCACAGAGCAGTAAAAAAAAGTGTATTTATTTGTTATAAGACTTTTTATGAAATAATATGTACCCAGAATAATGAATGTTAAATTATTTTAGAAGTGAACACAAGTCCATAGAGAAAAGAAGAAGCCAAAATATTTTAACTTTTAAAATATCAAAGCACATTCTTCAACTTTTACCAGATCTAAGTCACAGTGTTTTCTCAAATAACATGTGAAAAGTGTTTTGCTGTAATAAAAAGCACTGTGGACACTAATTATTACAACATGATAGCTATAGTTAATAATATTTTGTTGTATACTTGAAAGCTGAGGAGGGAGTAGAACTTAAAAGTTTTCTTGTCACAAGAAAATTAATTTTGTAACTATGTAGGGTGGCTGACATTAACTAGACTCTTCATGGTGATCATTTCGTAATATACAAAATATATCCCTGAAACCAATAAAATGTTATATGTTATTAATACCTCAAATAAATCTTTTTAAAAAGACATAGGCATTGGTGGTCTAGTCTGGCAGAAAGAAAGAAAAAGATGGTCAGGGAGAAGAAGGAATTATAAATTTTGATAAGTATTTACTAAGGAAATTTATTCATTATTATTATGATCAATTATAAATTATAAATAATTATAACTAATAAATTTATTAAGGAAACAGAGGTTGCAGAACGGAAAACTAGAAGGCCCCCATAGGTGCTTGCCCTCAACATGCATCAACACCGGTGGTGAATGTACTATCCTCCAAAGGGAGGCTGGACAACATACTCTATCTTCCACCTGAGGAAAATGGGTCCTGAAACTGAGGCAGCTTGGAACATTCCGACTCATGACCACAGAATATGAGCTCAGATCTACAGGGATGCAGAGGTCACATAAGCTCCTAAGCTGAATATGACCCCAGATCAGATCAAATCGATGGGGTTTACAGTCAACAATATTTATACACCTTTCCCATATTTGGGAGCTACTCTCTTCCCCGATCCAGCTTTCTGGTCCTTTTTCCAGCCATGACATCATTTCCCCAGACAATAACTTGGATCCACCTGCATATCAGATGTCAGGCTCAGAAAAAAAAAAATAGTATAGTCATGGATCTTTTGGAATATATAAAATAGGGGTACTATCTACAAAATGGAGACCCCAAATCTTCATCTGCACTATTCCAGGTTCATGATTAGTCAACAATTTGTTTGCCTTTATATGTTAACTCTTCTTTCAGCCACCAGGTTCCAGATGCTACCGTGATGCCAGCTGGACCTCCCTGGGCAAACAACCCCACCATTGCGTCCTGGAGCCTCACCTCCCCAGATCCCTGCCCCCCTAGGGAAAGAGAGAGACAGTCTGGGAGTATGGATCGACCTACCAAAATCCATGTCCAGTAGAGAAGCAACTACAGAAGCCAGACCTTTCACTTTCTGCACCCCATAATGTCCTTTGGTCCAAGCTTTCAGAGGGATAGGAAAGCTATCAGAGGAGGCGATGGGATACGGAGTTCTGGTATCTGGTTGTACCCCTCTTGCCCTATGGTTTTTGTCAGTGTCTCCTTTAAAAAAAATAATAAATAAAATATAAAGGAGGTCTATTCAAGTTGGATTACCAGGTGACAGCCATGTTAAGAGATTTGCATTTGAAATGGAGAAAATAGAAATGTGGAAAACATCTGGATTTTTTTGGGTAAAAATAAACCTCTGCATTGAAACGTAAATGTAATATTTGCTGGTTAGAAAATTTCCTTAGCTCCTGCTATTTAGGCCCCTTTGGTAGATGTTGGGAAACACTGGCCTGGAGACTTTGAATGCCAGCTGCCAGATCCAGGAATGGTGTGCACAATCACTCCTCCTTTTTCATATGTACCTTAGTTGGCAGACTGCAAGGTCTCTAAGTATATAGAATTAACTGGTACCACTCAAAATTGGGGGGAAATAATATGTTTTAACAAGATTTTATATAGTGCTTAGGCTTTGTGTGGCACCTAGATTTCAAGATAGAGACTCACACTAATTAAAATGAAATAAAGCCAAGGTTTCTCTAGATACACTGTGATGTTTTCCTTTTGCCTCTTGTGGGAATATTACCACAGAATAGGAACTGCCTCTATAAATAACCACAGAAAGTACAATTTATTAAAGCACTGCAAATTTCACTTAATAGTCATAATTAGGGGGCTGGGAGGTGGCGCAGTGGGTTAAGCGCACGTGGCGCAAAATGCAAGGACCGGCATAAGTATCCTGGTTCAAGCCCCCGGCTCCCCACCTGCAGGGGAGTCGCTTCACAGGCGGTGAAGCAGGTCTGCAGGTGTCTATATTTCTCTCCCCCTCTCTGACTTCCCCTCCTCTCTCCATTTCTCTCTGTCCTATCCAACAATGAACAACATCAACAATGGTAATAATAATAACCACAATGAGGCTACAACAACACGGGCAAAAAAAGGGGGGGAAATGGCCTCCAGGAGTGGTGGATTCATGGTGCAGGCATTGAGCCCAGCAATAACCCTGGAGGAAAAAAAAATAGTCATAATTTACTGAAAAGTTCTGGTTTTACTGAAGCCATCTTAGGAAGATTCAACTTAAGTAGGTTTCTTAAAGGAGACAAAATTTTATCTTATTTACCTTTGTGTGGCTAATGTCTTGAAAAATTCTAAGAATATAGTAGATGTTTAACAAACTCTAGATGAATTAAATTGAAGTTGCAATTTCCAACTTAACTTGGTGTGGGATACCATGTTAGCCTTGGGCATTTGTCACTACAGTTAAATTTCAGTGAAACAGACAACCCTTCAGCTTCATTACTCCGGTGAGACCTTTCCTTTCATAGTATTCTCTAATTCCATCTCAGGTGGTTCACTTTATAACAAAGTCCCAAAACCTAGATATAGACCAGGTCCGTGAGATAGAGAATATGTTCACATGTATCCATAAACTAGGGTAAAATATATACCTGGAAGCAGAAGTACACTACAGCTTGCATTGAATAACCCCCAACACTTCATCTCCTCTATTCCAAACTTTGGGTCCATGATGGTTCAACAATTTGTTTGGCTTTGTATGTTAACTCTCTTTGCAGCCACCAGGTTCTAGATGCCATCAGGATGCCAGCCAGGCTTCCCTGGACTGAAGACCCCACCAATGTGTCCTGGAGCTCTGCTTCCCCAGAGACCCACCCTAATAAGGAAAGAGAGAGAAGACTGGGAGTATGGACCAACCTGTCAATGCCCATGTTCAGCGGGGAAGCAATTACAGAAGCCAGACCTTCCACCTTCTGCAATCCACAATGACCCTGGGTCCATGCTCCCAGAGGGATAGAGAATGGGAAAGCTATTGGGGAGGGGATGGGATATGAAGATTGGGTGGCAGGAATTGTATGGAGTTGTACCCCTCCTATCCTACAGTTTTGTTAATGTCTCCTTTCTTAAATAAATAAAAAAAAATATAGAGAGAAATCCAAGATGAAAAAAAAAGAAAAAAAATCAGTGGAACAGAAGAATATTTATGTTCCATAGTAGAAGTTTTTACAGTAAAATAAAAATATGCATATTTTTATTCTTTTTATTTTATTATTTATTCCTTTTTTGGAGAAAAGAAAAACTCTGGTTTATGGTGGTGCGGGGAATTAAACCTGGGACTTTGGAGCCTCAGACATGAGGGTCTGTTTGCATAATCATTATGCTATCTACTCCCACCCCGAATTTTTTTATTCTTAAGTAGTGGATTTAGCTGTGTCTTTAACTCCTCCGTACAAATTTCTGTATTGCTTACCTGTTGTAGTTTTGTTTATCATTTACCCTTCAGATCCTTGATCATGGGTCTAACAAACACCCAAAATAATGAAACTGAAAAGACAAAAAATAATTATAATACTTGCAAGAAAGATGGGTAATTAATGCCATAGTATTCCTGATACTGCTCTTTCTGTTGCCTAGGTGAAATTACTGAGAAAAAAGGATATGTGGTTTCCTTTGGTTGTAAAATTGCTTTCTAAACTGAAATTTATTGTTTTGAAGTCACATGTACATTTCACTCCAAATATATCAGTGGAAGATTCAAATAATCCTGATAGTTAACAATATTAGAATTTGACTTTAGTCTCCAGTTTGCAAACTTGAAGATATAAATTATTAAATGAGAAACTGAATTTAAAGTCATCTATAGGAGGCTGGTGGTGACACACCTGATTGAACACACACATTACCATGTGCAGTGACCTGGGTATAAGTCCCAGGTGGCCACCTATAGGGAGGAAGCTTCAAGAGCAGTGAAGCAGTGCTATGGGTATCTTTCTTTCTCTCTCACTATCCCCCTCTCTCCTCTCAACCTTTCTCTTTCCTATCAAAACAAAAAATATCAACTCTGTCACCATCTTCCTAGACAATACTTTTAGTCCACCTGCATGTTAGCTATCCAGCTCAAGAAATAATTACTAGAGTCATGGGCCCCTTTGGAGCATACCTAAAATAGATTTCCTAGCTTCTTCTCACATTAAGACCTCTAGTTTCATCTGCTCTGTTCCTACCTTTTGGTTCCTCTTTATTAAACAATTTTCCCTGCTTTATATCTTACTGCCTTTCAGCCACTAAGTTGCAGAAGCTACCATGACCATCCTGACTCTCCTGAGCAGACAGACTCACCAATGTATCCTGGAACTTCACCTCTCCAGAGCCCTATCCCACTATGGAAAGATAGAAAGAGGCTGGGGAGATGGGTCGACCTGTCAACGCCCACGTCCAGTGTAGAAGCAATTACAAAAGCCAGACCTCTACTTTATGCACCCCCTAAAGAATTTTGGTCTATATTCCCAGAGGAATAAAGAATAGGGGAGCTTCCAATGGAGGAGATGGGACACAGAACTCTGATAGTGGGAACTGTATGGAATTGTACCCCAGTTATGTTACAATCATGTTAATCATTAATAAAAAATTGAAAGTAAAATAAAATAAGACAATAAATTGTAACTAATAGACAAAGTCAACCATAGCTACTTGGGTTAAACTAAAGTATGCACACAAATATATATGGACGTTTATATTCACTTTTCAAACCAAAATGACTACTCATTAAGGAAGGCACATCACTTATCACTCATCTCTATATTATTTTTTTAATCTAACAATGCCAGTAGTAGTATAAGCATAAATTTTGAGAATTTACTCCATGGTTACTGTAGAAATGTTTCTTTCATCACTAAACTAAGATCTTTTGGTTCTACTGGAATGGTTAAGCTTCCTAGAAAATAACTGTTTTCATTTTGTGATGTTCTCTTAATCCACTAGTAAAAACCAGATGACTGACCCTTAGACCATTTCTCTATGTCTCAGAGGAAAATGTAGGTTAGATTCTATTAACAAACAGGAAAGAATCATCAGGAATTGCTTTATAGTGGAGCATAGGAAGATTGAGTCCCCATTGTGTCCTTCCTTCATCATATTATACCTTATAACTGTATCTATTGAATGGTCTCTTTAGTTTGGTTGCCATTTTACACCTTTGATAAAACAGTGAAGGAAGCTCTGAAACACACTAAACAAAAAGAAATAAAATTAAAAATTAAAGAAATTTTCATCACATCTTATAAATTTTAGGTAGGAATGACCATTAAACATTTAAATTTTGAAAATGATTTAATCTGGAAGACTCAATCTGAAGGGGAAAAAAAGTAAGAGGGAACACCTATAATTGAAAAACCCAAATTTATGAACTGTTTCACATTTGCATGGAAATCTGAATTAAGTTTCAAAAACTTGCCTCTGATTTACATGTGAAGAAAAAATTTTCTTAGACATCCTTCACCAATATTTTCTATTCCCAGAGTGCTTTCCATAAATATTTATATGAAAATTGATTTGATTCTTTTCAAGCTTTTGCTGGCCTGCTTGCCTTTTTTTCCCTCTGTCAAAATGAAACACTAGCTAGCATAGTAAATAAGCAGCTAAAAATTCAGTCTCCGGTAGACTGAGCCCCACACTGCACAATACCTAAAAGCTCATAATTAAGCTTCACATTTAACTGGTACTTCTACACCACATTAGAGTTACCAATGCTAAACATCCTCATTTGATATTATTAGAAAGCTACTTGTTTTTACTGTCCAGGAGTTAACTGAAGTTGTTTCTCATTTACTATTGGTTTCATATGATGGAAAAGTAGCCCTTAACTACAACAAGATGGGTACACCTATGATAAAAAGGAAATAGATTTATCACATTCTATTATATGTATCAGATGAGATTGGGCGTTTTCAGAGTGGTATGGCCGTAGACCTAGTATACTTATTAAACCTCCAAGAATAGCTCATTGTCTAAAACTTTCATATGCAGCTCATTTATGTAAACTCCTCATTAGATCACTTGTGGGGGGTGAAGCACATTTTTTTTTCACTGATGTGAATGTACTTCCAACTCCCTGAGTTCAGGCTGCAATTTCAGTGAGAGACAAAACACAGAAGACATAATGTTCTATTAAGGCACATTCATTTGATTTTTAAGATTACTTTACTTATTTCCTCCTTGGATGATAGGTGACTAAAGGTTATACAATGTTATATCTCAAATATAAAATTAGATATGGACAGAGTTACGCATACTTGATGCAATGTGCTTAGACATTCTTACAAATAGCAGAAGCAAACTCTGTTTCCTGGTTTTAGTGGTACAACTAGTGGGTCCATTATATTCACAATGCCATAACAAAGTTGCAGTAATAATTTTTGGTGGTCCAGTGTAAAAGGATCTTCTTTAAATCTCCCCAAGAAATAGAATAGTAGGGGAGTCGGGCTGTAGCGCAGTGGGTTAAGCGCAGGTGGCGCAAAGCACAAGGACAGGCATAAGGATCCCGGTTCGAACCCCGGCTCCCCACCTGCAGGGGAGTCGCTTCACAGGCGGTGAAGCAGGTCTGCAGGTGTCTATCTTTCTCTCCCCCTCTCTGTCTTCCCCTCCTCTCTCCATTTCTCTCTGTCCTATCCAACAACGACGACAACAACAATAATAACTACAACAATAAAACAACAAGGGCAACAAAAGGGAATAAATAAATAAAATAAAATATTAAAAAAAAAAAAAGAAATAGAATAGTAGATGACTCACTATATTTGAGAGATCTGGTGCTGATTATTAATTTGAACTGAAGCTGAGATCTTGGAGTTTTTGAACAAGGTACTAAAACTAGCTCTCTATTAGATTAAGAAGAGGGGAACATTTGAAAACAAAAGTAATGTGTATAGTTGCCAACACAAGGGTATCATTGGAGAATTATTGGGCTTTCGAAAAGACATGATGCATTTTTCTTTTTTTTTTTCATGATGCATTTTTCTATGCAAAAATGAGTCATGACTTTTTTGACAATCCAATATTTCTCCTTCCTTCCTTTTTTCCTTCCTTTTTTTTTTTTTTTTTCTTTTTTTCCTGAGCACTGCTCAGCTCTACCTTATGGTAGTACAAGGGACTGAGCCTGGGGGGACTTTGGAATTTCAGGCATGAGAATCACTTTACATAACCATTATGCTATCTACCCCCACCCAACCCACTATTTCTTAGTAACTTCACTTGATAAGATTATCTCAAAACAAGGCTTTAAAGAAAAGGAAACAATCTTAAAGGTATGAAGAATACACACAGTGTAATCACACATTTGTTCTATATACAAGCATTTAGACGACCAGTAGCGACCAGTAGACCAGTAGACGACCATAACAGCTAGCTGTTATGAATTAAAGTTAGATTAAAGTAAGAAATTAAGATGTAAAACATTTTGATTTACACAAAACATTTCCAGAATGCACAGAAGCCATACAACTAAAAATGCTGTTTCGCTGCTGTCTAGATAACTCACCTTCTAACCAATTTATTTCAGTATAAATGTAATCTTTCACTTAGGTCTTATTCACTATGTAGTATATACTTCAAGATCAAGACTGATTATGCAAAGAAATGTCTCTTTGTGTGACACCAGCTGTATAAAATGAGTATTAAACCTACAAGATGTCTGCATGAGAGATAGCAAATAACTAAGTAAGCAGCTCCAGCCCTCATAGGACACATTTTGATTTAGCATTATGCTGTGACCATCAATTATTCAGCAAACCTCATGGTCTGCTAAATTTATAGTGACTAGGCAAGGCTCTCAAAACAAATTCTACAAACATGTAATAAAGCATCATCAAGGAGACTTACCTTCCTTCTCTTTGCTTCGTTTGTCAGAGAACACCTGTTAGAAAAATCATAACTTTTTAATATCTCCAAATTACACTGCTTTCACTAAGAAAAAATGACACTGGATTGGGGGGGGATCAGGTTGTGAAACTAGAATAAATGGTCTCCAGAAATGAAAATAAAATGAGAAGCAGGATATTAGGATTGAATGAGTTCAGGCTGCACAATCATTTGGAATAATAAAAGTAAAACTCATTCACAGGGAAGATGCATTAAGTTTATTTCTAGTTGAATTATGCAAAGATTTATACTGTACCAGGCATCTGTTTAATAACAAAAAGACTGAAGTCTAGTTTATGCTTTTGTTCCATTGCCCTCATACCATCAATAACCTCCTCAATGCTCAATCCAGTCCCTATCCTGTATTAGCTCTAACATTACAACAACCAATGCAGCTGCACATAGCTCCTTTCAGAAACATTATCCTGTAGAGTTTTTATATTCCCACACTGTGCCTGCTGTTTTTTCTACATCTTTAGATGTTTCTCCTCATTTTTATGGACTCAGTTTTGTTAGTGCTTTTACTATATGCTTATTTCATTTACTTTGGTTTTGTTAGATATTGGTGTAGGGTCTTTTTATTTTGCACTCTTTCTAGAGTTATTACATCCACTTACTATCCATGTTCTGACAACTTTCAGATTTATATTCTTTTAAAAATATTTTATTTACTTTATTTTGATAAAGTAGTATCTGGAGGTACAGAAAGACAGCAAGAGATAGAGGCCAGAGCACTGCTCAGCTCTAGTTTATGGTGGGAGATTAAAAATTTTAACCTATATTTCTCTTCGCTTTCCTTTTCTCTACACATCTTTTCTTGATCTGCAAGTGAGTGAGAAAACTACTTATGGGATATCTTCCCTTAGCCATTTCACAGAAATTCCAACCCTATGTGTTCACAGCTCAACATTATGTACCTCTTCTTACACACATCCAGCCTTATTTGTTTCTTTTCCTGCTCCCATAATAATGAATAATATCACTATTGCCAAGGACTAAATATTAACGTGTTCCAACACCAAATTAAAGAAAGCTAAACCCCAATGAAATGGTATTTGGAGTATGGTTTTGGTGAGATTATAAGGTTTGGGTGAGATAATGCTGGTGGGGACCCATGGTGAGGTCAGTGCCATTAAGAAAGGGTTGAGGTGCTAAGAGTGCACTCTCTGCCACATGAAGACAGTGAGAAGTTGATCGGTTACCAACCAGGAAACAGGTCAGCACCATACACTGAACCAGATTCCAGAACCATGAAAAATAAACTGCTGTTTAAATGACCATGAGAAATAAATGCTTAATTAACCTAGCATTATTGTTGGAGCAGCCCAAACTGCTTAAAACAGTCTTCCTTCTGACTGCTTAAATCAGATGCACAAAGATCATCATCCTTGACTCCAATCTGTAAAGCTAAATTCTGTTGATGTCTACTCCCAAATCTTACATGAATTCACCTACTTCTTTTCATCTGTACTGCCACCTCCTGGGTAACATTCAGGTCTAGCTTAGATCACTGCAATGACTTGCTCACATCTAGTCTGATTCTAATCTTATTCCCTTACAAACTATATAGCACTCAGAGTGATATTTCTAAAACACAGTGTAACTGTGGCACTCTTCTTGAAACCACTCAGTAGTCCCCCACTACTCTAAGACTAAAAAGAGAGGTTCAGCTGTTAGAAAGACTGTGATTAGCAGCACAACCTTAAGAATCTCACCAAATTTATGAGTCTTGTTTCCTCATCAGTGAAATAGGACAGCTTTGAGGAATAAGTGCAATAATTCATGTGAAATGCTGAGACCAAGTGTGGCACAGAAGAGACAAACAATAAATATTTGTTATTCTGAAAGAAATATAAAAAAAAGACACTTCTAAAGTATCAAGCAAATAATACTCTAAGAATCTGGGATGAAAAAGGCAAAATGCTGATGCAGTTAGTGTTTTGTTCTTAATACCACAATTCTTTATTTACTCAATTTTTTATTTTCTTTCCCTCAGCCTATTCTATGCCCCTGTTCATATTTGCCTTGGAGTAAAGGAAATTACAATAGGAGCTGGTGACTGAAAATGAAAAGTCACTTTCCCCAGTGAGAATTGCATTTCAAAGGGTACAATTTGACAACAAACACCAATGAATGTACTTCTCATGGTAAAGCATCACACACTGTGAAATAGAAAAAAAAGTTCTATCTACACTTCTTTAAAAAAAAATTTTATATTTATTTATTTTCCCTTTTGTTGCCCTTGTTTTTTATTGCTGTTGTAGTAATTATTATTGATGTCATCATTGTTAGGACAGAGAGAAATGGAGACAGGAGGGGAAGACAGAGAGGGGGAGTGAAAGATAGACACCTGCAGATCTGCTTCACCGCCTGTGAAGCGACTCCCCTGCAGGTGGGGAGCTGTGGGCTCGAACCAGGATGCCTATGCTCATCCTTGCGCTTTGTGCCACGTGTGTTTAAGCTGCTGTGCTACTGCCCAATTCCCCTATGTACATTTCTTAAGTAATATCAAATAGGTGATAACTCTAGAGAGAACCCAACTACACCAAAGTAGTATTGTAATTTTAAATGGTTCTGACTTGGTTTACAAATAAATTCACTTAGTAAGTATTGAATTTAGAATAACAACTCAATAATCAGAAAGTAAAATATAAGTTTTTTATCTGAATACAAACTTATACTTATTTCCTATATAACTGTGTTTTAATAACCATGCAAATAGGAATATCACAGTAGAATTCAAATTCAAATGTTGAAAACAACAACAAAACCATTACTAATGAGCTAAGAGCAAATGGTGCAGAGAAATTTCAGCTTGAAGGCTTAAGAAGAAAGAAAAATAGTAATTAGACTTCCATATTCACTCTTTGAATTGGAGTGCCATAGAGCTACTTAAATTTTAATATGAAATAACTTCAAGAAGGAAAAAGTAATATATAACTATTGAGAGAACTAAAAGTTACATTCCTGAAAAATGAAAAAAAAATATTGCAAAGTATTACTAAAGTTAAAGTTTTGGGGAATTTTTGAAAACAAATCCTTAGTGCATGTAACTATTTTCAATAGAACCCTAAAAGTCAGGAGTAGAAGTATAAAGGCACTCATTCAAGGAAAATAAATAGGCAAACAACAAATGTATAATAAGAGCTCAGACCTACAGGGATGCAGAGTTACACAGGCTCCTGTGCTGAATATGGGTCCTAGATCAGATCAAAGGGGTTTACAGTTAATATACAGAAAGATAGAAACAGACTGGGAGTAAAGATTGACCTGTCAACGCCCATGTTCAGTGGAGAAGCAATTACAAAAGCCAGATCCTCCACCTTCTGTATCCCATAATAATCCTGGGTCTATGCTCCCAGAAGGATAAAGAATAGAAAAGCTTCCAGTGGAGCGGATGGGATATGGAACTCTAGTGGTGGGAATTGTGTGTAATTGCACCCCTGTTATCCTATGGTCTTGTTGATCATTATTAAATCAATAATAAAAAAAAGAGTTCTGGTGGTGGGAATTGTGTGAAGTTGTACCCCTCTTATCCTATCATTTAGTCAATGTTTTCTTTTTATAAATAAAATTTTTTTTAAAAGTCTCATGCATGATGACCAGGAGGGGTTTATTCCAGTAATACAAGGAATGTTCAACATACTAGGAAAGATACAAAAAAGTCATACTAATAGACACTGTAGATAGCATTTAATGGGATCCAACATCTTAGTCAACACTTATGACAACAATTCTTAATAAAATGGGGATAGAAAGAACATTCTGAAACAGAATAAAAGTCATTAATGACAAACCCACAGCTAATATCATAGTTAATGATGAAAGACTAGTAACTTTTTTGTTTAGAGCAGACTAAGACAAGAATTCCAATCTTTCCGCTACAACTCAACACAGTATTGATAATTCCAGCCAGAAAAATTAGGCAAGTAAAAGATATAAAAGGAATATGAACAAAGAAAAAAAATGAAATTGTCACTACTTGCAGGTTACATGATAATACATATAGAACTTCCTAGAGACTCTACTACAAACAAGCAGAAATAATAGATCAGTATATTAAAGGAGCCTAATCGCAAAGTCAACACACAGAAATCTGTAGCCATTTTAAACATACATCAAAGCAGAAAAGAAATAAATCAAGAAAACTATCTAATCTATCTAATTTATAATTTCTTTAAAATAATTTAGTACATATGAGTAAGCTTAATAAAGGAGATAAAAGAATTACATAGCAAAAACTCTTAAGACACTGTTAATTAAATAGAGAAGACACACAAAAACGTAAAGTGTTCCATGCTCACGAACTGGAAGAATTAACACTGTCAATTCTGTCCAAATCAATTTACAGAGTCAATGCAATTCCTATTAAAATGTCAATAGCATTAGTCTAGGATATATCACACACATAGGTGAAATGTATACATAGCCACGAGTTATTCTCAGTAGCTAAAGCAATCCTGGGCAGCTGTGTGTGGGGTGTGGGGGAGGGGAGTGTGAAGCATCAAATTCCCTGACTTCAAACTACTCTACAAAACATAGAAATCGGGGGGTCCAGCGGTAGCACAGTGGGTTAAGCACAGGTGGCGTGAAGTGCAAGGACCCACGCAAGAATCCCGGCTCCAGTCCCCGGCTCCCCACCTGCAGATGGGCCACTTCACAAGCGATGAAGCAGGTCTGTAGGTGTCTTTCTCTTCTCCTCCTCTCTCCATTTCTCTCTGTCCTATACAATGATAACAGCAACAATAATAATAACAACAAGGACAACAAAAAGGGAAAAAATAGCCTCCCTGAGCAGTGGATTCGGTAGTGCAGGCAAAAAAAAAAAAACCTAAGTAATCAAAACAGTATGGCATTGGATTAAAAGCAGAATTATGGTTCAATGTAATAGAAAGTACACACACACACACACACACACACACACACACACACACACACACACGTGCGCACAATGGAATACCATTGAGCTATAGGGAGGATAGAAATCTTGTAAATTTCAACAACATGGATGACACTAGAATGTTATGCTAAGCAATATAAGTCTAAAGAATAAATATAAATTTTAAAAGACTTCTGTCATATGTAGAATATAAAGAAACAAAGCAAGGAAATAGAAAAAAATTAAAATTAAGTCATAGATTTAAGCCACAGAACCGAAGTTATCAGAAGGGATGTTGGGCATTATGCCACCCCCCCATCGCTGATACTGTGGTCTATTTACAGAATCATTGTTTTGCCTGAGACCTGCCCTGCAGGGTATTGCTAATCCCACTGGTTAGAACCTTCGCAACAGCAGCTATGCAAGCTTTCTACTTTTGAGCTGTTTTCTCCACCCCTTCTCCTAGCCATTTCCATTTCCTACTTGCCACTTCCACTTAAAGATATATATAAAGCAGTTGTCTCTGATCAATAAAGGCATTGCATTGGGTTCCCACTCCGCCACGAGTTACTGGTCTCTCTCCCTTGTCGCTGAGTAAGCAGCAACCCAGGTTGGCTCCGGTCAAGTTCTCTCCAACCCAGAGAGCACATGCCCAGGAAGAAACACCCACAACACTAGCCTGGCAAAGGGGAGGACTTCAGGGGGCAAACAGCGGATAGAAACAATGTAAAAAATGATTTAAACTAATGTTACCTCAACCTAAAAAAAACGTTCTGGACATAGAGGCAGTAAGAGTTACACAACAATGTGAAAGTATACTGTTAAAGTATGCACTTAAATGTTTATATAATAAATTTTATTGTATGTTACCTCATAATTAGAAAGAAAATATATACAAAAAAATAAACCTCCAGAACCTCCAGATACATACAACCTATTGTAACTCTGTTGGACTTATTTATTACTTTTTTTTTTTTAATTAACCAGAGCACTGTTCAGCTCCAGCTTATGGTGGTTCAGGGGATTGAACCTGAGACTTTGGAGCCCCAGAAATGACAGTTTGTTTGCAAAACCATTATGCTATCTACCCCCGCCCTTCTGTTTGATTTATTAACACTCTTTACTTCAAATCCATTTGTTAGAAGATCTGAATAAACTGGTAGAATCTTCTTACAGGGGCCAAGTGGTGGCACACAAGGTTGGATGCACATGTAACAATGCACAAGGGCAAGGACAACAATGCAAGGGGTGGAGGCTTCATGAGTGGCGAAGCAGTGCTGCAGTTGTTTCTTCTCTCTCCCACCTCTCTAGCTCACCTTTCACTCTCAATTTCTATCTCTGTCCTAAAAAATAAAATGAAATTTTAAAAGATTTTTAGGGACACAGCAATATATTAATAGAATATCCTTAAATTATAAATTGTGGGGGCCAGGGAGAGGTGTGGTACACCCAGCTGAGCACACACATGTACTGAGCACAGGGACCCAGGTTCAAGCTTAAAGTCCCCGTCTGCAGGGGAGAAGTTTCACAAGTAGTGAAGAGGAGCTATAGGTGTCTTTCTCTTTTTTTTCTCCCTCCTTATCTACCTTTTAACTTTCAACTTCTCTCTGTTCAGTCAAATAAGAATATATAAATTTTAAAACTAAAGTCTAAAATGTGACTTATGAGCAGATAACAAAGGACTAATGATAGCTTGTAATCACTTCTACTTACCTAAAGTTATCAGATTATAGTTAAGCTCTAGACACACACACACTCACACACACTTTGAAGCAGAATGTGGGATAATTCAGAGATGCTTTTATAGTTACTATCTCTAGATCATCAATGTTTCTTTTTCCTCTGAATAGTTTGTTCAATAAATATTTCCTTAGTCAATAAATAGAAATACACATTCCTAGTATAATAACTAGGCATAGGTTACTCATCCAAAGTGAATATTTTGGAACTATTGAACTGTTTAAATTATAGGAAATTCCTTTGAAATGTAAGTCACTTGCCACAGTAGGTAAGATGCTCCAGAAGGGGTTAAGTTTTTAATGCTCTGGAAACTTTAGTATTAAGAAACTTGTCTTCACACAGATAAAGAATAACCATATTTTAGGAATTTATTTTATAAGAGTACATTTAAAAGGCAATTTGGAGAAATAAATTTACTGAGATATACATTCCTTGCCTATATAGATAAATATATGCAGATTGAATGAGTAGGGTAACACCAGATAACTAGAAAATCATACAATTTTCTGCAGTAGAGATTATGGTCATTCAGGCATATGATGATCAATCAAGTCAATAAGTACTACTGACTGAATGAAACCAGAAAGTTGGTCTCAACACCTGCTGCTCCTTAAACACAAAGAGCACATTTGTTCCTAATGGCCTGTGGTAAACTTTTAAAACCAAAAGCAGCAGTTAAAACCCCAAGGTAAATAAACTCTTAGGTAAACACATAAGTCATTTTACTATTTGATCTTTAGCTTGTCCAGAATGCACCTGCTGCTTTCAAACTTACTTATATTCAGTGGTGATTCTGACTTTTACACCTACAGGTCAATGCCAAAGTAGCAATGAGTAGATAATGTTACTCAACATGTTATCACTGGAGAGCTGGCTTCCATGGAAAGATAAAAGGGATGTGAATATTACATAATAAATTTGAATCAAATAGTTTAACACAGTCTGACTTTAATACAGTTGAATTTACATCTCAAAAAGCTCTTCTGGGAAAGGGAACTAACATAGCTCTTTATGCAATGAAGTTTTATGTCTGAGGCACTGAAAGTCTCAGCTTCTACCCCCAGTATTGCCATAAGTCAGAACTGAGCAGTGCTGTGGTATTATAAAAAGGTAGATAGAGATGATAGATAGATAGATAGATAGATAGATAGATAGATAGATAGATAGATAGATAGATAGATAGATAGGAAGGAAGGAAAAGGTTTTTCCTTTTACTCAGACATAAAGAGCAAATTAGAGATCACAGGAAGGAAAGTTGAGAGAAGGCAAGTAAATTAGATGGGTCAATTATATGGTGACAGGCAGAATTAAACCTTTAGTGGTGAATTTAATGTAGTATGTTCAGATGTAGGATTATAATGATGTACACCTGAAGCATATGATGTTGTAGTACAATGTTTCAACAAAAAGGAACCAAAAATTTTCAAATTTACCAAGAGATTAGATCTTAATTGTAATCACCATTTTAAAAATTACAATTTTAAGGAGTCAGGTGATAGCGAAGCGGGTTAAGTGCATGGGGCGCAAAGCTGCAAGGAGGGGTTAGGATCCTGGTTCAAGCCCCCAGCTCCCCACCTGCAGGGGAGTCACTTCACAGGTAGTAAAGCATGTCTGCAGGTGTCTCTCTGTCTCTCTTCCTCTCTATCTCCCCCTTCTCTCTCAATTTCTCTCTGTCTCTATCCAATAATAAATAAATAAATAGTTAAATAAATAAATGACAATTTTGTACATGTCACACAGGTGCTAATTAATGCTATAGTGGTAATCATATTGTAATGTATAAATTTATCAAATAATTATCTGTATATTTTAAGTGTATACAATGCTGTTAATATCTCAATAAAATAAGTACAATTGGAAAAATACGATCAACTGTTAGCTGTTAGACCAATTAAAAATAGCACAAGTGTTTTTATTTTACTTTCATAATGAACTATTCTAATCCCTGATGCTAGCTTGTATATTATGCACAAACTATATGTACATACATGTAAAGAAGAAAAAAGTGAAATGTTTAAAACTACTATAATCTTCCATTTAGTTCAAGTAACCTGTTAAGAGATCCAGTTACTGTTTATAAACAAAGAAAATGAAAATGGGGAGTCGGGCGGCAGCGCAGTGGTTTAAGCCATGTGGTGCAAAGTGCAAGGACAGGAGTAAGGATCCTGGTTTGAGCCCCCTGCTCCCCCCCTGCAGGGGAGTAGCTTCAAAGGAGGTGTCTTTCTCTCTCCCTCTCTCTCTTCCCCTTCCCTCTCCATTTCTCTCTGCCCTATCTAACAACTACAACATCAATAACAACAACAATAATAAAAAACAACAACAATAAAAAATAAGGGCAACAAAAGGGAAAATAAATAAATATATAAAGAAAATTAAAATGTAATATTCTTCAATTCTATCATTCCTCAGTTCTTCTTAAAAATATTTTTAATTTAATAAATAAATAAATATTTATTCCCTTTCATTGCCCTTGTTGTTTTTCATTGTTGTTGTAGTTATTATTGTTGTCGTTGTTGGATAGGACAGAGAGAAATGGAGGGGAAGACAGAGAGGGGGAGAGAAAGATAGACACCTGCAGACCTGCTTCACCACCTGTACGTAAAGTGACTCCCCTGCAGGTGGGGAGCCAGCGGTTGGAACCAGGATTTTTCCTCTGATCCTTGTGCTTTGCGCCACCTGCGCTTAACCCGCTGCACTACCACTGGACTCCCTTATTCCTCAATTCTTATTATTCACTTTAGATTTAAATTCAAAGTATTCCAAGTATAACTTTGAAGTTTACAAAACCTGATTTTGAAAGAAAAAATCTACTGGTTCCTATCTGTCAGAGTATACCCTTTTCTAAGCTGACTTAGATTGAGAAAAAACTGGAGAAACTCATAATTGGTATAAATATGGAGAGAAAAATAAGATATCAGATTTCCTACCAAATAATTACAGGATGAAAAAAAAGAAAAAGTCACCCAAAAGGATAGAGATAATACATTGTAAAATTTATATCTACTCAATTTTTATTTGATCCTGTTTTCTTTTAGAGTTGAGATATAAAAATACCATTTATTTTCAGTGCTATATAATTTTCAAAAAATCTTAAAGATGAATCATATGAAACTCTACTTTTGTGTATTTAAAAACAGTTCAATTAATCCTGTTATGTATAAATCATTCTATTAATAAATTTTAATTCTGGAATATATATATATTCATATTCACATACTTGAATAGAAGCAGTTATATATAACCAAATCTAAATGCAAAAATAGTCTTTACTAGTTCAGTGAGTCTAAACTGATGATATTTAATAAACCATGTCATTTTAATAAGCACTCTTGGCATCCTGTGCTCATAAGATGAATTATATATTTTATAGCTCAGTTTTAAAGAAAAAATATGAATTCCATTTTGCTATTTTTCAGACACTACAGAGAACAGAGGCCACACTTCATTTCTTTCTTGATTGGTTTATAAACAGAAACTGCTTGTTTTCTCTCATTTTTGTGTATGTTATATATAAGATTTGAATCAAGTCCAGGAAATGAACAAATTGAAGAAAGAAATGAATCCAATTAAATTGAAGTTTCTAACATTAGGCTTTCTAATTATAGGCTTTTCCCAGATCTGATTTAATAAAGTTCAATCTAAAAAAAAATCATACAAGAATTTTTGCATCAGAATAAATATCGCAAAAAATACAAGAACCTAAAAAATTTTATCCTTTTAAAAATTTATTTATTAATTAATTTTAACAAGAGAGAGATACAAATAGAAAAAAACTAGAGTACTGTAGAGCTCTGGCTTATGGTGGAGATAGTTCCATCTTTTCTACAACCTCTTTTTCTCTAAGCATATGTTGTGTAGTCCTTTACTTCAATATGGGCTTTTACTAGAAGCCCATATAGAAGCAACAACTAATCATAATACTGTAGGGATAACTAGACAGGTTTGGAGGCTTCCACATCCTCTCCCTCTCTCAGAACCATGCACTTGAGTTATTGGTCTTGTCTTGCTTGCTCAGATTTCTTTGTGTTCCTTCTTTTAAATCCTGTACTAAGTATTCTCTTCTAACTCAGCTATGTGAACAGGCTGTCCTTTGTGACTTGGATCAACTCTAAATTATTTACTTCTAATCTTTTTCTTCAAGATGGTGTCACACTACCAGTAGACATCTTAAACAGTATAACTATATTCTACCTGAAAGGAAAACAAATGATTATACTTACATAAATACTTATAAGATATTGGCAATGGAAATGTTATGAGATATCAAAAATGACAAATGAAAGATCAGAATGAAATATCAGTGGATTGATCTCTGAGAAACAGACAGATGGGTGTAGTAAATTACTTAGCTCAACAGTGAGTATTGTTTCTACTAAATTTAGAATAATTTAATCATCGTTAAATTATATGGTTCCATTATTTCAGTGTAGATTTACTAGCCAAGTAAGTGACTTTCCTAATTTTGTCTGATACTTAATTCATGTATACATAAAATAGAAACAATAATACAGACATCTTTAAAAAAAGGTAAATATTAAATTAAGACATGTGTGCCTCCCTCAAATACTCCAAAGCTAACCTATCAGACTACATAAGGACTACAAAAAGTTAAATAAGGGCAAGATATTGACATACTTTAATGATGACTCTTTAGCCACTACCAGGCCACTCCATTACCTGGGGCCCTAGTCAGCGAGTCCTGGGATCTCCACAGAGACATGATGGGCATAGACCTCTAACAGATCTCTCTTGCCACAGTCACTGGTCATCTCCATTAGGAACAACATAATGGACCCCTCTGTGGGCCCCTATAGGACCTTGCCTTCAATGTGGATCGATAATGACAGGAAATGTACTCCAAAGGGAGACTGGACAATAGACTCTACCTACTACCCAAGGAAGATGGGTTCTGAAATTAGTGCAACCTAGAATGTTCCTAGCCGTGACCACAGAATGTGAGCTTGGACCTACAGGGATGCAGAAGTTACATAGGCTCCTGATCAAATAAATGGGGTTTACAGTTAACAATACTTTCTCCCGATTTGGATGCTATTCTCGTCCCTGATCCAGCTTTCTAGTTCTTTTTCCAACTATGACACCATCTCCCCAGACAATAACCTGGGTCCACCTGCATACTAGATATCAGGCTCAGGAAAAAACTAGTAAAGTTATGTGCCTCTTGGAATATACCTAAAATAGACCTACTAGCTTTTTCCAAAATGAAGACCCCAAATCTTCATCAGCAATATTCTTGCCTTTAGGTTCATGATTAGTCAACAATTTGTTTGGCTTTATGTTGGTATGATTCTAATTCTGCTTCTAAAAACCCCTTCTGTTTCAATGGTTTAATCCCCCCTGCTTAACACTGTATTCTATTTACATAACCACTGTTAATGAAGCACTGCCCTGCCTGCAGGGCATTGCTTTAATCCCCACTGGTTCATGATGTCTTTTTGCTCCACCCCCTCTCGTAGTATACCCTAATTTGCACCAGTCACTTTTCGCTCCAACCTCTCTACATCACATCCTGTTTACACCCTACTTGGCAAGTATATATATAAGGACCGGATGTGAGTTGTAGTTGAGTTGAGTTGAGTTGAGTTGAGTTGAGTTGAGTTGAGTTGAGTTGAGTTGAGTTGAGTTGAGTTGAGTTGAGTTGAGTTGAGTTGAGTTGAGTTTGGCTTAGATTGTGCTGCATTCCACATTAATAAAGAGATACTGCGTACAGCTCAGCCATAAGTCTCTGTCTCCTGCCCACGAAGCTAACCCGGCCGCTTTATATGTTAACTCTTCTTTCAGCCACCAGGTTCCAGATGCTAACATGATGCCAACCTAACTTCCCTGGGCAGAGGACTCCACCAATATGTCCTGGAGCTCCGCCTCCCCAGATCCCTGCCCCACTAGGGAAAGAGAGAGATAGGCTGGGAGTATGGATCAACCTGCCAGCACCCATCTTCAGCAGGGAAGCAATTACAGAAGCCAGACCTTCTACCTTCTGCACCCCATAATGACCCTGGGTCCATACTCCCAGAGGGATAGAGAATAGGAAATCTATCAGGGGAGAGGACTGAACATGGAGTTCTGGTGGTAGGAATTGTGTGGAATTTTACCCCTTTTATACTATGGTTTTGTCAGTATTTCCATTTTATTAAAAAAAAAAGACGTGCCATCTCTCATCCACAGCATCTATGATCACATTGGGCAGATAACCTGTTTAATCTACATACGCCCACCACCACCCCGAAAATGGAATAAATTAGAATAATCCACAACATCTAAGACCACATTGGGCAGATAACCTGTTTAATCTACATCTGCCTACCACCACCACCACCCCCAAAATGGAGTAAGTTAGAACACTCATATCTATCTACATGAAAATATTTTTCTTTTCAACCTTTACTCAGTTTCTTTGCTATTTTTTTAAATATCATTCATCATTAAAAATGGCAAGGGAAGAAGTCACTGTAGTACATTCTAATTCTGTCCTTTATAAGTGTGACCTGCACCTCAATTTTAGGTCTGCATAAGTAAGAAGTGAAAATCAAGAGTTTGGCTTGGCTATTACCACCTGGATGCTTTTCTTGGGCAACATCCTCCTGGGTTTGACTGTTTCATAGACCTATTTGCCTTGGCTTTTAGGTTTGTTTGTACAGGCCAGTACTCTCAGTTTTAAAGATTATTCAAGATTATAGTGACCTATTTTTATTTAATGGTTCATTTTCTTTATAAGAGTGGGAGGAGAGATACACACAACAAAAATAAACAAGCAACCCCCCCCAAAAAAAATAAAGAAACAAAACACCTCCTCACAAGCCTGATGAGTTACATCCAGGCTTTTTCAGATGAATATAGGCCAGGAGAGAATAACTAGGTCACAAAGTACTGGACACCCAGCCCAGGAAAATGTCAGAAGTTGGATGCTCTACTTTTCTGTCTGGCCCTAGCTCAACTAAATTCCCAAATGAACCCTATGTACTTTAAGAAACAAAAATGGGGGATCCAGACAGTGGCACACCTAGTTAAGTGCACACATTACAGTGCACAAGGATGCAGGCTCAAGCCCCCATTCCCCAGCTGCAGAGGGAAAGCTTTGTGAGTGGTGAAGCAGGGCTGCAGGTGTCTTACTGTCTCTCTCCCTCTTCCCTCTCAATTTCTCTCTGTCTCTATCCAAATAATGAATAAATATAAAACCATTAAAAAACAAACATAAATGATCCTTAAGATGCTTTCTTCTGGGCACATGAGAAACACTGGTACCGTTAATTATTAGTGAGATTCTTTTTCATTCTGAAATTAAAAGCCACAGAGAAATAAATCAATAGCTTAAGAAAATGCCAATAAAAGATGAAGTATAGAAGATGATAATAATAACATACTACTTTTAGCTGCTAATGGAAAGATGAGGTTTAAAATTATTATCATACAAAATATAATCTAGCATAATCTTTAAACAGTCCCACATGTATAAACATGTTGCTATATATTACCTCTTTTTTTGTTTGTTTGTTTGTTTCTTCAACTTTCCTTCCTGTGACTTCTAATTTTCCCTTTGTGTCTGAGTAAAAGGAAAAACCTATGGATTCATAGTGCAGGCACTGAATGCTGCCCATCCATATTGTCACCGTGTCATGTCTGGGTTCAAGTCCAAGTCCTCTCACATTGGTAGATGTGCACTCTAACAGATGAATAATTTCTTGAGCCCCTCAGGACTTTTAAATATATCTTTTCCATTGAAGAGGAGTAATGAAGTTAAGGAAAGAGGTGTTTTGGGTTGGTGCCAGGAAAAAGGGTGTCCCATTTTCTATAGGGCTTTACTTTAGTGGTTTTCTAAACCCTATTCCATGCCTAAGGCTTTCTCTTTCCCTAGGAGCAGAAAGAATTTTAAATTTGTATCCTATTTTTTCATTTATATTTCACTTTTCTTGAAATATAATTTATTTACCACGTTTTTCTCTGTGTGCTCCATTTTGGATAGCTTTTATTTCTTAAATTTCACTCACTGATCTTCTATCTAGAATCTTGAATATTATTAGTCTCAAGCACTGTTTTTTTTTTTCTCAGACATTGATTTCTAGAAGATCATTTTAGGTATTTCCTTGTGTCTGTGTCTCCATTTAACATGGTCAAAATTTTCTCTAGCTTCTTGAACATATCCAATGTTCTTGTCTAAGAATGTTATCATCTCTGCCACTTGTGTCTGTTTATACTTATTAATGTTTCTCCATATTATGAGTTCCATTCCCTGCTTCATTGCATTTTGATAATTTTTAAATGAATGCAAGTTCTTTTGAATTTTCCCTATTAATATTTAATAATTTTACATAAATATTATTTAAATTTGTTTAAGAATCCAGTTAGGGTAGTTGAAAATATTTTAGTCTTTTCAAAGTTTGCTTTTAAGTTTTGTTAATGTGGGATTAAAGCATTCCTTGTTCCAAGGCTAATTTTCCCCACCCTTTATTTAAGTACACTCCCTCCAAGGTCTTGTGAATTACAAGTTTGTTTTTTTTTTCACTTTGAAGATTGTAAAAATTATTCTCAGTTCTCAGTAAATTCAGGCATTGTCATCTCTTTGGGTTGTTCTTTCACTGATTTTTGGTATTTTCTTTACCTGATTGCTAATCAGTACTTAACTGCAGTTTTGGGGTGAAGAATCTCCCCTATAGCTCCTGAGTCCTTTCTGTCTGTGAAGTTCTCTCTCTAGTACACTGCCTTGGACTCTAGGTCTTCTGGCCTACCTGTGATTCCATCAGTGTCTCCTTAAGTGAGAGATAGCATTGAGCATCTAACTCTGCCTGCCTTTCCTTTCTCCATCACAGACTAGAGGCAGAGAGAAGTAGGTAAGCAGTTTGTTTACTTCCCATTTTCTATGCTTCATTTCATATGTAGACTAAAGATCAATGATTGAAAAGCTTTTGTTTCATGTATTTGACTTTTAAGTTATTTCAGGTAGAAGGCACATACACCTTCCCTTATTCCTAGTTAGAAGTGGAAATCCTGATCCAGCTTTCTAGTCCTATTTCCAATTCTGACACCACCCCCACAAACAATACTTTTAGCCCGCCTGCATGCTAGCTGTCAGGCTCAGACAAAAGTTAGTAAAGTCATGGGCCCCTTGGAATATACTTAAAATAGACTTCCTAGCTTTTTCTAAAATGGAGACCCCAAATCTCATCTACTATATTCTTACTTTTAGGTTCCTGGTTATTAAACAATTTGTTCTGCTTTATATCTTAGTGCTTTTCAGCCACCAAGTTGCAAATACTACAATGCTGCCAACTTGAATTCCCTGGGCAGATGACCTCACCAGTGTGTCCTGGAGCCCCACCTCTCCAGAGCCCTGGCCCACTAGGAAAAGTTAGGAACAGGCTGGAAGTATGGATCAACCTGCTAAAGCCCATGTCCAGTGGAGAAGCAACTATAAAAGACAGGCCCCACACCTTCTGCTTCTCATAAAGATATTTGGTCCATACTCCTAGAGGGATAAAAAAAAAAAAAAAAAAAAAAAAGGGAACTTTCCAATGTGGGGGAGAGGATACAGAACTCTGATGGTGGGAACTGTATGGAATTGTACCTCTCTTATTCCACAATCTTGTTGATCATTAATAAGTCACACACATAGGGGAGTCGGGCTGTAGCGCAGCGGGTTAAGCGCAGGTGGCGCAAAGCACAAGGACCGGCATAAGGATCCCGGTACGAACCCCGGCTCCCCACCTGCAGGGGAGTCGCTTCACAGGCGGTGAAGCAGGTCTGCAGGTGTCTATCTTTCTCTCCCCTCTCTGTCTTCCCCTCCTCTCTCCATTTCTCTCTGTTCTATCCAACAACGACAACAACAATAATAACTACAACAATAAAACAACAAGGGCAACAAAAGGGAATAAATAAATATTTAAAAAAAATTAAAAAAAAAATAAGTCACACACAAAAAGAAGTGAAAATCCCAAATGCATTTTTGTATAATTATTTCCTTAACTATGTTCAGAGATTTGTGGAATGAAGGCTTCTGGGTTATGATTTAGGTCATATTTTACTTTAAACTTTTTCTTGAATTTTTAATATTGGTGATGTACCACATTTACTTAAAAAACATTAATCATTTATTCATTGAACATTCCCTACCCTAAATAATAAAAGATAATGGTAATCAACATAACAATTTAAAATATCTTATTTTTTATGCATCAAAATTTGAGACATTCAATCTAGTTCCCTCTCTTATATTGATTAAATAGTGATTTATAAGACTATAAGTTAATAGGAGTGCATATTAACACCATGCTTGTCATCAAAGGTCTCTGTCTCTACCGCCACCCCCTTATAGTGGAGCTGAAAATCTATCCTTTCCCTCCCCCCAGAATTTTTATTTTTACTTTTGTGCAATACTCCAAAGTATTAGCAATTTAATAATGCTTTGTAACTATACGATTACAGGGATCTAGATCCACATCATACCCACCACCAAAATTCTGTGCTCCCACTCCCAATCTCTATAGCAACAATTCTTTCAAAGTCTTGTAGATGGGTTATATTTTTTCTTTGCAAGTACATGTGTTTTAATCCTTTATAGTTCATATGTAAGTGAAATAATCTGAGAATTGTCTTTTACCTCCTTGCTCACTTCTCTAAGCACAACTACATCCAATTTCATTCATTTTTCCTGAAGGACACAATATCACCTTTTCAAATTGCAGAGTAGTACTCCATGGGGTATATGCCCCCTAACGTTTTACCCAGTCATCTATCAATGGGTATTTAGGTTGCTTTCATATCTGGGCTAATGTTAATAAGGCAGCTATGAACATGATGCATATGTCCTTTTGAATTAATGCATATATCCCTTTGAATTAGTGTTTCCAAGTCTTATGGATAAATGACTAGGAGTAGAATTGCTGTATCATAAAATATTTCCATTTTTATTTGTATAAATATTCTCTATACTCTTTTTCATAGTGACTTCACCCATCAACAATGTAATAGTGCTTCTCTTCCTCCACATAATCATATACATAATGGAAAAAAAAAGATTCCATTAATAAGCTCAGAAAAAGGGCCAGGGAGATGTTTCACTGGGCAGGCTGCCTGCATTGTTATGCATGTGACCCAGGTATGAGTCCCAGCACCACATAGGAGGTACTAAAGAAATGGAGGAAGCTTTGGTGCTAGGTGCTTCTCTCTCTGTTTCTACCTCCACCTCCATCTATCTCTATCTGAAAAAAAAAAAAGTGTCCTGGGAGCAACAAAACCATGTAAGTGAGAAGTCCTGCTTCCACTAAATAAATAAACAAACCAATATAGTAAATTGGAAAGCAATAAAATATATACAGTAATCTTTGACTTTCTATAAGCAGATGACAAACTAAAAGAAAAAGAAATAAAGAAAATATTTTTATCCTTGGTTTTTACTTTTTGCTGTTCCACCCATCAAATTAATTCATTGACATTTCTTTTAATACTTAGCAACCATCTGATTTTTCCTCTACATAGAAAATAATTTACACCAGGTAAAGAGCCTAAGTGATAATTTCCAGGTCATTATTTTGGGGGCACCTGTTTGTTAGTGCAGCCTAACCTGTACTAATATACATGATCACTAGGGGTCAGGCACTATACTAGGCACTTTATATTAATTATCTCATTAAATCCTCAGAGTAATACTATGAGGAATGTGCTCCTTTTTAAATAAATATTTTATTTATTTATTTGATAGAGACAGACACAGAGAAATTTACAGGGAATATGAAGGTAGGGAGGGAGGGAGAGAGACAGAGAGAGATTTTTGTAGCACTTCTTCACTATTGGTGAAGCTTTCCCCTTGCAACTGGGGATCAAGGGATCAAACCCAGGTCCTTGTGCGTTGCAACATGTATGCTGTACTGGGAACATCACCACTTGCCCCCTTTCTCTCTCTCTCTCTCTGTTTTACAGAAAGCAAAACTGTAGTTTATGTTGTTCAAGAAACTTGCACAATGTCACAAATAAATTCCATAAATCTAAAAGCCTGATTCCAATATACCTTTCTCTCTCTCTCTCTCTCTCTCTCTCTCTTTCTCTCTCTCTCTCTCTCTCTCTCTTTCTCTCTCTCTCTCTCTCATTTCTTCCTTAGGATTTATCTATTCATTTTATATGAGAGAGGCCAGAGAACTGCTTGGTCACATGAGGATCAAACCTGGAGTTTCATACACGCAAGTTCTGCTTTCTACTTACTCAGCTACTTTGTCAGTCTCTTTCTCCCTCCCTCTCCCCCCTCTCATTAATCAATTAATACATGTTTGAGATAAACACATTACTTAATAGTCAAAGTTAGGGTCCCATGGTTACTCTGTATTTGGACCCATCTTTTGAGACCAAAAAGTGATTTGGGCTTCATCACTAGAAGTCTAGCTTATATGGAAACCCTGAGTATTGATAGGAAGAATTATAGAACCAGGATAACTTACATTTCATTTGACAAGTATTTAAGAAATGGTGTTGACTAGGCACTTTGATATATGATTGTGAAGATATAAGCAAAGAGATGATGATAGGGCAGAGGGAATTGGAAAAAATTAAGAGAGGAGCTGATTGCCTACAACAGCCTATGAGAAAGCAAAATGGACATTACTATTCTACTGTACATAGAGGAAACTGAGTTATTTGTCTTCTGATGAATCCAATCATATACAATTACTATTGGCAGGGCCAGACATCAGTTCCTGGTCACCTGACTACAAACATCCCAAAGAATCTATTATGTGGAAGTGTCAAGATATGGGAAAATGGTGTTTATTTGTTATTTATTTTATTTTATTTTATTTTATTTATTTTTTAGTGTCTTTATTTATTGGGTAAACACAGCCAGAAATTGAGAGGGTAAGGGGAGACAGAGAGGAAGAGAGACAGAGAGATAACTGCAGCCCTGCTTCACCATTCGCAAATCCTTACCCCTGCAGGTGGGGACTGGGGGCTTCAACTGGGGTCCTTGTATTGTACATTATAGTATGTGCACTCGATCAGGTGTGCCACCACCAGGCTCCCAAGGAAGATGATGTTTATAAGTATGAACTGTATAGCTTTTAAAGAATCACTGCTAGGCTAATATGGAAACATATATCACATTTTAAATTGAATTCTTCTGTTTTCCATATGAAAGGACAAATTATGTCATACACAATCAGATATTTGCTTTCAGAGATGTGATACTAAATTTGTTCTATGTGATGCAGAGAGAAACCAGTCATGCAGGCCAGAGAACCGGGTTCCTGTGAATGCACTACAGTGATAACTGGATCACAATATTTCCGACTTAGCTTCTATACATATAGTTCAATTTAAATAAACTCCAAATTCTATTTAGTGCTTGCTGTATTCTCACTGCATGATTAGGATGAAAAGAACTATCTAATGCCTCCTCAGAGTGCTCTTACTATTCTAAAATATAACATGTACAGGGCTGTGTTTTAAAAATAATTGATTACCACAGTGGAGATATTCGCCATTATGTCACATTAGTTCCCTGCTTTTCTGGCTCCGTGGAGGAAAAAAAATCATGTGATTAACTGACTTTATGCATATCTGCAATGCTGATAAGTATATTTTCATTTTCAAAGTGAGACAAAACGACCTTCCTAAGACACATGCAAGGATCCCTTCCAAAGGAATACAAATCTTTGCAGCATTAATAAGCCAAGCAGCATTAGAGACATTGCTAGCATAAATTTACCATTTTATAGATTGCTGATGTAGGAAATGAAGTTAACTATAAAAAAGAGGATACTCTGTCACCATAGATGCCTTATGTGAATACACTTATTCAGAGAAAAATGTATTATCTATGTATATGAATTCATTTCTAAAACAAAATCCTGGTGCATGAAAATTACATAGCATACTCACCTGTCTTTCATTAAATTATAAAGCAGATAGTGCTTTTCTTTTTTTTTTTTTTACCTGTAACCATCAAGAAATATTTAGCTGATTTTTGTTTAGTTTTCTTAACAAGTCTTCTTATTTAGAACTTTGCCATCAGTTAGTAATTATTTTCCAAAATTCAGTTATAAAAGGGAAAAATGTTTGCTGGAATTTCTTAGTCTTAACAATATTAACACTGGGGCTGGAACATTCTTTGTTAGTAGGTAATTGTGGGGTTCAGTAGCCATCCTGTTCATTATAAGTTATTTATCATCTCAAAATAGATCTCAATATTAACTTCTTTCACACTGTGACTATAACAACCTACTTTATCTGTGGACATTGTCAATTGTCCTGAAGAGGAGATGGAAGGTAGGGAGCAAAATCATCCAACCGAGAACCACTGACATTTACTGATGGTGCTACATTACTTCTGTTATCTTACTCAACATTGAAAGCTAAAAGATTCAACAAACTATCATGAAGCAAAAAATCTCCTTAGAAATGACTTCAGTGATTCAGCTTTTTAAATCCATTAAGGTGACGGAGATTCACATATGTGTCAAGATGGGATTAGGGTCTTTATGTGAGAAGGGGGTCCAAAACTGAAGAAAACATGTATAGATAATATATTTATCATCCATCCTATGGTTTCTCTATAGGCCTGAGTTCAATTTAGTCATATCTAAGTTCAAGAGAAATGTGAGATTGTTCAGATTTTAGAATAGTTGTGGGGGGCAGGGAGACAGCATGATGGTTATGCAAAGAAAATCTCATGCTTGAAGCTCCAAAATTCCAAGTTCAATTCCCATCCCACCCATCCCCAACCCCACTCCACTTGAGCCAGAGTTCAGCAGTACGCTGGGTGGAAAAATAGAATAGCATTGGATTCTTCCTGGTTCCAAGGTATCTAAAATGGTCATTTTACCACAAGTTCAGGCAGATTAAATATTCCCTCAAAGGGTCTGATGAAGCCCCAGGGACTTTACCCTTGGATGTTCCTTTAAACACACACACACACTGAAAGGAAATTATAAAATTTGAAAAGAGTTAGAACAAAAGTACTTAAGACTCAGAGGTATCCTTGGTCATGCTGGTTGGCTTGTTGATTCATCATCTATGTGGTATGTGCCATGTGTCAGAACCAGTGCTAGACACAGAGTACATAATAGTAAGTAGGGTCTCACTCCGCCTCAGAGAGATAGGTCTACTCTCAGGGAAGGGACACTATCATTTATTAAAGTCCAACCCAAGGGCCATCATCTAATGTCCAAACTGGATAGTATCATTCATATTTTTATAACGGGACAAATATTAAAATCTGCTGAATAACTTGCTTAATTTTACAGAATCAGAACTCACACAAGAAGCTAGCTATATCTATCCCCCAAATATATAATTTTAGATATACATGAAAGCCATGTAATTATAATAAATGTACTAAGTGGGGTCAAAAGGCAGTTCACCTGGTAGGGCATGTACCTTGCACCCAGCCCCAGTGTCACATGGGAGATCCAGGCCCCACCCAGGAAAGCACTGGTGCTATGATCCATTGCCCTCTCTCTGAAATAAAAATAATGAAAATGTAGGCTGAGGAACAGTAAAAATCACACATATGTGAGGTCCTGGTGCTGCAAAAAGAAATACACACACACACACACATATATATAAAGTAAACTATCAAATATGTGTGTAAGTTTAAGTGATAGTATAGAGGAAACGGTGCTAAATGTGCCTGAAAGTATAAGTGACAACTTCGTAGAATAGGGACTATACCAAATCTTTAAATAAGAATAATTATCTTATCATCTCATTGACTCATAAAAATGGTTAATAGTCAAAAGCAACTGAAAGTCAACCACATACGAAAGCATTGTGCTGAGTGTTAGGATGTTTAGGCAGTGTTTCTCAATGTGTAGTACCAGGATTAGCATGTATATATTGGCTTTTTATTTTTTATTGGAGGATTTATGGTTTACAGTAAATAGTAAATAAATTTGTTGGTACATGTGAAAATTTTCTCAGTTTACTGCAAAATACTCTTAATGCCTAGGACCTCCTCTACCATCTGGTATAGGAATTTTTAATAATTGCAAATTCTCAGACCCCAGACACACAGAATCAAAAGCTCTAGGGACAAAATTCCAGAAGTTTCATTTTCATAAGTTTTTCAGGTGATTATGATGAATAATAAACTTTTAGGAGCACCAGTAAATAAATTACACAGCAGTTCATCACTTAAATAGTAATACTTGAAATTAATGGTATAAAGAAGAACTTTCAGCTGTGTTGAGGTTTTAATGCTATGACTAGTAAATTAAGTGTAAATTTAGATCTTGCAACATTATCTTATGAGACTCTATTGGTGTTTTATGCCCCTACCCCATTCGCTGCCACCATATCGAAAATGAATTAATTACAACTTTATATAAAATGTTAAACTTGTCATATCAAAACTTTTTTTCACTTTATGTAACTCTAACTAAGAATGACCTTTATTTCAGTAACTATCTTATTTGGTCACTGGAGGACCCTGGGCTCCTCAGGTTAATAGTAAGTTCTTATCTATCCATGGGTAGAAGAATTAGTTGTGGGGACTACCAGGCTGATTTATGGGAGGTTCTATTATTATTACTGGTAGTTGAATTATCACAAAACTTTCCATTTCAAATCACTGCAAGGACAAAGAAGGTCCCTGCAGAGATGTCAGAAAAAAATAAGGGTTAGAGTAGACTACAATAAGATGAATTAATTATCAAGCATATTAAGGTGAATTTAAAATAATAAGCTATAGAAAGTATGCAGTTTGGAGCTCTACAATTGAAAACCATTAGCTGCGGACCCTTGACTGGACTATTTATAAATCCTGATCAAAGCACTCCCTAATGATTTTATCCATATTTTAAGATCAACCTTGACTATAGCACCTTCAGGGAAAGAAGACTGCAGTGATTTATTAAGATCCTATAGATCCAGAGACTCCTGTAGTGACCTCATAGACCGCTAATAGATAGAGAATGGGCTTTGCAGTATAAGTATCATTGCTAAGCACAAAGTATAAAAGTACTAAAGAGAGTGGGGGAGTTAGGTCAGAAGACCAGAAACTGCTTAGTTGGAAGCTTCAAAGTCTCTTTCCTATATAATAATATTCTTTCCATGTTTTCTTATCAATATTTGCTATGGGATTTGTGATGTCACCATGGTATTCTGCACTTCAGTTCAAATAGATGTATAGAAGCTTCCCTACACCAATAAGCAATTCTCAGATACTTGCAGTGTATTTGGGAATTCAAATAAATTCTGACACTACCAGTTCATCAATAACAATACCCTCCTCACCTACTTCCTACTTCACTTCCCTTAATTACTCTAAGGCTAACTTTGTCAGGTAAGTAAGGACTATAAAAGCTGGATAAGGGCAAGAGAATAGCATACTTTAATGATGGTTCTTTTGGTTACAACCAGGTCACCCCATCACCTGGGGCTCTAGTCAGGGAACCCAGGGATTCTGACATAGATATAATGGGCCTATACCTCTAATAGGTACTTCTCTCCACTGTCACTGGTCATCTTCATCAAGAACAATATTGTGGGCTCTCCTGTTGACCTCTACCATGCCGTCAATGTGGAACAAGAATGGTAGGGACTGCCCCACTCTCTGAAGGGAGACTAGGTCAACACACTCTGCCACTCAAGGAAGACCAGTCCTGAAATAAATGCAGCCCAGAATGTTCCTAGCTATGACCATGGAATACGAGCTCAGACCTACAGGGATGCAGAAGTTACACAGGCTCCTGTGCTGAATGTGGGTCCTAGATCAGATCGATGGGGTTTACAGTTAACAGTATTTATATACTTTCCCCATATTTGGAAGCTACTCTCTGCCCTGACCCAGCTTTCTAATCCTATTTCTAACCCTGACACCACCTCCACAAACAATACCTTTATTAGCCGACCTGCATGTTAACTGTTAGGCTCAGACAAAAGTTAGTAGTCACGGGACCCTTGGAATTTATCTAAAGTAGACTTCATAGCTTTTTTCCAAAATGGAGACCTCAAATCTTTTTTTTTTCCCTCCAGGGTTATTGCTGGGCTCAGTGCCTGCACTATGAATCCACTGCTCCTGGAGGCCATTTTACCCCCTTTTTGTTGCCCTTGTTGTATCCTCGTTGTGGATATTATTATTGCCATTGTTGATGTTGTTCGTTGTTGGATAGGACAGAGAGAAATGGAGAGAGGAGGGGAAGACAGAGAGGGAGAGAGAAAGAGAGACACCTGCACACCTGCTTCACCGCCTGTGAAGTGACTCCCCTGCAGGTGGGGAGCCGGGGCTTGAACTGGGATCCTTACGCCGGTCCCTGCACTTTGCGCCACATGCACTTAACCCACTGTGCCACCGCCCAACCCCCGAGACCTCAAATCTTATTGGCTACATTCTTACCTTTAGGTTCCTGATTATTAAACAATTTGTTCTGCTTTATATCTTAATGCCTTTCAGCCACCAAGGTGCAAATGCTACCATGATTCCAACTTGAATTCCCTGGGCAGATGACCTAACCTGTGTGTCCTGGAACTCCACCTCTCCAGAGCCCTACCCAGTAGGGAAAGATATAAGAAGGCTAAGAGTGTGAATCGACCTGCTAACACCCATGCCCAGCAGAGAAGCAACCATAGAAGCCAGATCTTCCACCTTCTGCACCCCATAGTGATCCTTGGTCCATACTCTCAGAGAGATAAAGAATAGGAAAGATTGCAATGGAAGGGATGGGATAAGAAGTTCTGGTGGTGGGAATTGTATGTAATTGTACCTTTCTTATCCAATGGTCTTGTCAATCATTATTAAATCATTGATCATTATTATCAACCAATCAATTAAAGGAAAAAATTCACAGATTAGGTCTCAAGTCTCCAATACTGCCTTCCAAATGTGATGTTGGTTGTCACCCCCAGGTCCTGTCAGAAGCCCTGTGCATCTGACTAACCAGCTATAGATTGAAAGTTCCCACAGCCCCTTCCTCAGTGGCAGGTGTCTATTGCAAATCCAGATTATTATCTGTGTTTCTGACCCACTGGCTGCCAAACAGAGGTTTGTTTAGCACCCTCCTTACGCACAATGAATATGTTAGAATGGCTCACAGAACCCATAAACCCTGATTACTCACTAGATGATCTATCTATTGTAAAGGACATTAATTGACAGCCTGATGACAAGAAACATAGGATGAAGTATGGGAATAAGTTGCAGAGCTTTCATGATCTCTCCAGGTTCACTGTTCTCTTCTTGTTCACCAATACGGAAGTTTTCTGGAGTCCTCTTCTTTTGGGTTTTAATGAAGGCTTGATTCCACAGGCATGTGAGACTAGTTAATGGACCATGGGTAATTGAACTCTATTTCCAGGTCCTCCTCTCCCAGGTCAGGTGGATAGCACTGAAAAAGTTTCTTCCTTTACTCATGTTGGTTTCCTTAACAACCAGTTTTCATCCTTAATTGTTTTCCAAAAGGTATCTTCATTAGGACAGTGAAAGATAACTTTATCATTCCAGACACTTAGGAAATCCCAAGGCTCTAGGGAGCTCTGTGACACAGGAAGTGTTGCTGTATGAGAAATATATTTTTGTAGCATGAGAGCGAGAGAAAGAGAGAGAGAGAGAGAGGGAAAGAGAGAGAGAGAACTGTGCATGTATATGGGGAGGTAAATATATAATATATATTTTCCCCCATAATACCACATTTCATTAAGCCTTCCACGATACTATTTATGATATATTTCTTCACTTCATTATGGCTTCTCTTCCTACCAACGTCTCCAAAGCAATACTCCTACAGTTTATTACTGTTTCTTGTCTATTAGAAAAAAAGTGCACTCAAATCAGTAGTACGTCTACAGTGACTTATTTTTTTAAATATGCATTTATTTGCTATTTTTAACTTGTTAGGACAGAGAGAAACTGATAGGGAAAGGGCTATAGAGAGAGAAAGAAAAAAGAAATACCTGCAGCACTGCTTCACCACTAGTGAAACTTCCTACTGCCTTGCAGGTGGGACCAGGAGCTTGAAAGTGGGTCCTTGTGCATGGTGTGCTCAGTTAGGTATGCTATCAGCCAGTCCTCCACACTGACATATTCTAAGTTAGGCAGGGAGTTCATTTTCATCTTGAAAAGATTTTCTCCAGGTAGGGAAGATGGCATAATGGTTATGCAAACAGATTTTCATGCCTGAGGTTCTGAAGTCCTAGGTTCAACCCCCTGCACCGCCATAAGCCAGAGCTGGGCTGTGTTCTGGTGTTTATCTCTGTTTTTTTTTCTCTTTCTCTCTCTCAAAAATAAAATAAATTAAATATTTAAAAAAGAAAAAGAAAAAATGATTTCCTCCATAAGTAGTATACTATATAACAGGTGTGCTATATTACAGTACTGAAAAGTTGACTTTCTCTGCCATGCATTGATCTAAATGTACCATTAGGTTAGAGTAACAATGTAATATTTAAATGATGACCTTTCAGAAAGCATAACAACAGTTTCTGCTACACTATTCTAGTACTCACAACTTCAAAGATACTAACCGATATAATTAAACATGGTTTCTTGGTCTATAAAATGTAGAGGTTACCTATCCCAGTCAAGTGGAACTGTGATGGTATTAAATACAATAATCCATGGAAAGATATTAACACTGTCCTAATAGATATCACATGAAAATTTAGCAGCAGTTTCTGCTGCTGTTATTATAGTAAGAGTTGTTGATTTTATTGTTGCTGTTATCATCCTATGAGTAATAAATATGCTTTATTTTCTTTTTTCTTGTCTTTTCTATTTTTTATAATTTTTTATATTTATTTATTTTCCTTTTTGTTGCCCTTGTATTTTATTATTGTTGTTGTAGTTATTATTGTTATTATTGATGTCGTCATTGTTAGATAGGACAGAGAGAAATGGAGAGAGGAGGGGAAGACAGAGAGGGGGAGAGAAAGATAGACATCTACAGACCTGCTTCACCTCCTGTGAAGCAACTCCCCTGCAGGTGGGGAGCCAGGGGCTCGAACCAGGATCCTTACATTGGTCTCTGTGCTTTGCACCACCTGTGCTTAACCCACTGCGCTGCGGGCTAGCGGGAGAAAGACCAGGAACTCCTGGGCCTGGTAATACAATTCTTTATTCATGCCGGAGCTCCAGAGTGAGCACAGCGGTTAAGCCACAAGGCGCCAAACCACAATGGCCGCCTCCCACTCTGCACTCCAGCTCTTCTCCAGGTCGGGACACTGGAGAGAAAAGAGAGAGTGAAACCAGGAACAGAAGAGGGCTTTATAGGGTAAAACCAGCAGTGGCAAGTCAGGAAAGGAGATAGCTGGGAAAGGGGGTGGAGAAAAGAAAGCCTTCACAGGCGGTGAAGCAGGTCTGAAGGTCTTTCTCTCCCCATCTCTGTCTTCCCCTCCTCTCTCCATTTCTCTCTTTCCTATCCAACAACGATGACAACAATAATAACTACAACAATAAAACAACAAGGGAAACAAAAAGGAATAAATAATAATAATAAAATAAATATTAAAAAATTAAAAAAAGAAAAGAAAGAGCAGGAAGGTAGAAAGCTTCTGTAGCAATGGTTGCTAGGGTTTTAACTGGCAGGATTAATAAACCCTGCAGGCAGGGAGGGTCTCAAGGTAGAAAGAAGTTAGATCAGGCAAAACAATGATTATGTAAATAGGCCATACTATCAGCAATGGAGCAGGCGGAGCCGGTTTAATGCCTGACACTGCGCTACAGCCCGACTCTCTAATTTTTTTTTTAAACTAGGATTATTACTGTTACTTGATGCCGGCAGGATGTATCCTTTGTTCCCAATGACTACCCTCCACCTTATTTTTTTGTTAGAAACAGTGAAATTGAGAGGGAAGGGGGAAACAGAGAGGGAGAGACAAAGAGAGACATCTGTAGCACTGCTTTACTATTACTGAAGCTTTCCCTCTGCAGGTGGGGATCCGGGTTTGAACCCAGGTTCTTGCTGTATGGCAATGTGTGTGCTCTGCAGGGCTCCTCTAGATATGCTTTCAATATCCTTGGACTCAGCCCAGTTTATGCAGTTATCATGCTATATCTATATATGAAAAATAATACAAATGTCAAAATCTATAAAGTTACCTTATCTATATGCCTTATAAATAAAGTGTATAAATAAAGACAGAATTGGGTGGGCATAATGGCTCATTTGGATAGTGGGCTGTTTTTCCATGTGTACAACCCAAGATTGAGCCCAGCCCCCCACTACCTCAAAGAAGCTTTGGAGCTATAGTCTCTCTCTCTCTCTCTCTCTCTCTCTGCCTGTCTCTTCATCTCTACCTAAAATTAATTAATCAAAATAAAAACAAAATTCCATTTCTAAGAATACCACACACTTTAAGACCTTTGAATGTTGTTAGTAGTGTTATCTTAAGCTGGAGTAAACTTTCCTTTTGTCCTAATATCTTCCCTATGATTGACACTCAAATGCCATCTCTCTTCTTTGATAAGGACTCAACATAATTAATCACTCTGTGCTATGACCAGGTAAGATTTTTCACTACCAGTGAAAAAGCACTTAGGACATGCTTAGCCACCTGAATTTCAGTCTCAAACTTAACTGCCCAACAATCATCTCACTGGATTAATACTTAAGCCTTTGCATAATCATTACGCAAATGACTGTCATGTCTGAGGCTCTGAGATCCCAGGTTCAATCCCCAGCATGGCCATAAGCCAGAGCTGAGCAGTGCTCTAGGTTCTCTTTCTCTCGCACACAAATAAATGAAGTAGTAAAAACAAACAAATGAAAAACCTATTCAGATATTTAAATGTAATAATACATCTTAATATAAATGTGTCCTTTCTGGTTGGATTTGGTTTTTCCAACTCCGTTTCCAGTCAGAGAGAATGTTGGTTGTCTTCCCTGATTCTTTCACCTCTTTTCGGCCCTCGCATTGCCTAATTGATCCCAGCTTCTAACTATCACTAAAACATATTAGTATTTTCCCCTACTATGACAACCTGGTTCAGGTCATCAAATTTTATTGTTAGTTTTCTCCCTGTGATCAATTATTAATCATTAGAATTATTATTAATTAGTATTGCTAGTAAAAGTTTCCACTTAGAAAAACATCAAGTAATATAAGCCATATGTAAGTCTTTATGGTTTATGGTTTTCTGTTTCCCTTTACAATTCATAAGACAACTGAGTATAATTCAATCTTTTGAAAGTGTTATTGAAAGTTTCCTTTCAGTAAATCAAACTAAAATTTAAGTCAGTGATTTGGTATGCAGACATTAGTATACTCATTTATAGCAGACACTGTGAAAATGTCATGTTATGATTCATTTTCCTCCTCTATCCAATTTCTGATACATGATTTAGAGAAAGTAGTGTTACTTTTATATGCTTCCACTACAATCAATTAAGAAAAAAAATTTTGAGGAAATTATGCCTACTGAAGTAAGGAAGGAAGTGAAAAACAACTACAAATGGTTTTGCACTCCTCTGTCTCTCATGAAACTCTCTCTTATGTGCAATAAATACATTTTTAAAATAATTAAATGTCAAAACTAAAGTTCAGTTGAAAGTATCAAGAAATTTACTTATTAAGCTTCCTCTAAAGTCAAAATTAAATGTGCTAATTTTGTTAATCTGAATTGTGCCTTTGCAAACAAACAAAAAATAAAGCAGTCACAGGTCATAGGTCATGGTCAGTTCAACTTACTTCATCTTTGTTATGCCAGTTTTAATTATTTGCATGAATACTCTTATAGATTTACCAAACCAAAAAGTCTAATTTATCATACTCCTTTCTATTTGGGAGGAACAACAATTTCCCTGTTTTATTTGACTCCTCAAATAGTGGAAACCTGGCATATTTGACTTCCATAAAGGCATTCAACTTCCCAGAGAGAAACCCCTGTTATTTTAGAAGCATGACAAATTCTTGTTTTCTATTTGATTCATTTTACATTTTAAAATTGTGTTCCAAGCTGGATTTTGGACACTGGTTGTGGAAATTACTTACTGGTGAACCAGTTTATATGATTCACATTGTCTAGCATGTCCGCCTTGAATATTTTAATGAAACTGACCATTTAGAGTTAAAATGTCAACAGAGTTAGGTGTTATCTGGTCAGTCCTATTAACCATTTTTCTGGGAACTAGAGGTTGTGCATATTGGACTCAACTATTCTTCACAGAAACTATTAGCATGTAATGTGTGGGTGGGGCTGGTATACCTAAACATGTTACCATGATCACCTAGTAGTTAGGTACCTGAAGCCCCATAACTGTAAGCAAACCTTCCTTATGAAACCAACTCTCAAATACTAACACACTCCCTTACTAGGCAGAACTGTCATCTGGGATCTGATCTACCATGAGTAACTCTCTTTTCATGAACTCACAAAGTCCCAGAATCAATATAGGTATCACATGATTAGTAAAGTACATCATACATTCTTCAAAAACCTTAAAACTCTATGGCCAGAGTGAATCCTAATGTAAATGATAGTTGTAGTTATTAATATTATGTAGAAAAGGTGGTACAACAAATGTAGCAATTGTTATCATAGTGAATCTATGGGCACAGTAGGATATATGATCAAATGTTGGAATGCTCTATATTCTCTGCTCACTTTTTTTGTAAACCTAGAGCTTCTTAAAAAATTAAAGTTTCCAGGTTTTAGCCATTACGAATTGTGCTGCTATGAACAGAGGTGTACACATATCTTTTGATTGAATGTTGTGGAGTCCTTGGGGTATATCCCTCGGAGAGCAATTACTGGGTTATGTAGAAGGTCCATGTCTAGCCTTGTGAGAGTTCTCCAGACTGCTCTCCACAGAGGATGGAGCAATTTACATTCCCACCAGCAGTGTAGAAGGGTTCCTTTGTCCCCACAACCTCTCCAGCATTTGTTGCTGCTGTCCTTTTTGATGTTAAGACATTCTCACAAGGGTGAGATGGTATCTCAAAGTTGTCTTTATTTGCAATCAGTGGGGTTTATAGTCAACAAAATTTATATACTTTTCCCATATTTGGAAGCTACTCTCTTCCCTGATCCAGCTTTCTAGCCCTTTTTTCCAGCCATTTTATCATCTCCCCAGACAATAACCTGGGTCCACCTGCATATCAGATGTCAGGCTCATGCAAAAACTAACAAAGTCATGGGTCCTTTGGAATATAATTAAAGACCTACTAGCTATTTCCAAAATGAAGACCCCAAATCTTCATCTGCAATATTCCTGCCTTTAGGTTCATGATTAAGCAACTATTTGTTTGGCTCTATATGTTAACTCTTTTTCAGCCACCAGGTTCCAGATGCTACCATGATGTCAGCTGGTACCATGATGTCAACTGGACTTCCCTGGACAGATGACCCCACCAGTGTGTCCTGGAGCTCTACTTCCTCAGAGCCCTACCCCATTAGGGAAAGAGAGACAGACTGGGAGCATGGATCGACCTGTCAATGCCCATGCTCAGCGGAGAAGCAATTACAGAAGCCAGACCTTCCACCTTCTGCACCTCATAATGACCTTGGGTCCATACTCCCAGAGGGTTAGAGAATAGTAAAGCTAACAGGGGAGAGGATGGGATACAGAGCTCTGATGGTGGCAACTGTATCCCTCTTATCCTATGATCTTGTCAGTGTTTCCATTTTATAAATAAATACATTAAAATTAAAAAAGTTTCTTATTTTAAAGGTTTTTAAAGTCATTGTATCAAGTGTAGGATGCCACACTACTAAGTACATATTTGAGATAGAAACAAAATGAAATCACATAAATTAAAATCTAAGGTTTACTGAGCCAATAGCACCTTAGTTCCCCAAACTTAACAGTTTCTACTTATTTACAGAAATTGGCCAGTGGTTGACTCTATTCAAGATTTAAGGTTGGAACTTAGAAGAGAGTTATGAAAGAATTGACAGATTTTTGTCACATAAATGATCTCCACAGTGAGATCCTGAATAGCTTGGTCTAAGATCCCTGCTTAGACAGTATGGCAAATTCAGTAAAGCAGGATTACTTTGAAGATGCTATTTTCTTACTACCAGGTTTAGCTATTCACCTCAAATGTCTCTTTACAAGTGGGATAGAATGGGCTTTAATTATTTTGGGAACATCAGCCCTTAGTGTAGAAAGCACAGCACATATTAATGCAAATGTTACGTACATGCAACATTCCCCACCACACTATCTAGAATGCAAACTCTACTCCTAACTCACTATCCCCTTTCTTGTTTTTTATTTTTGTTCTCCCTTCCCTCATGCACTGATCTTGGTTAAGCATACTATAACTATATGCTTTACTTACTTTATTGCTTTCTTATCCTACTAACATGAATACTGGGGGAAGGAGGGGAGAAGAGATTTTGTTGCTACTGTTACATCTCTAGCACCTAGACCAGTGCCTGGCATTTGATATGACTCCCTTTGATCTTTGTTAAATGAAATGAAGGAACCAACTCTCAGAAGAACAGAGTCTTATGGCAGCCTGGACACTGAAATAGAAAGGAATGCCAGCATGGGATCTAAACAGTAGCCCTGACTGAGGAAAATGTCACAGCATAAGAAAATTATTTATAAATAGAATATTTAAAGTTTAAGATCTTTCCTGCTCCATGTATTCTTAAATCCCTATTAAATATATGTACTCTGGGCTTTCACAATTTATTTTTGATGCACTGCATTGGGTAACTGTCTACTACCAATGAGAAGTGGGATGAATATAGTGTAATGACCAATATAATTGGCTGCTAGAATGTCCAGCCAATAAAGTTGGATGGAGGACTGAGTGAAAGAGCTTTCTGACTGAAATAAAGACCCTGGATTGCGCCCCGTATGGTTAGTAAACTAAGTGCAAGTGGTTGACCACTTGAGACAAATGCCAAACAGATGACATTTGAGAAAAACTACCATTTCAAGATTTGTCTACACCAAAATAAGAAATAACTGGATAAATAAATAAATAAATAAACAAAACAAACCACTTAAACACAGGAGGAAACTTAAAAACAAACGTATCCCCAAAAGGGTGAGAACAATACTTAGGGTTCCCACGACAAATCTTCCAAAATCAACAGTTTGGTCTCACTGAATGTTATCTAAGTGCACTAGCCATACATTCCCATGGTATGACTCAGTGACTCTCTATTTCCTGCCTACACTTCCTTTAGCTCTGGCTCCACTGTGAGCTCGACTTTCATGTGTAGTAATGCCACATAGTTCTAAGTCAGGTCTGGGTGGGGACCATAAAAACTGTTCAGAGAATATACAACATTTTGGATTAAAGTCAGAAGTTAATTTATTTTACAGTTCTGTAACTGCACCTTCTAATTGAAAAAATAATCTGAACTTTACCATGTCATGTTTTCTTTAACATCACTTAAAATTTTAAAAAGAAGTTATTATGTTTTACATTAAATAATTGCTATGTATATGCTAATTTACATTATATGGGTTCCTCTCTATGTGTTACTATTTTAAAAATCCTCAAAGATGAATGATAAAATATCTAGGATCACCAAAGCAATCTTGAGCAAAAAGAAAAGAACTGAGGCATCATGCTCCCAGATCTCAAACTATATTATAGGGCCATTGTAATCAAAACTACCTGGTACAGGAACAAAAAATAGACACACTGACCAGTGGAATATAATTGAGACCCCAGAATTAAGCCCCCACACTTATGCATCTCTAATTTCTGACAAGGGGGCCCAAACTATTAAATGAAGAAAGGACAGTCTTTTTAACAAATCGTGTTGGGAAAATTGGGTTGAGAAATCAGAAGAATGAAACTGAATATTTCACCACATACAAAAGTAAACTGGAAATGGATTAAGACTTGGATGTTAGATCAGAAACTATCACATATTTAGAGGAAAATATTGGTAGAACTCTTTTCCATCTTAGTTGTTTATGCATCTTCAATGACTAAAGTTCAGTTGCAAGGAAGACAACAAAAGCAAATGGAACTACATTCAATTGAAAAGCTTCTGCACAGCAAAAGAGCTCACCACCCAAAGAGTCTCCTTAAAAAAATGAGAGAATATCTGTACATGCCATGCATTAGACAAAAGACTAATAACCAAAATATATAAAGAACTCACCAAACTCAGCAATACAAAATTAATGACCCCATCCAAATGTGGGGAAAGGATATGAACAAAATATTCAGCAAAGAAGAGATCCAACACACATATGAAAAAAATGCTATAAGTCATTGATTGTCAGAGGAATGCAAATAAAGACAACAATGAGATACCACTTCACTACTGTGAGAATATCATATAAGAAAAAGGATAGTAACAACAAATGCTGGAGAGGTTGCTGGGGTAAAGCAACCCTCCTGCACTGCTGGTGGGGATGTAAATTTCTCTGTTTTGCAGAAAACAGAGAAATTTTACACATATACCAACAACTATATTTACTGTAAACAAAAAATACTCCAATATAAAAAAGATGAATGATAATAGTTATCAAAGCAGTATTACCCAAACTTACAGAATTTATTTGAGCACTTCCTTCCTGAAGATCACTTATATTTTTAGTAGTTTTGACTAAAATATTTATTTATCAGTTTTCCTATGTTCCAAACAGAACAGAAATACTTTTTTTGCATGTATTACCTTTGAATGAAACCAGTAGGAAAAAAGAGGCTATACATGTTTTTATAATGTCCTCTCTCTTATCATTTTTCTATATTACTTAAATGAATTTTCTAAACTGGAATATCTACATTGATATGTTTTATCACTTGCTTTAGATAAACTTTTTTTAAATAAAGAGTCAGGAAAAGAAAGTAAAAGACGCCTCAGCATAGAAGTTCCTTCAACACAGTGGGGGCCAGACTTGAACCCGGGTTATGCATATGTAGATAAACATATTTAGGCAAGTTTTCAAATTAATTACATTAGCATCATAAATATACATAATCTAAAATAGTGCTTCATTGTTATTCCTAATATCTCAAATACAACATTGTCATTTTTATAATCAAATTATTTTAGATAATTGGTTCATTCCTAAAATATGTTAATAGTAACTTACTTTTGATCTCATTCTTAATATGTAAATATTTTCCTAACTCATCAGCCTTGACTATGCAATTTCCCTTCTTTTTATACACAATGTTGATATATATTCACACATTTATAAGTTAATATTAATTCATAATTGATTAATGTCATATTAATTCATTTATATGAATCATTAAACATAGGCACTTATAGTATAGTTTTATATGTCGAACCCAAGTGGCTCCCCTGCTCACTCACTATAGAATGTCTGGGAATGTGTTACATAGAGATGAGCATTTGAAAACTGTTTCGATGTTGTTATTGTTGTTGATAATATAGTTTTTATATATTCATTGTTTTTTTAAAAAAAGAAATTTGAGTCAATTTGTTTTAATACCAAGTGAAAAATTTCAAACTCCTTTACATCTTTGATTTTTTATCATTTTTCTCAACTAAACTCAGATATATAAGAAACAGATGTTTTCTAAGAGAAATCTGTTTGGCTTTCACACCAGACTTCCGCTGTGGTTATTATTTCAGGACAAGAAAAATAGACTTTGGCTTTCCTTACAAATTTTGAGAAGAAAAAAAGAATTATGCTTTAATTAATTAGAACAGCTTCATATACATCTATCATAATCTAAGACCTGTATGATTTCACAATCTCTAACCTAATGTTACCCTAGAAAAACTGACTTTATATGTGCCTTCATGCTAAAATGTGTTACTGATGTTACGTGGACACTCAGATATAACCAAAAACATACAGCCTGCGTTGTTTCCATGAAGACTAAATGAGCAATTTGCTCTCTAATCAGTGGTATCAGTGGTCTTAAGACCTAGAATATAATGTTCAGCCTGATGTTTAATTTCCACTCTCAGCCAACAGATACTATTGTGTCTGAGCTGAGGATTTACCACTGCTCTGGTCAATTTCTGCCCCTTAACCTCCCTCTTCCTCTTTTCCCTCTCTTCCTCCTCCCACCCCTCCTCCCCTCTCCCCCCTCCTCCTCCCCCTCCCCTTTCTCTTCCCCTCCTCCTCCCCTCTTCTCCCCCTTTCCTTCTTCCCCTTCCATCTCCCCCTCCTCCTCCCCTTCCCCTCCCCCCTCTTCCTCCTCCTACTTTTTTTTTACTTTTTTTTCTTTACTAGGGGATTAATGTTTAACATTCAATAGTAAATGCAATAGTTTGTACATGCATAACATTTATTAGTTTTCCACATAACAATACAATCCCCACTATGTCCTCTGTCATGCTTTCCTCCTCCTACTTTTTATGACATCGGGGTGCCGGGATAGCCTGAGGGTGCTTCTTCCTGAGCAAGTGCTCTCTGAGTTGGAGAGAACTCGACTGGAGCCAACCTAGGCTGCTGCGTGGGAGAGGGATCAGGAACTTGTGTCGGGCTAGTGTCGTAGGAGAGAGACTCTTGGACTCTTGGAGCCTGAAGCAATCCCATGTGTGTTTAATCAGAAGAGCAGCTGTATTTACACTCGCCAAGTAGGGTGGAAACAGGATGTGACGTAGAGAGGGTGGAGCGAAAAGAGAGTACAAACTAGTGGTGGAAAACGGTGTGACTAGGAGAGGGGTCAGAGTCAAAAGAGACTGCAAACGAGTAAGATTAAACCAGTGCGCTGCAGGCAGGGCGGTCCTCAGGTAAACAGTGAATTATGTAAATAGACCACAGTGTTAAGCAGGGGGGAGCTGGTATACTGCCCAACATCTTCCCCTTTCTTTTTAACTAATGGCCACAGTATCAGAAGTGCGGGGCACTTTGTGAGGCAGGAAGACTGATAGGAGGAGGCACACCTTTGGGGTTCTACTGTCCCTCCTTGCTCAACCTCTTGGTAGAGAGAGAGACTAACAACAGGGTTGACATACCCCTCAGGTTCAAACCCTTCCATGCTCAATGATATTACTAAATGGCCTCCTGGGCCCAGCTTTTCTGAGCAAGATGGAGATAATCGACAGAGAGAAAAGACACCACACCACTACTACACCATACACTGAACTTTCCTAGTGGGTCCATGGCACTTCTATTTGGTGCTGGAGCTCTAGCCCAGCAGCCTCTCACATACAAAGCATATGCATTCTCATGTGAGCTATCTCTTGACTCTAGGTAATATTCATCTTAATGGAAAAGTTTTTTTTTCCCCAAGCTTTTCCAAAATAATAATAAAAAAAAAAACTTAGCTCTAGCCCAGCAGCCTCTCACATACAAAGCATATGCATTCTCATGTGAGCTATCTCTTGACTCTAGGTAATATTCATCTTAATGGAAAAGTTTTTTTTTCCCCAAGCTTTTCCAAAATAATAATAATAAAAAAAACTTAGTAGGGACTGGGTGGTGGCACATCTTGTTGAGTGCACATGTTACAATACACAAGGACCCAGCATCAAGACCCTGTCCCCACCTGCAGGAGAAAAGTTTCATGAACATAAGCAGTGCTACAGGTGTCTCTCCTTCTTTATCTCCCCCTTCCCTCTCAATTTCTCTCTACCCGGTAAATAATATATTAAAAAATACTTAGTAAAGAGGTATAAATACTTGTTTCTAGTGCTTAAACCACTATTACCATTCCTACATATCTTTACATTGTTTCATTAATTCATCTTGTTTCTCCAATATAAAAACCTTTCCTCTACATTTATTTAATTACATAAAGATAAGAATCAGTTCCCCACCTCTTTTTAAGCTAATTACCATGGTTATATATACACCAGATAGTGTGTCAGGTACTGATTTATCTGAATCTATTCACTATGAAGAGGATTGGGTTTGGTCAAGGTGGAGTGAAATGCGTATGATTTTTCTGCAGTGTACACCCCTTGATACTATGAAATGAGAAATGATGTGAATGATACCTAGTTATTTTTATGAGTCTGGAGTACTATTTTAGTATCATGGAGTTGATAAAAACAGATACACAAAAACTCTGTAATACGAAATGATGAGGCCTTTCAGTGTCTACATCAATAACAAGCAAACTTTTATAAGCGTAATATAATATGTCATTAAAATAATGTTCTATAAAGAGCGATATCAGCAGATTGATTTCAATAAAAATAAGTAGAATGTCATCGATATTTTATGTATCTGAATTGAATTTTTAAAAGCATCTATTTCTTTGCAACCAGACAAATAACACTTATCTCTCAGACATAAGCCAGCATAAAATATTCACAAGCCCAGAATGAGAACTGCTATGCATCAAGTATAGAAATTTGAAATTCTTGGGGAGGTTCCCGGAAGATGGCGGACTGAGAAGCTGCTAGTGGCTTGAGCTCTGATCATATCTTCTGGAAACGGTAGGATTTTCTGCCTTTAGCAGGCCAGTCAATAAGGGGTCCTAGTGGTGACACCAAGGAGGTGACTATAACTTAATTTGGGTTAAGAATTAGAGTAGAGGTGGCATGGACTAGCAGGCTGGCTGCTCCAGACTTCCCAGGCTGTGGCAGGCAAGGCAGGTGTGGCAGGCAAGGCAGGTGCGCAAGGCACTGTCCTCAGCCCGGGAAGGCGGCTCCTCCGCCGGTTGCAGAGCGCTGCTGGGCGGCCAGCAGAGGACTGGGAGGGAGCACTGTAGCTCAGGGGCTTTCTATTGGGAGTCTCCGGGGACCACAATGACACTGAGGGCGGATCCGAGGACATCCTTGAGTACAGCTCTCATTGGATCAAAAGGACTTGGAGCTAGTTTTCATCTTTGAGAAATCCTTTAAAAAAGCTTCAGGGGGGGGGGTTTCCCAGAAGATGGCAGACTGAGAAGCTGCTAGTGGCTGAGCTCTGACCACATCTCCTGGAAATGGTAGGATTTTCTGCCTTTAGCAGGCCAGCCAATAAGGGGTCCTAGCGGCAACACCAAGGAGGTGACTATAACTTAATTTGGGTTAAGAATTAGAGTAGGGAAAAAAGGGGGAAAAAAAAGGGGAAAAAGAAAGGGGAAAAAAAAAAGGGGGAAAAATTTTTTTTCTACCTTTTAATTTTCAAGCATACCTCCTTCCCGCCCCCCCCATAACCAGTCCTTTTCTTTACCAAATTCCTGTCCCACCAGGGAGTATCATTAATTCTGAGTCTATACCCTTCTGAAACCTCTGGCCTTTTTTTTTCTAAGTAGCCAACCTACCCCACCTCACCCCGCATAGCTAATTAAATAATTAAAAATAAATACATTAAAAAAACCCCTTTCCTTTCACTGCCCTTTTATGACTGTTCTTTTTCTTATCTTTTTCTTTTTCTCTCTCTCTCTCTTTCTTTCTTTTTTTTTCTTTTCCTCATTCTTGTCATCCCTTCTTCCTTAATCCTACAGCTTCCAAAGTCACAGCCCCCAGCCGCCACACCAACAAACAGTGTGCTTTTTTGAATTCACTGATACACATTTGGGAATTTCCTTTCACTGCTCTTTAATTACAGCTCTTTTTCTTATCTTTTCCCTTTTCTCTCTCTTGTCTCTCTCTCTCTCTTTTTTAATCTTGTCATACACTTCTTCCTTCTTCTTTGCCTTTCTGAATTTGTGAATTATTTTGGGGAAGAAAACTGACTCAGAGTGGACTCTCTATGTGTGTATCTCTGCTCTAGTTCCCTTTCCCCTCTTGTTACGCCTAGAATATACAGTGGATAGTAGATTTGCATAACTGTCTATTCTTGCTATCCTTTCTTTTCTCTTTCTTCACTGGGATTTGGCTATTATTTTTTCACGGATTGGAAAAATTGTATGGTTAACTGGTAACGATTAAACTGCTTCAATGATTGCTTCAGTTGCTACTGTAATTCCTGGGGTTGGTGAGTGCAATTGTCATAAAGATATTTAGTACAATGTTACTTGTACTCAAGACACAACAACTGAGGAACAACAAAGCATATAAAAAAAACCACATAAATCAAAAATATGGGTAGATTAAAAACAAATAAAACTGCTACTCCAATGAATGAAGACAAGAGCCCAGAAGAAACTACAAATCAGCCAGAAGTAACCATAGATAAGAAAAGTATGCAAGCAATAATAAACTTATTAATCACAGAAATGAAAGAAACTTGGGAGGAAAGGAATGGCAGTATTAGGGAAACAACAGTTGAGACCTCTAAGGAAAATACTGATTATCTTGAGGCAATTAGAGAACTGAAAGCTGAAATAGCTGTAATGAAGAAAGAAGCTGAGGCAAGGGAAAGCAGACTAACAGAAGCAGAAAACAGAATTAGTCAGACAGAGGATGAGTTAGAGAAAACGAAGAAAGAAGTGAAAGAGCTTAAAAAGAGATTGAGAGACACTGGAATCAACAACAGAGACATATGGGATGATCTCAAAAGAAGTAACATTCGTATAATTGGCCTGCCAGAGGAAGAAAGAGAGGAAGGGGAAGCAAACATTCTAAGGAAATAATAGAAGAAAACTTCCCAGACCTGAATAACAGAGAGGATATCAAGGTTCAAGAGGCCCAGAGAGTACCAAACAGAATCAACCCAGACCTAAAGACACCAAGACACATCATAGTCACAATGAGAAGAAGTAAGGATAAAGAAAGGATCCTAAAGGCTGCAAGAGAGAAACAAAAAGTCAGATACAAGGGAAAACCCATAAGATTATCTACAGACTTCTCCACTCAAACTCTAAAAGCCAGAAGGGAATAGCAAGATATCTATCAAGCCCTGAATGAAAAAGGGTTTCAACCAAGGATAATATATCCTGCTAGACTTTCATTCAAACTAGATGGAGTCATCAAAACCTTCTTAGATAAACAACAGTTAAAGGAGGCAACCATCACCAAGCTGGCACTGAAAGAGGTTCTAAAAGACCTCTTATAAACAAGAACATCACTATAATGCTGGCAATATATCAGAGCAAACAAATTTTTTTTTTGAACAATGTTACTACAATACATTAAATCCATAATATCAATAAATGTCAATGGCTTAAACTCACCCATCAAAAGGCACAGGGTGGGGGGATGGATCAGAAAACATAACCCAACCATATATTGCTTGCAAGAATCCCACCAGACACAACAAGATAAACACAGACTTAAAGTGAAAGGATGGAAAACTATCATACAGGCTAATGGACCACAAAAAAGGGCAGGAACAGCCATTCTCATCTCAGACACGATAGATTTTAAATTAAATACAGTAATAAAAGATAGGCAAGGTCATTACATAATGATTAGAGGATCAATCAGCCAAGAAGACTTAACAATTATTAACATCTATGCACCCAATGAGGGACCATCTAAATACATCAAGCACCTACTGAAAGAATTTCAAAAATACATCAATAGTAATACAATAATAGTGGGAGACTTCAATACGCCACTCTCACACTTAGACAGATCAAAAAGCAGAGAACCAATAAAGATACAAGAGAATTGAATGAAGAGATTGACAGACTAGACCTCTTGGACATTTTCAGACTCCTCCACCCCAAAAAACTGGAATACACCTTCTTTTCAAATCCACATAACACATACTCAAGGATAGACCACATGTAAGGTCACAAAGACAGCATCAATAAATTCAAGAGCATTGAAATCATCCCAAGTATCTTCTCAGACCACAGTGGAGTAAAACTAACATTTAACAACAAACGGAAAATTATTAAAAGTCACAGAATTTGGAAACTAAACAACATACTCCTTAAGAACCACTGGGTCAGAGACTCACTCAAGCAGGAAATTCAAATGTTCCTGGAAACTAATGAAAATGAAGACACAACCTATCAAAATATTTGGGACACAGCTAAAGCAGTACTGAGAGGGAAACTTACAGCCATACAATTACATATTAAACACCAAGAAGAAGCTCAAATGAACGACCTTACTGCACACCTCAAGGACTTAGAGGAAGAGGAACAAAGGAACCCTAAAGCAACGAGAAGGACAGAAATCACTAAAGTTCGAGCAGAAAAAACAACATCAAAAATAAAAGAACCATAAAAAAGATCAATGAAGCCAAATGTTGGTTCTTTGAAAGACTAAACAAAATTGACAAACCCCTAGCCAGACTCACCAAACAAAAAAGAGAGAAGACTCAAATTAATAGAATTGTAAACAATGGAGGATATATCACAACTGACACCTCAGAAATCCAGAGAATCCTGCAAAACTTCTATAAAGAACTATATGCCACCAAGCTAGAGAATCTGGAAGAAATGCAACAATTCCTAGAAACATATGCCCTTCCAAAACTGAACCAAGAAGAACTACAAAATCTAAATGCACCAATCACAGACAAAGAAATTGAAACCGTTATTAATAATCTTCCCAACAACAAAAGTCCTGGACCAGATGGCTTCACAAACAAATTATATAAAACTTTCAGGAAACAGTTAATACCCATACTTCTTAAGCTATTCCATAAGATTAAAGAAACAGGAATACTCCCTTCCAGCTTCTATGAAGCCAACATCACCCTGATACCAAAAGCTGATAGGGACAGAACAAAAAAGGAAAACTACAGACGAATATCTCTGATGAACATAGATGCCAAAATATTAAACAAGATCTTGGCCAAGCGGATACAGCAACATATCAAAAAGATTGTTCATCATGACCAAGTGGGATTCATCCCAAGAATGCAAGGCTGGTTCAACATCTGTAAGTCAATCAATGTTATTCACCACATCAATAAAAGCAAAGCCAAAAACCACATGATTATCTCAATAGATGAAGAGAAAGCCTTTGACAGATCCAACACCCATTCATGCTCAAAACTCTACAAAAAATGGGAATATATGGGAAATTCCTCAAGATAGTGGAGTCTATATATAGTAAACCTACAGCCAACATCATACTCAATGGACAGAAGCTGAAAGCATTCCCCCTCAGATCGGGGACTAGATAGGGCTGTCCACTGACACCGTTACTCTTCAACATAGTATTGGAAGTTCTTGCCATAGCAATCAGGAAAGAGAAAGAAATCAAAGGAATACAGATTGGAAGGGAAGAACTCAAGCTCTCACTATTTGCAGATGATATGATAGTATACATAGAAAGACCTAAAGAATCCAGCAGAAAATTACTGGAAGTTATTAGGCAATATAGCAAGGTATCAGGCTACAAAATCAATGTACAAAAATCAGTGGCATTTCTATATGCAAACACTAAATCTGAAGAAGAAGACATCCAGAAATCACTCCCATTTACTGTTTCAGCAAAATCAATCAAATACCTAGGAATAAAGTTGACCAAAGAAGTGAAAGACTTGTATACTGAAAACTATGAGTCGCTACTCACGGAAATAGAAACTGATACCAAGAAATGGAAAGATATCCCATGCTCATGGATTGGAAGTATAAATATCATCAAAATGAATATTCTCCCCAGAGCCATACACAAATATAATGCAATACCCATCAAAGTTCCACCAAGCTTCTTTAAGAGAATAGAACAAACACTACAATCATTTATCTGGAACCTGAAAACACCTAGAATTGCCAAAACCATCTTGAGGAAAAGAAACAGAAATGGAGGCATCACACTCCCAGACCTTAAACTATATTATAAAGCCATCATCATCAAAACAGCATGGTACTGGAACAAAAATAGGCACACAGACCAGTGGAACAGAATTGAAAGCCCAGAAATAAATCCCCACACCTATGGACATCTAATCTTTGATAAGGGGGCCCAAAGGATTAAATGGAAAAAGGAGGCTCTCTTCAATAAATGGTGCTGGGAAAACTGGGTTGAAACATGCAGAAGAATGAAATTGAACCACTTTATCTCACCAGAAACAAAAATCAACTCTATATGGATCAAAGACCTAGATGTCATACCAGAAACAATCAAATACTTAGAGGAAAACATTGGTAAAACAGTTTCCCACCTACACCTCAAGGACATCTTTGATGAATCAAACCCAATTGCAAGGAAGACTAAAGCAGAAACAAACCAATGGGACTACATCAAATTGAGAAACTTCTGCACATCCAAAGAAACTATTAAACAAACAGAGAGACCCCTCACAGAATGGGAGAGGATCTTCACATGCCATACATCAGACAAGAAACTAATCACCAAAATATATAAAGAGCTCAGCAAACTTAGCAACAAAAAAGCAAATGACCCCATCCAAAAATGGGCAGAGGATATGAACAAAACATTTACTACAGAGGAGATCCAAAAGGCTAACAAACATGAAAAACTGCTCTAGGTCACTGATTGTCAGAGAAATGCAAATTAAGACAACACTAAGATAGCACCTCACTCCTGTAAGAATGGCATACATCAAAAAGGACAGCAGCAACAAATGCTGGAGAGGATGTGGGGACAGAGGAACCCTCTTGCATTGCTGGTGGGAATGTAAATTGGTCCAGCCTCTGTGGAGAGCAGTCTGGAAAACTCTCAGAAGGCTAGACATGGATCTTCCATATGATCCAGTAATTCCTCTCCTGTGCTTATACTCCAAGGACTCCATAACACCCAACCAAAAAGAGGTGTGTACTCCTATGTTCATAGCAGCACAATTCATAATAGCTAAAACCTGGAAGCAACCCAGGTGCCCAACAACAGATGAGTGGCTGAGAAAGCTGTGGTATATATACACAATGGAATACTATACAGCTATCAAGAACAATGAACCCACCTTCTCTGACCCATCTTGGACAGAGCTAGAAGGAATTATCTTAAGTGAGCTAAGTCAGAAAGATAAAGATGAGTATGGGATGATCCCACTCATCAACAGAAGTTGAGTAAGAAGATCTGAAAGGGAAACTAAAAGCAGGACCTGACCAAATTGTAAGTAGGGCACCAAAGTAAAAACCCTGTGGTGAGGGGTAGACATGCAGATTCCTGGGCCAGTGGGGGGTGGGAGTGGGTGGGAAGGATAGGTCACAGTCTTTTGGTAGTGGGAATGGTGTTTATGTACACTCCTAGCAAAATGTAGACATATAAATCAGTAGTTAATTAATATGAGAGGGGGAAAATCAATTGTATGTCTCAAAGTTTTTCAAAACACAAACTGAATCTTTTTAATATATAGGCTGTGTATTTGATATGCGGACTCTCTCAAAAGCCTAGACTAAGTATATTAGAAGCATCCAATAGCACAGCTATATACAAGATACTGGATACTGTACAGCAAACCATAACAAAAGGACTTTTCAAAGTTAACCCAATTACCAAATAATGTGATGATAACATTAACTATCCATTGTCTTTTTGAACAGCAGGAACCTCACATCTCCACTGTAGAGCTCCTACTTCCCCCAGTCCTGGAACCCTTGGATAGGGCCCACTTTCCCGTATGCCTCTCCCAATCGATACCAAATAATATTGCATCCGCCGATCACAACCTAACCAACGCAATGATTGCCACCTCAATATGCTTCACCTCAGACTGTGTCCAGAGACTCCACGTGTGGAATGACAACCCTTCAGCTTCATTACTCGGGTGAGACCTTTCTTTTTATAGTACACTCTAATTTCATCTCAGGTGGTTCACTTTCTAACAAAGTCCCATAACCTAGATATACACCACTTTCTGTGAGAGAGAGCTTATGTTCACAGGTATCCATAAACTACTGCAAAATATATACCTGAAAGCAGAAGTACACTAGAGTTTGCAGTGAGTACCTCCCTAACACTTCCTCTCCACTATTCCAAGCTTTGGGTCCATGATTGCTCAACAATTTGTTTGGCTTCGTATGTTAACTCTCTTTTCAATCACCAGGTTCCAGATGCCACCAGGATACTGGCCAGGCTTCCCTGGATTGAAGACCCCACCAATGTGTCCTGGAGCCTCGCTTCCCCAGAGACACACCCTACTAGTGAAAGAGACAGGCAGACTGGGAGTATGGACCGACCAGTTAACGCCCATGTTCAGCGGGGAAGCAATTACAGAAGCCAGACCTTCTACCTTCTGCAACCCTCAATGACCCTGGGTCCATGCTCCCAGAGAAATAGAGAATGGGAAAGCTATCATGGGAGGGGGTGGGTTATGGTGATTGGGTGGTGGGAATTGTGTGGAGGTGTACCCCTCCTACCCTATGGTTTTGTTAATTAATCCTTTCTTAAATAAAAAAAAAAGAAAGAAATTTGAAATTCTTTTCTACTAGTCTTATCCCAGTGTTGATAAAAGGGTTATAATGGAAATTATATGGATGGGAATTAAATAGATTAAAATTCAAGTTTCTAAAATCAGTTTACATGGTGAATTCTTAGAGGCCCTTTAATTCATAGTACTGCTATATATAATGAATTGAACATTTTAAAATACTTGCATTTTTGTGATAGCCAATAGATAATGTAACTGGAATTCTACTACCACAGTGAGAAAAAGATAAGATTAATTCTAAATATAAAAGATAAACAATAAGATTTAATAATATAAATGTTTACCAATAACAATCTAAGTCCAATACATAAGATAATAGTTTTAAATAACATACTTGTAGTATGAACAAATAATTCTCATAACTAGTAAAACATGTTAAAAATCAAATAAAAAGATAATGAAGAGGGCCAGAGAGACAGCATAATGGTTATGCCAAAGACTTTCATGTCTGAGGTCCTGAGGTTCCAGGTTCAATTACCAGCACCACGATAAGCCAGAGCTGAGGAGAGTTCTCTGTGTACTTTTCTGTATCTCTCTGTCACTGAAAGTAAGTACATAAAATTTTTTTAAAAGAAATTATATTACTAAAAAAGAAAGATAATAATGAATGAAAAATATGGAAGGCTGTGACTCAGAAATTAAAATACCCAAACTTATAAAATGGTGAAGTCATTTATGATACCACTAATATTTCTTTTTTAAAAATATTTTTTAGAAGTTTTTAAAATGTCTTTTATTTTTCATTGGATAGAGATAGAGAGAAAATGAGAGGAGAGATAAAGGAGAGAGATAGACACCTGCAGCAAAAATTTGTTTCATTATTGGGGGTTGGGCAGTGGCACCCTTGGTTAAGCACACATACAACCATGCTCAAAAATCTGAGTTAGGGGCCTGGTGGCAGCACACCTGGTAAGCGCACATGTTACAATGCACAGGGATCCAGGTTTCAGACCCTGGTCCCCACCTGCAGGGGAAAAGCTTTGCAAGTTGTGAAGCAGTGCTGCAGGTATCTTTCTGTCACTTTCCCTCACTATTTACCCCATTCCCTCCTGATTTCTGGCTGTCTCTATCCAATATATAAATAAAGATAATTTTAAAAATTTTGAAAAAGAATCTGTGTTGAGCCCCCACGCTCCACCTACAGGGAGGACACTTCATAAATGGTGAAGTACGTCTGTAAGTGTCCACCTTTCTCTCCCCACCTCTATCTACCCTTCTCTCTCTATTTCTCTCTGTCCTGCCCCCCCAAAAAATCTACTTGTTTTATTATTTAAATCATATGAGAGAGAAAAAAATGAAGAGAGAGAAAGAATGAAAGAGTGGCACTGGAACAGCATGTGTAGTGTTGAAGACTGAACCCCAGAACCTCAGGCACACAAGTCCTGTACATGTCCAGCTTAGCTATTTCCCCAGGGGTCATAAATCATTTTAAATTCAATATTCTTATCTTTATAAATGTCAGAAAGAAAATAAGAGAAGTTAAGTTCTTTGAATGCATTTACAAAATTTTCTAATGACAGTAAGGATGAAAATACAGACTTCCTGATTCCTGTTCAGTCTCCTTTTTAAGTGAAATTATCAGTCTGTTCTAACTCATATCACTTCACATTGACAATCATGCAGGGGGCTGGGAGATAGCTCTCTCAGTAGACTGCACCTTTATCATTCATCCTATGTTTGAGTCCCTAGCTACCACACAGGAGCATGACGTAAAAGGGAAGCTTCATAAGCAATGAAGTGGTGCTATGGTGTCCCTTGCTATTTCTGTCGCTTCTTCTGTCTCTCGCTCATTATCTATAAAAAAAAAAGGAGAGAAAGAGAGAGAGAGATAAAGAAATAAAAAGGGAAAAATAAAGAAAAAAAGCCCCCAAGAGTAGTGGAATTGCTTAAGTGCAAAGTCCATTCAAAGTTCTGTGTGCAAAAGAAAAAAATAAGTATGCAAGTTTTTAAAAATTATCTTTATTTGGGAGTCGGGAGGTGGTGCAGCAGGTTAAGCGCACGTAGCGCCAAACGCAAGGACCAGCATAAGGATCCTGGTTCGAGCCCCTGGCTCCCAACCTGCAGGGGAGTCGCTTCACAAGCGGTGAAGCAGGTCTGCAGGTGTCTTATCTTTCCCTCACCTTCTCTGTCTTCCCCTCCTCTCTCCATTTCTCTCTGTCCTATCCAACAATAACGACATCAATAACCACAACAATGTTAAAACAACAAGGGCAACAAAAGGGAAAATAAATAAATATTTAAAAAACAAAAAAAATTATCTTTATTTATTTATTGGATAGAGACAGCTAGAAATCAAGGGTAAGGGGATGGATAGCACAGAGAGAGAGACGTGGGAAAGGGAGAGGAAGGGAGAGGGAGACACCTGCAACACTGCTTTGCCATGCACAAAGCTTTCCCCCTGCAGGTGGGGACTGGGGGTTCAAACCTAGGTCCTTGTGCATTGTAACATGTGCACTCAATTAGGTGTGCCATCACCTGGCCCCTAAGTTTTTCAAACAGAAATAGGGTACAAATGTGGCTCAACATGCTTTGTATGCATGATGTTATGAGTCTAATCATAGCACCACATATAATGGAAAGGTTCTTTTGTCTTTCTTTTAATTTCTCTTGTCACTGGTGAAAAATAAATATATCTAGAAAGTCTTTTTTTCAATAAATCTTATTTATTATAATGAAAAATAAGGGGGGGTGGAATGCTAGGGAGATAGCATATAGTTATGCAAAAAGGTTTGTGTTTTTGTTTTTTCCTGAAGCACCAAAGGTTCCAGCTTCAATCCCTAATATCACCATTATTCGCAACAGTCTGAGAGAGAGAGAGAGAGAGAGAGAGAGATTGATACTGGAGCACTGCTCAGCTCTGGCTTATGGTAGTGCTAGAGACTGAGACTGAGCATGGGACCTCAGAGCATCAGACATGACACAGTCACTTGCACTGCTAGTTCCTCAGCCCCCCAAATAAATATTTATTTATATTTAAAGAACAGAAAAATATTAAGAATCAGAAAGTCACTTGAGAAATCAAATAGACAACTTGCCATAGTTTTGTATAAATATATGTATATAAATCTCTCTATAATGACTTCTTTGCAAGTTACATCACTTAGCTATGTGTCTATCACTTATTAGCTTTGCCAGCATATGGAAAGAACATTTTAGACGTGATCAAAAAATATTTTTACATGCTGTGAAATATATCCATTCTGAATGTTCTTTAGTTGGCTTTTTCTTCATATACAATTGACTAAATGCTTGATGAAGTCCTTTCTTTCTCAGACTGTGATGACATCTAATATTTTGTTTATATATTTAGCAGTAAAGGAATCAATAACTGCCAAGTGTTAGTAAAGTAAAACCAACTACAGCAGAAATTTTATCACTAAGGTAATGCTACTTAGTAAGTTAATAAGTGAAAGAAAATTCTAACCACAATTCTAGTTTCTAACTATGGAGATACTGATTTTTCTTTCTGTTATTATATTTCTAATTAATTAATTATCAGTTAGAGACAAAGAGAAGTTGAGAGGGAAGGAGGAGGTAGAGAGAGAAAGAGACAGAGAAATATCTGTAGACTTGCTTAACCACTCGTGTGAAGCTTTCCCTCTGTAGGTGGGGACCAGGGCTTGAACCTGGGTCCTTGTGCATTGTAATGTGAGCACTTAACCAGGTGTACTACTACCACATGGCCCCTTGTTATTATATTTCTACAATGAGGGTAACAAACATGCTTCAAGGACTGTCAGCTAATGTTTTTTTTTTTTGTTGTTGTTGTTTTTTACCAGAGCACTGCTCAGCTCTGGCTTATGGTGGTGCAGGGGATTGAACCTGGGACTTTGGTATGTGTTTTGTCATAGTAATAGGATGCTTCATCTTTAAGAATAGCAGTATTAACTGTTGGGGGAAAATTATAGTGTTGAAAAAAAAAACTAAAACACTAATGGCAATAACAAGGGGCTGGGTGGTGGTGCTCCCGGTTGAGAGCACACGTTACAATGTGCAAGTACTCAGGTTCAAGCACCCAGTCCCCACCTGCAGGAAAAAAGCATCACGAGTGGTGAAGCAGTGTTGCAGGTGTCTTTCTGTCTCTTCCCTTCTCTATATCCCCCTTCTTCTTGATTTCTGGCTCTCTCTATCAAATAAATAAAGATTAAAAAAATGTATCCACTACATCATACTTCTCTTCCATTACATGGCCTAACTCGGGTGAGCCAAGGAATTAAGAGGACCACTTCAAAATATTTTCTGACATATATTCCCTGACCAACAGAGAAAACAGTTATAACTGTTCTAAAGAAGTCATCTGTAGGATGTCATGCTTGGAGACAGCATACTGTTATATAAACAACTTTCAAGTCCAAGGTTCTGAGTTTCCAGGTTCAATCCCAAGCAGTGTTCTGGAAAAAAAAGTCATCCCCAGCAATCTCACCACAGGGAATTAGGGTACGCTGTTGTTAGCTCACTGTTTTCCATTTTAAGGTTCAACTGGTTCTGGGAAATAAGAATATAAAGGATGATGGCTCAAAGGAAAATTCAGTGAGAGCTAGACCAGAATAATAGGATTCTCCAAGAGTTAATTCAGGAAGTACTCTGGAAATAAACAGATCTTTTAGGAGAGGTAGTGATGTTGCCTGATAATTGCTTAGGCTCACCAAACAGATATGAGGATGGCCAACTCACAAAGCAAATTTTGAATCCAAACCTATACCAAATGAAATAGCAGCCAAAATGTTAGAGGTATTAGGGTGAAAACTGCCGCAATGTCCATGTGTCCTACAGCTATACAAGACAATGGAAAGGGGGCTTGTTCCTGCAAAGCTTCTTCTTGAATAGGTAAGCTCTCTGCCCTGCCTGAAATGATTGCTATGAATCCCTAAGTTCTATTTCATGGTGCCTGCTCCTCTCTCCTTTTGCAAATGGAAGTTTCACTGCAGTTGACAGTGATTTCTTTATGTAACTGTTAATTGGTAGCATAAATATATCATTTAGCCAGAGACTGTCAAGCTGTAAGAAACTACTTTAGGACACACCATGAAAAGTAACTTAATTTAGAGATTCTGAAATTAAATTTAAACACATGTACTAGATGAACCTAAGAGCTATCTTCCTTTAGAGTATAGGTAGGACAATATTCCTTATAAAATTATATTTATATTCTATCAGCTAGGGGAACTTAATAAATGGGAAAGAAGGTGTAAATATAGATGCTGGTCAGTCAAGAAATGACAACATAGTTAGAGATATAGGTAGCCTGTGTTTTGCTCAGCCTGAAAACTTCTTTGAGCACCATCTCTTTCCCATTTTCATCTAAATGACTTGAAAGAAGTTGATCACACTTACTGGCTCCAGGAGTGGTTACATCCAGGGAATATAGCCAATTATGAACTCAGTTTCTTCAGTCATAGTGATTAAATCCAGGGATGATCTAAGTCAGACCAATAAAAGCTCTCCCTAGGACGTTGGTTGGAAAGCAGACTTTTTTTTCTTTTCTCATCAGGAATGCCAGCTGCCAGTACAGTATACATGCAGAATCATTACTCACTATTTTTGCTGCATGTTGGAGACAGCTTACCCAGTAATGGAGCCAGCACCTGCTCCTCAAGCAGAGAGCTTATTTTAGTTCTTTGATCCAGTCCTTGCTAAAGTTATCTAGGTAAGTTCAGGCTCTCCAAATTATTTGGGTTGATAAATACCTTTCTGCACTTAAACAAGTTTTAGTTAGACTTCTGACATTTCCAAGAAAAAGAATCCTAGCAAGCACAACTAAGTAACATGGTTTGTGTTTAATTTTAATTTCTCCAGTAAAAAATAATTGAACCACTTTGGTGGCAGGAAGAATGTTAATATACACTCCTATTAGTTAATAGTCTTATAAATCACTATTTGACCAATACAAGAGGGGAAAATAGATTGAATAGTTCCAACATTTTGATGCACAGACCCCAGTTATTCCTTTAATCTAAGCACTTAAGGCTTTAAATTGGTAACCTGACTGAATTTTAATTGAGGGCTTAAATTGATAATATACTTCTAATAATGACTTTTTAAAAATATTAAATCACCTATAATCTTACCCAGAGAGACCAGAAGTAAGTAGCTGCATCACTATATTAGATAGAGCTATATGTAAATAACATTAAACGACATGAATCATGGTGAAGTCTTACATGATACAGAAAATCCTAACAATGGGATTTTCAAAGTCAACCAAATTTCTAAGTAATTTGGATATAAGAATAACTATCTATTTCCTTTTTAAACCCTAAAACAGGTGGTTGGGGAGAATACAGGTCCAAGAAGGATGACAGAGGACCTAGTGGGGGTTGTATTATTATATGGGAAACTGGGGAATGTTATGCATGTACAAACTATTGTATTTACTGTTGAATGTAAAACATTAATTCCCCAATAAAGAAATTAAAAAAAAACCTAAGACAGTAAGAACCCTCCCTATTCTCTATAAAACCCATATTTTTCCCAGTCATGGAACCCCTAGGCGTGGCTCATTTTTCAGCAGTTTTCTCTCAACCCATACCAATTGATACTGCATCTGCTGATCTCAGTCTAATCAATGCAGCCAGTACCACTTCTACATGTTTCACTTTGGACGGTGTCCACAGATGACAAGCCTGCGATGTCAACCCTTCAGCTCTAGTACTCTGGTGAGACTGTTCCTGGCTCATAGGACTCCTTAATTCTATTTCATGTAGTGCACCTCTTAACAAAGTCCCAAAACCTAGATATGAACCATGGTCCAAGAGATAGAACACATGTGCACATGTATGCATAAGTTAGGGAAAAATATATACCTTAAAGCAAAAGTACACAATAGTTTGCAGTGACCCAATAAGTGCAGCAAGCAAGTAGAAAGACATAAAATAAAAGGCAGTATAAAGTGCTTAATCAAATAGTTTCTACTTAGACCTAGATAATCTCACCAACTTCCTATTTCACTTCCCTCAGTCTGTCCCAGGCCAACCTTATCAGACAAAGTAAGGACTAAAACATTGGATAAGGGCAAGAGACCAGTATATTTTAATGATGGTTCTTTTGCTTGCTACTAGGTCACCTCATCTCCTGGTGCCCTAGTCAGAGAGTCCTGGGATTCCCACACAGACATAATGGGCCTATACCTCTAATAGATACCTCTCTCCACTCTCACTAGTCATCTCCATCAGCAACAACATAATGAACCCTTTTGTGGGCCCCTACAGGACCTTGCCCTCATTGTGGACCAACAATGGTAAGGACTGCCATATTCTTGGAAGCAGGCTCCTGCACTGAATATAGGCCCCAGATCAAATTGATAGGGTTTACAGTTAAAGGTATTTATATACTTTTCCCGAATTTGGGAGCTACTCTCTTCCCTGATCCAGCTTTCTAGTCTTATTTCCAACCCTGACACCATCTCCCCAGATAATACCTTTGGCCCACCTGTATGTTAGCTATTGGGCTGAGGCAAAAATTAGCAGTCATGGGCGCCTTGGGATATACCCAAAATAGACCTACTGTTTCCAAATCTCATATGCTATATTCATGCCTTTAGGTTCCTGATTATTAAACAATTTGTTCTGCTTTACATCTTAATGCTTTTTCAGACACCAAGTTAAAGATGCTATCATGATGCCAACCAGACTTCCCTGGGCAGATGACCTCACCATGACCTCACCAATGAGTCCTGGAAACCTACTTCCCCAGAGCCCCATCCCACTAGGGAAAGAGAAACAACAGATTGGGAGTATGGATTGACCTGTCAATGTTCATGGTCAGTGGAGAGGCAATTACAGAAGCCAGCCCTTCCACCTTCTGTACCTCATAATGATCCTGGATCCATACCCCTAAAGAGAGAAAGAATAGGAAAGCTTCCAATGGAGGGGATGGGGATATGGAACCCTCGTGGTGAGAAATGTATGAAATTTTACCACTCTTACCTATGGTTTTATTGATATTTTCTATTTTTTTAATTTTTAAAATACATTTAATAAAAAATTTAAAAATAACAATTGAACTATCAGTGAAAACTTAACTTATTTTTAAAATGTGTTTCTGGTGCTCAGTATGTATTATTATTTGTTTCTCAAACAAATCCAGCACTTAGAAAAAGAAATCATTGATTAAAGGATTTGTGGGAGAAAAAAAATCACTATATCCTCAAGTAGGCAATAAAAGGTAAAGGAAAATCACAAAAATACATCCTAAAGTCAGCAAGATAATTCAACTGGGAGGATGCCTGCCTTGCCTTCCACATGACCCAGGTTCAAAGCCCTGGAGTCATGTAAATGCTATGGCACTGGAAGATGCTTCAGTGCTTTGTGTCTCTCCATCTCTTTGTCACTACAACTGTTTCTCTCTGAAAAATTTTACTGGAGCAGTGAAATCACACATGGGTGATGCCCTGGCTTGACAGGAATAGGATGTCTGAGAGGGGGGGTTGGGTGGTAGCGCAGTGGGTTAAGCGTATGTGGCGCAAAGTGCAAGGACTGGCAGAAGGACCCCGGTTGGAGCCCCTGGCTCCCCACCTGCAGGGGAGTTGCTTCACAGGTGGTGAAGCAGGTCTGCAGGTGTCTATCTTTCTCTCCCCCTCTCTGACTTCCCCTCCTCTCTCCATTTCTCTCTGTCCTATTCAACAACAATGACATCAATGACAACAATAATAATAACCACAACAATGGTAAAACAACCAGGGTAAAAACAACAACAAAAATGGCCTCCAGGAGCAGTGGATTCGTGGTGCAGACACCAAGCCCCGGCAATAACCCTGGAGGCAAAAAAAAAACAAAATTCTGAGAGGATAATCCCCTAGACAAAGTAATATTAGTCTATCATTAACTTGTTTTTATATCTTACTTATAATCATAATATTTTGTATCTAAAGGCTATAAAAGACACTATGAATAAAACCATAAAAGCAAGTAAAAATAAAAGGATCCAATTTGTAAAATGATAGAGGTGAAAAAGTTGAACTGAAATTCTCTCTACTAGAATTAAGCACAAAGCTTGTCTCTAAATTACCAAGAATGCAAAGCAAAATGGATATCTAAAAGTTTTGTAGCATGGCTCTCTTAAGGAAAATACTTGATCAGAAGACATTATATTACTTCTTTCACTAAAGTCTTAAGATGACTTATTATTTAGTTATTCACATACTAACACCAAATAACATAATAAGGATGTTTAAATAAGTTTAGTAAGGAATTCAGAAATGAAGATATGAACAGAATATTTTCCACAGAAGAGATTCAAAAGGCCAACAAACATGAAAAAATTCTCCAAGTCACTGATGGCCAGAGAAATGTAAATAACGACAATAATGAGATGCCACTTCACTCCTGTGAGAATGTCATACATCAGAAAAGGTAGCAGCAACAAATGGAGAGGTTGAGGGGACAGAGGAAACCTTCTGCACTGCTCCTGGAAATGTCAATTGGTCTAAATCCTATGGAGAGCAGCCTGGAGAACTCTCAGAAGGTTAGAAGTGGACCTATCCTATGACACTGCAGTTCCTCTCCTGATATATTGCAAGGAACCAAGCATACTCATCTGAAAAGACTTCTGTATACCTATGTTCATAGCAGCATAATTTGTAATAGCCAGAATCTGGAAGCAACCAACACAGGTGTCCAACAACAGATCAATGTCTGAGTAAGTTGTATATATACACAATCAAATACTACTCAGCTATTAAAAATGGTGAATTCATCTTCTTCACCCCATCTTGGATGGAGCTTGAAGAAATCATGAGAACTGAGATAAGTCAGAAACAAAAGGATGAATATGGGATGATCTCACTCATAGACAGAAATTAAAAAACAAGATCAGAAGGGAAAATACTAAATAGAGCTTGGACTGGAGTTGGTGTATTGCACCAAGTAAAAGACTCTCAGGGGGTGAGCAGGGGGAGCTACAGGTCCTGGAACATGATGGCAGAGGAGGACCTAATGGGGGTTGAATTATTATGGGGAAATTGGGAAATGTTTTGCATGTACAAACTATTGTATTTTATTGTCATCTATAAGCCATTAACCTCTCAATAAAGAAATTTAAAAAAAAGGAATGCAGAAATGTTATTTGTTATACTTACTTTAGAAAAAAAAACAAAACTAACTCTAAAGTTCAGAGGTTCTTATTAAGTTAGCAATCTATAAAGGAAATTCTCAAGGGAAGGGTTAAAAAATAGCAAAGGACATATGATCTATTTTTAGTCATCTATAAAGGAAATTCTTAAGGGAAGGGTTAAAAAATAGCAAAGGACACATGATCTATTTTTAGTCATGTGTCTTAATATTTGAGCATATTCTATATTTGAGGGAAAAGTAAGTAAAGAGGTATGCATTTAAGACCACCTCCACAACCTCCAGTTGACTCATAAAAGTTTATAATGAAGAACATTTAGTAAAACATTAAAAATTAAAACTAAGATCAGTCAGAGGAAATTAAGTAAATAAACCAGATTGCTGACTAAAAGGATATCTACATGCATTAAAAAATAAAAATTTTAAAAATTAAAAAAAAAACTTATGGTGAGCATTTCTTCCAAGAAGGGAGTAACAAGTAATATAAGAACCAACGACAGGGGTTCCAGAAGATGGCAGAATGAGAAGCTGCTAGTGGCTTGAGCTCCGACAACATCTACTGGAAACGGTAGGATTTTTTGCCATTGGCAGGACAGTCAATAAGGGGTCCTAGAGGTGACAACATGCAGGTGACTATAACTCAGTTTTGGTTAGAAAATAGAGTAAAAAGAAAGGAAAAAAAATTTTTAATTACTACTCATGAAGCGCACACCTAAAAAACAAAAAGTCACATATAGGGGAAAACTCATAAGACTATCAGCAGACTTCACCACTCAATCTCTAAAAGCCAGAAGAGAATGGCAAGATATCTATCGAGCCCTGAATGAAAAAGGGTTTCAGCCAAGGATAATATATCCTGCTAGACTTTCATTCAAACTAGATGGAGTCATCAAAACCTTCTTAGACAAACAACAGTTAAAGGAGGAAACCATCACCAAACTGGCCCTGAAAGAGGTGCTAAAAGACCTCTTATAAATAAGGACATCACTATAATACTTGCAATATATCAGAGCAAACAAAAATTTGTTGAACAATGGCACTACAATACATTAAATCCATAATATCAATAAATGTCAATGGCTTAGACTCACCCATCAAAAGGCACACAGTGGGGGGGTGGATCAGAAAACATAGCCCAACCATATGCCGCTTGCAAGAATCCCATCTGACACAACAAGATAAACACAGACTTAAAGTGAAAGGATGGAAAACTATCATACAGGCTAACGGACCACAAAAAAAGGCAGGAGCAGCCATTCTCATCTCAGACACAATAGATTTTAAATTAAATAAAAGATAGGCAAGGACATTACATAATGATTAGAGGTTCAGTCAGCCAAGAAGACTTAACAATTATCAACATCTATGCACTGAATGAGGACCATCTAAATACATCAAGCACCTACTGAAAGAACTTCAAAAATACATCAATAGTAATACAATAATATTGGGAGACTTTAACACCCCACTCTCACACTTAGACAGATAAACAAAGCAGAGAATCAACAAAGACACACGAGAATTAAATGAAGAGACTGACAGACTAGACCTCTTGGACATTTTCAGAGTCCTTCACCCCAAAAAACTGGAATACACATTCTTTTCAAATCCACATAACACATATTCAAGGATAGACCACATGTTAGGTCACAAAGACAGCATCAATAAATTCAAGAACACTGAAATCATCCCAAGTATCTTGTCAGACCACAGTGGAGTAAAACTAACATTTAACAACAAACAGAAAATTATTAAAAGTCACAGAATTTGGAAACTAAACAACATACTCCTTAAGAACCACTGGGTCAGAGACTCACTCAAGCAAAAAATTCAAATGTTCCTGGAAACAAATGAAAATGAAGACACAACCTATCAAAATATTTGGGAAACAGCTAAAGCAGTATTGAGAGGGAAACTTATAGCCATACAATCACATATAAAACAACAAGAAAAAGCTCAAATGAACGACCTTACTGTACACCTCAAGGACTTAGAGGAAGAGGAACAAAGGAACCCTAAAGCAACGAGAAGGACAGAAATCACTAAAATAAGAGCAGAAATAAACAACATCAAAAATAAGAGAACCATACAAAAGATCAATGAAGCCAATTGTTGGTTCTTTGAAAGATTAAACAAAATTGACAAACCCCTAGCCAGACTCACCAAACAAAAAAGAGAGAAGACTCAAATTAATAGAATTGTATATGATGGAGGAGATATCACAACTGACACCACAGAAATCCAGAAAATCATGTGAAACTTCTACAAAGAACTATACACCACCAAGATAGAGAATCTGGAAGAAATGGAAGCATTCCTAGAAATATATGCCCTTCCAAAACTGAACCAAGAAGAACTACAAAACTTAAATGAACCAATCACGGACAAATAAATTGAAACCGTTATTAAGAAACTCCCCAACAACAAAAGTCCTGGACCAGATGGCTTCACAAACGAATTCTACAAAGCTTTCAGGAAACAGTTAGTACCCATACTTCTTAAGCTTTTCCAAAAGATTGACGTAACAGGAATACTCCCTTCCAGCTTCTATGAAGTCAACATCACCCTGATACCAAAAGCAGATAGGGACACAACAAAAAAGGAAAACTACAGACCAATATCTCTGATGAACATAGATGCCAAAATATTAAACAGGATCTTGGCCAACCGGATACAGCAGCATATCAAAAAAGTTGTTCATCACGACCAAGTGGGATTCATCCCAGGAATGCAAGGCTGGTTCAACATCCGTAAGTCAATCAATGTCATTCATCACATCAATAAAAGCAAAGCCAAAAAACACATGATTATCTCAATAGATGAAGAGAAAGCCTTTGACAAAATCCAACACCCATTCATGCTCAAAACTCTACAAAAAATGGGAATAGATGGGAGATTCCTCAAGACAGTGGAATCCATATATAGCAGACCTACAGCCAACATCATACTCAATGGACAGAAGCTGAAAGCATTCCCCCTCAGATCGGGGACTAGACAGGGCTGTCCACTGTCACCGTTACTCTTCAGCATAGTATTGGAAGTTCTTGCCATAGCAATCAGGCAAGAGAAAGAAATCAAAGGAATACAGATTGGAAGGGAAGAAGTCAAGTTCTCACTATTTGAAGATGATATGATAATATACATAGAAAAACCTAAAGAATCCAGCAGAAAATTACTGGAAGTTATTAGGCAATATAGCAAGACGTCAGGCTACAAATCAATGTACAAAAATCAGTGGCATTTCTTTATGCAAACACTAAATCTGAAGAAGAAGACATCCAGAAATCACTCCCATTTACTGTTTCAGCAAAATCAATCAAATACCTAGGAATACAGTTGACCAAAGAAGTAAAAGACGTGTATACTAAAAACTATGAGTCGCTACTCAAGGAAATAGAAACTGATACCAAGAAATGGAAAGACATCCCATGTTCATGGATTGGAAGAATAAATATCATCAAAATTAATATTCTCCCCAGAGCCATATACAGATTTAATGCAATACCCATCAAAATTCCTCCAAGCTTCTTTAAGAGAATAGAAAAAACACTACAATCATTTATCTGGAACCTGAAAACACCTAGAATTGCCAAAACCATCTTGAGTAAAAGAAACAGAAATGGCGGCATCACACTTCCAGGTCTCAAACTATATTATAAAGCCATCATCATCAAAACAGCATGGTACTGGAACAAAAATAGGCACACAGACCAGTGGAACAGAACTGAAATCCCAGAAATAAATCCCCTATGGACATCTAATCTTTGATAAGGGGGCCCAAAGCATAAAATGGAAGAATAAATGCTGCTGGGAAAACTGGATTGAAACATGCAAAAGAATGAAATTGAACCACTTTACCTCACCAGAAACAAAAATCAACTCCAAATGGATCAAAAACCTGGATGTTAGACCAGAAACAATCAAATACTTAGAGGAAAACACTGGTAAAACACTTTCCCACATACACCTCAAGGACATCTTTGATGAAATAAAACCAATCACAAGAAAAACTAAAGTAAAAAAAAAAAACCAATGGGACTACATCAAATTGAAAAGCTTCTGCACATCCAAAGAAACTATTAAACAAACAAAGAGACCCCTCACAGAATGGGAGAAGATATTCACATGCCATATATCAGACAAGAAATTAATCATCAAACTATATAAAGAGCTCAGCAAACTTAGCACCAAAAAAGCAAATGACCCCATCCAAAAATGGGCAGAGGATATGAACAAAACATTCACCTCAGAGGAGATCCAAAAGGCTAACAAACATGAAAAACTGCTCTAGGTCACTGATTGTCAGAGAAATGCAAATTAAGACAACACTAAGATAGCACCTCACTCCTGTAAGAATGGCATACATCAAAAAGGACAGCAGCAACAAATGCTGGAGAGGATGTGGGGACAGAGGAACCCTTTTACATTGCTGGTGGGAATGTAAATTGGTCCAGCCTCTGTGGAGAGCAGTCTGGAAAACTCTCAGAAGGCTAGACATGGACCTTCCATATGATCCAGTAATTCCTCTCCTGGGCTTATACCCCAAGGACTCCATAACACCCAACCAAAAAGAGGTGTGTACTCCTATGTTCACAGCAGCACAATTCATAATAATTAAAACCTGGAAGCAACCCAGGTGCCCAACAACAGATGAGTGGCTGAGAAAGCTGTGGTATATATACACAATGGAATACTATACAGCTATCAAGAACAATGAACTCACCTTCTCTGACCCATCTTGGACAGAGCTAGAAGGAATTATGTTAAGTGAGCTAAGTCAGAAAGATAAAGATGAGTATGGGATGATCCCACTCATCAACAGAAGTTGCGAAAGAAGATCAGAAAGGGAAACTAAAAGTAGGTTCTGACTAAATTGAAAGTAGGACACCAAAGTAAAAACCCTGTGGTGAGGGGGAGGGTGGACATGAGGCTTCCTGGGCCGGTGGGGGGGTGAGGGGGGTGGGTGAGATGGGTCACAGTCTTTTGGTGGTGGGAATGGTGTTTATGTACACTCCTAGTAAAGTGTAGTCATATAAATCACTAGTTAATTAATATGAGAGGGGGAAAATTAATTGTATGTCTCAAAGTTTTTAAAACACAGACTGAGTCTTTTTAATATATAGGCTGTGTATTTAATATGCGGACTCTCCAAAAACCTAGACCAAGTAGATCAGAAACAACCAGTGGCACCACTATATAAGATACTGGGTACTATACAGCAAACCCTAAGAAAAGGACTTTTCAAAGTTAACCCAATTACCAAATAATGTGATGATAACATTAACTATCCATTCTATTTTTTGAACCCTAAGACAGCAGGAACCTCACATCTTCACTATAAAGTCTGTATTTCCCCCAGTCCTGGAACCTTAGGATAGGGCTCACTTTCCCTCATTCCTCTCCCAATCCATATCAAATAATGTTGCATCTGCCGATCGCAACCTAATCAATGCAGTCCTGGAACCCTTGGATAGGGCCCACTTTCCCGTATGCCTCTGCCAATCCATATCAAATGATATTGCATTCGCCGATCACAACTTAACCAACACAACGATTGCCACCTCAACATGCTTCACTTCAGACTGTGTCCAGAGACTTCACGTGTGGAATGACAACCTTCAGCTTCATTACTTGGGTGAGACCTTTCCTTTCATAGTATTCTCTAATTCCATCCCAGGTGGTTCACTTTCTAACAAGGTCACAAAACCTAGATGTAGACCAGGTTCTGTGAGAGAGAGCATATGTTCACACGAATCCATAAACTAGGGCAAAATATATACCTGAAAGCAGAAGTACACTAGAGTTTGCAGTGAGTACCCCCCCGCCCCCAACACTATTCCCTCCACTATTCCAAGCTTTGGGTCCATGATTGCTCAACCATTTGTTTGGCTTTGTATGTTAACTCTCTTTTCAGCCACCAGGTTCCAGATGCCATCAGTATGCCAGCCAGGCTTTCCTGGACTGAAGACCCCACCAATATGTCCTGGAGCTCTACTTCCCCAGAGATCCACCCTACTAGGGAAAGAAAGAGGCAGACTGGGAGTATGGACCGACCAGTCAACGTCCATGTTCAGCGGGGAAGCAATTACAGAAGCCAGACCTTGCACCTTATGCAACCCACAATGACCCTGGGTCCATGCTTCCAGAGGGATAGAGAATGGGAAAGCTATCAGAGGAGGGGGTGGGATATGGAGATTGGGTGGTGGGAATTGTGTGGAGCTGTACCCCTCCTACCCTATGGTTTTGTTAATTTTTCCTTTCTAAAATAAAAAATAAATTTAAAAAAAAGAACTGATGACAAAGAATTTTCAGGAATAAAAGTCCTAGATAAGAGATAGAGTACTTGGACAATTTTTTCATTTTTAAATAATTTTGGGGGTAGACAGTGACACACCCAGTAGAATGCACATGTTACCATGCATATACACCTGGGTTCAAGCCCCCACCCCCATCTGGGGAAGCTTCACAGACACTGAAGCAGGTCTGCAGGTATCTCTCTTTCTCCTTTTATGCATGGCATTGTTGAACCTATTATGTTCTTTAGATACTCTAAAATGAAGACTAAATGCTATACTTGCAAATCCTTTATGTTCTCTAATAGATTTTATCTTCCTCTTTTTCAAGTTTCTTTCTTGAATTTTTGTTTATTAAAATTTTTCATAAATAGAGAACTTGAGATGAAACAAGGGGATAGAGATAGAGGGAGAGAGAGTGGGGGAGGGAGGGAGGGAGAGAGAGAGAGACTTGCAGCACTGCTTCATCACTCATAAAGATTCTCCCTAGAGGGGGGAACAGGGGGCTTGAATCTGGGACTTTGAACATTGTAATGTGTGCTCTCAACCACATGTTCCACCACTTGGTCCTGCAATCTTGCGCTTTTTGTATATTTTGTTGGTGGTGATGGAGGTTTGTTTGTCTCTTTCCACCATCTTTATTAATGCCTTTCATTCTACTTGAATATAATCTTCCTCCCCATTAGTCAGGGTCCCTTGGTATATACGACATGGGTTATTTATTATTTTCTCTTGAAAATTCACAGAAGGTAGAGAATTTCCACTTACATTCTAGGAGGGATTAGTACTGAAGGGGAAATTATAGCCCCTTATTCCCTCACTCACTGAGTCATCATTTCTGAAGGAGGAATGGTTTATCTCATAGGATGGTAACATATATTCTAGAAACTATTTTTGCATGGTCTTTTTACATTTACAAGTTTTTATTGGTTAGGGAAAATGAGATGAATAGTATTTTATGATATGACATTATCTAAAGTTTCATGTTGATATTATAAATGAAATTGTGTCTTTCCCAAATTCATTTTAAATTTTGTATGTTAAATTATATTTTAAAATGTTATTAGAATCTGCAAGAGAATCACTGCTGATATAATTGGTTAGTAGTGTTTATACGGTAATAGAGATATGTAGACAGAGGGAACAACATGTAGACATAAAGTCAGAGATCAGGGCGAGGCTTCTTTAAGAATCAGCACACTCCAAAGCTACCCTTGGAGTAGCAAGGACCGCAAAAGCTGAATAAGGGCAAGAGACTGGCATACTTTAATGATGACTCTTTAGTTACTACCAGAACACCCATCAGCTGGGGCCCTAGTTAGGGAATCCTGAGATTCCCAAACAGTTATGAAGGACTTAGACCTCGAATAGATCCCTCTCTCTATTGTTACCAGTCATCTCTATCAGGAACAACAAAATAGACCCCTTTGTGGGCCCCCATAGGACCTTGCCTTCAACTTGGATCAACAATGGTGGAGAATGTTCCATCCTCCAAAGGGAGAATGGACAACATACTCGATCTTCCACATGAGGAAATGGGTCCTGAAACTGAGGCAGCTTGGAACATTCCTACTCATAACCACAGAACGTGAGCTCAGATCTCCAGGGATGCAGAGGTCACATAGGTTCCTAAGCTGAATATGGGCCCCAGATCAGCTCAAATCGACGGGGTTTACAATAAAAAATATTTATACATCTTTCCCACATTAGGGAGCTACTCTCTTCCCTGATCCAGCTTTCTGGTCCTTTTTCCAGCCATGATATCATGTCCCCAGATAATAACCTGGATCCAACTGCATATCAGATGTCAGGCTCAGAAAAAAAAAAACAACTAGTATAGTCATGGGCCCTTTGGAATATAACTAAAATAGGCCTACTATCTACAAAACAGAGACCACCACCCCCCCCCCCCCGACAACTCATCATCTGAACTATTCCAGACTTTAGGTTCATGATCAATCAACAATTTGTTTGGCTTTATATGTTGACTCTTTTTTCAGCCACCAGGTTCCAGATGCTAAGATGATACCAACCAGACTTCCCTGGGCAGACAATACCACCAATGTGTTCTGGAGCCCCCGCTTCCCCAGAGCCCTGCCCTACTAGGGAAAGAGAGAGACAGGCTGGGAGTATGGATCGACCTGTCAATGCCCATGTTCAGAGGGGAAGCAATTACAGTAGCCAGAACTTCCACCTTCTGCATCCCATAATGACCCTGGGTCCATACTCCCAGAGGGATAAAGAATAAGAAAGCTATCAGGGGAGGGGATGGGATACCAAGTTCTGGTGGTAGGAATTGTGTGGAGTTGTACCCTTTTTATCCTATGTTTTTTGTCCATGTTTCCTTTTTATAAATAAAAATATAATAATAATAATAATAACAATAATAATAATAGTATCAGCAAAGATTAACAGTAAATCCCTAAAGGTAGGCATGGGACAAAAAATAGATCTTCCCTCACAAATAATCATCCCCATTCACACTGTGATCTACTAGCCTTTAGAACAGTGAAATAACACATTTCTGTTGTTTAAGCCACCCATTTTCTGAGTACTTTGTTATGATAACCCTGGGAAACTACAATAACCATACTCACTTATTTACATATTGTCTACAGCTGCTTTCATGTAGTGACAGCAGAACTGACTTGCAGCAAAGACTATATGGCCTCAAAGCCTGAAATACTACCACAGATTCTTTGGTGAAGAAGTTTGTTGTTTCCTAATTTATCTGATTGTCAGACAGGGGAGAGGTTCTCTAAGCATATGTGTTTCATTCTTCTTTGAGAACTGTGGGCAAACAGTCCATTTTTCTTCTACAAAGGACACCTAACAATGCCCAGATGATCTGTCTGGGACCAGTGAGTAAGTTATATTCAGGATAAAAATAAGGAGAATATAAGAAGGCATTTTAGTTTCTGAGGCATGGTCTATAGTCTAGCTTTATCTGCAGTAAAGTTTATATTTGGATTTTCTTTTCTGACACATTTATATTGCTCAACTGGTTTCAAATCTGTTAGAGCTATATGATTCATTGGCTTCCACAAAGCTCAACTTCTTCTCATAGCAAAACAGTGTTGGAAATCTCATTTCCTTCTTGAATATTTTCCAAAAAGGAAGTGAGTGCTAACCTTTTTTTAAGTTGGCCATCATATCCTCTCGACATATACAATTCTCGTGACTCATTCTTAAACTCTAGATCACATAAAATCACTCACATTAATGGCACATAAGGTTAAAACTTTTTCACACTGTGATATTATGTATCTATATATATATGTACCTGCAAATTCTTTACAGAATAAAATACTATAACTTCCCTTAGATAATGAATTTCCGAGTGTGCTTTTAACTTGAGGTCTGGTTTTCTTAATAACCTAGCACAATGCTGTTCTAGATAATTGTTAATTAAAAAAACTCTACCAATCTGTTACTTCTAATTTTATTCATAGAGGTTTACATGATAGAAAATATGGCAAATGCATTGGTGATAAATAATAGCAGGGTAGCATGAAAAAGTATCTTAAACACTAATAAGACATCTAGGTAATATGCCTGAGAAAGAAAAAAATGTCCTCTAGTCTACCACCTACAATCTGCTACTTCCTCAATTAACCCACTGAAATGTGTACCCATTGCACAAGTATTTTCTAAGAAAGGACCAGGTGAAAGGGACAGTTGTTAAGGACCTTGATGTTCAGGTAGGGAAATCTGGCTTCAATTTACAAGAAGTTTACAGAGACTAACTAAAAAATAGAGCTTCAAGGGGAAAATTATTCTAGCAGTTATGAATATACAGATTTAAACTTGATAATCTAAAGCAGAAATGTGTCTGGAAAGTGAGGAGGAAGGGCAAGGTAAACTTTGCTGGCTCTTTTGGCTAGAGTTACCTAAGGGTACTCAGAAAAAGTTGTGTTTTAACTCAATGAGGCATATTTTTAGGAATGTGGCAACTAGAAGAATATGAACAATTTCTTACCCCTATGTTTTTTTTGCTCAGTTCTTGTGACTCTCTCTGGAAGAGAGGAGTACAATGCATATCAGATTTCAAGCTCAGAGAAAACAAAAACTAGTATAGCCACAGGCCCTTTGGAATATAACTAAAATATGCCTACTAGCTATCTACAGAATGGAGACCACCCCTCCCCCCAATTCTTCATCTGCACTACTCCAGCCTTTAGGTTCATGATTAGTCAACAACTTGTTTGGCTTTATATGTTAACTCTCTTTTTAGCCACCAGGTTCCAGATGCTACCATGACGCCAACCAGACTTCCCTGGACAGACAACCCCACCAACGTGTCCTGGAGCTTTGATTCCCCAGAACCCTGCCCCATTAGGGAAAGAGAGAGTCAGGATGGGAGTATGGATCGACCTTTCAATGCCCAGGTTCAGTGGGGAAGCAATTACAGAAGCCAGACCTTCCACTTTCTGCACCTCATAATGACCCTGAGACCCTACTCCCAGAGGAACTAAGAATAGGAAAGTTATCAGGGGAGAGGATGAGATTCGGAGTTCTGATGGTGGGAATTGTGTGGAGTTGTACCCCTCTTATCCTACGGTTTTGTCAATGTTTCATTTTCATAAATAAAAAAAATATTTATAAACCTTTCCCATATTTGGGAGCTACTCTTCCCTGATCCAGCTTTCTAGCCCTTTTTCCAGCCATGACATCATTTCCCTGGACAATAAATTGGATCCACCTGCATATCAGATATCAGGCTCAGAAAAAAAAATGTATAGTCATGGGACCTCTGGAATATAATTAAAATTGACCTACTAGCCATCTACAAAACAGAGACCCCCCAAATCTTCATCTGAAATATTCCAGCCTTTAGGTCCATGATTAATCAACAATTTGGCTCTATATGTTAACTCTTCTTTCAGCTACCAGGTTCCAGATGCTACCATGATGCCAAACAGACTTCCCTGGGCAGATGATCTCACCAATGTGTCCTGGAGCCCCGTTTCTCCAGAGCCCTGCCCCACTATGGAAAGAGAGAGACAAGCTAGGAGTATGGATCAACTTGCCAATGCCCATCTTCAGTGGGGACGCAAAAACAGCAGCTAGACCTTCCACCTTCTGCACCCCATAATGACCCTGGGTTCATATTCTCAGAGCGATGAAGAATAGGGAAGCTATCAGGAGAGGGGAGGGGATAAAGAGTTCCAGCAGTGGAAATTGTGTGGAGTTGTGCCCCTCTTATCCTATGTTTTTTGTCAGTGCTTCATTTTTATAAATAAATTTTTTAAAGGATTAGAATGTTAGATTTAAAAATTAAATCAATAATTCTTTATAAACTCCATCTTTCTATAGAGCAGTAACCTATGCCACCCCCCAAATTTAGTAATTTTCCTAAAAAAAAAAAAAAAGAGAGAGAGAGCTCAAATGGATCCCTCTCTCAACCATCACTGGTCTTTCCCATCAGGAACATCATCATAAGCCCTCATGTGAGCCACTCCAGGAATTTGTCCTCCCTATAAAATAGCAATGGTAGGGACTGCCCCATGCTCTGAAGGGAGGCTAGATTAGCCTACGCTGCCACTAGAACACTGGTCCTGAAATTAGTGCATCCTACAGTGTTCCCAGCTATGACCGTGAACTCCAAGCTCAGACTGACAGAGACTCAGAGGTTACACAGGCTTCTAAGCTAAAAAATGAACATATATGGGCCCTGGTTCAGGTTGATGGGATAAACAATTAAGTTTATTCATAGATTTTCTTCAAGTTTGGGAGCTACTCTTTGCCTTAATCCAACTTTCTAGCCATAGTCTCAACCATCTTCCCAGCCAATATTTTTGTCCACTGCCATGTTAGTTATCAAACTCAAATGAAAACTAATTATGAAAGTCACGGGCCCCTAGTAACTTTCTCACTTCTTTTCACCCTAAGACCACTATTCTCATTTGCTCTGCTCCTACATTTTGGTTCCTGTACATGAATCATGTTGGTTGCTTTTATTTTATCACCCCCTTTAGCTACTAAGTTAACAGCTATTATCATGATTCCATCCTGACTTCCCCAGGCAGACAATCCCACCCATGTATCCTGGAAGGATAAAAGGAAAGGCGTTTGGAAGTAGTATTAGGTGTAGGTGTGACTTAGAAAGGAAGAGAAGGCAGTACCATGGGGGAAAAAAAAAGGGCAAATACATACAAATATAGACAGTTATAGAAATAATAGCCAACCCATGTCTACTACCTTGGAAGGTCTACTTTAGCTTCCAATAGAGGGAATGAGGATACAAAACTCTGGTGGTGGGAATGGTATAGAATTATATCCCTGTTATCTTATAATTTTGTATTAAGTATTTTTATAATTCAATATTAAGTCACTAATGAAATTATATAAAAAAGAGAAAAAAGAAAAAAAGAATATTAAGTCACTAATGAAATTATATAAAAAAGAGAAAAAAGAAAAAAAGTAAGGACAAATACAGAGTGAAACCTTAATAAACATGAATTCAAAAGGGGAAAGTGGGAGTTGACAAAAGGGATTGGTGGTTCAGTGTCTTATGGTGAAAGGAAATGACATATCTGTGGTGTGTGAGGTGGGCTGGCATCTATTTTGAGGAGATATGAGACTTTATCCCTAAGGCAACACTAGTCTTATAAAACAATATTCCTTAATAAAAGTAAAAATAAAATAATCCTATAGCTGCTTGAAATGACTGATTTTACTTGCACTCAAGTAGTCTGTGTACTTCAAGGAGATATAACTTAGAAGCCACTGATACAAATAACATAGGAGAAACGACAGGTAGAAAACCTTTTAGGGTAGTAGAAGATCAGTGCCATAAAAATCCTGGCTTCCATTATAAGATTTTAGGAATATACAATCCTGACAGTTTAAAATGAAGATTTCTTAGTTGAGCCATCACTATGGAGAAAATTACATGTATTTCTTCTCTAAGAAGTATTAACATAAACCAGGATTTTATGGCTTATTTTGAAATAATAAATTGCCTGAAAATTTTTGCTGGTGTGTGTGTATATATATTATTTATTATTAATAATGTTACAAGATTGTAAAATTACAATGTAAGTTTCACATCACACCCACCACCAAAGTTCTGTACCCTTACCCTCCTACCTTCCAAAGATAACCACAGTAGTTCTTACAGTCTACTTGCTTCTGTTTTGTTTGGATTTTTTTAACAAGTTCATGTAAAAAAGATCTTTAGATTCCATATATGAGTGAAACTATCTAGTAGTTGTCTTACATTAATTATTTCACTAAGCATAATCACCTCCAGTTTCATCTATCTACTTACCATTTTTATGAAACCACTGAGATATCATATTGAGTGGAAAAACTAATCATTTCTCTCTCTCTCTCCCTCTCTCTTTCTCTCTCTCTCTCTGCATATCTCCCTCTCTCTCTCTGCATATATCTCACTCTTTGCATCTCTCTCTCTCTCTCTGTCAGAGTGTCACCACTCTGGACAGACTTTTTTCAGATAGACAGAAACAGAAAATGAGAGAGAGAGAGAGAGAGAGAGAAAGAATATAGTACCACATGTTCCTCCAGCATAGTAGGGACCACACTAGAGGCTTCATGGTGTGCAGACCAGGTAAACTATCTTGCTGATCTTAATTATTACTTTTATTTATTTTATTTATTTATTTTTTACCTGCAGACCCGCATCAACGCTTGTGAAGCGATCCCCCCCACACTCCGCAGGTGGGGAGCCGGAGGCTCAAACCCGGATCTTTATGCCAGTCCTTGCGCTTCACACCACGTGTGCTTAGCGCCACATGCACTTAGCCCACTGTGCTACTGCCAGGCCCACTTAATTATTACTTTTAAAAACGAATTATTTATTCGTATATGTATGTCCTCACACTAAATAATATTTAGTAATGAGAGTCAAGGCTTGATGGCTCTAGAGAAGGGCAAAAAAGTGTTTTTGTAAAATAAATATGATTGCCCCCAATTGAAAGGTAGACTCCTTTCCTTCCTTCCTTCCTTCCTTCCTTCCTTCCTTCCTTCCTTCCTTCCTTCCTTCTTTCCTTCTTTCCTTCCTTCCTTCCTTCCTTCCCTCCTTCCTTCCTTCCATTAACACTATTACCCACCAAAGGGAGCAAATTTCAGCCATCTGATGATAATCTGGGAAGAAGCATTTTTCCTGAAAAGTAGCCCATCCACTTAGTAGCCCCTTCCTTCCCTCCTTCCTTTCTTTCTTCTTTCCTTCTTTTTCTAAACAAATTGTTATACATTTAAACAGTAACTATTGATTTTATACCATAATTTATTTTTTAAATTTTATTAATGACTTAGTGACTTAATATTGATTTATAAAATTATGATATAACGGGTAAAATTCCACACTGTTACTACCACCAGAGTTTTGTGTCCCTATTCCCTTCACTGGAAACTGCAGTAGTTCTCTCAAGGTCACAGATATGGGTTTACTATTACTTCTGTAACTATCTATCTATCTATATTTATATATATTTGTCCATTTTTTTCTGTCTTCCTTACTTTCTAAGTCACACCTACACCTATTGCGACTTCTGAATGTCCTTCCATCTTTATCTCTTCTCTGTGTGTGTCCTATGGAATTGGAGCTCAGAGCCTTCTGCTCATCTTCCTTTAAAATTTTTCACTCTCTGGGAGTATGGACCAAAATTCTTTTTGAGGTGCATAAGGTGGGAGTTCTGACTTTGGTACTACTACAGCCCCTTCTTTATCCAATAACAATAATTCAAACATGAAAATGAAATTCACATATACTAAAGCACTTCATACAGGTAAAAATCATTTTATTGCAGAAAGGAGATCTAGAGGTTCACTTACAATCAGGGAATTAGAAAATATACTAGCTTCAGGATGTTTCTGTTACCATTTGAGTTTAGACTTCCATGTACATTTATGGGGTCAAAACAAGGTCAATTACTTCTTCTCTTTACCAGCAGCAGAGATGTTTTTTCTTACATAACAAAACCAGAATAAAAAAATAAAATAAAATAAAAAACCATAATAAAAAACCATCACCTTAACATTCACCTGAAGCCAAACTCAGTAAAGTCTACCCTAAGCTACTTTTTTCTAGAAAGTATATTTCTTGACAGTAATTATTCAGAGTTGGGCAATTCTTTTACCTTTTGTTGTTTTCTTTCTTTTTATGTATTGCTGGGGAGCAAATGCAGGGTTGTGCTCATGCATGATACAGCTCAACAGCTTCCCATGCTCATTATTATTCCTGTTTTTCATTATACAACTGTCTGTCTATCTACCTGAAAAGGAGAAAGAACCAGAACAACACTCTAACATATACAGTGCAAGGTATTGAACTCTGGGCCTTATGTTTGCAAGTCTTGTGTGCTACTTCTGTGACACCTCCCCAGTCTGACTTTGGTGTTGAGAGAGGAAGAGAGAAACCATACAACTGTTCTACCATCCATGGTGTTCCTGTATGGTGCCAGGGCTCAAAAGTAGCACCCTCACATTAGCAAGATGCATGCTCTCCCAAAAAAGCCATCTTCTGGCCTTCTCTGTCTTTTTAAAAGTTTTTCTTAATTTAGTTATTATTGGAAAGAGACAGAGAAACATTGAGAGGGGAGGGGGAAAGAGACAGAGAGACTCCTGCAGACTTTCTTCACCACTTGTGAAACTTACACCTGTCAGGTGGAGAACAGGGGCTTGAATCTGGGTCCTTTGTGCACTGTAATGTGCGTGCTTATCCAGGTGCGCCACTGCCTGGCCCCTTCTCCTTGTTTCTTAATGTTATTTCTGGCCTAGGTTCTGTTTCTTTGTAATAGTTTATTTATAGTCAGTTTTGGCCATCATCATATCTTTTTTCCTGGGATACCACCTATCACTTTTCTCTGCCTACTAGCCATATGTAGCCATTGACCACGTGGAATTTGAGCACCTGGAATAAAAAAAGAGAGGGAAAGAAAGAAAGGAAGGAAGGAAGGAAGGAAGGAAGGAAGGAAGGAAGGAAGGAAGGAAGAAGAGGAAAGAAAGATGATAGCTCATTGATAACTTTTGTGTGTATGGATGGCCTGCATTGCCATGTAACTCTGAGCCCTGGCAAAGCATGGAAGATGGTAGGGCAGCAAAGGAAGCTTCTGGTGTTGTACTGACTCACCATCCAGCAGTCCCCTTCTCTATGTGAATTTTTTTTTTTTAAAGTGGCCTAAAAAGTGAAATCATGCCTTCATGAGGACCTGGTTCCACCAAAGCAATAGTAACAATTCTTGTACAATAATTACAAGTTGAAATTATAGTATTTTATATACACTTGTTTATTTGAAATATACTATTAAACTTAATTAATTTCACTTTCTCCTCTTTTTTTAAAGTGACTGATAGAAAATTTAATATCACATAGATGTTCATTTTATATTCTCACAGGTAGAGGTGATCTAAAGCTTCTAACTTTTCATCCTGGGTCTTTTTTAAAAAATTTTTTATATTATTTATTTATTTTCCCATTTGTTGCCCTTGTATTTTTTTATTGTTGTTGTAGTTATTATTGTTGTTGTTATTGATGTTGTCACTGTTAGATAGGACAGAGAGAAATGGAGAGAGGAAGGGAAGACAGAGGGAGGGATAAAGATAGACACCTGACCTGCCTCACCGCCTGTGAAGCAACTCCCCTGCAGGTGGGGAGCCAGGGGCTCGAACCGGGATCCTTATGCCGATCCTTGTGTTTCGTGTCACCTGCACTTAACCTGCTGTGCTACCACCTAACTTCCCATCCTGGGTCTTTACCTTATTCCTTGAGCTCCCATTTCAAGCTCAAATCTCCTGACCTGTTTACTTTTCTGACAAGCAAAAACATTGTCACTGAACTAAAAATTCATTTTGAGTATTTCTATCTTAGTCAAAGAAGAGTGTCTCAGTAAATTTATGTATGTAAAAGTGTGTGTGGGCAGTACTTGTTGCTACTCATAACAAATATGCTGGCGCTTAAATTATTCTACAAATTAAAAAAATCCTTCATTCCCATTATATATTAAATTATATCAAGAGATTTAGAACAAAGTAGGCAGGAGGGCAGAATAGTCACAGAAAATTTGAAAGCAGAACTGACTTCCTGGGAAATTATACCCAGTACAATAGTTCCACATGGAGTGAAACAAATTTAGTCCTGATATTCAAGAGAGTGCTTGAAGGTTCCTGTGAGAATATGGAGTTAATAAAAATGGATGGTGAAACCAGTTGTGTTATTTTTGAAAGAAGTTCACAGGCAGTATCAATCCAACCCCAGAGAGCAACGCAGCTGAAATTTTCCAAGCGCTTGACATAAACACAAAACTTATTCTCTCTACTGTAGTACGCCATTATTTTTACACTTTGGATACTTTATACGCAAAGCAATTGATGCACAGATATGTTTGTGACAGAGCATTTTTAACCCCTGAGGCATTTATACTTGATTTACAATAACCAAAATATATTAAGAAAAGCATCTTCTCAACCTACTGCATTCTCCAGGCCATGCTTTCTTCCACCAGCTCCTAATTTTACTTCTGGGACCCATTACAAAATACTTAAAACTTTAAGCTATCAATAGGACTGGGAAAAAAGGAGGAGAAAAGGCTGTGGGAAACAGGAATCATTTAGGGAGCTATTCTCCCATATTTTGTCCTTGCTTCTGAAATAATTTCCTGTGCATTGCTTGATGTTATATTTCATTGTGTTATATTAGTAGACTTACTTCCCTACCACATATTTCTATGGGTTAAGGGAGAATCTTTTACAGATGCAAATATCTCTGAGAATGTTAAAGGACTTTAAGCAATTTACATCTTACTGTGGGTTTATTGAATCAAATTGTCTCTTTGCTCCCTTTGTGTAGCAGTTTACTCATTGCTTGTCTTCCTCATCAATAAGGACAGATATATAACTTCAAAATAAATGTCTGGGGCAGGGGAAATAGCACAGTAGTTATGCAAAGAGACTTTCATGTCTGAGGCTCCAAAGTCCCAGGTTTAATCCCCTTTACTGCCATAAGCCAGAACTGAGCAGTGCTCTGGTAAAAAATAAAATTAAGTTAAGTTAAATAAAGGTCTAAAACACTTACATGAGGGTACTCCTTAAATTTTCCAAGACTTCTTAACATTATAGAATTTGGAAAAAAAATCCACTTCAACTCTTTCAAGACATTTTATTTCAGAGTTGGCAAATTGATAGTATTCTTTACAGTGAAAACACCTGTTTTCCTCTACTAAAATGATGTGAAAATTGGCATATTTTAAAGAAGCTTCACTTTAGCTGAAAGGAGATAGGGTGAGATAACAATGTATAGTATTCCCTGTGGGGAGGGAAATTTTATCTTTGGTTGCAGCTGTTTGAGAAGGCTAGGCAGTATATAATCTAGATCAGGGGCCATTGGTATAGTTTATAAACCCATCTGTTAAACTTACTACCCACAGTTGTATAATTACTAAAGAACACACATTTTAGGACACTGACATTTATGATCAGAAATTCACAATCACTTCTGAACTCTATGCATCTTGATGGAGACTTTCTTGGATGTATAAAGCCTTTAGGATTATTATGTTTTTGAACCAGGTCCCTTAATATCAGATCCTGCCCACAAGTAGAATCATCTCAACAGATTCTGATTAGCTCAGGTTACTAAATCTCAACAGATACTGATTAGCTCAGGTTACTAAAGATCACAACACAAACCAACTCAAAAAGCTTCAGAAAACAGTCTTTGAGGGCTAAACTATTCTTAATCCCTGTTCCAAGTTTATAACATAAAGACATAGCAATACAGAAACCTTGAAAATGGAAGGAAAATGTCATTTCTCCAGTCTCCTTGTAGGAGATGATATGTTAGTAACACTGGTAAGTCCTATACCCCAGCAACTCTACACAAAGATAGCAACTCTTTACAAGGTTCTTCTATGAAGTGTAGACACTGTGTAGATATTTCATAATAGACCTCTTCAATGTCTTTTAAAAAATAACTATAATTGTACCCCTCTTATTCTATGGTTTTGTTAATGTCTCCTTTCTTAAATAAAAAAATAAATTAAAAAAAACTATAAAATGTACATTATGCTTTAGTTGTAAATGTATTTTCTTGAAATGTGACAATGCCATAGATAACAAATTATATTCAGTCACCATCCGGTGTTTAACTGTGCCACAGACTTCTGTACTATACAGGTGCACAGAGTAGAGAATGCTACTATCCATTCAAGTCATAGAAGAAATGCATGTAATCAGAAAAGCCCACAAACACTATGAAAGTCTTGAATTTCTCAGATACACTAGGTTTTAAAATACTTTTGATAATCCAGAGGAGAAATATCTTTGGTTGGTAGTTGGGATGATTTCATGGGTAGATACATGACTTAAAGAATGCAGTGACCACATACAGCTTGTGACTGCATATTTTCAACCACACAACTGGGCTGCATTCCTGAAACAGATGTTGTTTAACACAGGCGTGGATCTGTATGTATTAACTCTAGTAAATGCTTCCTAAATCTGCAGGCAACAAAAGGAAAGACTTCAACATTCTAGAATGGTCATGATTTAATCATGAAACACAATAAAGAACAGTGCCTTATTCTCTAGAACACTGACCTTTTCAAAAACAAAATGAAATAGACAGAAAGCCTCTATTTTATATCTGCTTGACTACTATTCACATGTAGAAAGCCCCTGGGAATTATTACCAGAGATTAGTGGACAAAGTAACTCTATTTCCCCCACAGCAGCTGCCATGAAGATATGTTTCACATTTTTTTCTCTTCATCCCTCTGACCATACCAAAATCCTCTGGGTTTCCCTCACTGTGAATACCAAGAAGGAATCCATATGGTAGTCATGCTAGAAGTAACAAAAGGAGCAACAAGTGGCATCTCAACCCAAGACTTTCCTCTCCCTTATTTCCAAAGAGCTCTCTATTTTCACCTAATGTGCAGGATCCCTTGCCAAAGCTCTGGACCCAGTTCTATCCCAACCCTTACAAGCCTCCTCTACCCCAACTATTTCTTTTAAAATATGTTTTGTTTAATTTTAATGACAAAGACAGACGCAAGGCCCAGTGAATGCAAGAAAAGGAGAGAGAGAAGAGGGAGAGGGAGATACAAACTGAATTGTCACAAATCGAACCTGAAACATTCAAAACATTCACAAATTGAACCTGAAACAAATTTAACCTGAAAGCCTTGTGCAAGATTACTGTGTCATCCCTTGTCTGGTCCCTTAACTCTTTTTAAAAAATTATTTTTATTACCTTTATTTATTGGATATAAATAGCCAGAAATTAAGTAGGGGGGGTAGAGAGAGAGAGAAAGAGAGACACCTGTAGCCCTGCTTCACCACTCACAAAGCTTTCCCCCTGCAGGTGGGGACCAGAGGCTTGAAGCTGGGTCCTTGTACATAGTAACATGTGCACTCAACCAAGTGCGCCACCACCTGGCCCCATCCCTTAACTCTTCTTTAACTTCTCAAATTACATTCTAGATAATTAATTCAATGAGCATAGGTGGCCTCCAAAATATAAACATTACTTGAAATCCAATACTTGTGTCTTAGTTGAGGCCAACACTTTTCTTTTAATCTAAAAGAACTGATAGGAGGGTATTATATGGGACTCTGTTGATTATTGTTTCTTTATTATAATTCCCATGGAAATCCTTAGAAAACTTGTAGAGGGAAGTATTGCTAGAAATACTTTTTTTATTACTCACTAGCCAAAGAATAAAAAAATAATAGTTGAAAACAAAGATGATGACAGAAAAGATAACTGCCCACACTTAGTGGAAAAAGTGTGATGTACATGGAAAATTTTCTCTAGGACTTTCTCTTAGATCAGTAATTTTCACCCCTCAAAGTTCTTCAGTTCTTGACAACCTGAAACCCATTCACACTTTGTGTGATGTAAGTATATTTCTATCTTTCTTTCCACCATTAAAGCTTTGTCAAAATGTAAGTTCAAATGTGTTGGAGTAGCAACTCCTGCCATTTTGTCACAGCAAAAAACAGGCACTACAAGCTGGAATAACAAGAGCACACTATGATTTGAAGAATTTTATAAATGACCACTATTTTCAGTTATTGTGTGGCTTGGGTTACTGAGGAAAGTGACACAGTCTAGATTTCAAATTGCTTCAAGTCTAGTAAAGGGGAAGAGTAATGAGGAAATATATAAATATATATAAATACTATTGATTTAATAAATGCTAGAATGCCAGAGTTCTTCTTATATAATGATTCTTGACAAGCTAGTAAAATGAGTTAATATCAAAAAGACGGAAAGGGAATCCTATCTTAAAGGATTGTGATAAAGAGCTTAAGAATCTGGTATGCTGGGGGTTGCAGCGGGTTAAGCGCACATAGCACAAAGCGTATGACAATCATAAGGATCCTGGTTTAAGCCCCCGGCTCCCCACCTGCAGGGAGGTCACTTCACAGGCGGTGAAGCAGGTCTGCAGGTGTCTATCTTTCTCTCCCCCTCTCTGTCTTCCCTTCCTCTCTCCATTTCTCTCTGTCCTATTCAACAACGATGACATCAATAACAATAACCACAACAACAATAAAACAACAAAGGCAACAAAAGGGAGGGAGAATACCCTCTAGGAGCAGTGGATTCATGGTGTCAAGCCCCAGCAATAACACTGGAGGCAAAAAAAAAAAAAGGAATCTGGTATACCTAGAAGACTGAACATACATTAGATGAAAGGACCTGGTGGTGGTTCATCTAGTAAGCCTACACACTTCAGAAGGACTCAGGTTCAAGGCCCAGATCTTCCTGTAAGTGGAAGCTTCATGAGTAGTGAATCAGAGCTGCAGGTGTCCCTTTCCCTCTCTCCATCCTTAGCTCCCACTTCTCTATCAATTCCTCTCTATCTAAAATAAATTAATATTTTGTAAAAAGCTGGAAGAGACAAAGAAGGAAATAGGAGAGAAATAGATGTGGCTAACATGTGAGTGACTTTTAAAGAATATTATTTATGTATTTATTTATTTATTTATCTATTTGGTAGAGACAGAACTTGAGAAGGAAGGAGGGAGAGAGAGGGAGAGAGATAGATACCTGTAGACCTACTTTACCACTTGGGAAGCTTTCCCCCTGAAGGTGGGGACCAGGGTCTTGAACCTGGATCCTTGCTCACTGTAATGTGTGCACTTAACCAGGTGCACCACTACCTGGCCTCTGTGAGTGACTTTTGTCTGACATGCATAGGAATTTTATTTCTATAAAAGAAAATATGAAGGCATTGAAGGATTTTTATAGTACAAAGATGAGAGAGAATGTAATTTCTAAAATGTCATTCTACTTGCATATGGGGGCAATACATAAGGGGTATTTGGTCCCAAAGACCAATTGAAAAAAACATTTCAAGTAAGGGATGCCTGACTACAGCTGTGGCAATAGAGATGAAAAAAAGGATAAGTTAAGATGTCATTTAAAAAGTAGACCATAGCAGAACAATTTGTAATAATTAAAACCTGGAAGCAACTTAGGGTCCAACAACAGACAAGTGGCTGAGAAAACTGTGGTATATATACACAGTGGAATATTACTCAGCTATTAAGAATAATAAATCCACCTTGTTTGACCCATCTTGAATGGAGCCTAAAGAAATTATGTTAAATGAGATGAGCCAGAAAGAGAAGATAAATATGGCATGATCCCACTCAAAAACAGAGGTTGAGAAAGAAGAACAGAAAAGGAAATGGCAAAGTAGAACTTGAACTGGATTGAAAATATTGCATGAAAGTAAAAGACTCAGGAGAGGGGGAGGATAGATTTTAAGCTCATATATAGGGTGGGCAGGCATAGAGACCATAGGCTTATGGTAGTGGGAACTATGTTAATCTATACTATTAACATAATTAATTAATTAATTAAAATAAAAAGTAGACCAGGTAGGGCATTGTGACAATGAGTACATATAAGAAAGAAAATGAAACCAGTGTAACTCTCCAATTTCTGGCCTGAATAATTAATTAACAGCGCCTTTCTCCAAGACAGGACAAAGCATTCAAGTATAAGAATTCACAGTCTGAGTTTGGGATTCATGGATTCATGAAGTGAGATATGTCAGAATAGGCAGTCAGAGATAAAGCTCAGGAGGAAGTTGAGAATACACAGGAAGGTTATAGAGTATAGATCCAACGGAGATGTCAGCTCATATCCCAAGAGCTTCTTCACCATCCAGATAACTAGCTAGATGAATATATACTGCCACTTCCATCTGCTGTTGAGTCTGGGAAGGAAACATAAATCAAAAGCTGTTCCTGAGCTATTATCTTTAGAAATATGGCCAGTGTGCTAGCTCAAGCCAAAAAAAAAGCTAGAATAGCCCTAGATTTTCAGCTAGTGACTGTTTGAACTTGACTTTCTTTTAAATACTCAATACTCTTTTCTTTGTTTCTAAATATTTATTTATTTGGGGTGAATTAATGGTTTACAGCAAATACAGCTGGTGATGTGTAAAGTTTCTCAATTTTCTGCAAAACACTCTCACTCCCAGCCTAGGTCCTCCTTTACCATCATGCACCAGAACCCAAAAGAATCCACCCCCAAATCCTTTACTTCAGTGCAATATACCAAACAGAGTCCAAGTTCTACTTTGTGTTTCCCCTTTCTATTCTTCTCATGTTCTGTGATTGAGATTATCCCATATTCACCCTTCTCTTTATGGTTTATCTCATTTAACATGACTCCTTCAATCTTAATCCAAGATGAGGTGAATAAAGTAAATTCATCATTCTTAATAGCTGAGTAGTATTCCATTGTGTATATATATCACAACTTTATCAGCCACTCATCTCTTGTTGGATACCTAGATTGATCCCAAGTTTTGGCTATTACAAATTATGCTCCTATGAACATAGGTATACACATCTTTTTGAATAAGTGTGTTTAAGTCCTTAGGATATATTCCTAGAAGAGGAATTGCTGGATCATAGGGTAGGTCCACTTCTAGACTTCTGAGAGTTCTCCAGACTGCTTTCCACAGGGGTTGGACCAATTGACATTCCCAGCAGCAGTGGAGGGTTCCTTCGTCCCTACAATCTCCCCAGCATTTGTTGCTGCTACATTTTCTCATGTATGACATTCTCACAGTAGTGAAGTGGCATCTCATTGTTGTGTTTTTTTTATTTAGTGATTTATAAAATTATAAGATAATAGGGGTATAATTATACATCATTCCCACCACCAGAATTCTGTGTCCCCACCTCCCTCCAGTAGAAACTGCAATACTTCTCCCAAGGTCACAGATGTGAGTTGACTTTATATCTGTATCTATCTGTCTATACCTATATTTATATCTGTATCTATATTTTTGCCCATTTTTTCTATAGCTCTGCTTTCATTTTCTTTCTGAGTCACACCTACATTTATTACTACTTCCAAAAATCTTTCCTTTCTCCTCTTCTGTCTCAGAAAAGTGAAACAGTGCCTGACTTTTTTCTGGTGTGTTCCATATTCACTTCCTTTTCAGTGATGGTAATAAATAAATAAATAAATAAGAAAAAAATCCTGGTGACAAAAGTTTCTGGTGTCAATTAAATTGGGGTCCTCAACCCTCTGGTCATCTTCCCCTATCTTTCCCCCCTCTTTAGGGATATGGGCCAAAACTCTTTTTGGATTCAGTAGGAAGGAGCTCTGGCTTTAGTAATTATTTCTTCACTGGACATGGACATGGACATTGCCAGGTCAATTCAAAACCCCAGCCTGTTTCTATCTTTTCTATCTTTCCCTAGTAGAGTAGGGCTCTGGAGAGGTGAGGTTCTGAGACATGTTGGCAAGGTTATGGTCAGGGAATTCAGAATAGAATTATAGTAGCATCTGTAAGTTTCTGGCTGGAGGCTACAATGCTTCTGTAGATGTCTCAGCTATAGTTTGATGAGGTTTCTTAAGTTTGATAGTTGTTGAACTTTGTTATTTTGGAGAATCTGTGTGTGTGCTGTTATTCCATGGCCATGTCTCCCAGAAGTCTCATTGTTATCTTTTTTCTATTTCTCTGACTTCAGTGATTTGAATCACCAAATCAATCTTGAGAAAAAGGAACAGAACTGGAGGCATCATACTCCCAGCTCTCAAGTTATATTCTAAGGCCATTGTAATCAAAACTGCCCAGTACTGGAACAAAAATAGACACAATGACCCATGGAATGTAAATGAGAGCCTAGAAATAAGCCCTCACACTTACGGATATCTAACTTTTGATAAGGGAGGACCCCTCATGAGTATAAAATCAGGTCTGCAGGTGTCTTTCACCCTCTCTACCTCCACTGCCCCCTCTCAATTTACCTCTGTCCTATCCAATAAAATAGAAAGAAAAAAAAAAGGAAAAAATGGCCACTGGGAACAGTGGATCTGTAGTGTTGGCACCAAGTCCAGCAATAACTCTAATGGCAATAAAAAATAAATAAATAAATAAAACCTTTTTATCCCCATCCCCTTCTGCACAGCACTAGCCCTGTGGAAAGTTTGCCTTGAGCTGAGAAAGGCTGTACTCTCATTACTTGGCAGTTATGTTACACTCAGAAATAAGCTCTTGTTCTTCAAACATGTTGGACAAAGCAGTGAATTTTGTATAACAGGTACTTTATAGGAGAAATTTGTTCTTTTGGCTAGCCCAAGAATATAAGAAAATGATGATAATAATAAATAAGAAAAATAAATATCAGGATGGCTTAAATCTACTTGAAAAGATTTGCTTCCTATCATAGAAGAAACTTCATCAATGGCAAACTTTATCACAAAGTCTCTAACTCATTATCTACTTAGAGGAAACAGAATTGAGCTAACTCTTTAGAAAATATTGCCTAGAATAGGGAATGAGAAAGAGAAGCTTCCAGAATCCAATTAAACTAAAGTGTCACAAATAGAACAGTATTAAAAAAAAATTTCTTCAAACAGTTTTACATGATGCCTCTTTACAAGTGAACATCTTAGAAGGATTATCCATACCTTTCATAGTATTCTCTAATTCCATCCCAGGTGGTTCACTTTCTAACAAAGTCCCAAAACGTAGATATAGACCAAGTTCCGTGAGATAGAGAAAATGTTCACACATATCCATAAACTAGGGCAAAATATATACCTGAAAGCAGAAGTACACTAGAGTTTGCAGTGAGTAACCCCTGAACACTTCCTCTCCACTATTACAACCTTTAGGACCATGATTGCTCTACAATTTGTTTGGCTTTGTATGTTAACTCTCTTTTCAGCCACCAGGTTCCAGATGCCATCAGGATGCCGGCCAGGCTTTCCTGGACTGAAGACCCCACCAATGTGTCCTGGAGCTCTGTCGGGCTAGCTTCGCGAGAGGAGACAGACGACCCAGGACTCATGGCTGGGTTGTACGCAGTATCTCTTTATGCATGCTGAACGCAGCACGATCTAAACCAAGATAAGCTAAACTAAAACTAGAACTAAAACGAACAATGCTGTCCTTATATATACTTTCCAAGTAGGGTGTGAACAGGATGTGATGTAGAGAGGGTGGAGAGAAAAGTGACTGGTGAATATCAGGGTGTGACAAGGAGAGGGGGCGGAGCAGGCAAGAATTCTACCACTGAACCACCAATTCCCTGGAGGGAGGGTGGTACTTGTTAACAGTGGTTATGTAAATAGAATACAGTGATTATGTAAATAGAATGCAGTGTTAAGCAGGGGGGATTAAACCAAATGAAACAGAAGAGGTTTTTAGAAGTAGAATTAGAAGCATACCAACAGAGCTCTGCTTCCCCAGAGACCCACCCTACTAGGGGAAGAGAGAGGCAGACTGGGAGTATGGACCAACCAGTCAACGTCCATGTTCAGCGGAGAAGCAATTACAGAAGCCGAACCTTCCACCTTCTGCAATTCATAACGACTCTGAGTCCATATTCCCAGAGGGATAGAGAATGGGAAAGCTATTGGGGAGGAGATGGGATATGGAGATTGGGTGGTGGGAATTGTGTGGAGTTGTACCCCTCCTATCCTATGGTTTTGTTAATGTCTCCTGTCTTAAATAAAAAAATAAAAAAATTTCTTCAAACAGTTTTACATGATGCTTCTTTTCAAGCGAACATCTTAGAAGTACTATGCATACCACATAATGCTGACAAAAATAGATTTTAAAAATTCACAGGACATATATACATACATAATACATACATAATACATACATACATACATACATAAATATCCTGTATTAAGTCTGAGACAATATATCCTACTTTTCCATACCCTGTGACAACAAGAATTGAGTGAGGATTCAAGTTATGATTTTGTTCTCAAATGTCAAAAACTGAAATATTCTCCAATTTCAGACCTAATAATTTATGAAGTTTCCCTATTCCCATTCCAAATAAGCTAATTTTGAAACTACCTGAACCAGAGTAGTTAAGAATCACCATTAAAACAAATAAGTATTGTTTGTTTCGTATGAACTTTATTAATTTATAGGGAGAGAGAAGAGATACATAGAAAGGAGAAAGTCACCACAGCACTGCCCCATTGTCCATGGAATTTCTCCATGATATCTATGGTGCATCTATGTGGTATCTGTGCTCAAATCCAAGATCACAGACAAGATAGGATATGCACCCTACTAGGTAAGTCATCTCCCAGACCATCAAATTAAAATTATGTGTGTGTAGCAGCATGGGGGGGGGTAATCAAGGTTTCTCATGTAGGTGAAATATAAAAATTGAATTTGGAGGAAAGTTATAAAATTATAAAAGAAAGACTGGTCAATGTTTCTTTTTTAAAATGTACCAAAACACAAATTTTTTTCCTAGGCATTACATAGCTTTGTAGAGCAATGATTATTATATAAAATGTAGTTTAGGGGTTGGGCAGTAGGGTTGAGTACACATGGAGTGAAGCACAAGGACTGGCTCAGGATCCCGGTTCAAGCCCCTGGCTCCCCACCTGCAGGGGTGTCACTTCATAAGCCATGAAGCAAGTCGACAGGTGTCTGTCTTTGTCTTCCCCTCCTCTCTTAATTTCTCTCTGTCCTATCCAACAACAATAACAACAAAAACAACAAAACGGAAAAAATGGCCTCCAGGAGCAGTAAATTCATAGTGAAGGCACCAAGCCCCAGTGATAACCCTGGAGGAAATATACATATATATGAATGTTTTATAGATGTATCCCTCAATCTGATGCTTGTTTTCTGGAACCACAGGTAGTGGGACATGGAATGTCTCAACAGAAAAAATGTCTGCAAAACAGCTGAAATAAATTTTCAACTGAAGCACTTTCATTAATAATGGAGAAAAAAATTAAAGTAGTACTTCTAGAGCTAAACTATCATAATAAACTTTTACCTAAATAAGCTGTAAATAAATTATTTTTCATTTTTATGAAAAACTAGCATGTGTATATGCTTCTCATTATAAATCACATTAAGAATTAAAAGGTCAACCTCAATGCTAAATTTAAAACAAGAAAATAATAGCTTATGAATTTGATGCTGTCTTTATTGCATGAGTGAGGTATGACACTCCACCCAGAATATTATGAAATGAAACTACTTACTTTAGTTTTTGGTTGAGCTCCAGTTGACATTTGGTTTGGTAAACCATCAAGGTTATGGATGTTTCCAGTTTGACTTCCACAAATTCCTATCTGCTGATGATTTTTTTTAATTACCCTTCATAGTGGTCCAGGATGTTAACAGTGGATAAAAATTACTCTTTGGGTCTGTAGAATTCTGTAGAAAGAAAATTTAAACAATTTCTTTTGTACATTCAAGTAAATCAGCCAATTAAAACACATTAAAACAACAGTTTTGAACAGTAAGTTAAACTGTAAGAATACCTCAAAGTATTAACATTTTTTCCAAAGATTTATGATTAGGCCAAGGGAGATCAGCCTAAGTAAACTAAGAAAAATTTTTAAAGATACTTATTAATGAGAGACATTAATAAGGGGGAGAGAGAAAGAAAACCAGACATCACTTTGATACATGCAAGTCTGGTGATCAAACTCAAGACCTCATGCTTCAATGCCCAATGTGTTATTTACTAAGCCACCTCCCAGACTGCAAAAACAAAGTACTTTATAAATAGAAGTTTATAAACTAAAAGTAATTTTAAACTGCCGAAGTAAAATAAGTAGTGTTATATTTGAAAAATATCTAGTACTATATGTTGTATAGTCTTATTAATGTACTGCAGTATGCTATAATTTATATAGTACATATTGTGGTGACTTAGTCATATCTTGTTTTGTCTGGAACTATAGCAGCTATAAGGTTAATTACTCATTCCAAAGTCTGTGACCAAAGCTCCAGGAAAAGTTAGGAATTGCTAAGGTCACTTTTTCATTTTGAAATCTCTCACTGCTAATGCCTGTTTCTACTGGCTAGTGTAGACATAATTGACAAATGACCAAAGGATGTAGTGCAGGCTTATTTGTACAATGAGGATGCTGCTGCCATCTATCTCAATTGGCTTTTGTATTTAGCATTAGCTCTCCTAAAGACAGCTGTTGCTATTGTTGTAAAACAGCATGTTAGGAATAGTCCTCTTAAAGACTATCTTATTCAAGAAAAGCTAATATTCAAGAACAATATTAAACACACAAATTTCTGGCTGTGGTACTTTCACATATATTATCTCACTTTTTTCTTTCTATAAACTGATTTTTACTGATTTGGTTTTCACAAGTTATTTCCTATAGAGAGTAAGTAGCTTCACTAGCACCACATAACAATTTAGAGTGTGTCAATTCTTTTTGCTGTTCTTTCAGTTCCCCTATCTTTACCTAGTCCTATTTCCATTGCTTTTCTGCTAACATCCCAGTGTAAGTCGTTTCAATCTTGTGCTCTCACTCAGTGGTTAACAGGCCTAGGTTTCTTTATAGTCATATGGATAGACAGACACCTGGGGAGACAAGGAACTGAGGCAGGGGAAAATTGATCATAACCACCTGGTAGCTTTCTAGAGCTCATGGGGGCACAGAGATGTATCCTAAAGTACTTAATGTTTTTGACACAATTAAATATAATAGTTTTTTAAATTAAATTACTATATAGACGTTTATCTGCTTTTTAAAAATTGATAGTGTATCCATAAATATTAGTAGCAGTAAGCCCTCATCTTAATTTTAAATATAGGTTGTCATTTACTTTCAGATGTGAGACTAATATAGTCCTGTTTCTTTGCCATTCCTCATACTATTTTCTCTTTTGTGCTTGTCATTGCTAGAAAGGATTTCTAGCACACACTGGTCCTCTAATCAGTACTGATTACAGAAGACAACCTGAGCTGATTCTAAGGAGAATGCTTATAATTTTCCTTAATTTAACTGTAATGCTGACTGTATGGATACTTTTTACCTTCTTAATCAAGTGGTTTTATTTTTATGGCCAATTTTTTTATGAAAACAAGTTTTCTAGGGCTGGGCAGCAGTGCTCCCAGTTAAGCTCACATAGTACTGAGAGCAAGGACCTGTGCAGGGAACCAAATTCGAACCCACCCACCACTCCCAACCTGCAGGGGGGACGCTTCACAAACCTCAAAGCAAGTCTTCAGGTGCCTATGTTTCTCTCTTCCTAACCACCTCCCCCTTCTCTCTCAATTTCTCTCTGTCCTATCCAATAAAATGAAAAAAAAAAAAAAAAAAAACACAGCCACCAGGAATAGTGGATACATAGTGCTGGCACTGAGCCACTGGGGGGAAAAAAAAGTTTTCTGTATCTATAAAGATGATCAAATCCTTCTTTAATCTCTTATTTTATAAATTATATTAATTTTATATATTAAAGCAAGCATAAATTTATATTAAAGTAGCATTTTAGTCTTAAATATCATGAGTGTTAAAATTTATCAAATTTCATATTAAAATTGGACTTATTGATAAACTATAGTATCATCATATTCAACTCACTTAGCTGGTGGTTTCTTTGGTATTTTTGTATCTGTATTTGCTTTTTTAATCAAGAAGATGTTATTTTCATAATATCTATATGTATTTATAAAAAGTTGTTTTGTGTGAGAATTATTCAATCTTTCTAAGAGAATCATATATATATATATGCATAAATCCTTTACAAGGAGGGAAAAGTACTTTTTTTTTTGTCTCCAGGATTATCTCTGGGGCTCAGTGCCTGCACCATGAATCCACTGCTCCTGGAGGCAATTTTTTCCCCCTTTTGTTGCCCTATTTTTTTATTATTGTTGTGGTTATTATTATTATTGCTATCAATGTCATTGTTGTTGGATAGGACAGAGAGAAATGGAGAGAGGAGGGGAAGATAGAGAAGGGGAAAGAAAGACACTTGCAGACCTGCTTCACCACTTGTGAAGCGACCCCCCTGCAGGTGGGGAGCCAGGGGCTCAAACTGGGATCCCTTAAGCTGGTCATTGAGCTTTGCGCCTGTGCACTTAACTAGGTGTGCTACCGGCTGACCTTGGAAAAAGTACTTTTTGATAATTTGTTCACTTTTCCTAAAGTAAATAAAGAAAACAAAAAAATTATTGTTAAAAACCTATTCTTCTATTAACTCCCAAAATTAACTTTGACATGTGTTTTAATATAGTATTGTCTATTATACAAAATATTTCATATTTATTAGTACATCTGTGTAAACTTTCATTGATAATTTTTTGGTCTTAATTTTATTATATTGTTTAATGTTAGAATGTGGCTCAGCTTTAAGTTAGACAGATTCAACATTAAGGTAGATAAGTCAACTCAACTGTTAACTCTATGCTTAATCACCTGTACCTCTGGAAGGTATCACGCCGAGGAGATATATCTATGGTATATTTATATATAGTATATCTATATTAGATATAGATATATCATGGTATATATTTTTACATCTATTCTGACAAAACATAAGTCTCACATTATTATTTTAATTTATTTAATAAGCTGAGTTTAGTTATGTTGTAAACTCAAGATGATAAAGATGAGTCTGTCAAGCACTGAGTACAGTGTCTAAAACAGTGAGGATTCGTAAATATTTGTTGAATGAATAGGTAGTTACTTATTTCCTTGTCTTTGTTTGCCTACTTTTTCTGCAAGACTATGAAACTTTAGATGACATTCATAACTACCATAACAAAAGAACAGAAGAATAATGAAATATGCCAGCTCTAGAAATAGCGTTCAAAGGCAGGCTCTGTCGCTCACTATGTGGGTGATTGTAAACAAATTGCTTCACTTCTTTGTTCTGCAGTTGCCTCATCTACAATAATGCATTGTATTTACTAGACTATAGGAAATGTATATGTGTGAAACCCTTAAAATGCCTAGCATACAGTAAGTGAGGAATTCATGTTAGCTATTATTGTGTTACTAATACATGACAGGCAAATGAGTGGATAAAAAAAAAAAAAGAAGTGGGGTAGGCAGGCTATGGTGCACCTGGTTGAGCGTACATATCACCAAGGACCCAGGTTCAAGCCCCTGGTCCACACCTGCAGGAGGAAAGCTTCATAAGTGGTGAAGCAGTACTGCAGGTGTTTTTCTGTCTTCCTCCCTCTATCTATCTTCCCTGCCCCTTCAACTTCTCTCTGTCTCTATCCAATAATAACAAATTAATAAAATAATTTTTAAAAAGAGAAGTGAACCTGTAAAGGAGGAGGAAATGAAGATAATATTTTTCTCTGTCTCTGGGATGTTCTGAGGATCAAGCAAAGTAAGCTCTAAATAATGACAACTATTCAGAGTTCTATTGGAGCCTTGAAAATGGGAAGCCCCAGTGGCCAAAAGGAAGAGAAATACTTAAAAAAAACATATTAATAGCCACTATTTATTTAGTAATTGTGTGTACTAGCTGGAGTGAAAGTAGGCTTCTACTTAAATTCGGATCACAGTCCCTCTGCTTACTGTGGTGTTACCTGAACAAGTTACTTAAATTCTCACATCTTGTTGAAGTAAGAAGAGGATACTAATGTAACCTCATCACAGGACTTTATTTATTAATTTCCTGTTTATTTTTGTGGCCCTTATTTAACCTAATGTATTGTCAGGATTTCAGGAAGTCAGAGTTGGTTTAAAAGATCATAGCACCAAAGCTTCCTCCAGTACAGTGGGTACCAGGTTCAAATCTAGATACTGCACATGACAAAGAAGCACACTATCCAAGTGAGCTAATTTTCTAGACTGAAGTCAGGGTACTAATAGTGCTATTTAATCTATGAAAGCTATGTAATACATTGGGGGGGGGGGATCAAGTATAGAAAGAAAGAAAAAGAAAAGGTTACCCTAGACCCAACACAGACTAAGAAGAAAAGAATGTTATGAAAACTGAAGAATTCAAATGTCTCTTCCAAATCCTGCTTTGTGGCTTATCAAAGGTGAATATAGAGGTGGAATAAAACATGATGTATGAACAGAGAAAAATTAGAATGACATACACTTTATTTAACATAGTGACACATAGGACAAGCTTGTATAGTCTTGTGGCTTTGTTTTTCATTTTCACATAGTTGATTTAGGTATTTCCAACACATCCCTGTACCCAATGGCTTTCCTAGGTAATGAGGTAATGTGTCCCCTTCCTTCCTTCCTTCCTGCCTGCCTGCCTTTTCTTTCTTTCTTTTGAGCCACTCAGTTCTTCTCTCTTTTCATTAATTCATTCATTCACTCAGTCAGTTATTTATTCATTTGTAAGTCAATCATTCTCTAAGCAGAGGAAAAACAAAAACAACTATAACATTTTCTCAAAGAGTGCTTGTATAGGAAGAAAGGGTCATGCAGACAGATGATATTATAAGAATCTGGGTCAAAGTATGTACAAAATGATATGTGAACATAGACAAAGGAGCAAATAATTCTGCCTGGGGAAAAGAAAGAGTTCAGAAGAAAGTAACCTTTAAACTGAGTTTTGAAGGAAGAGTAGTAGTATTTCAAGAGAACTACTACTCCCAAAGGCATGAAAAACATAGGTACTTTCAAAGAATAGTAAGAGTTTTATATGACTCAAAATAATAGCCCATAGGGAATAATAGCAGCAAATGTATGACACCTAGATCAGGGCCCCCAGACAAAAAGTTGCATATTAAGGAGTTTGATTTTTTCTCTACAGATAATGGTAACTCAGTGAATTTTTTCAATAGTTGCAGTTCATAACTGAGAAAGTTAAAAAACATACAGGGAAACTACAAACACATCTGATAATATTAAACATACATAATATTCAAGTTTCTCAACATTTCTCATGAGTTCAATACTTCCTTGCTTCTGATCTCTCCCTTTATTATCTTCCCAAAGAATATTTTTATTATGAAATATATAGAAAAGAACACAAAATAGACACATGGTTTAGTACTTTCTTCAAAGGGAAACAATCTTTTAACCAACAGCAAATAAGGAAATAAAGGGGGTTGGGCAGTGACACATATGATGCAAAGCACAAGAACAGGCACAAGGACCCCAGGTTGAGCTCCTGCTCCCCACCTGCAGGGGGGGTCACTTCACAAGCAGTGGTGCATATCTGCTTTCTCTCTCCCCTCTCTGTCCTCCCCTCCCCTCTAAATTTCTCTCTGTCTTATCCTACAACAGCAGCAGCAACAACAACTGCAGTGGAAAAAGGATTGCCTCCAGGAGCAGTGGATTTATAGTGCAGGCACTGAGCCCAAGCAATAACCCCAGAGGCAAAAAAAAAAAAAAAAAAAAGCAGATTTTGTTAAAACTATCTCCTCATGCCACTACCAACAAAACTCCCTCACATATTAGTAGTTATAGCTCTCTTCTTCCTTCTATAAGTAACCTTTTTTTTAAAAAAAGATGCTTTTTCATTTTTATTGTTTGTCACAAGATTGTAGGATTACAGTGTATATAGTTGCACACATTTACCACCAAAGTCCAATATCTCCACCCTTCAACCTCTCAAAGACAATCATCATAGTTTTCACATATAGCTTGGATCTTTTATTATTCAGTAGAGACTAACAGAAATTAAGAAGAGGGAGATACAGAGGGAAAGACACAGAGAGACACCTGCAGCTCTGTTTTACCACTTGTGAAGCTTTCCCCCTGCAGGTGGGGATTAGGAGTTTGAACTTGGATCCTTGTACACTAAATGTGTGCACTTAATCAGGTGCTCCATTGCCTGGCCTAAGTTTTACTGTTTGCTTTTTTTTTTTAATTAGTGATTTAATAATGATTGACAAGACTGTGGTATAAGAAAGGTACAATTCCATACAATTCCCACCACCAGAGTTGATATCCCCTCCCCTCCATTGGAAGTTTCCCTATTCTTTATCCCTCTGGGAGTAAGGACCAAAGATCTTTATGGGGTGTAGAAGGTGGGAGGTCTGGCTTCTATAATTGTTTCTCTGCTGGACATGGGCATTGACAAGTTTATTTGATAACCCCAGCCTGTTTTTATCTTACCATAGTGGGGCAGGGCCCTGTGGAGATGTGGCTTGAGGAAACATTGGTGAGGTCATCATGTTAGCATCATAATAGCATCTGCAAGTTGGTGGCTGAATAGCATTAATATATAAAACAGAATAATTTGCTTAATAATCAGGAACCTAAAGGTAAGAATATAGCAAATGAAATTTTGGGTCTTCATGTTGGAAGAGCTAGGAAGTCTAATTTAGGTATATTCCAAAGGGCCCATGACTTTATTAATTTTTGACTAAGCCCAACAGCTAACATGCAGGTGGGCTAGGAGTATTATCTGGGAAGATTGTATGAGAGATAAGGATAGTACTACAAAGCTGGATAAGGGCAGAGAAGCTCCCAATTATGGGAAAAGTATATAAATACCACTAACTATAAACACCATAGATCTGACCTAGGATGTATGTCTATTCATATTTAGCATATGAGCCTGTGTAACTTCTGTATCCCTGCTGCTGTAAGCTCACATTCCGTAGTCATGGCTAGGAATATTCTAGGCTGCACTCATTTCAGGACTCGTCTTCCTTCTTGAGTGGCAGAGTATGTTGATCCAGCCTCTTCGGAGAGTGGGGCAATTCCTACCTACCACTGTTGTTCTACATTGAGGGCAAGGTCCTGTAGAGGCCCACAAGAGGTTTATGATGTTGTTCCTGTTGGAGATGACCAGTGATGGTGGAGAGAGAGATCTATTAGTCTAGATCTGGGAGTTGGGCGGTAGCACAGTGGGTTAAACTCATGTGGCGCAAAGCGCAGGGACGAGAGTAAGGATCCCGGTTCCAGCCCCCGGCTCTCCACTTTCGGGGGCAGGCCGGGGGGTGTCACTTCACAAGTGGTGAAGCAGGTCTATCTTTCTCTCCCCCTCTGTCTTCTCCTCCTCTCTCCATTTCTCTCTGTCCTATCCAACAATGACAACATCAATAACAACAATAATAACTACAACAATAAAACAAGGGCAAGAAAAGGGAATAAATAAAAATAAATTTTTTTTTAAAAAAGTTAAAAAAAAAGTCTAGATCCATCATTTCTACATGGGAATCCAAGGATCCAGAATTTTTTTTTGGGGGGGTCATTAGATATAATATAATGTCATCAACAAATAGTGATAGCTTTATCTCCCCTTTTCCAATCTATATGACTTTGATATCTCTTTCTTGCCTACTGCGGTGGCAAGGACCTTGAGTACTGTGTTGAATAACGGTAGAAATAGTGGACATCCTTGTCTGCTTACTGATTTTAGGGGGAAAGTTTTCAGCTTTACCCCACTGAGAATGTTGTTAGCTATGGCCTTGCTAAAAAAGGTCTTTATTGTGTTGAGGAATGGTACTTCTCTTCCCAGTTTCCTGAGGGTCTTTATCATAAATGGGTATTGGATCTTGTCGAATGTTTTTGCGGTGTCAATTGATATGACCATGTGATTTTTGTCTTTCTTTTTTTTATATGATTTATATTGATTGATTTGCTGATCTTGAGCCATCCCTGTTTTCCAGGAATGAGTCCCACTTGGTCTTGGTGAATTATTCTCTTGATATGTTGTTGTATTTGATTTGTCAAGATCTTGTTTAGGATCTTTACATAATGTTCATCAGGGATATAGCTCTATAGTTTTCTTTCCTGATAGAGTCGTTTCCTACTTTAGAGATCATAGAACATGTTTGGTAGTTTTTGCCTGTGTATAATTTTCTGGAATAGTTTGAGGAAAATCAGTGTTAGTTCTTCTTTGAAAGCCTTATAGAATTCCTTAAAGCTATCTGGGCCTGGGTTTTTATTCTTGGAAAGATTTTTGATGACTGGTTTAATTTCTAAACTAGTAACTGGCTTGTTTAAGCTTCTACTACTTGGGTTAAGTTCAGCAGGTGGTATGGTTCTAGAAATGCATCCATCTCTTTCAGGTTGCTCAATTTATTCCCACTGAGATGTTCATAATATTCACATATAATTCTTTCTATCTCCCCATCTTCAGTTTTAATTTCATCTCTCATTACTCATTGTTTAATATTTACATCAATGACCTCCCAGAAACTTCTTCAAGGAAGTTCATCTACGCCGATGACATCTGCTGTGCAACTCAGGCATCAAAGTTCAACATCCTCGAGGAAACACTCACGAAAGACATGTTTCTGATATCTGATTACTGTAAAAAATGGCGACTAATCCCTAGCACTGCAAAAACGGTATCATCTGTTTTCCATCTACACCATGCCTCAGCCTTGCGTGAGCTTAATGTGCAGCTTGACGATACGAGAATCCGGCATGAAGCCCATCCAGTCTATCCTGGCATTACTCTCGATCACACTCTGTCATTTCACGAACATCTCATAAAAACTGCAGCAAAGGTGGGCGCGAGGAATAACATCATTGCAAGACTGGCCAGCTCCTCATGGGGCGCGAGCGCTTCCACACTACGATTATCATCTCTGGCATTATGCTATTCCACTGCAGAATACTGTGCCCCAGTATGGTTCCGTAGCCCCCATGTCCACTTGGTCGATTCCAAATTATATTCCTCCATGAGGATAATTTCTGGAACCATCCATTCCACCCCGGTTCCATGGCTGCCAGTTCTTAGCAACATCGCCCCGCCAGATATTCGTCAGGATGCGGCATCATCTAAGTTCATTTCCCACGTCTATGCTCGACTGGACCTGCCAATCAATATACGCGGATATCTTCACCCACCCTGTCCAACGCTTGACGTCTCGTCACCCAATCTGGTCCCCTATGCCTACACTGAACTTCTCTGTTCCAGTCTCTTGGAAACAGACTTGGCAGTCAGCTGAGGTAAAGAACAAACACCTCACAGACCCCTGCAGGCATCAACCCGGCTTTGACCTAGCACGTTATGATTGGGTCCTCCTCAATCGCTATCGAACAGGCCATGGCCGGTGTGCCGCTGTGTTCCATCGCTGGGGAGCCAGAGACGACCCGAACTGCCCCTGCGGCTACAGACAGACTATGACCCACATAGTCAATGACTGCCACCTCTCCAGATTCAAAGGAGGTCTCGAAACTTTACATCAGGCTCAACCTGACGCTGTTGACTGGCTATGGAAGAAGGGCAAACGCTAGAAGAAGAAGAACTCATTGTTTTTATCATAGTTTTTTTCTTTTTCTTTTTGTGAGTCTAGCCAGTGATTTATCTATTTTAAAGAACCAGTCTTCTGAATCATCTTTCTAGATTCTATTTCATTAATTTCTGCTGATTTTGACTATTTCCTTTCTCCTGCTAACTTCTGGGTTTCTCTGTTGCTCTTTTTCTAGTTGGCTTAGTTGTGATGTTAGGAGTTTACTAGAGATCTTTGCTGTTTATTAATATGAACCTGTATTACTATAAACTTCCTACTGAGCACAGTTTTTGTTGCATACCACAGGGACTGGTAGTTGGTCTTTTAATTTTCATTGTTCTCCAAATAATTTTCAATTTATCTTTTGATTACTTCAGTGACCCAGGTATTATTCCGAAATGTGTTGTTCAATCTCCACAGTTTGCGCGTATTTCTTTCTTTCTTTTTTTTTTGGTTGATTTCTAATTCACCACCTCATGGTCAAAAAATATACTTTTTATTATTTCAGTATTCAATAAATATTTTTCTTTTAACAGTTGTTTCTTTGACTCACACCTGGAAGTGGTGTGCCTCAGCCGTCACCCTCCCAGTTTGGTGCCAGTGGTACCTGATCACATGTGTCTATATTCACCTGTGGTTTGGTGAGTTTCTGAAGAAATCCTAACCTTTTTTTGTTGAGTTTTCAGGTAATTTTCATTACTTTTCCTAGGTGAGTGGGGAAAGTGAAATGTTGTGGCTGCTACTTCACAGTCATGCCTCTAGAAGTCTCTGCTATAAAGTAATCTTTATTTTGATTTTCATAGTCATAATGCTTTTAACAATAATTATCTCCTTGCTTTTTTAAAAAAAATCGTTTGATCAGCACAATGTGTATCCCTAGACACTAAACTTTAGTTTTTACCCTCTTATAATATTTTGTGTCTTTTTTAATGATTCATTTTTACTTAATATGAAAGTGGAAAGAGAATGAGAGACTGGAGTGTCTGTCACTCACCTCTGGCATAATGCAGTAACAAGAATTGAACCTGGAATAGGGGTAGATAGCATAATGATTATGCAAAGAGACTCTCATGTCAGAGGCTGGCTTCAAAATCCCAAGTTCAATCTCCCGCAACAGTATAAGCCAGATCTGAGCGGTGCTCTGGTTTAAAAAAAAAAAAATGAACCTGTAATCTCTGGGACCCCAGACATGCAATTCTGTGTTCTACTTTTTTTTCTTCCAATTTCAGTATCACATTATTGAAGGAATGTGGTTTACAGAATTGTGTAAAATTTTGTCAAAAATATTTCTCCACACCATGGTCACAAGAATATATTTTCATTTTCCCCCAAGGGAAGTGTCAATGCATATCATCTGCCCCCAAGCTGTCATCCTATTCTTTTATTTTTATTTTTTAAAGAGTTTTTAAAAAATATTTATTTATTCCCTTTTGTTGCCCTTGTTTTACTGTGGTAGTTACTATTGTTGTTGTTATTGATATCATCGTTGTTGGATTGGTTGTTGGATAGGACAGAGAGAAATGGAGAGAGAAGGGGAAGACAGAGAGGGGGAGAGAAAGATAGACACCTGCAGACCAGTTTCACCGCTTGTGAAGCGACTCCCCTGAAGGTGGGGAGCTGGGGGCTTGACCCCTCACCCTTATGCTGGTCCTTGCATTTTGGACCACGAGTGCTTAACTGCCTGACTCCTGCCATCATCCTATTCTACCGTAGGGACTTACATTCCCATGTCCCCTTAGAGTTACTCCTTTCCCCCTCTCAATCCCCAAATTCACAGCTTTATCCTAGTCTATTGAGATCTCACCTTGTATTAGCCTGATCTCTTCCCTACTCCAGAAAATACTGCTTTCTCAAGAATATAGGCTATGATAAAATTACAATTTTTTTGTTATACTATAGACATGATAGTATAAATGATACTAATACTATTAATGATATTACTAATGAGAAGTGAAAAGAATGAATTTTTACATGATCTACTTCTCTTCCCCCTTTTTATTTTAATCATTCTATACTATATTATCATCCTCTTACCCTTCATTTAGCATTATTTTTATGAAAAACTATATATATGTATATATAAATTTTTTAAAAGTTTAATTAGTGATTTAAAATTATAAGATATAATTCCACACCTTTCCCACCATCAGAGTTCTGTGTCCCCATTCTCTACATTGGAAACTGCATTATTTCTCCCAAGATCACTGATATAGGTTGATATATATATCCTTTTTTCCTATGGTCCTGCCTTGTTTTCCTTTCTAAGTCATACCTACTACTTCTGAGTGCCCATAATTTTCCCCCCCACTTCTCTATCCAGGTCCTGATGGAATTGGAGTTCAGAGCCCTCCTTAACATTTACCTTAGAAGTAAGAACTATATGTTTAATGCCCGGTAGCTTTTATGCCAGTGTCTCTCATTATCTTAACTTCACTTTCTAGTAGAATCTTCAAAAAGGGCTATTATATTCTTTTTATTCCTATGTACATTTTTCAGGGTATATAATGCTTGGCTTATGTTTCCTTGAGAATCTTAAAGAAATAAGGTAATCTTCTCTGAGTATGAAGTATTGTTATGGAAAATACTGACGACTATTATACTCTTCCCCTCCCAATAGTCAAAAAATATTTATTTTTCTTTAAACTCCAATAATTTTTCTAGAATGTCTTGGTGCTAGTTATTCAGAGTTGATATTCTTAAGTATATGGAGATTGCCAAACTTTTAATTTCAGTAATTTTTCTCCAGTTTTAGTTTTAGCTTTTATTCTGGTCCCTTGATTTAATATCCTTTAGACTTTTGTTTTCAATTTTGAAATCTCTCTTAAGAAATTTTTCTGACTTGAAGTCATAAAAACATTCTAAAATTTTAAATCTTTGATTTTCATGCTTAAGCTCTTAATACTCTTGTGCATGAGTTTTGTGTATACTGTGATGTATACAAAATTCTTTTCATGAACACATAGGAGATAAATGTATGCCATTTTGAATAACAAAAAGGCTGTGGTTCTGAGCAATTGATTATTTTTTATCTCAGAGTTATGAATTCATGTGTTTCATATCAGATGCCTGATTCAGATTTGAGGAATGTAAATGTTTAATAGTGGCCATGTTGGCTTATAAAGGTAGAACAGAGTTATATTAGGAGCCAAATGTACTTATACACACAGCCAGGCCAAGGAAGGACATGTGGTTCTTGTGGAACAGATGCTCACCTTCCAGAGGAAGAGATCAGCCAAGTCACTCAAATGGAATGAGAGATTCCTATGAATGGAAATTGAATCCAGACAAAGAATATGGGTGAGGAAAACTCTTCAGATGCCCATGATTAAGTGTTTGGTGACGTGTGATGTGGTCATAGGAAAAAAAGCCCCATTTTAAAATGCTGTAATTCCAGGCAGAATTTAAAGAGCCTGCTTTAAATATCAGCAAAGCTCCCAAGAATGTTGATTCCAGACAACAGTAGGCAAATAAATCTGGGTCTTACCCAGTTCTTTCAGTTCTGGTCGTCTTGGAGGAAAGCTGTAAGCACATGGTAAGCCCTTAACAAATGCTGACACTGAGTATCTTGGCTTTCAGTGCCTTCAGTCTGAAAGATATTATCTTATAGTTGATCAACTTTCTTTTCTGTAAACTCAAAATTTCTTTTTTAAAAAAAGGACACAATGCATACTTATTTTACATCCATCAGAATAGTAGTTATAATTTGTGGAATTATTATTGATGACTGATAAACAGGTATAAATGAAATTAGAGTTTCAGGATGGGAATGCTTTGAGATAAGCAAAGGAAGTCAATCAGAGCTCCTGACATCACATCATACCTTTTTGTTAATCTAGTAATTTGGCTGTTTTATTTATTTGTCTGTTTGTTTTATACAAGTAAAATGCTCAATTTTGGCTTATGATGGTGTTGGGGATTGAACCTCGGACTTTGGAAATTTGAGCATGAAAGACTTCTTTTTTTGCTAACTCCACCACCCATATTGTTTGTTTGTGTCTTTTTTTGTTTTTATTCTTTTAGTTTCAGATTTCTCATTAACAATAGAATTCTATTTTTAATGCCCTGGAGTTTCCTAGCATAAAAACATTCAAACTTTAAAGATTGGGGAGTTGGACGGTAGGGCAGCTGGTTATGCGCACGTGGTGCAAACCCCAAGGACTGGCAGGATCCCGGTTCCAGCCCCCAGCTCCCCACCTACAGGGGAGTCGCTTCACAAGCGGTGAAGCAGGGTTGAAGGTGTCTATCTTTCTCACCCCTCTCTGTCATCCCCTCCTCTCTCCATTTCTCTCCGTCCTATCCAACAACAATGACATCAGTAACAACAATAACTACAACAATAAAACAACAAGGGTAACAAAAGGGAATAAATAAAATACTAAAAAAAAAAACCTGCTTAAAAAAAAACTTTAAAGATTATATAACCAAAAATAAAAATTAAAAATCACTAACTTTATAGCTCTACTCTTTATCTGAATATTGATATCAATTTAAAAGCAGTATAGGAAGTATCATGAGAGATGGCGCATTGGATTTTCAAGCTTGAGGTCCCGGGGAGACAAGCACTGGTGCACCCTGTCGAGTACACACATTACCATGCACAAGGAAATGGGTTCAAGCCTCTACTCCTCATCTGCTGGGGAGATGCTTCAAGAGTGGTGAAGCAAATCTGCAGGTCTCTGTCTGTCTTGTCGATTTTCCCCTCCCTTCTCAGTTTCTCTCTATTATATCATATAAAATAGAAAAGAAGGAAAGGGGGACGGAAGGAAAGAAGGAAGGAAGGGGTCCTAAGTTCAAGTCCTAGTACAGTATGTTCCAGAGTGATACACTGGTGTTCTCTCCCTTTCCCTTCCACTCTCCCTTTCTCTAGAAATAAATATTTTAAAAGAAATTTAAAAAGAAGTGTAGAAGAAACGACTTAATTATAATGGTGTTTCAATTCTGATATTTTAAAAGAAGTTAGGATAAGTTCATGAAATTAATTTTGAGCTATAATAATTGTAAATAAATACATTTAAGTAAAAGATACCTCGTATTTTAGTTTTACTACAGAAAGCCAAAGCTATCAATTAAGTATATAACTTTTTATTAGTAATTAAAAAATAAAATTTCAAGAAGCAGGTAGAAACTATCAATTTACTATTTTGATTTTAAAGTGACTTAATTATAGTTATTAAAGGAATGAAAGGGGGCGGGTGGTGGCACACCTGGTTGAGTGCACAATGCGCAATGTTACAATGAGCAAGGACCCAGGTTTGAGCCCCCGGTCCCAACTGCAGGAGGAAAGCTTTGTGAGGGATAAAGAGTAGGGAAGCTTCCAATGGAGGGGATGGGACACAGAATTCTGGTGGTGGGAACTGTGTGGAGTTGTACCCCTGTTATCTTATAATCTTGTTAATCATTATTAAATCCCTAATAAAAAATCATAAGGGGGGAAGAGATAGCATAATGGTTATGCAAAGAGACTCTCATGCATGAGGCTTCAAAGTCACAAGTTCAATCCCCCGCACCACCATAAGCCAGAGCTGAGCAATGCTCTGGGGAAAAAAATCATAATAAATAAATAAAATGAAGGAAAAAATAAAATGAAAAAAAAACAACTAATAAAATGAATCAGCCTCACAAATAATTAATTTAATGGAATTTTCTAATTATGGGAGTAGTTTCTACTGGTTCTGAGAAAGTTACAAAATAACTATATTCACATTTACTGCATAACAAATGCCCCCTTGGCTGAGTAAGAATTAGGTAGGCATTAAAGATGGGCATGAAAATAAATGTGATAAAAATGAAAACAAGTTTTGTATTCAAGGAACTTAAAAGTGTGACTGAGCTAGAATAATCAAGGCAGAAATAAATGGAAAAATCTGGCATGTGTTTTCTTTAATGAGTAGTCAACTGTTAAAAGAAACTAGCACTCTTTCATGAGAAGGCCATGCATTCAAAACACTGAGAACTTCCTTGTGATAACAGGTAACTGTTCACCTTTCAATCCTTAACTAGTGAGTCTAGTTGTTATGATAGAGCAGAGCTAAGGTTTCATTTTGCATTTAGACTTCTAATTGAAACTGCCTTGTTAACACTGTTATATTGGTTCGCGAGTAACAAAATTCTGTTGGAAGTTACTTAGATTAGAGCTGTTTTATATTAAATTTTATTCCAAGTTAAACCTCATCAAATTTTATTCTAGGTTATTCTTTTGTAGTATATTTTACTCTAGATTACAAACAAACAGACTTCAGAATTCATTAAAAAACAATGAGAACAGAACTCCAGTTTTATACTTGAACACACCAGGTCATAGCATTGTTTAAAACAGTTCTGACCATGATTTTCAATACAATGGAAAAGCAGTGGCTACCAGAGGCAAGAAATTGTTTCATTGTTTTATCTAAGTACATTAGTACAGTGCTCAGTATTTAATAGGGGCTCAGTCAGTAAATATTTACTCAATAAAACAAACTGTGATAAGCAGAAATCTGGAAATATTGTGGGTTCTGAATACTGCTGCCATGTGAACAAGTTATGACTGCCTTGTCCTCCTGAAAGTAAAAATGTCCTTCTATAGAAATAATTCTGTACACAATAATAGACACTTTATGCACTGTCATTTTAAAAATCCAGCAATCATCCTGGAAAGGTGACATCTTGTTTTTCAAATGAGGGAAACAAGCTTAGAAAACTTACATAGCTTGCTTAATTGCTCATACAAGAAGTGGGTGATCTTGGGTTAAATTCTGACCTGTCTGTCTTTCTGTATGGAACACTGATAAACCTTTGAGCAATATTTTATGTAGTTAGTTACCACTAGAAGTTTCTATAAGTAATCAAATCCCTGTTATAGCATAAATAAGAAGTTAATACAACTTCACATTCCAATTCTGACCCTTGTAACTTTTTGTTAAATAAGGTATATTAACAATCTTTTAGTAAATCTTTTCTAGTCTAGAAATCGTTCTCTCTTTACAAAGTGATTTTGTATAATTCTGATATACATTATGTGTTAAATATTTGCTTCACTCAGTAAAAAAGTCAAATCCCTTCTGAACCTGGGGAGCATGTCTATATTTTTAAACTGATATCTATAAAATAATAAAAACAAAGGGGTGCATTCCTTTCTGCCTGTCTGGAACATATACATATAATATAAGAGTTCCAAAGGTGAAGATTAAATTTACGGCTATTACCATAGTAATGTTTGGTTTACTCTGATGTTTGGGGACAAGAAGCGGTGATACTCATATAGATAAAGAATACTACTTTTATTAACATCACCAAGATTCTCAGAGTAAGAAGGACTTTCACTACTGCCAATAACAGGTTTTTAAAAATGAATTTAGGGACTAGTAAAATAGTACATCTGCTTTGTCATACATATGACATAGGTTTGAGTCTAATTATTAAAGTTTTTGATATTTATTTATTTATTTTCCCTTTTGTTGCCCTTGTTGTTTCTTTATTGTTGTTACAGTTATTATTGTTGTCATTGTAAGATAGGACAGAGAGAAATAAAGAGAGAGGAAGGAAAGACAGAGAGGGGAAGAGAAAGACAGACACCTGCAGACCTGCTTCACGACTTGTGAAGTGACTCCCCTGCAGGTGGGGAGCCTGGGGCTCCAACCCGGATCCTTATGCTGGTCCTTGTGTTTGGCGCCACGTGTGCTTAACCTGCTGCGCTACTGCCCAACTCACCTGAGTCTAATTCTTGAGGAAGTTTCAGTGTTGTGGCATCTTTCTCTCTGTCTCTGTTTCTCTGTTCCTATCTGCAAAGGACAGCCAGGAGTGCTAAAACCCCAGAAATGATAACATTACATATATATACATATATGGAGAGAGAGAGAGAATGCAAGATATCAGAATAATGCTCAGCTCTGGTTTAGAATGAAGCCAGTGGATTGATCTTGAGGCATCTGTGCCTTCCAGCATGAAAGTCCTATGCACAAACCATTAGATCTTTTTTTTTTTTTTTTAAGATCACACCAATCCTTTTAACTGTGAAGAACTAGAAAAGCTGGGTAAACATTATAAAAAGAGATCTTTTTGATGGTATTTTGAAAGGACCAGATGCTAGAGAGATACAGATGACTCAACTCTCTCTCTCTCTCCTTCTCTCTCTCTCTATATATATATATATTCCCTTTTGTTGCCCTTGTTTTTTATTGTTGTAATTATTATTGTTGTTGTTGTTGATGTCGTTGTTGTTGGATAGGACAGCGAGAGATGGGAAAGACAGATAGGGGGAGAGAAAGATAGACACCTGCAGACCTGCTTCACCGTCTGTGAAGCGACTCCCATACAGGTGGGGAGCCGGGGGCTCTAACTGGGATCCTTACTTGTGCTTGGTGCCACGTGTGCTTAACCCACTGCGCTACCGCCAGATTCCCCATACTCAACTCTTATTTTTCCCCTTGAGTCATCTGGCAATTTGAAAATGGTTTTAGTATCTGAATAGAGATCTTGAAAGTTGTAGCTAAGAAATGCAGAAGCAAAGAATGACAATCAGGAGGTTCATGGTTTTGAGAAAGGAAAAACCTGAATTTAGAGATAACCAAGCAGAAATGACATTGGAAAATACATCACCTTTTCAAGAAGGAAACAAAGAGGGCCACTTTAGGAGTAAGGATGAATTTAGAATAGACCAATTGGATATAACTGGCTGAAAATCATGTGGCTTAACGAGCTCTGTCTCTGGTCTAGCTTCCAAAAAGAAACTAAAGTAGAATCCTCTACGGAAATTTTAAAAAGGCCCTCAAACCACCACCTTTCTCTCACCCCCAAATAAAAAAACTGTCTTTATTTCATTAAGAATTTCTGGGCATACCAGGAAATAGAATTAGGAAAAAAAGACAGTAGAAAAAAGACCTATAGATGATTTCAACACTGAAAAGAGGGAGTACAGATTTCAGAGATGTAGAACCTAAAATATTAGAACCATATGAAAAATCTAGAATTGAAAAATACAATGACTCAGCAAACTGAAAACTTAGTTTTAAAAATATATTTGTAATCAAACATGAACTATTTAGGAATAACTTCAACAATACATGTGCAAGACCAGTACACTAAAAATTAAAAGATTAGTGGTCTGGGAGGTGGCGCAGTAGATAAAGCATTGGACTCTCAAGCATGAGGTCCTAAGTTCAATCCCCAGCAGCACATGTACCAAAATTATGTCTGGTTCTTACTCTCTCTCCTATCTTTCTCATTAATAAATAAAATATTTTTAAAAATTAAGACTAAAAAAATGGAGATTCACCAGTATGAAAAATTAGAATAGTCAGTATTGCTATTAATTCTCCCAAAACTAACAACAGTCAAGAGAATCAGAATCAGAATCCTAACATGCTTTCAGATGTCAATTCTAAAATTTAAATAAAAGTGCAATGGACTTAGAAGAATCAAAACAATTCTGAGGAAAAAAATTCAGATAAGCTAGCATAAATATAAACAGATTATCAGTGAAATAGAATGGAAATATAGAGAAATCAAATAATTTTTGACAAAAGTGTCAATGTAAATCAATGAAGGATAATCATCTCACAAATACTACTAGAGTAAGTGATTCTATTTTGGTAAATGTGACTGTCTACTCATTACAATATGAAACAAAATTTAATTTATTATAGATATTAAGAAAGATAGTAAGATAATTTTATTTACAACTTTATGCTGCAGAATTTTTGATACTAAAAAATGAAGACTGGTTCGTGGTGCACCTGGTTAAATGCACAAATTACCATATGTAAGAACCCAAGTTCAAGCCCCTGGTCCCGCAGGCAGAAAGCTTGATGAGTGGTAAGTAAGGCTTCAGGATCCAGTCTCAGTCTCTCTCTTTCCTCTACCCTCTTCTCTCTCAGTCTCTCTCTGATAAAAAGACTAGATTGGGCAATAACTCACTCAGGAAATCATTGTCTTAGCATGCACCAGGTGCTGGTTTGAATCTTGCACCTCATGGTAGCATAAAATCATCTGGTAAAGATCCTAGAGTAGTGGAACAGTGCTCTGATATCTCTCCCCCTATCTATCTATCTGATATCTCTCCCCCTATCTATCTATCTAGATATCTATCTATATAAAGTAAAAGAAATTAAAAAGTCAGGATAGAAGGAATAGAATCATGTATTTACCATTATCACTTTTACCACCACCACCAACACGCACATACACAGACCAAAAACTGGTTAAATAGTAAGTGTTAAAATATTAACACATTTTTTAATTTAAAATAAGTATTTACAAAAAGAAGGGGAAATTGAGAGGTGTTACTCAAAGGGTATAAAGACTGCTAAACAAAATAAATACCTACAGATCTCCTTACAGAATATTACCTTTACTTAGCAATACTGAACTTCATACTTAAAATTTTTTTAAAAGATAGTTGTTACACTTATTATAAAATAAGTAGTTGTTATGAGGAATGGTGGAGGAAACTTTTGGAGATAATGAATATGGTGAAGTTATGCACTTGAGTTTATTGCCAAAGTTCTCTAACTATAATCAGCCTTTCCAATATCAATCTTATATCAATAAAGAAAATAAAGTCATGCACATACATAAATAATTCCTAAAATTCAATAATAAAAAAATCAATTAAAAAATGGAAGGCCAGGAGATAGCTCACCAATAAAGTACACACTCTACCATGCTGTGGAACCAGGTTTGAGCCCCCAATACCACATGGGAGCACCATCCATAGCACCAGAAGCCTCGTGAACAGTGGAGCAGTATTGGAATGTCACTCTTTTCTCTATCTGAAATAAAAGAAAAAAAAAAGAGTCTTTTGGGAGTGGAGTATTACACAGGCATGGAGTCCCACAACCAAAATAACAAATAAATATTAAAATGAGCAAAGTTTAAATGTACTTTATAGAAATGAAATAACACATAACCACCCATTGAAGTGATTGAAGACCAACAATACCAAATGTTGACATTTGATTGAAAGACCCATCCTCTTAAACTACAGTGAAGATGATAAAAAAATGTGAGTGGTACTTCTGAGGCAGAGCTATGGCAACCTAGTCTTAAAAAGCTGACACTCCCCCTAAAACAAATATTACAACAAACAACTCAGTGAATTTTGTCAGTGAACATCTGAGATTTCTGGTAAAAAAAAAAGGAACATTACTATCTGGAGGTTGGTGACTGCACGTGGACAGAGGAGGAGGGCAGGAGGGAGAGAAGAAACAGGGCATTGCCTCACCAGTGGGTGCCTTATCTGCAAGCATTTGAAATCCATGAAGTGAGTTTAAAGGACCAGCACAAAACCACTCAGCTACTGATACTGATAGTGATGGGACTGCTGTTTAGAGCTGTAGAAACCATGGGTCCCTGAGTAAAACCTAGGCAATGATTTGGTAGACTCAGGGAGCTGAATAGTGTACAATTGTGGCAGCAGAGGTACCAACCAAACTCTATGGTACCCCACTGCCAGAGACCCTGCTATCAAGTTCAGACTGTCCCACAGTTAGGAAAGTGAGTTTGACCTCACAGCAGAGTTTCTACTTTCAGAAAACAGCCTGGAAAGAGAAGGGATCCTTTACTCTCTTGCCCAACTGAAGATTCTATTTAAGGGACATCAGGCATCATAATGCTACATCACTTCTTAAAAACTCCTCCCCTCTGCCCGCAACTGCATATAAAGCAGAACCCAGCACCACCTGCAGACTAACAACAGAAAACAAGACAGATGAGTAAAACTTGGAAATTCCTTCTTCTTCTAGCGTTTGCCCTTCTTCCATAGCCAGTCAACAGCATCAGGTTGAGCCTGATGTAAAGTTTCGAGACCTCCTTTGAATCTGGAGAGGTGGCAGTCGTTGACTATGTGGGTCATAGTCTGTCTGGAGCTGCAGGGGCAGTTCGGGTCGTCTCTGGCTCCCCAGCGATGGAACACAGCGGCACACCAGCCATGGCCTGTTCGATAGCGATTGAGGAGGACCCAATCATAACGTGCTAGGTCAAAGCCGGGTTGATGCCTGCAGGGGTCTGTGAGGTGTTTGTTCTTTACCTCAGCTGACTGCCAAGTCTGTTTCCAAGAGACTGGAACAGAGAAGTTCAGTGTAGGCGTAGGAGACCAGATGGGATGATGAGACATCAAGCGTTGGACAGGGTGGGTGAAGATATCCGCGTATATTGGCAGGTCCGGTCGAGCATAGACGTGGGAAATGAACTTAGATGATGCCGCATCCTGACGAATATCTGGCGGGGCGATGTTGCTAAGAACTGGCAGCCATGGAACCGGGGTGGAATGGATGGTTCCAGAAATTATCCTCATGGAGGAATATAATTTGGAATCGACCAAGTGGACATGGGGGCTACGGAACCATGCTGGGGCACAGTATTCTGCAGTGGAATAGCATAATGCCAGAGATGATGATCGTAGTGTGGAAGCGCTCGCGCCCCATGAGGAGCTGGCCAGTCTTGCAATGATGTTATTCCTCGCGCCCACCTTTGCTGCAGTTTTTATGAGATGTTCGTGAAATGACAGAGTGTGATCGAGAGTAACGCCAAGATAGACTGGCTGGGCTTCATGCCGGATTCTCGTATCGTCAAGCTGCACATTAAGCTCATGCGAGGCCGAGGCATGGTGTAGATGGAAAACAGATGATACCATTTTTGCAGTGCTAGGGATTAGTCACCGTTTTTTACAGTAATCAGATATCAGAGACATGTCTTTCGTGAGTGTTTCCTCGAGGATGTTGAACTTGGATGCCTGAGTTGCACAGCAGATGTCATCGGCATAGATGAACTTCCTTGAAGAAGTTTCTGGGAGGTCACTGATGTAAATATTAAATAGCGTAGGAGCCAGAACAGAGCCCTGGGGGAGGCCATCTGGGAAATGGAGATTTCCCAGTCTCCATCTGCTAGACTGGGAAATCAAAATGGCCAGGTACTTAATGATGCATATCCAGAAGAGAAAGAATTTAGGAGTTACATTATCAGGAAATTTGAAGAAATATAAAGCTCTCACTTTAATGTGGAGAAATGGACTAAGAAAGAAATCCAAGAATTCAAAGAATCACTGGACAGGAAAATGGAAAACATGAAAATAGAGATACAGGATGTGAAGGACATTTTGAATGTATTCTAGTCTCAAATAGAAAGTGAAGGAAGTAGAATTACCCATGTAGAAGAGAAAATATCAGAAAATAGAGGACAAAATGACCATACTCTCTGACTTCAAAGTAGGAGAAAAAATGTTTAGGGAAGTTGAGGCACTCCTCAAGGAATTGAAGACTCCATTGAAAAAAAAAAAAAAGGAAATATCAGAACTATAGGAGTCTCAGAAGGAAAGGAGGGAAAGATGGGAACAGAAAGCATAATCAAACAAGTAGTAGCAGACATTTTTCCAATCTGGGGTATGATAAGGATATAGATGTTCAGGTAGCAGAGAAAACTCCCAAGTTCCTAAAACCAAATAGGCCCACACCAAGACAAATCATTGTGAATTAATCAAAAGTCAAGGACAAAGTAAAAAAAAAAATTCTAAGCTGCCAGGGAAAAGAAGAAAGTGAAGTGCTATGTCCAAGGTTTTAAAAGACAAAAGCTGCCAACCACATATACTTTATCTTGTAAAAACTGTCATTCAAACATAAAGAAGCAATCAAAGCAGTACCATGTATGCAAAAACTAAAGGAATTTTCCAGTACCAGATCTGCCTTGCAAGAGGTACTGAATGGAGTGCCACAAAGAAAGAAACAAGGGCCACTTAATTCTCAACAAGGTGACATACAGTACAGCAGATTCAGAAATACGAGTCAATAGAAATATTAAAGAACTTTAAAGTCTGAAAAAGAAGGAAGAAATGGAATGAAGATGTTCAAGTAAAGAATGGTAAGACAGGAGTTGGGTGGTAGCCACAGAGGGTTCAGCTCAGTGGCACAAAGTCCAAGGACCGGCATAAAGATCCTGGTTTGAGCCCCTGGCTCCCCACCTGCAAGGGGAGTCACTTCACAAAAAGGTTGATACATTTTTTTTCCATTTTATTCAATAGAACAAGAGAGAAATTGAGAGGGTGAGGAGATAGGGAGAGAGAAAGACACCTCCAGTCTTGCTTCACTGTTAAGTGTCCTTACTTCTAGTGGAGAGTGGGGGTAGGGAGGCTTGAATCCAGATCCTTGTGTGAGCCCTTAAGCATAGTACTTAGTACTGTGTGTGCTTAACTGGGTGAGCCACCATCTAGCCCCACATGTCAAATTTTAAATATCTTTCTTAGATGTATTTATATATATTTTTATGTATAATACTTTTATGTATAACATACTTGCATAGTCTGTCTTGTTAAATGTCACTTTCTAGTACTTTTTAATCTTCCTTACTTTTGATTGTTTTTTCTTCTCATACTTTCTATGATATATAATAATGATGTGTAGATCTTTAATTTGGTGTTTGTGTTCAAGTACTCTTGTTGCTACATTCAATTAACTCTTGTATGTTACATTTAAAAAATATATTTTATTATTGCATAGAGACAGAGAGAAATTGAGAAGGGAGGGGGAGATAAAGAGGGAGAGACAGAGAGGCACCTGCAGCCCTGCTTCACCACCCGTGAGGCAGGTAGGTACCAGGGGTTTGAACCTAGGTTCTTATGCATTGTTATGTGTGTGCTTAACCAGGTGTGCCACTCCCTGGCTCCACTACTGGCTGTTTTTGCTCAGATGTGCAATATAAAGAAGTGAGACACATGAATTTGTTTAAAAAAAAAAAGTAGAATTGTTGCTAAGACTTTGTAAAAACTATGGTGGTTTTTACCTCCTGCTGCCTCCACTGCTGCTTCTTCACCCACCCCTGTTTTGATAGACACATGTCTGAATTCTCCTGTAGCCTCCAAAACCACTTCTTCGGCCACTTGTCCAGAAGCTCCCACTTCGATGACTCCTCCTACCGCTACACACTTATCTGAGCAAGTCCACACATTTCCGGTCAGTGTTGCCCCCAATAGACAAAAACCTCAGGCCTGGTATCCATATTCCGCCACAGACCTGAAGGAACTACGCCAGGCTATCAAAGATGACGGTGTTCATGCCCCATGGACCAGGTCCATTTTACAAGGCCTGCTTCAGAACCTTAATACCCCCCAATATTGGAGAGATGTGACTCGTGCTACGCTCCCAGGCCCACTCTTCCTGCAATGGGAGGCATTCTTTCACGACGAATGTTTACAACAATCGCAGAAAAATATTCAAAATCAGCCAGAGGGTAATTTTGATGCATTGTTTGGAACAGGACAATTAGAAACAGGGATTCAACAGGCGGAAGCCAAGTTTCCAGCGGGGTATTTTGATCAAGTACGCCTGTGTGCATTAAAAGCATGGGAGCGATTAACACCACCCATGGGAGCAGCCTCAGCCCCCATTCTCTCCCTGCAACAAGAACCTGATGAATCCCTCGCTAAATTCATTGCCAGGGTCCAGTCGAGTTTGGAAAGGAAGATTTATAATCCTGACGCTCGTTTTCTCCTCCTGCGATCCATAATCTGGGATGGAATGCTTCCACATTTTCGACAGGCCTGTATCACTCTTAAAAACGAACACCCAGATACTTGGATTCTAGCTACACAGGATCTCAGATCAAGCTCTTTTCAAGGACCTATGTTACAGGCCTATGCAGCTACCTTACATAAGCAAAAAGGAGCTTGCTTTCAGTGCGGTCGCCAAGGGCATTGGCGTAACCAATGTCCAGAAAATAGACCGCGACCCCGCCTCCAGTCAGGGCGACCCCACCTCCAGTCAGGGCAACCCCGCCTCCAGACAGGGAATCAGAGACCACGAATGCCTTGTCCCAGATGCCAGAAAGGATTTCACTGGAGGAGAGATTGTTGGTCAAGGTTCCATAGGAACGGCACGCCTCTGCCAAATGTAAACAGGGATTTAAACTAGGTATGGGGCTTCCCTTAGCCCCGCCCCCAAGAGGGAAGGAAGCAGGTCGCCCGCTTGGTGCTGTGCCCTTCTTCCACAAACAGAAGCCCAGCTTGGGACCCAATCCATCGCTATACCCACCATGCCAAGTAACAATAACAGAGGGTGAGCAGAAGGAGGAACCCGCGGTATGTGGGAACTTCCAGCATAGAAATAACCGGCTGGAGCAAGAGAACAGCTCGAATTCGGAGCCTGAGATTTTATGGACCACCCCTGTTTTAGAAAGGGGTCACCCAACTATGACAGTAAAGATTGTTAATATTCCTTTTAAGTGTTTGATTGACATGGGAGCAGATAAGACAATATTAAGACAAGCAGAGGTCCCCCAGAGTTGGGAACTCCTCCCAGGACCACGCTTACATGGTGTTGGAGGATTGACTCAGGCATTCCGCACACGAGATTCCCTTGTGTGGGAAGATTCAGAAGGGACTACCGGATGCTTTCAGCCTTTAATAGCTGATATAAGCACCAATTTATTGGGAAGAGACTTGCTGGAATCTTTAGATGTAGTGATATCCTCAGACACCTCTGCAGGACACCACACTCACTCCTGTGAGACTGCTAGACCCAACCAGCACCCCCAGTACTAACTGCTACTGTTCGTAACAGAACTCCCCGTTTAGATTGGCTTTCTAATGAGCCTGTCTGGGTGGAACAGTGGCCTTTGCCTAGGGAGAAGCTAGAAATTTTTAAAAAACTCGTCCAAGAGCAGTTATCTTTGGGACACATTCGTCATTCTCGGAGCCCACGGAATACTCCAGTCTTTGTAATTAAAAAGCGCTCAGGAAAATGGCGCCTCCTCCAAGATCTTCGTGCAGTTAATAAAACCATGCAGGTTTGGGGCTCCCCCCAAAGGGGTTTGCCTCTTGCTTCCGCAATTCCCACAGGAATTCCAATCATAGCTATTGATATACAGGATTGTTTTTTCTCTATTCCCTTACACCCACAAGATTGTAAACGTTTTGCTTTCTCTGTTCCTTCTATTAATAATGCCAGCCCTGCCGATAGATTTGAATGGGTGGTACTGTCCCAGAGCATGGCTAATAGTACTACTATTTGTCAAGAGGTTGTTAAATCTGCCCTTTTTCCATATATTCATAAGGGCCTTAAGGTTTTTCATTATATGGATGACGTGTTAATATGGGGAGAATTAGATACAGATCTCTCCGCCCTACGTGATTTTCTAATCCCTGCCTTAAAGAGAAGTGGACTTAATGTAGCTCCTGAGAAGATACAGCTAATCCCTCCAATATCTTTCTTAGGCTCAGAGATTTCCCTAACGCAGATTCGTCCTTTAAAACCTTGTGTTACTTTTCCTTCTAATCTCACTCTTGCTTCTTTACAAAGTTTTCTTGGAAATTTGAATTGGCTTAGGCAGTATCTTTATCTGCCTACGAGCTGCCTGCAACCACTGTTCGATCTGTTAAAAGGAAACAAACAGCCCTCCTCAAAGCGTATGTTAACCCCCGAAGCCTCCTTGCCTCTGGAAAAAGTTAACCAGGCTCTCCAGGACATGCACCTCGTTCGGTTCTCCCCCTCCTCTCCAGTAAATCTTCTAATCTTTAACTCCACCCCCACGGTAGTGGGGGCATTGTGGCAGAAACATGGCGTTCTCGAATGGCTTCATACGCCAGTAGGTGGAGCTCCAAGACTCCTTATCGAGATTGATGCCTTAGCATTTATGGTTCGCCAAGGAAGAAACAGATCGGTTCAGGTCTTAGGAAGGGAACCAGATTCAATCATTCTTCCCTTTTCTCTCACTGATACAGAATGGCTCATACGCCACCATTCTCGTTTTGCCATAAGTTTAATGGGTTTTCCAGGACAATTAGATAATCATTTTCGCTCTAATAATTTGATAGCTTCTTTACCTCTGTTGCCTCTACTAGTACCTAAACTTTTCTCTCGAGATCCCATCCCCTCTGCTCCTACAGTGTTCACTGATGGTGGAAAAAAGGGAGCTGCTGCCCTTATATATTATCCAGACCAGCAGTGCCCCGGGCCTCTCTTTGCTGGGCTTCCTGATGATTCCCCTCAGTGCAGGGAGCTTTGTGCTGTTTTCCTTGCATTGGAAGCTGTGCCAGAGTCCTTCAACCTTTTTTCTGACAGTGTGTGTGCTGTTGGCTTGCTTCCATGGCTTGCTCGATCTTGTGTGGGAGTTGATGACAGCCCACTTTCTCCTCTTTTAATTCAGGTTGCCTCTATGCTCTGTTCTCGAACCCATCCACTGTGTGTTCAGCACCTGCGTTCCCGCGGCCCTATTCCTGGTCCCCTGTCCGAAGGGAATGCTGCAGCTGACCGCCTTGCCTCCACAGGAATTCTCCTGGCCTCTGTCTCTAATCCTGCTGACTTTCATTCCCTAGCCCATGTTGATCTTAGGGGTCTTCGAGCTCGATTTCCTGATATTCCTCTGCCACAGTTGAGGCGTATTCTTGCTACATGTTCCTCCTGTGCAGGTCTGGTCAGGACACCTGCTATTCAGACTCTGGGGGTTAATCCTCGGGGCTTGGAGGCCAATGCTCTTTGGCAGGTTGATGTTGCCCACATACCTAACTTTGGCGAACAAAGGTGTGTGTTCATCTCAATTGATGCCTTCTCTAGGTTTGTGTGGGCTGCAGCTCAGACTGGAGAAAACTCAAAAAAGCTTATGGGCCATGTGCTCTCCTGTTTTGCTGTGGTGGGCTTACCTCTTCAACTTAAGAGTGATGGTGGACCTGCTTTTGCCAGCGAACAATTTAGGGATTTTTGTTCCCTCTGGAACATTGCTCATACTACGGACATTCCGTGTAGTCCACGGGGACAAGGCATTGTTGAGAGGGCCCATCAAACTCTTAAGGCTCAGTTGAATAGAGAGGAAGGGGAAATGTGCCCCCCTAATGTCCAGCTGGCAAAGGCCTTAACTACATTAGGTCTCTTTGGTATTTGAAAAAACTCAGACCAACCTCCTATAATTCTTCATTGGCAAACACCACCCACCCTCCCAGCTATTAAAGTCAAGTGGAAAGACCCACTTGATGGAATTTGGAAAGGACCTGACCCCCTGTTGACTATGGGGAGGGGTTTTGCATGTATTTTTCCACGGAATTACTCCAGGCCTGTTTGGGTTCCTGCCCGCCATGTTCGGCGGTGCCCACATGATGGCGCTGATGTCCCTGAAGAACAAGAAGCACTGCAGGAAGACTGGCTGCGGGAGGACTGGCTGCAGGATGCACCCCAGGATCCATAATTCAGCACAGCAGAATCAAAAAAAAAAATCTGATTCATAGAACTCTTCCCCCCCCCTGAATGAATGCCTTATGCTCTGACTGGCCAGCTGTGTTTTGTGAGTGAGTGAGTGAGTGAAAAAAAAAATTGAGTGAGTTGAGTGACCAAAATTTTTGTATGACCCATTGTGCTCAGAGTACTCTGAAAGTTAATTGACTTTATATAAAACGGCTGGACGCAGCCATGGTTTCTGGAGACGTCCAGAAACAGTCCAAAAATTGTTCAGTCCCCCTTTAGATTTCTTTTTTAAGTCTTGATATCAATATGAAATGTTTAGTCTTAAACTGTAAGTAAAGATGGTTCAACTATGACAGTAGATCTAAATTCACATTTGAGATGATATATCTTATTTACAAGTTTTTCTCCTCCTGTGTGTTATAAACTATATGTTTAATATGTGTGTTTCAAGTTTGGTAAACATTAACTTAACAGTTAAATTGTAACTTCGAAGCTACATTTTTACGAGAAGAGGTAAAATCAATTCATTTAAGTAACTGAGTGTTTAAGGTAAAACTCTAAATATTCAATGTGACAATTCATCATCTCCTAAGTTAAAATACAAATTCTCTATACAGGACATTTTTGGAGGGCCCCCCAAAATGTCCTGTAAGCTATCTTGTGGAAATTAATCCACAACAAATTTGGCATCAATCCGATATTGTAAATGTACCAAAAAAAAAATTGTCACTAAAATGTGTTAACTTTAGTAGCCTGAGTTTGCTTAAAAACCCAATGTAAAAATAGTTAAGAATCAATATATGTGACTTAAATTCGGTATGAAAACTTTGCTATATAAAGACTGCTACATGAGGTCACGTAAGATGACCTTTACACAAAATTATAAAGATACCTAAACCAGTTATAATCATTGAGTTATCAATTGTAGTAAACTTCTAATTTGTTACAAAGTTTTTTCATAAGTAATTGACTACAGCTATGACAAGCCTTCGCATAAAGAAGCTTCTGCTCATATAGAATCCCCAGAAATCCATCTTGGACCCCTGACCTCTGACATCACCCACAATTACAGCCATCCCCCGAAACCCATGATGTGACCTGACATGATCTGGAGAACCTGATTCACAGACTCCAAAGGACAAGACTTTCCTACTGCCTTTCTCTCAACCATCGGTGTCTGCTCTTCCTGCTTCTGTTTCACCCACCATGTTTTGGCGGTTCCAGGTCACTCTCTACAGAGAAGAAAAGTTCCAGTGGCCGTCCTCCTCCATCAAGATAGACGTGTGGCATTTATTTCCTGGCCAATTGACATTGGACTGATGTGTCTATAGAACTTGCTGGACACTCCTTTTATACTGCTGGACTTCTTGAAGAATGACTGTAGCACTTCATAGAACTTTCCGCCAGCTGACTTGGGATTTTGCAATGCCAGATCACCCCTCTAGCCCCTCAGCTTATCAGGACCCCACTCCTCCACCCATCAGGCTCACTCTGTCTCTTGCTACTCTTACTTATCCCTCCCTGTCTTATGCTAGTTCTTTTTGAAGACACTTACACACTATCATTCTGCTTTCTTCCCAACAGGTTTCTGTTCACCCCTACACTGCTATTCCCCTGACAGAGATGAAGCCTTTTACAGACATTGACCCAGTTATATATGACCATTAAGTAAGAGGAAGATGTTGGGAATATTGTGAGGATATGGTTGAGCTTGGAAGGGCTTGAGCCTGAGGGGTGTGTCAATCCTGTTAGTCTCTCTCTCCACGGAGAGGTTGAGCAAGGAGGGACAGTAGAACCCCAAAAAAGGTGTGCCTCTTATCAGTCTCCCTGCCTCACAAAGTGCCCCGTACTCCTGATACTATGGCAAATAGTTAAAAAGAAAGGGGGAGATGTTGGCTAGTATATCACCTCCCCCTGGCTTCTGCTTAACCATATGCCTATATAGGGATTTACTAATCCAAAGCTTTGGTCTATTTACATAAATCACTTTTACATAAAGCACTCTAGGGCATTGGTGGTTCAGTGATAGGATTCTCGCCTGCTCCACCCCCTCGTCACACCCTGAGCCCTTCTTTGTCACACCCTGATTTTCACCAGTCACTTTTCTCTCCACCCTCTCTATATCACATCCTGTTTCCACCCTACTTGGAGAGTATAAAAACAGCTGCTCTTCTGATTAAAGACACTTGGAAATTGCTTTCCGGCTCCAAGAGTTCCAGAGTGTATCTCCTGCGGAAGTTGGTGCAGCACGAGTTCCTGATCCCTCTCCCACACAGCAGCCTAGATCAGCTCCAGTTGAGTTCTCTCCAACCCAGAGAGCACTAGCTCGGGAAGAAGTACCCTCAGGCTATCCTGGCAGAAGAGAAAGAATGAAATACATGACGTAGAAAAGGATAAAATCACTAAATAAAAGGAGAATGGTTGAACAATGGGAAGAATCCATGGCACCGCCTTTATTATCTCAGAAAACGTAAAACACATGATTTCACCCATGATCTAGGTTTTGCTAGGCAAGCTGTTGCAAAGGATAGGAGATTGGGTATTTGCATAGAAGTGACTGATACATATTTATATCACAAATCTGCATCAATGTGTAACGCACATACATACATAGACACACTATATTTATGTAAGAGCTAACTAATAAAAAGTTGGCTGCCTAGCACACTAAGTGTGACACATTCCAAAGTGAAACATAAGGATGAACTTACTCCTTATGCTACACTTTCTACTCCTTACACCCCATACTACTCCTTATACTACTGCACATCCCACTTGAGATCTAAAACTCTCCTCCAGACCAGCCTCCATGACTACTTCAGCTTTGCTTCCGACTGCCTTTGTCCATGTATCTTCCCAGTAATCTCCCATGTATACCTCCACCTCTTTTTCTCTGGACGCCTTGTTCATCTGCTCTTCTTCCAGGATACTAAGATATTGCCTACATCTTCCCGTTTCTGCTTTTTCACATCAAGACCCTGCCACCCCTCAAGCCACAGGAGCCTCCACACACCTGTGAGCCCAACTACCAAAAGGTTTTATGGGAAAACAAGAAGAAGCGACAAGCCCATGTGGCCACTAGAGGCATCGCCCAAAGTTTTTATGGGAAAACAGCGACAAGCCCACGTGGCCGCTAGAGGCATGGCCGAAAGGTTTTATGGGAAAACAGCGACAAGCCCACGTGGCCGCTAGAGGCAGAGGACACAGCGTCTCAGCACCTGGTCTGCTCAGCGCACCTGCCTACAGGACTATTTCCCTGGGCTCTGACTCACAAGTACTCAGTTTTGTGTGTGCCAAGCAAAAGGGAGCTCTGAAATACAGAGGTTGTCAGCAAGGCTGAAGGTAGTTTCTCGGGAGAACTGAGCACCCCGCAGCTGACACTTGAGGATGAGTCTAAAACGGGATGCAGGCTTTACTTGACCCCACATGTTGGGCTGTTTCTATGTTGTATCTAAAAATAATACAAAGCCAGTGTGTTAAACAGGGGGCTGCTTCTATCCTGTAAAAGTTAATATAATAACAATAGTAATAACAGGGTTTTTGACTTTGGAATGTTTTCTGCCAGAGGCCTTTCTTTTCATGTGCAGAGTCTGACCAAGATCACACTGCCAGACGCAAAATATGAACTGATTTTACAAAATTGCAAAAAATACAAAAAGTGAACGCCTTAAATGACTAAGAGGCGCTGCTAGGCGGCCAACGCCGTGTCTTCCTTCGGTTCTACTAGGAGCGGCTGCTATTTGCCGGCTTGCTCGCCGGCGGGCTGCGGTGGGTGCGGCAGAGACACAGCTGGGAGCCAAGTCCAAGTCCGCTCAGGGGCCCCCGGAGGCCGGGTCCTCCCGCGCCGGCCGCGCCCAGCAGCCGTTGACACCGTTCCGGAGTCAAGAGAAAAAAAACTGGGCTCGGCATTTTTACCTCAGACAGACCTCACTATCTTTCCACAGACATTTCCAGAAACCTGGCTCACAGCTGGAACTCCAACCTCTATGGGCGGAGGAGTTATTAAAAAATAATAATAAATTAACTTAAAAAAAGAAAACCACCACACACCAAACCTACTACGCCACCATTTCCGGCTTGCGAGGGGAACAAATATGCAAACATGGAGAAGGACACGCTCGTCAACTACCCCTACGTCCTCAAGTTGCGCAAGCGCACGGCGAAGACCCCGCCCTCTCCTGCTCCCGCCAAGGCAATGCGCGCGCACTAGAAACCACGCCCCCCCTGGCACCGCCCGGGGCTTCCGCCCCGAGACCGATCGGTCGGCCTCCGGTTCCGGTTCTAGCCCCGCCTCCACGCGGGAAAGCTCCAGCAGCGCCAATATCCGGGATAGGCAGTTCGCGCCAGCGCGTATTTCCGGCGTCAGGCGGAAAGGTAAGGATCCGGTGACGCCTCTCCCCGTTTACTTCGCCGCCGGGGCTCCCGCTCTTGATGCTGCAGCGCCATCTGGTGTTGAGTCTCCGGGCCGCCAGAGGAGGCGGCGCGCGCGCCTTTCTCTCGGGGAACCTTCCAGAGAAACCGCGGCCGCGACTTCCCTTTCTCTCGCCGCCGGAACCCCGCGCGAACTTCCAAGCAGAAGCGTCTGCGCCGAGGCGTTGTGTTTACCCAAGATGGGTAACTAAATCGTTCTAGCTCCAGTTTTAAGCCCAGAAAAACAAGCACACAAAAGCTCCGGTCATGTTGTTTGTTTGTTTTCTCCTCGTTCGTCCCAGGCCCTTCTTGATCCCGTCCCCTTTCTAGCCTGGTGGGGGGCTGGCACTGACAACAAGGTTGAACTCCGCCCCCCCCCCCCCCCCCGCAAACTGCTTTTTGTTTTCACCTATGAAAATGTTGGGGGAGAAATTGTTTTGTTTTTGCTCAGTTAACACTGAAAACGTGCACGTACGTGTTTGTGATTTGTCGAGTAGCGGGGAGCTTTGTGGGTGCTTTGCTTTAAAACAGGTAAAAGATTTTGCAGACAGGTTGGCCTTAGAAACACGCAGACTTGTTTATATAGCGCCTCTCTCCCTCCCCCTCTCCCCCCTTTTTTTTAATAATCAGGAAAGAAAAAAAAAACGAAACAGCGAGAGAACTCATGTTGTTCGTGAGTTCCTTCTTAAAAATGTAGCTTTCCCTGGGAGTTTGCAGACTTGTCTGTATTAGCTAGCTGACGCGACTGTTTGCAGTGACTTATTGGAAAGGGCGCACTTTCTTTCCTTCTTTCTCTCTTTCTTTCTTTTTTCTTTCTTTCTTTTTGTACTCTTCAGGGTGCATAGTAAACAAAGTGTCCCATATTCCCATACAATCTCCGCTGGGCTGCCAGGCTGCGGCTGGACTCATTCCGATATCAGGATTTGCTCTTTGCTATTGCTGGCGGGGTAATGGTGACAGGAAAACTGGGGAAATTAGTAAATGCTTTGATCCCACCGCTGGAAAGTAATAAACTAAGCCACAGAACAAAGGAGATTATACATAAACGACAGTTTACAGGTTGAAGCAATTAGCGCATGTAATTGTGTTCTGTAGATGACTATGCAATTGTGGCGTTTGGCACAACCAATATTTGATATACTCCGTAGTGACTTCTCTCCTTCACACTTGCTGTTAACTGTCTTCCCCTTCTCTATCTCTGTCCCATCTAACAATGACAACAATAACAACAACAATAATAACTACAACAACAATTTAAAAAAGGGCAACAAAAGGAAAAATAAATAAATGTTTTAAATTTTTTTAAATCAAGTGATTAAGGACAACGTTGTTTCAGCAGATATTCTGAATTTACCCTGTGCTAGACTCCACAGGTCTAAGTTCTTTTGTGTCTGCCCCAGTGCCCTAGAGTCTCTGAATTCTCTGCTAAGCCCACCCTACCCCCACCGCGCCATTTAAAAAGAACAGGATGCTTTCATTCATAAAGGATGGTCAGCTCTCATAAAAATGTTTCACTGAATCTTTTCTGCAGCCCTTTTTTAAGTTCTGTCAAATCCTGGCAAGGCCTCTGCCTTTATTGACTGGCATAGTGAATAAAGTGCACTGAACACTGTAATTTTTATCTTTGCTCCTAATTGACGTGCAGATATTAGGAAGATTTATGTTATGATTGAAATTACTCCTAAAACTGACTAAAAGTATAGAACATTTGCTCTGATGTAAGTGGTATTACGATTAAAAATGACGGTTATACTCTTGTAAATTAATGGATTAAAGAAAGACAAAAAATGGAATCGCTGCTTTTGTAATGATTTGTAAGGGTTTCTGTTAAAAGCAATTTTAATAATGTAACTGAAATGATTAAAGAATTGAGTTATTTGTGAACTTCCAGCAATGAACTCATACTGTTTAAAATATAATTTGTGATGACATTACACCGGTTTAAGAAGATTGTGCCATATATGTTTTTATAAAATGAGATTAACCACATGTGCTTTTCTTTCTGTACAGTTTAGATCCAGCCACTAGACTAGTTTTTGGTGTGTGTGTGTGTGTGTGTGTGTGTGTGTGTGTGTGTGTGTGTGTGTGTTTAATGTCAGATGCAGAGTTTCCTAGATCAGTCGTGTTCTAAAGCAAAGCGATGAATTATAAGAATCATGCTTAGGGAAAAATGCAAAACTCATTTTCTTGTACTTAAGATGTTGAATGAATCCAATTTCGTAGGCTCATTTTTACTGACAGAGGCTTCTTAGTAGTAACTTACAGAATGAATTATTCAGGCTTGATAAATTTGGTATTTATAGACTAAAGTTATTTATTGCATTACCACAAGTAACTAAGGACTATAGTTCAGTATTCTATTGAGTTGTGTGGTGCCACCAATTTTTGGCAACTTCGCTAACTTTTGCTCTGTGAATGCGTGCAAGCAGTTGCAATTACCATAAGTTTCAGTAACCATCAGATTCAATATCATTCCTTTCTAACCAAGTCACTCATGTGGAAATCAGAATATAAGAACCGAAAGCAACAAAATTGATCAGTGTAATAACTTAATGTTTCTAGTTATCTGATGGCCTTGTGTATAGTATATTTAATGAATCTGTCATTTAAATTATTTACCAGAAAATAATCTCGGTGATTACAAAAACTTAAGTTTTCTTTACTTATTTCTTTTTTTCTTTCTTTCTTCCTTTCTTTCTTTTTTTCCTCTCTCTGTGCCAACAAATTAGAGACTTGAAAATGTTTGGGGGGCTGGGGGGCTGGGCGGTGGCACAGTGGGTTAAGCGCGGGCTTAAGGATCCCGGTTCCAGCCCCCGGCTCCCCACCTGCGGGAGGGTCGCTTCATAGGTGGTGAAGCAGGCCTGCAGGTGTCTGTCTTTCTCTCCCCGTCTGTTTTCCCCTCTCTCGATTTCTTTCTGTCCTATCCAACAACAACAGCAATAACAATAATGGCAATAACGAGGGCAACAAAAATGGGGAAAATACCTCCAAGAGCTGTGGATTCCTAGTGTAGGCACCCAAGCCCCAGCAATACCCGTGGAGGCAAAAAAAAAAAAAAAAAGAAAAAGGTTTTGAAGTTCAAATAAACGCAATGTGAAATTCAGTTATTCCTTAATTTTGAAAGGATTTTAAAAATAAAAATAGTAAATTTAGGGCGGAGGGTAGACAGACTCTCATGCCTGAGGCTCCAAAGTCCCAGGTTCAGTCCCCCTACCACCATAAGCCAGAGCTGAACAGTGCTCTGGTTAAAAAAATTTTTTTTAAATTGCAAACAGACTATCATGCCTGAGGTTCCCCAAATAGTAAATTTAGAGATGAGAAATATTAGATTATTTCGAAGTATCATGTATTTGGTGTAGTGGAACATACTTGTATCCTATCAAAAAATCACATGTTGAAGCTCTTGCCAATCATGTGATAGAACAAAATTTTCTTACTTGTTTCTACAGCTACGCTAAGTTAGCCTCACCTCCCCTCCCTTTTTTGCTCTTTTCTTTCTTTTTAAAAATTTCCCCCTGGTTTCCTCTCAGTTTCTCTCTTTGGTACAGGCACTGAGCCTCAGTGATAGCCCTGGTGTCAATTAAAAAAAAAAAAAAAAAGAGGGACAACGTACTAAGTACAAGGACCCGCATAAGGACAAGGGTTTGAGCTCCCACTCTCCATCTGCAGGGAGGACACTTCATAAGTGGCAAAGCTGGTCTGCAGGTGTCTCTCTTCCCATCTCCACCTCCTCTCTCAATTTCTCTCTGTCCTATCGAATAAAGTGGGAAAATTTGCTGCCAGGAACAATGAATTCATAGTGCCTGTATCGAACGCCAGAGATAATCCTGGAGTCAAAAAAAAGTTGTGTGTGTGTTAGATTATGATTATGCAAAAAACAAAAAACCTTTCATCTTCAAAAAGAAGAGAGGCTTAGATCTTCCCTTTTCCTATAGAACCTAGGGTGGCAAAAAAACATGAGAAATGCCGCAGAATGTGGAAGGAATGAACACACTCCGCCTTGTAAGCCATAAATAAACTATGGGACCCTTTCAAGCATCAGGAAATTGCAAATTAAAAATGAACAGGTCATGGCAACAACATTCCAGAGTAATAACTATTTTGGTGCCTCAGACATGAAAATGTCTCCAGCATCTAAATATATATATATATATATATATATATATATATATATATATATATATATATTTTTTTTTTTTTTTTTTCGCCACCAGGATTATCACTGAGTTTCCACCAATTCCACCATTCCCAGTGACTTTTTTTCTTCCTACTTTTTGATGGGGGGTGAGAGAGAGGGAAAGAGATCTGCAGCACTGTTCCACTGCTCCTGAAACCTCCCCACACAGGTAGGTCCAGGAGCATAAACCCAAGATGTCACACAATCTAATTTATTTACTCTATTGGGTGTATTAGCACCTAGATCCTATTTGAAAGTTCTTAAGACTGATGGTTTGGTTGATGGTGAAAGGTGCTAGTACCTATCTTGGGTAAATGTGGAAATGTACCCTGTGACAACAAAAATCCTGCAAATCTTTGTACTTTGTTTACTTACTTATTTATTTTTTTACCAGAGCACTGCTCGGCTCTGGCTCATGGTGGTGCAGGAGATTGAACCTAGGACTTTGGAGTGTCAGGCCTGAGATTCTCTTTACATAGCCATTAAGCTATCGACCCCTGCTGCAAATAATTTTCTCAATAAGGTAACGGAAAAAAATAGGTTCTTAAAATATCTCATCATCCTCCTTTAAATTTACAATCTGAATTTCAGAATTAGTAACATGATAAAAAATTTATCTTTTTGTTAAGCTTTGCTTGGACTGAAAAAAATCTGCAGGCACATAAAAGCAGAAGCTTTTAAAATAAAGTCCTACATAATTAAGTACTACCATGTGTTTGGCTACTTATTTGTTTCTATTTTGTAACCTGATAATAACTAAGCAGACTTAAATTCTTTGTACTAGTTGGATATTTTAAAAATTATTTTTACAAACACACCCATCCAAAGAGATCTGTATGTACTTATGTTCATAGCAGCACAGTTTGTAACAGTCAACACCTGGAACACCTGGAAGCAACCTAAGTATCCAACAACAGATGAATGGCTGAGAAAGTTGTGAAATATAAAAACAATATAGAATACTACTCAGCTATTAAAAATGAAGTTACCTTCTTCACCTCATATTGGATATAGCTTGAAGGAATTATGTTAAGTCATATAAGCTAGGGAAAGAAAAAAAAAGTATGGCATGATCTCACTCATGGGCAGAACTTAAAACAACAAAAGAAAGGGGAAGTACAAAGTAAAACTTGGGCCACTTTGGTGTATTGCACTAATGCAAAGGATTCTGGGTAAAAAGAACAGAGAGAGTGTTGCAGGGAGGGGAAGGTTTTCAGGTCCTGGTTCATGACGAAGGAAAGGAACCTGATCTGGGGGTGAGAGTGTTTTGCAGACACCTATCATGAGGAGATCAGAAATTGTACCATATGCCAACAATGGTACTGTAAGCCATTAGCCTTCCAATAAAAAATATTTCAGTATAGGCATTAATACACTTTAGAAAAGTGTTTAAGATACCACTGTTGCCAGCAATAAAAAAGGGATCTTGTAATTCTTTATTTCCTTAATCTTTTTTCAGTTTTAGTTTATTAAAAAACAAGCTTGTGAAGTTACTCATTCGAATAAATCTGGAAGCCTTCTGCTTTGTGGTGTGGAATTTTCTAACAATTGTTGGGAATGAAGTTGAACTCTTAAATGATGTTAGTCTGAAGAAGAAAAAACACAAGGCCTATGTGATTTATTCTAAAGTTAAAATTCTTTGCAAAGGATCTGAACTTTTTTTTTTTTGGCTATAATGATAATCTTCTTGGATGTTTATTTCATTCATCTATTTCAAATTGAAGACTTTTTCCCATAACAAACTATGTATTCCCTGTGATTATTGCTGATTTTTAATTGCATTACTAGAAATATATCTTTTGTTATATTCATTTTTTAAATTCCTTTGAGAGAGATTATAAATGTGTTTTGCAAATTGAATTTGAGAAATCTATACCAATGTACCTGACTAAAATTCTTTGCTGCCTTTACCACTGTATCAAGTTTAATACCATGAATAGCCAGGAAACTTCACACTGCTTTCATTTTAAATCCTCCTAAATTAGTCGCTTTTCAGATCTACTTGCTAATCCCCTGAAATCCAAAGACATCAAGTATCATATTTAATGCTTTATTGTATAAGTGCAAAGATAATTTTCAGCATTTAGTCGTGTAATTCCAAAGGTGTCATCATTTAGCAGTAACTCCACCATTATTGTACTATATAATGTGACTAATACCCTGTCATTTCTTTCTACTTAAACCACATTGACAAATCAGAGTGCATTTGTCTTTAGGTTTCTGTCAGCCTGAAAGAACTGGTCATCTCTTTGGACTTTAGTAGCTTAATATTTCACTTGAATTAAAAAAAAAAATTCATAACTCAGGTAAAATTTCCATTGCTGTGTGAGTATTTTTTTACTTTTTACATTGTTATCTTGTATTTTTTTTAATGTATTTACTTATGAGAAAGTGGGAAACAGCATCATTCAGGCATGTGGAGTGCCAGAGGTTCAACTTGGGACCTCACGCTTGAAAGTCCAACTCTTTATCTGCTATGCTACCTCCTAGACTTCATGATTGTATTCTTGAAAGTTATTTGGTTATACATTTCACTTAAATGTTTTCTTTTTCTGATGTACTCTAGAGCCAGAGTAAACTCTGAGTTTAATATATAAGTGCCAATTTCAAAGATAATAATATCGAAATTCTGAAAATCAAAACTTTATCTCAGCTGTTTTCTAACTTAAAAATACTTTATTGGATAGGGACAGAGAAACCAAGAGGGAAGGGGAAGATGTATTTCCATGATGGTCTACGTGAATCTATGCCCATGCAAAACTTTTTTTTTTTTGCCTCCAGGGTTATTACTGGGGCTCGGTATCTGCACTATGAATCTAATGCTCTTGGAGGCTGTTTTTGTTGCCCTTGTTGTTTGTTGTTGTTGTTATTGTTGTTGCATAGGGAAGAGAGAAATCTAGAGAGGAGGGGAAGACAGAGAGATGGAGAGAAAGACAGACACCTACAGACCTACTTCACTGCCTGTGAACCGACTTCCCTGCAGGTGAGGAGCCGGGGTCTCCAACTGCGTTTCTTACACCAGTCCTGGCACTTCGTGCCATGTGCGCTTAACCCGCTGCGCTACCACCCGGCCCCCAAATTATTTCTTTGTTGCTTAGTAATTCCTTTCCTGATGTCTAGGGCAAGGCACCACTAAACTTAAATGTGCCAGAAAATTGACCCATTTCCTTGTTTGGGCGCCACTGCAGTGAATTTTAACAACTCAAAATCTCTAAACCATGTTAAGACATAACGAAAGGTTATTTTGACATATGATACATGATGAACGCTGAAGACATTATGCTAAATAAAATTGCCCCCAAACAAGAAGTACTGTAGTACCTAGAGAGGTCAGAGTTATCCATAGATGTTGTCTGTATAGGTGGGAAGTGGAATGGTTATTTCCAGGCATTAGGAGAGGGATTTAGTGTTTAGGATTTAATGGGAGCATAATTTCAGTTTTGGAAAATAAGGTTTTGAAAATGGGTGGTAGTTGTACACTAATGTTAATAAACTTAGTGCTACTAACTATACTAACTATACACTTGAAATAGTTAAAGTAGTCAATTTTGTTATTTATATTTTGACACAATTTAAAAAAATAATATTTGAGGGGCCAAAAGATGTCTCATTGTATAAAGTACCATGTCTTACTATATGTGAAACATAGGGTTTGATGCCCATGGATGGGAACCCTATGATAACTGTGCACTCAACCCTCCCCCCCAATAAATTTGGGCTGGGAACCCAGCACAGCAATTGTGTGAGCATGAAGACATTAGTTAATGTCTTCATTAATGGATTAATTTTCTGACACTGCATTGAAAAAGTTATTTGGAAAACTCAAAAATGCAACAGTAAATAACTGAAAAGATTCACATGTTAAATAAGTTCCCTGTTTTATCAATACAGAAACTGATACCACACGAATAAAATAAATATAATTTGTTGATGTGGCAGAGCTGGAGCTCCTGATCCTAATAAACCAGACTATTCCTATTATCTCTGTTAACCTGCCTTTCTTTTTGGTGATAGTTGACGTTTTAATACCTATCCTTAAAAGACAATAGGGATTACTAATCCTTCATAGATAGTAGCAAAAACTAGTGAACTAGTTTTTGGTACTGTTTTACTTATAGCTTGGTAATATTTCTAGACATGTTGACATAATTTGACAGCTGAAATAAGGTGTTTTGACATATGTTGACTTAGTGAAAGGGCCAGATGTTAAATGTATGCAAGGACTAGTTACCTGATGCTGTTTATCCCGTTAATGCATCAGTAAATCAGATGTCAAAAACCTGGCAAGATTCGTGGTGAGGAGTGACCATAGTACATATGAGCATAATCTGTGGAGTCTAGCCCCTGGGTTCCTCCCCTGTGGGACTTCCTCCTCTCCCACATTATCTTTGGTAAACCTGTTCTGACTACACAGACTCTTCTAATGTTACAGAAGTAATGTTTTGCAATTCTATTTGGTCAATTCGCTTATCTTTTTAGATATTTCCTTTGTAGTAAATAATCTCACACCAGAATCTTGATCTGGTTGTTATCTGTCAGCAGTGGAATTATGTAAATCCTTCAGACCTAGGAGCCAGGTGTTATGTGAATTGCTTTAATATACTATTTTAAAAAACTTTTATTTATAAAAAGGAAACACCGACAAAAAAAACAACAACACAGGATAAAAAGGGTATAACTCCACACAGTTTCCACCACCAGAACTCCGTATCCCATCCCCTCCCCTGAGAGCTTTCCTATTTTTAATCCTAATTTCAGTGCTCTAAAATAGGCAGGATGGAGACTTCCGGAAAGTGTGGCCATGGAGTAACAGTAACTAGATCAGGCTCTTCCCCAAAACAACAAGTGTCTATAACTATCAAACTTAACAAAATTCACCAACTACTGCTGACACATCTGCAGAAACATCACAGCCTCTGGTGGGTGCTCACACACATGGTTAAGGTGAGAAGAGGTGTGAGACTGAAGCCAAACAAAGAATTTAGAGCTGCAGCAGAACACGGTGCCATTTTCCCTCTACACATAGCAATAGTCAAAGGTAATACACAGTGCTGGCTTTGAGAGAAGGGACTTTATGATCTTTTAACCTATGACCTCTAGGCATTAGCTTACTGAATTATAGGGAAGGAAACAACAGAAAAGCAGGGAGCAGGTGGGGAGATAGTATAATGTTTATGCAAACTGACTTTCATAACTGAGGCTCAAAGGTCCAAGGTTCAGTCCCCAACAACACCACCATAAGCCAAAGCTGAGCAATGCCTGGTAAATAAATATTTTAAAAATCTTTAAAGAAACAAAAAAAGCAGGGAGCATTTGTGACCAAAAGAAGTCTGGTCTGTTGCCAAAACATAAAAGTAATTTGCAAAATCTGGTGGAAGATAACCAATAAAGTGAGCCCCACTTCTATGAACACAGCTGCAATCGAGGTTGGTTTCAAACATACGGAGAAATCATATATATGCACAAACAATTCAAGGAAAGAAAAAATAGCTAACCCCAGTCCCCACCCCTTTACCACACAACATATAAACAAAGCAAATCCCAGAAACCACAAAATAACACCATCTATTGGCCAGCAATAACCAGCACAGTAAAGGTGTAAATGGAAGAACTGTAGAAACAAACTGCCAAACAGGCCAAACCAGGCAGATAGAAATTAAACAAGGATTTCAAGAAAATATAGACATAGAGGGACTATCAGAGAAAGACTACAGAAATCTCATTATGACAACTCTCCAAGAATTTAAGCATAGTATGGACAATCATATTCAACAGTTGAAAGAATATTTCATGAAGGAGTCAGGAAACATAAAAGAAGAGCTTCACAGAGAGTTCACTAAGAAACTAGAAAACATGAAAGAAGAACTTCAGAGTTCAGTAAGCAGTTAGGAAGCATGAAAGAAAAACTTGAAACAATTTCAGGGAGTGAGAGACACTTTGATTGCAGTTCAAGCTCAGGTAGAAGGTTTAGGAAGAGCTTCACCTGTTCATGAATTAGAAAAAATATCATTAAAATGGCAATTCTCTTCAAAGCAATCTATAGATTCAGTGCATTCCCTATTAACATCCCAATGACATATTTCAAGGAAATTGAACAGTTTATTCAAAAATTCATGTGGAACTACAAAAAAGCTTGAATAGTCAAAAAGCACTCCTGAGGAAAAGAAAGCAAAATGGAGGCATCACATCTGAGGTATTTCTAATCATGACTATTTCTAATGCCAAATTTTCATAAAAATCTGTCTAAACTGTTGTTTCTCAAACTTTAATACACTGTATTAGTTTACCTGAGTATATGTTAAAATCTGATTTTGATTCAGTAAGTCTGTACTGTAGCTTGAGATTTTGCATTTCTGACATTTTCCCAGATGCTGCCAATGTTAAAAAGTAAGTTTCTAGAACCCAGTTTCATAATATGAATATTTTGTCAATATATATAACTGTTAAGCACTGGAAATCTACTAGTCTAAACTAAGATGTGGTACATGGGTAAAATGCACACACAATTTTGAATTTAATGTAAAATGTCTCATACTTTTTATATTGACAAAGTTAAAATAATACTTTGAATATATTGGATTTAGTACAATGTATTCATAAAATCTGTACCCATATTTTTCACCTGTTCTGACAACTTACATTTACCTATATGACTTACATTATATTAACATTGGACACATCACTAAATGATCCTTCAGATTCTTTCCATACACTGTTTTCTACTTTTTTTTTTTTTTGAGACAGAGACCCTAATACCAAAGCTTCCATCAATGCAGTGGGGGTCATGGATGGCAGAGTAGAACACTATCCAATCCATGTGAGAAGTGAGTTTTCTTTTCCTTTTTTTCTCTTCTCCCTTCTCTCTCTCTCTCTCTCTCTCTCTCTTGTCAGAGAACTTCTCTGTTCAGGCTTATGGTGGTGCTGGGGATTGAACCTAAGACTTTGGAGCCTCAGGTATGAAAATCTCTTTGCATATTAATTATGATATCTCTCCAGCCCTGTAACTTACTTTCAAGAGCTAGCTAGGCCACCCTCTCTAGTTTCCCTTGTGTTCTCACCTCATATCATCTCTCCTACTCTTCTGATTCCTGGCCTTCTTTACCATTTAGCATATGTTGCTTTGTGTTATTTCCTCCATTCTCCTGTCTTATCAGCAAGTTCCTGAAATTTCTCTTTACGGTATGATTATACCTTGTTCTTTATTAACAATCCCTTACTCTATTACCTACTTTCTAATAAGCTCTGTTTGATTCCTACTGAATAAATTTTGAGCCCCAAAAGTCTGCTGTAACTTTGTATGCATCAAAGTGCTAGCACAATGCATTTTTAAAAGGAAGGTGTAGGTATAGACCAGCCAGCCAACCTCAGCGTACTATGTTCTAGCGCTGCTTGACCAGCTGTCCTGCTGCTAAGGGAATTCTCATAACTGTAATAGAAGTCTAATCAAAACATAATTAGGAAGGCAAACTACTATAAAAAGCCATCATATAATACATTCCAACAAGAGATTTGGGAATTATCTGCATCGCTGACTTCCTCCTTTAGCATAATTAAAAGTTGACTGCAAGAGAATTGCTTAAAAGAAGGTGATTGCTTCTCTTTCAGTACCATTGCCATGGTTGGAATGAGAAACTTGAGGAGGAGGCCCTTGGCTAGAAATAAGTGGTACTCTCCAAATGTTTTGTCAAATAAGATTTAGGAAGTATTCATTTATCTTCAATTTTAGGTCTAGGATTGCTTCCTAGTATTAAATGCCCCTCCTGGCATATCTTTGTTCATTCATTGATTCTTCATTTACTTACTTGTTTTCCCCTACAGTTAACTTATGGATTCACTCCTTCAACAATTTATTGAGTGCTTACAATAAAGCCACATGTTCATGGCCCCAGGATTCAGTCCAAGCACTCCAGTGGATATACATTTACATCTTCTTAAAAGGGAGTTCCTAGACCATTCTCTTACCTATTAGTTTCTGAACTATATATGGTAATTCCTCTTACTTTTCTCTCTTTTTTTTAAAATGAGAGACACCACAGTACTACTGCACCATCCATGGAGCTTCCACAGTGCCATTTATGATACTTTCATGTTGTACAGGTGTTTGAACCCTGGACCTCACACAGGGTGTGATGATTATCACCCTTACCCCAATGATTATTACCTATTAGGGGGATTAATGGTTTATAGTAAATACAGTTGTTGATACAGGTGTAAAATTTCTCAGTTTTTTATAAAACACTCTTAGCCTCAGCCTAGGTCCTCCACCATCATGCACCAGGACCTAAAAGCCCCCAGTCCTTTACTTTGGTGCAATATACCAAACCCAGTCCAAGTTCTACTTGGTATTTCCTCTTTCTGTTCATGAGTGGGATCATCCTCATTTATATGTCAATGCCATTGTGTACTTGGAAACAATTTAAGTCCTCAAAGCATTTTGAAGGGCATCAAGTGTATCTAGTCTTGAAGATGCTTTGACAAGTTAAATTATTTTTTTTCTCCAGTCTTACTTAAAAAAAGTTGTTGACCCATGTATAACATAGCAATATTATATTAAAAGTCTCTCAAAATTTAACATGTGATTTTTATCGTTTAATATAGTTTGGAATTTTGTGTTCATTTCATTTTTATGACATGTCTAACTCCTACTGGTGGCATCTTCATTCTTTTTAAAAATCATTCTGGGGGGTGGTTAGTGGTATACAGTATAGTTGTTTACACATGGTTGTAATTTCTCAGCTTCCTGTGATAGATATCTGTAAAATACTGTCACCCTTAGAGGTCCATTTCCACCATCAGGTAGCATCCTCTTTCAAGAGTTTGTCTATGTGTTCTTGCCTCATTAAGGTGTTCTCGCCTCCCTGTAGGGTGAAGACTGATGTATTAATAAAAATGTACATTTTTAGTAGCTCTGTACTGTCATTCACATGTTTCCATCTTCCCTGGATTCCAGGTGGGAATATCCAACCAATATTGGATTTGTGTAGTTCTATTGCTGATATTTTCTCAAAGAAAATAACTGTTGAAACTTTGGTATTTTTTACTTCAGGTACAGAGAAGGAGAGGGAAAGAAAGAGGAGACTCTATAGCACAAGAAGTTCCCCTAATACTGTGTAATTCTCATGTGGTTCCAGGACTCAAATTCATGCTATACACATGGCAAGGCATACATCCTATGAGATGGGTTATTTTTACACCTGTTTTTAATATTAAAAAGGATGTATTGCCAGTTTGAAATTTATTTTTATTAGATTTTTTATCATTCATTTATTTACTTATTTGATAGGGACAGAGATAAATCAAGAGGGGAGAGGGAAATAGAGGGGAGAGAGGAGAGACATCTGTAATACTGTTTCACCACTCATGAATTTTCCCTCTGCAGGTGGGGACTAGGGATTTAAACCCAGTCCCTTTTGCATTATAATACGTACATACTACTGGGCTTGCCACCACCTGGTCCCTGAAAGTTCATTTTTATTTCTTTAAAATTTTATATATCTTTTAAAATTATATTTATTTGTTTATTGAATGGAGACAGCCAGAACTCAAGAGGGAAGGGAAAGGAAGATAGAGAGTAAGAGAGACACCTGCAGCCCTGCTTCATTCGTGAAGCTTCCCACCTGCAAGCAGGGACCAGGAATTTAATTTTTAATACAATGTTCTTTGCATGTGTTATATGAATGTATTAGCAGGTCTTGGTATATCCCCTACTGGAGCACAAGGTTTTTCTTTTTTTATGGGTAACAAGAACCTATACCTTCAGTATTGTGGTTTGCACAATGTTCTCAGTAGGATTTTCTAACATGAGATGATATCTGTGACCAGCATCAGCTAGGTATGATGGGTGGGAAAAGTTTTCGTAGTGGTCCGGGAGGTAGTGAAATGGATAAAGCACTGCATTTTCAAGCATGAGGTCCTCAGTTTAATCCTCAGAAACACATGTACCAGAGTGATGTCTGGTTCTTTCTTTCTCTCTCCTCTTATTTCTTCATGAATAAATAAATATAACCTTTAAAAAAAGGATGTTTTTGTATTTCTAAGTTTCATTTCACCAATAATTCAAACAAATTTAGATTTTTTTCTGAGAAAATAATAAACTGTTTGATATCCTATGGTAATCATATTTTCTGGGAAATATAATATTGCTCATTTTTCAGTAACCACACATAACTTTGCATGAAGAGCATACAGGTTTCACATAAGACAGTTGTTAATCACACACACTAGCCAGGTTTCACATAAGACAGTTGTTAATCTAGTGATGACTCTGGAGCACGACTAAATTAATGTCTCACCCTGAGATAGATGGAGAAAAAAAAAAACCATAAAGATCCATTATTTGGATAGCATTAAACTGTGGTCTATTTCAGAAACTTAATACGATAATGTTGACTTACTAATTGAAATTCTTTTAGTATGCATTCTAATTAAGTTGTATTTTATATTCATATTATGTTTGTATGTTCATATTACTAATAAAAGATCTTCCAACAGTCTGCTTTGTAGCAGTGTGATTTTGAATAATGGGAGACGGATATCCAGCATGTAGTTTGTGATGCATGCTGACAAAAAGTTTTAGAGTGGTGGTCGGGTGGTAGGTAGCGCAGTAGGTTAAGCGCTTATTGGCGCAAAGGGAAAGGACTAGGGTAAGGATCCTGGTTCCAACCCCCGGCTCCCTACCTACAAGGGGGTCACATCACAGACGACGAAGCAGGTCTGCAGGTGTCTGTCTTTCTTTCCCCCTCTCTGTCTTCCTCTCCTCTTTCCATTTCTCTCTATCCTATCCAACAACAATGACATCAATAATAATAATAACCACAACAACGATAAAAAAAAAACAAGGGCAACAACAATAAAAAATAAAAGGAGTGGGGAAATGGCCTCTAGGAGGAGTGGATTCATAGTGCAGGCACCAACCCCCAGCAATAACCCTAGTGGCAAAAAAAAAAAAAGTTTTCGAGTAGTCAGTACAGGTGAAAAAATATTGGTACAGATTTTATGAATACATTGTACTAAATTCAATATATCCAAAGTATTACGTTAACTTAGTCAATATAAAAAGTATGAGACATTTTACATTAAATTCAAAATTGGGTATTTTATCCATGTACCACATCTTAGTTCAGACTAGATTTCCAGTGCTTAACAGTTATATATTGCCAAAATATTTGTATCACGAAATTGAATTCTAGCATCTATGTGGGAAATAGAGTTTTGCCTAAAACTTAAGGGTTCGCTTTATTTAGTTGAAAAGTAACAAAGCTAAACAGTTTGATGCTTAGCATCACCTTTGAGACAAATAGGTAGATTTAAACTTTGGGCTAAAAAGATGATTTTAGTTATTCATAATATGGATCAATCCCCTTTAGCATTAAATTAAAATCCTTTTTTTAAAAGGTGGGAGTATAGCATAATGGTTATGCAAAAAGACTTTCATGCCTGAGGCTCTCAAGTCCCAGGTTCAATCCCTGACACTGTCATAAGCCAGAGTTGAACAGTGCTCTGGTAAAAAAAAAAAAAAATCCTTAAAAAATTTTTTTTATGATTTTTATTTATGAAATGGAAACACCGACAAGACCATAGGATAAGAGGGGTACAATTCCACATAAGTCCCACCACCAGAACTTCATATCCCATCCCCTCCCTTGAAAGCTTTCCTATTCTTTATCCCTCTGGGAGTATGGACCCAGGGTCATTATGGGGTGCAGAAGGTGGAAGGTGACTTCTATAATTGCTTCCCCGCTGAACATAAAGTATATATTAGTATTTAAATCACTGGTATTTTTCACATAGCACTGATCAGCTCTAGCTTATCGTGGGGCAGGGGACTGATTCTGGTTGCTCAGAGCTTCAGTATATCACACACTTCATTTATTTTTGCTATAATGTATCCCCCCCCAAAGATTATTTCAGAATGAGATTTACAGGTACTGGGAACCACAAAGTGATTAGAACAAGACTGTTGCCTAGAAGATTGGCAATGAGTAGAATTTTGATAAGAATTACATTGAATCTGTATAGTGACTTTAAGTAGTATGATTATTATAATGAAGACATTTCTAAAAAGAAAACATTTTTTCCCATTCAGAAGGAGAAGATTGGTGATAGAATATACATTTAGTTGTTTATAGGAAAATGGGAGAGTTCAGACATCATACCTGCAGCCATAAACCCAAAGTATCATTTAGAGCTAGAATGTTTTACTGAGGGCTTATAAAGCAAACTATTGTTTGTTTATTTATTTATTTGTTTGTTTATTTATTTTTGCCTCCAGGGTTATTGTTAGGGCTCCATGCTGGCACTATGAATCCACTGCTCCTGGCAGCCATTTTTTTTTTTAACTGAATAGGACAGAGAGAAATTGATAGAATAGAGGGAGGTAGAGAAGGAGAAAGAAAGAAAGACACCTGCAGACCTACTTTGCCACTTGTGAAGCATCCTCCCTGCAGATGGGGAACCAGGGGCTCAAACCCTGATCCTTGTGCAGATCCTTGCTCTTCTTACTATGTGTGCTTAACCAGGCACCACTGCACAGCCCCCCAATCACATTATCTTATAAGGAGAACAACAGGTGATTAAGTACTTGCTTCAGATCGTAGAAATCCTAATTTCTTAGCAGGATATTTTCCTGGTGCCAGATAACACTGAGAATTTGGTAAATCTAACTCATTGAAGGCTATTATTTGATAAGGATGTTTACAATATAATTCAACAAGTGTTCATGAGTATGGATGGCTAATGCAACCCTGATACTCCAGACCTCTCAAAAAGTCCTCTGGATATCCAGATAGAGTGGACTAGAAAGAGACAAAGAGGATGATTGGGGACTGTGGAGCTCAAAGTATCATAAGAAGAGCACAGAAGATCCTGAGGATCTAATATGTGTCTCTATAAACCATGGTCAGTGACATTCACCCACATTATGGCATGGAAGGCATTTATCTTCTTTAAACTTTCAGGACCTAACCTAAGATTTTCCAACTCAGCCTCCTAACTCCTGTGGAATATTAAGGTTCACATCTGACAGCAACCTGCAGTTTCAACCCTATGCAAGCCTTGTCTACACCGTAAAGAGTTGAAGACATTCACCTTAGTTCTAAGGGTCACACATTATTGAAATCTTTAAACTGATATCCCCATACCAGTAACATTTCTCCTGTTCCTGAGATTAACCCACTGCAAATAATATCTGAATTGGATTCATGTGTCAGCATTCACTTGCCCTGTACATCTGACTTTCATATAGAAGGGATCTCCCTTACTTTACCCAGATTGGAAGAATCCCAAGTAGCAGCTGTCTGGACTCTTCAGCTATCAACACTTTTGATTTTTAATGGTATTTTGTCATCTGATCATGACATTGAAGAAAGATCAAGGACTTTAAAGTTAGCAAGAAGTACCTACCAAGTGGCACTAAAAGTCTTTTTTTGAAAGGTTGATTCTTCTACTTTAACTCTTTCATTTCTAGTATTACAAGATCCACAAAACTAAAAATAAGTTCTTTTTTTTTTTTTTTTTTTTTGCCTCCAGGGTTGTTGCCGGGACTCATTGCCTGCACTATGAATCCACTGTTCCTGGAGGCCATTTTTACCATTTTGCTACCCTGGTTGTTATTGTTGTTATTGCTGTTGTTGTTGTTGTTGTTGTATAGGACAGAGAGAAATCAAGAGAGGAGGGGAAGACAGAGAGGGGAAGACAAAAATAGACACCTGCGCAGACCTGCTTCACCACTTGTGAAGTGACCCCCCCCACACACACAGGTGGGGAGTCCAGGGCTTAAACGAGGATCCTTACCCCGGTCCTTGTGCTTTGTGCCATGTGCACTTAATCCACTGTTATCGCCTAGCCCCTAATACTTTGGTTTTTTTACCATACCTTACTAAAATGTTAGGGTTATCTTTGTAAATTATTTTTAATTGTGGTAAAATATACTGATGTGACTGCATCTGCACAATTTCCCAGCAATATACCATATAATCATTTTAAAATATGCAGTTCAGTGACATTCAGTGCATTCATATTTTGTACAACCACAACTACCATCTTTTTCCAGAACATTTCCATCTTCCCAAATTGAAACTCCATACCTATTAAACATTAACTCCCCTAAACTCATCCCACAACATCCCCTCGTAACCACCTTTCTATTCTCTATCTCCATATTACTTGGGCTAGTCTAGTTACATTATATTAGTTAGACCAATCAGTATTTGATCTTTGTTGACTGACTTAGTTTACTAAACATAGTGTCTTCAAGAGTCAGAATCAGCCATTTAGCACTACCATATCCCATTCCTTTAAAAAAGGAATAATATTTCACTAACTCATTGAAAGTTCTTATTTGATAAGGATGTTTACAATGTTATTAAATAAGTGTTCATGAGTATGGCTAATGAAACCTTAAAGCTCAGCCCTCTCAAAAAGTCTTCTGGATGTCCAGGTAGAGTGGATTAGAAAGAGACAAGAGAATGATTGGGGGTTGTGGAGCTCCAGTACGTACACACTAGATTTTTTTTTTTTTCTTATTCATCTGCTGATGGATTCTTGGGCTGCTTCCATCTTCTGGTTATTGCAGATAGTGCTGCTAGAGAATGCAAACTGGTGCAGCCCCTTTAGAAGACTGTATGGAAAGTCCTTAAACAACTAAAAATGGAATTACCTTATGATCCAGCAGTACCACTCTTGGGCATTTATCTAGTGGACACTCAAACACCCCTATGTTCATAGCTGCATTATTCACAATAGCCAAAGAGTGGAAGCATTCTTATCAAATTGTGGTTTTATCTCAGGCATCCTGACTCAAGCTAAGTTTATTTCTACCATCATTGATTTATTTGAAGAGCAATAATTAAGGAAACATTGCATGACAATCTTAAAACTTTTTATAGTAAACTCCTTCTGTGCTGATTATACTTAAAACATTTAAGCTAGACCTTTCCACTTAAGAAGTTCAGAGAATTCCAAAGATCATCCCAAACTCTTTTTTTTTTTTTTTTTTTTTTGCCTTTAGGGTTATCGCTGGTGCTTGGTGCCTACACTATGAATCCACTGCTGTGGTGGCCACTTTTTTTTTTTGATAGGACAGAGAGAAATTGAGAGGGGAGGGGAAGATAAAGAGGAAGAGAGAAAGCTACTGCAGAGCTGCTTCACCACTTGTGAACCGGAATCCTCGCGCAGGCTCATGTCCTTGCGCTTCGTACCATGTGCATTTAACCCAGTGTGCCACTCAAACCTAAGCCTCCTCAAGCTCTTTTTTTTTTAAATTTCTTTATTGGGGAATTAATGTTTTACATTCAACAGTAAATACAATAGTTTGTACATGCATAACATCCCCCAGTTTCCCATATAACAATACAACCCCCACTAGGTCCTCTGTCATCCTTCTTAGACCTGTATTCTCCCCACCCACCTACCCCCACCCCAGAGTCTTTTACTTTGGTGTGATACTCAAACTCTTTTTAACAGCCCAAAATCAAATGACAAGTTTTAGAACTTCAGCAAGACCCTTTTTTAATTTTAATTTTTTTTATTGACACCAGGTTTATCATTGGGGCTCCATGTCGGTACTACAAATACAGTGCTGGAGGCTGCTCCCCCCCCCCTTTTCTTTTCTATTTTATTTGATGGGACAGAGAAATTGAGAGGGCAAGGGGAGGAAGAGAGGGAGAGAAATAGAGACACTTGCAGACCTCTAGGGGGGGAGCTTCACAAGATTAAAGCCCTATCTTCTCCATTAAACATTTGGAACACACCATTGGCAAATAATCCTAAATTACTATGACTTGTCAACAGCAAACGGTTTCCCATAAAAAATAAGTTGTTTTTTATGGGAAGGCTTTTTGCAGTTAAGATAAAAAGAAGTATCTGAAGAAGCAGTGTGAGAAATGGGTGGGGGTCTCTTAGTAGAGTGTACATGCACACTTTACCGTGTATGTGGACCTGGGTTCGAGTCCCTCCTGTAAGGGGAAGCTTCACAAGCAGTGGAGCAGTGCTACAAGGGTCTCTGTTTCTCGCTGTCTGTATCATAAGATGAAGAATAAAGGAGAAGATTTTAAAATATGGCTAGTGGGAATGGTGGAGTTATTGTGTAAGCCCCTAGCTCCAACAATAATTTTGGTGCCATTCATTCAATCAATCGGCACTGCACAGTGACTACTGAATTAGCAATGAGAGATAAAGACAGACCCACCAAGACAGAAACTGAAGATTTTTGTTTAGAACAATGTTATTGGGGCCAGGAGGTAGCGGCAAGTTAAGCGCATATGGCGTGAAGTGCAAGGACAGGAGTAAGGATCTAGGTTCCAGTCCCCGGCTCCCCACCTGCAGGGGGGTTGCTTCACAATCAGTGAAGCAGGTCTGCAGGTGTCTTTCTCTCCCCCTCTCTGTTTTCCCCTATTCTCTTGATTTCTCTCTGTCCTATCCAACAATGACAGCTTGGAGGCAAAAGAAAAAATGCTAAGAAACATAAAAGGAGTGGATATCACATTTTACATTACTATTTTGTAGCTGTCAAAGTCAGTCAGTAGATACTAGAACCACTGGCTGAAAACGTGTTATGCATACCTTGGTTGTATACAGTTTTTATTTCTTTTTTATTGAGATTGTATTTATTTATTTCTTAGAGACAGGCAGAGAGGCAGGGGGCATGCAGAGAAAGAGGGGAGGGGAGAAGAGGGAAGAGGAGAGGGGAGGAGAGGGGGAGGGGAGGAGAGGGGAGGGGAGGGTAGGAGATGGGAGAGGAGGGGAGGGGAGAGGAGAGGAGGGGAGAGGAGAGGAGGGGAGAGGAGGGGAGGGGAGGGCAGAGGAGGGGAGGGGAGCAGGGAAGAGAAGAGAAAGAGAAAGAGAAAGGGAAGGGAAGGGAAGGGAAGGGAAGGGAAGGGAAGGGAAGGGAAGGGAAGGGAAGGGAAGGGAAGGGAAGGGAAGGGAAGGGAAGGGAAGGGAAGGGAAGGGAAGGGAAGGGAAGGGAAGGGAAGGGAAGGGAAGGGAAGGGAAGAGAGCCATAGCACAGAAGCTTCTTTCAACGTGGTATGGCCCAGGCTCAAACCTAAGCTGTACACATGTCAAAGCAGCCCACTATACAAGTGAGCTATTTTGACACTTCTGTATACAAAGTTTTTAAAAGGGTAGTATTAAAACAATTGGAAAAATTAAATTTAGATGACAACTCTCATGGGTAGTTTATTATATTTTAGGTATAAGAATATCTATATGTATTTATATGTATTTATATAATACATAATTTATAGTAAGTGCTAATTATGAGTTGCTGATTTTTAACCAGATAGGTCAGAATAAAATGCATATTTGTTATTTATATATGTGTATGTATGTATATTCACATGGGTATATTTATGTACATGTAAAAATAGGAAAAAGTAGACTATTATGCAGTTAGGTAAAGGTTATATAATGTTATATTCTATTCTTTCAACTTTGATGCATAGAAGGATGAATTTTATTGCATGTGAATTACATTTTAATAAAGCATTTAAATTTGTTATAAAGAATCTTTCAAAGGGCTGGGGAGATAGCATAATGGTTATGAAAAAAACTCTCATGCTTGAGGCTCTGAAGTCCCAGATTCAATCCCAAGCACCACCATAAGCTAGAGCTGAGCAGTGTTCTAGTCTTTCTGTTTCTTTCTCTCTGTATTTCTCATTACTATAAACTATTTAAAGAAAAGAATCTGTCAGAGTTTAACACTACATTTAGTAAAGCACTTATTATGCACATTGTACTCAATTAGATATTCTTCAGAATTTGTATGCTCTTGCAGTTCATGGGTATCTACTTAGTTATATTCTTGAGAATATTTTTCTTTCCTATTCAGCTGTCTTTTACAGTGTTTTAAAAACACTCTTATTATAGTCATTTTAAATCCCACCTGCCAGCTTTTCTTTAAATTTAAATTATTTTGGAGTAAAACACAAGGGAAGACAGAGGTAAAAGATGCAAACTTTTGACCAAATGCACTATAGGTAGTTAATACCACGATAAAAGAATAAGTCAGTTAAAACCTGGTTCCTCCTGGTTCTGCCATCAAATAGGCATGTCACATCAGATAAGTCATCCAACATCACCTGAATAAATTTTTCTTATTAAACAGGGAAGTGGCGTTAAAAAAAAAAGAGACTAAGTATTCTAAAATTTGTGTTTGAATATTGTCCTCTCTTTACTATGGAATGAACAGGGGGAAATGTTTGTAATTTTCATCACACTTTGCTTAACCCCTTACTTCATCAAGTAAAATTTGGGTAAAGGAAAGGAAAATGTTCCTAGCACCTTTCATTTTTCCATAAAATAGGAATTCTGTTATTCTGGCCTTTTAGTGAACGACACTATGCAATTCTGAAAGATTTAAGGTGGAGAAAGTAGAACATTATTGTCAGTCTTATGATACTTTCTGTTGTTGTATCATGATAGAGACTAAGGTTTAAACTCAGTTAGCCATTTTCCCCTTATTTGAAAAGAATGTGTGTTTGTGTTTTCCTGTTGAGACCAGCTGACCTTGATTTCTGTTGCTAGGAAACCTGGAGGGCTCTTTAGTCTTCTTAGAAATTATGCTTAATGCAGTCACTTTTGCTGATTTTTTTTTTATTCACTGTTTGGCTTGAAGCCAGCTCAAGGAACTTCATCTCAAATTCTGGTAAGATGAACTGATAGTGTGATGTGTGCTAGCTCTTAAGAGTTTGTAAAATGCCTCAGGAATTTCCTGGGGTGGTTTGGAAGAGAGGTTCTATCTATGCTGTTCTCCTCCTCCTCTTTTAATCTTCTTTAATCATAGATTCTCTTTGGAAGAAAATGTTTCCTTGGTACAGGAGAAAGATAATAGATAAACGAATAAATAAATAAATAGTTTGAAAAACCATGACCTAATCTACTCACAATTATAATTGAATTTCCAAGAAATTAGTTCCCAGCCTACAATTCTAAGACTCTAGGTTGTGTTGCCCTGCCTTCCTTTCTTCCCCCCCAACCCCCCTTATCTAGCCTCTGGCCACCATGTAAGAATGCCTAAGCAGGCTTTATGGAGGAGCTGCACAAACAGTGGAGCAATGCTGAAGTGTTTTTCCTGCCCTTTTTCTCTCTCTCCTTATCTCTTACTGCTTTTCACCTTCTTTCTAGGGAGAAAAAAATGGCTACCAGGAGCAGTAGATTCATTCAGACACTGAGCTCCAGTGATAACCTTGCTGGCAGAAAGAAAGAAGAAAAGAGAGAAAGGAAGAAAGAAAGAAAGAAAGAAAAAAGAAAGAGGCAGACAAAAAATGGGGGAAAAATCACTGACTTTTATACAAGACTGAACTGAATAATTTTTTCCAGTTGGATTTGTCGATTTCTGCATCAACAAATTTCTTTTTCCTATTTTTTATTTGTGATTAACAGTGAGTTACAGTATTTTACAGATTATAATGTATAATTTCACACCACACTGCCCACACTGTGTCCCTACTTTCCTATCTCCTAAAGATAACCACCATAGTTCTCACAAGTCTTAGAAACAATTTGCTTGCTTCTAGTTTTTTTGTTTTTATTTTTATTTTTTGCAAGGTTGTATGTATCACATTCTCTAGATTCCACATATGAGTGAAACTATCCAGTAGTTGTCTTTCATTTCTTTACTTATACTTTAGCAAATTTCAGAAACATTAGATTGAGTACAAAAAAGTAAATTGGAAAAAGATATATAAAACATACAATTCATGTAAGTTTTAGGATATACAAATCACATACACACACACACACACACACACACACACACACACACACACACAACTATAAGTTACATGACAATGATCCATGAGTGGGGATGCTTCTTTTCCCAGGGCATGAGAGATATGGGAGGAATAAATACATAAATAAGGAAAAACACAAGATCTGTTTCTAGTAGCTTAAACAACTTGATGATGAGTATATGTCTGAGATATGATCAGTACCTGAGATGCTTTATTGTTAAAAAATGAATGCCTGGGGCCAGATGGTGGCACACTTGGTTGTGCCCACATGATAAAAGTAAATGACACTCATTTTATTTTTTATTTTACCAGAGGAAAGAGAGAGAAGTGACCACACTCAGAGGGGCACAGCACTATTCTCATCAGCACCACGACTCTGTGATGCACTTAGCCATTTTACCAGCATACTTGGACACCCTTAACCATTGGCTGGGCAAGAAGCCACTCATTGTCCTACCTGGACCATTAAGTATAATTACAAAAGCTTAAATTGTGGTATTCACTGGGACTTTGGTGTCCAGGAAACCCAGGGTGTTGTTTGCTTGTTGTATTGTTTTGTTTCTTACATCTTGATGTCAAAATGAAAGTGAGGAAGGTGAATAACACATTTGCCACAGAGCTTTGAGGGTACATACAAGAGGGAACTAGTGAGTGTTCTAAATATGCTCTAGGCAACCTGGACATCCTTCTCCTCCTGCCCCTTCTCTTCCTCTACCTCCTTTACCTCCTCCTCCTCCTGTTTCTGCCCTTCCTCCTCCTCCTCTGTTTCCGCTCCACCTCCTTGTCCACCTCTTCCTCCTTTTCCTCTTCTTCCTCCTCTACACCCTCCTCCTAATCCTATTTCTGCTCCCACCCCTACCCATTGGAAGACCTGATACTAGTATGAATAAAAGACTCAGTGGTGACAAAAAGACTCCTGGCCAGATATCAAGAGACACAGGAAATTATAAGAGAAAAGGCAGTCTGTTTCAACTCTACCCATTGACCTTTTGTGGGTGAGTTTTCAGTGAAACAGCTTTTGGTGAAGCATAAACATTTCTGAACACTTCGAGGGATGACTCTGTAACCTGGGGGAAGACATTGCCTCTAAATATAATCAAAGTGACTTTTTCTGCCTTAATTCAGGGTATCCATTTTCTACCACATAATCTTCCTATTGTCCATGCCGATTCCTGTTTGGTTTGGCAGGGTTAATTCCTGGCAGGCTTCCTCAGTGTTGAATTTTCCATACTCCTCTGTGCAAGGATTACTGAAATAACAAGCTTTCCTTCACTCTTTACAACATGAACCAAGTGCAACACAAATTGTGAAACTGGTTTCTGGTTACCAGAAAAACTTAAAGAAATTCCAACAAAGAAAAAAGTTTGAGAAAACTTTTCGGTATTTATGCAAAAAATATATACACATATATTTACATATATGCATACTTATATACATATATTTTTTGGTTTTGCTGCTGGGGCTTCACCATTCTGGGACAACTTTCCCACATAGAGATACAGAGATAGAAACAGAGAAATCTATCACAACACTGAAGATCCCCCCAAATATGGTGAGGGTTAAAATAAAACCGGAGTGCAGCAGGTTAAGCACACGTGGCGCAAAGCGTGAGGACCCGAGTAAGGATCCGGGTCGAGCTTCACAAGCGGTGAAGCAAATCTGCAGGTGTCTCTCTTTCTCTTCCCATTTCTGTCTTCCCTTCCTCTCTCCATTTCTCTCAGTCCTATCCAACAACGACGACATCAATAACAACAATAATAACTATAAAAACAATTTAAAAAACAAGGGCAACAAAAGGGAAAATAAATAAATATTAAAAAACAAACAAAAAAATCCCAGTTGGATCCCTTACTTACAGGTAGATTTTCAAACCTACTATTCTTTGTGCTATGCTATTTAAATACATGTCAAATACACTTAGTTCCCTAATAGATCGTAATTGTGCAAGGTGGACATGCTCTGAAGGCCTTGTTGAATTTGAAAGGCAGAAGTTCCGTTTTTGGCACGTAAATTTGAATTAGAATTAGGGTAAAAGTGCCAATGAAGTCCAAATTTTGACAACTAGACAAGAAGACAATTTATTTAGAAAGACTTTGAGTGCCTTCCCAGAGTAAAATGCAATCCTTTGTACCCAGCAGGCTTGGAGCCAATTCTCAACTTACTTGATCAATGTTCTGAGTTTTAGGGTGTAGTGAATTACTTTTTGACAGCTTGGAATTAAAGAAAGGGTGGAAAACCTGGATCCAGAAATATCACTTCTTGAAATTATACCTTTTGACCAAGTGAGTGCTTGTTATAAATATTATCTTTTTGTGACAAAACCCTAAGTCTGGGGGAACATACAAAAGGAATGGAGAGAAAGTGGGATATGTGAAGCATCTGGAATACAGTTTAAAAAAAAGAGCATCGATTCAACAACCAGGCTTACTGAACAAATACTATTCAAGTTCTGTGCTAGGTTCTAGGGGATAAATATAACAAAGGCACAGTCCTTATTATTAAAAAAAAAAAAGTTGGGGTGGGGCAAGAATAGAAGAAAAGGAGATAGGGGAAGCTGGCAGGCCAACTGTCAGACTGGGAACCTCCAGTATCCCACAGACTCCACATCTGCTGTACTCAGCTTACAGAAATACAGCCTTCCTCTAATCACTTCTAGACCAATGGGTTCCTGTACTTTACTCTATCCTGCCCATTAGAGAAACTCCTACATGATACCTGCTCTTTTGTTAACAGTCTCCTAAAAGGAACTATTGTTCTCTTAATGACATTGTTCTTCTTAGTGCCAACAGCTCTGTCCTGAAGGTGCCTTGCCAGGACCTCCACTAATTCAAAGGACAAATCAGCTTTTCTTAAAATTCCTGACTACCCTGTAGGCAAAAGATGGGAAAAAACCAATAGTATATGCAATTTTATATATGAGTAGTATCTTCTTATATGTGCTCTAGTTTGGTGCACATGGTATGGAAAGACATGGTGATCTACCACTGCAAGATGGAAAATGAACTGATTCAAAGAAAAGCCTGCCAATGTGTTCTGGAAATGCCTTTCTGTATCTATAAAGTCTTGTTTGGATGCAGAGACTGGATCATCATTTAAGATTTCTCCAAGGAGTATAGTATCACTTCAGAGAATGTGTCTCTTTTCCTGCTATCTAACCTCTGTCTAGAAATTTACTATATACAATGGACATCAGACAGTATATGTCTGAATCCAATTTCTCATTCACTTTTAAAGACTTTCTGGACTGGGAGCTCCTAAAACTTCTTAGTGCTGAGCACATGAAAGACCTAAGATAATCCTAAATCCATAGCTATCTTTTCAGGGGAATGTTTGAACCTACTATCAAATGAACTGTTGTAAAAATAAAATAATTAATAGTCTAATTTTTCAGTCATTTCCCCCCTATAGATCAGAAAGAACTTTTAAGTAACCTGAATATTGAAAAATGCAAGTTGAAGTTTTGAGAGTTCAAGTTGAGGTATTGAATAAGATGGGTCTCTTCTCATTTTATGAGTACTATATTGGAATGGGTGGATTCTGCTATATACTGATGTATATGCGGACTGGGTATCAAACACAAATGCAAATGTAAATGGTCTTTGCCCGCAAGTGGAAAAAAAATTAAGAATACTTCACATTTATAATTTCCATTTTTTAAACATATCAATAGCTTTGAGGTAGATATTATTCAAATACTTTATGGGTAAAGAACATGAGGGCCTCTCCAAGAGACTAAGATGGTACAAGGAATTGCAATAGCACATGAGAAGGGAGAATTTAAAATCTCTTGAGGAAAGTCCAAGTAAATTATCAAGTGCTACTGGAGGATATTCAGGCAACAATGATATTGAAAGAAAAAAGAGGTAAGAAGAGTCGCACATTTCAGGCTGAGATTTAGTTGTTTGGTAGACATGAGTGAAAGCCCAAGTTTGGCCTTCAGGAGGAGTGAAGGACTAGGGAAAGAGTTATCATCGAAAGGGGTAAGGGAGGAGTCAGAAGACACTTGCGGATATTGTCAGAACCAAAGTAAAGTGGGCAGGGATCTCAACTTGGGCAGTAAACATGGAGCCAAAAGGTGGAGAGAAATGTGAGATGAGAAGAAACACATCTTCTATTTTTGGAGGCTCAGAAGAGAACCTTTGATTGCATCTAAATACATGACTTATATAGTCATATTCTTTTCTAGCAACAGAATCAGATATTCTCTTTATGGAAATCAATTATAATTCTCTTACATAAAGCAGATTAAGTGTTTTCTCTGGCAAAAGATAGGCAGGTTCCTGAAGCTTCAGCTTCCCCAGGTGCACCTGGGCTTAGCTTGAAAGTCAAATCTACAGTGGGATTTAAATACCATATTAAATGTACCATATCTCTACAGACACCACTATTTCTGTGTTTTCTGGAATGTTGGACTTGGATTCTTTTATACTGTCTGTAACTGATCCCAGTCAGATGGCATTTTATAAAAGTTTCAGAATCAGAACTCAGGAAGATGCGTGGTTACAGTGAGTCAAATGCTGGCTTTGCTTGTTTTTTTTTTTTCCTCCCCAGTCAGGCAGCCAATCATACTTCTACATGGTGAGAACACAACAGTTTTCAACAAAGTCAAGTCTCTGTGCTCAAGGAGCATATAAATTAGTAAGGAAACATGCAACAAATGCATGTGAGCAATAGTACATCTAGATGTAATCAAGTTATATATTTTGAAAAGTGCAATAAAGCGATATAATTGAGAGAAAAGGCAGCAAGCAGAGCAGTATGAGGAGTTGGTATTAGGACTGTGGTTTGAAAGACAAGCAGCTTTGGGAGATGTGCATTTTAAACAACAGAACCACCCAGCATCAAGCCCATGACCTTAGAATCACTTAGGTTTCTAGTAAGTTCAGAGACAAGATCCAATGGCTGAGAAGTCATGAATGGGAAAGGGACAGCAGATAGGGTTCTCACTTGACTGGAATATATCACATAGGGGCTCCTATCTGAAGCAATAAATTGAATTTCATTCTAACGTCTTCTGAAGTAGTCAGAAGGGGTGAAATGATCTGTCTGGTTTGTACTGTTACCAGGATGATATAAGTTGTGTAGAAAATGGACTTTCAAAGGACAGAAATGGAAGGAGAAAGATCAGAGGAACAAGAAAAAGTGTGACTTGGGGCTACATTTGAATCATCAGAGAATGCACTTTGATTAGGTTATTGTTTTGAAAGAATCAATATAGTTTGTTAGTGGAGTTGAATAAGATGTTACAGAACAAGAAGAATCATGAGAACCCCTATATTTTTGTCTTGAGCATTTTGATAGGTTATTTTTGTCCTTTACACATAGATATAGGAAGACCTGGATAGGAGTTGATTTGGCCTAAAGTATAGGCGGGCCAATATGGTAGAACCCGGTAGTTTTAGGACTTTTCTTTAAAATGTGTGTGTATGTGTGTGTGTGTGTGTGTGTGTGTATGTGTGTGTGTGTGTGAGAGAGAGAGAGAGAGAGAGAGAGAAAGAGAGAGAGATAAATGGAGAGAGGGAGAGAGAGAGAGAGAGAGAGAGAGAGGTGTGTGACAGAGAGACCAGAGCATCACTCAGCTCTGCCATATAGTGGTGCCAGGGCACCACTGGGGCCTCATGCATGTAAGTCCCATATTTTAATGTTGATTTATTTTTTCACCCTCTTCTTTGGCTCCCTAAATAGCAAAAGTTCAAGAAGATAATCTGAGTAGACAGTAGAATACTCAGAAAACTTGGCCTGAGATCCTGAATTTAAACTTAAAATATCAGTAAATAGCACCTATGAATGGTTAGTATGTGATTGGTGCCACAGTTGGAATAAAATGTTTTTCAACATCAGGAAAGTGCTTCTTTGCTGAGAACTGCATCTCCAAATATACAGAACTAATGTGAAGCAGGGTTTCAACTTGAGGTAAAATAGTGAAATGGAACATCCACCTGTTTCCAAGAACAGAGTTTCCAGGGTAACCATCTGGCATACTTCACAGAATGCCTGATCTTTGGCACAAATCTGTCGTTAAGATAGAAGCACAATCAAGCTTCTGTGAAGCATGGTGGCATGTAAATCCCTAGTGTTAGAGATATAATCTTGACATCTAGATACCACTCCAATAGTATCACCCTGCAACCAGACAAAGTGGCCTTTCAGTGGGGTTCATACTTAACCTCTGATGGAACTAGCTATGTGGGAAAACAAATTTGTCATGGGTATTATTCAGAGCAGTTAGTACTAAGCATCTCCAAATGTTTAATTTATTTGAGAAAGGTCTAGACATTGTCAGATATTAATTTTCTTTTAGATTTTAAAATTTAACAATGTTAATAAAATCTACAGGAAGATTTGTTAATTTACCTATGACTTCTGATACAGAGAAAGTACAAAGTCCAGTGAGAACGTACAAGAGAACCTTACTTGGGGAGAGGAGAAAGCACAAGACAGTCAAACCTTCTTGAAGAAACTGTATATCATTTGACAGCTGAATCAACAAACTATCAGGGACCTGAGGCATGTACAGCATGGTGACTTGTCAACAATAACAAATTGCATATTTGAACATTATTAATGTGGCAGTATCACAAAACATAATAACTATGCATTGTGATGAATGTTAGCTAGACTTACTGTAGTCTTGTCAACATCATATATAACATATAAAATATTGATTCTGTTGTACACTTAAAATTAACATAATGTGGTTAAGCGCACGTGGCACAAAGTGCAAGGACCAGCAGAAGGATCCTGGTTCAAGCCCCTGGCTCCCCACTTGTAGGGGAGTCGCTTCACAGGTAGTGAAGCAGGTCTGCAGGTTTCTATCTTTCTCTCCCCCTCTCTGTCTTCCCCTCCTCTCTTCATTTCTCTCTGTCCTATCCAACAACAATGAAATAAAAAACAATAATAACTACAAAAATAAAAACAACAAAGGCAACAAAAGGAAATAAATAAATGCTTTGAAAAAATTTTTTTAAATCTCAAAAAATTAACATAATGTTACATTTATCTAAGCTAAATGATCCTAAGTATAAGAAAATAAATTTGAACCCTACCATATCAATACTTACATTAAATGTAAATATGCTAAGCAGTGAATCCCCAGCATTGAACATAAATATAAATTCAATGTCTGTGAAAGAATAAAGAAACTCCATAGTTGCAGCTTTTACTTCTTTTCAGTCTCCCACAAGCCAGCACAATAGTTATTCAATGATATTTATAATATAACAAGTGAATCTCACTATTTGAATGTAAGTGACTGGAAGATGGGTATTTCTATCCCAACATCTGTATTTATCACAGTTTGGCCAAATTAGTTATGCACAATTTAGTTTAATCCAATACAGTTGCCCATGCCCATCTAAGTAATCTAATGTCAGAGCTTGGACCTGAGTGAATAGTTAATTTGACTTCCTTCCTCATTAAATTTACTCTCCCAGGCTTGGGAGATAGTGAAGTGATAGCACACAGACTTTGCATATGAGATATTTCAGGTTTGATTCTGGCATTGCAAGGAGCCAGAACTGAGCAGTGTTCTTGGGAAAAAAATAAAATAAAAAGAGGAAGAGGAGGAGAGTACACAGTGGGATAAGAGTCTAAAAGCTTTCGTCTGTATATGAGCCAGTGTAACCTACCAGAACCCTCTTTGAAGTAGGTGCTATCCTGTTATCCAGGAGCATATTGGCAGCAGAGGGAAGAGGCACTGCCATCCTGAAGGCAGCATTTGCTGCTTTGTTGCTTCCTGGCTACAGCTTGGTCCTTCCCACAGAGTAGCAAAGTAGAACTTCTCTTCTCAGAGCCAAGTAGGGGTAAGCTCTAACACACAAGTGGGCTGGACGAGATATGCTTGAGAGACATTTTAATCTCCTCATGCTTGAGAGGGCAGTAAGCAAGTAGCTTCCCAGAGGGAAGGGCATGGGTGGAAACCAAGTCTATCTGTCCACCCTTCTTTTTATATGCTATGCTATGCTATGCTATGCTATGCTATGCTATGCTATGCTATGCTATGCTATGCTATGCTATGCTATGCTATGCTATGCTATGCTATGCTATTCTTGCTATGTTATGTTATTTACATAGAGATAGAAATTGAGTGTAAAAAGTGAGATAGGAAGATAGATACTTGCAGCACTGCTTCACCGTTTGTGAAACTTCCCTCTGCAGCTGGGTACTGAGGGCTTGAACCCAGGTCCTTGAGGGAACAAGGAGAGGGGGAGAGAAGGACAGACATCTGCAGACCTGCTTCACCACTCATGAAGTATCCCCCCTGCAGGTGGGGAGCGTGACTCAAACCTAAGCCTGTGCACTTAGTAACATGTGCACTCACCAGGTGTGCTATTTCCTGGCTCAAATGGTGTGCACCTAATTAGGTGAACAATCTCAAGATGCTTAGTGACAAGACTTTTTTTCCTTAGTGACAATGGTAGCCTTAGTAATAAATAAATACTCCTAAGTTTGACATATAAAGTTTATTATAGTACCTAAGAACACATTTAGAAACTTATGAGTGCTTTTGGCTATAGGTAGTAGCAGAATAATTCTTCTTCCTTTTTTTTTTCCATGCATAACATTTCTAAGTTTTCCACATAACAGTGCAAACCCCACTGGGTCCTTTTTTTAAAAAAGAAATATTTATTTTATTTTAGTTTTTTTTTTTTCCAAATCACTTCAACACAGGGGTGGAGATTAACAGTTTACAGTATGGTTGTTGACACATGGGTACAATTTACCATCTTCCCCTGATAGGTGTCTGTAAAACACTCTCACCCCCAACTTAGGTCCATCATAATGCACCAGTATCCCAAGGTTCCTCCTTCTCCTCTCTTCACTAGAGTCTTTACTTTGGTGCAATAGACCATACTCAGCCTAAGTTTTATTTTGTCTTCTCTCATTCTGTCCTTGTTTAAGTTCAATCTGTGAGTGAGATCATCCCAGTATTTCCCCTTCTTAAAAATATCTATTTACTGTGTAGAAGCTCTTCAGTTTGATTTAGTCCCGTTGATTTACTTTTGTTTTCTTTGTTGTTAGATTTAATTTTTTGAAGACCTTTTTGAAGCATGAACCATGAAGTGTCTTCTTGATATTTTATGGTCTAATGCTCATGTCTTTGATCCTCTTGGAGTTGACTTTTATGTACCATGATATGCTGGTCCAATTTTACTTGTTTGCATGTTTCAGTCCAGTTTTCCCAACATCACTTGTTGAAGAGACTCTCCTTTCTCTGTTTAATGTTTCGGGCTCCCTTGTCAGAAATTACTTCACCATAGGTGTGGGAGCTTATTTCTGGGCTTTTGATCCTATCCCACTGGTCTGTGTATCTGATTTGGTTCCAGTACAAGGCAGTGCTGATTACAGTTGCTCTGTAGTGGTAGTTTGAGGTCAGGAAGTGTGATGTCTCAAGTCTTGTTCATTTTTCTTAAGATTCTTTGATAATCATAGGGATTTTATGGTGCTAGATAAACTGTTGAAGCTTTTGCTCTATCCCTTTAAAGAAATGTGGTGGTATCTTTATGAGGATGACATTAAATTTGTGTATGGCTCTTGATAAGATTGTCATTTTGATGGTGGTAAGTCTTTCTATTCAGGGGTATGGGATATCTTTCCATTTTTTTGTATCTCTTTTTATTTCCTTGAAGAGTAACTCATTGTTTTCAGTGTACAAGCTTTTTTTTTTTTTTAACTTCCTTTGTTAACTCAGTGTAAAACAAACAAAGTATCATTAGAAAATGTGGTGAGGACATGGATAGTAACTTCATCAAGGGCTAACTAACACATGAGAAAGTGCTCAAAGTCACTGATTATTATAGAAATACAAATAAAGACAACAAGATAGCACTTTACACTTGTAAAATGTCATACATTAGAAAGGGCACTAAAAACAAATGTTGGAGAGGATGTGAAGAAAAAAGAACACTTCTGCACTGCTCGTGGGAGTGTAAATTGGTCCAACCTTTGCAGAAAACAGTTTAGAGAGTTCTCAGAACACTAGAAATGGACCTACCCTATGACCTAGCAATGATTCTCCTGGGGGTTTACCCAAAGGGAACAAAACACCTATCAGAAGAGTATATCTATGTTCATAGCAACACAATTTGCAATAATCAAAACCTGGAAGCAACCCAGATGTCCAATGACAGATGAATGACTAAAAATACTGTGATATATACACAGTAGAATACCACTCAGTTGTTACAAATGAAGTCATATCATTCATGCCATCTTGGATGGAACTTGAAGACATCATATCAAGTGAAATAAGACAAAAAGAGAAAGACAGCTGCCAAATGATTTCATTTCTAAGTGGAACTTACTAAATAGGGACAGGGAGGGAGAACACAAATTGCAATGTGGATTGGGAGTGGTGTATTGCATCAAAACAAAGGACTCTGGGGAAGGAGGGGGAAGGCCATTAGAGAACTTTGGGGGTCCTGGCACATAATAAAATTGCACCCATGTGTCTATGACTGCACTATAAATCATTATCCCCCCCATAAAAATGGGGGGAAAATCTATTTATTTTATGAGTAAGAGGCACTGGAATGCCAGAATTAGCATATGAGGTGCTAAGAATTTAACCCAGGACCTCACACATCCAAATCATGTACTTTATTTAATGAACTACTTCTCTTGCTTCCTAGAAAAATAATGATGATGATGATAATGATGAATTTGACGAGAGTACATCTCAGCTGTGGCTTTGGTGATGCCACTGAGTATGGAAGTTGGGACCTTTGAAATGCAGCCATGTTATCTCCCTCATTTAAGAATTTTTAAATGTGTGTTCCTCACACTCGTTAAAAAATTAAATTTCCTAATTTTGCCTTGTATTCTACTTAATTTTAGATGTGAATATGAAAATTTTATATGGAAAGCCCCTGGGATTTATTTTAATGGGAAAACTAAACATTCTAGGAAACATTATAAGTCAAATGTGGTAATCAAGGATGGGAAAGGAGAAAGGAATAAATAGGAAATTAAATATAGAAGTCATGGTGCCTTATATTCCTTTAAGTAAACAAAGTTTACTTTCTTTCAGTACTCCAAACTTCATTTTGATCACTGAGTCATATACTTCACTTCACCTTGCTCTTTGCTTCTATCTAAAAAGAAGCAAACAAACAAGCACCTTGAGTTGTAAGTTTGTTTCCCAGTTCAACTTCTCCATACCACATCATGCTTTCAAAATGACCAAACACAACAGTAAGGTACATTTTATATCTAGAAGTGCTGAGTTCTTTCTAACTACACTTCATAGATGAATCAACTGCAATGTCTATTCACTAATAAGTCAATACATAATCAGTGGATTAGTCAATATTATTGAGACTCAATTAACATACAAAATTGTAGACAATATTTTAATTGGAAAACAGTGGTTGTTATAATTGCAGATGTTCTAGAAGAGGTCACTAAGTGTGATTTTATAAAAATCATGACAAAATTTCCAAGAGCTGCTCTTAGATATTGTCATATTTAGTAATGGAAACAATGTTATTACTCAGATCCTTTTTTTCTTCTTTCCCTGTTTTCCAGCTTGTTAGGGATCTCTGGGCGGCTGAGCCAAATTTGTGGCTTGACCTTAATATAAATATTAAATGGTTTATCATAACTTATATTGGGCTTTTTCTTTGTCAAAGTTTGGGAACTAAAATAATTACTGTGTTCCAACAAAGCACTAGTTTCTACTTTAAATCAGATATGTGATATGTATGAGTATTGTGGATAACATTGTTTTTTTTTTTTTTTTTTTTTTTTACTCTTTATTTATTGGATAGAGACAGCCAGAATTTGAGAAGGAAGGGGGTGATAGTAAAGGAGACAGACAGTGAGACAGCTGCAGCCCTACTTCACCACTTGCAAAGCTTTCCCCCCCTACATGTGGGGGCCAGGGGCTTGAACCTGGGTTCTTGAACTTTGTAACTTGTGTGCTCAACTAGGTACACCACCAACTGGCCCCACATTATGTTTTTTTTTTTAAGGCATATTCAGGGAACCAACCAGGTCCCTGTGAAAGCAAGATAGCAACACCGAGTAGCTTCCTCAACTGTTGGGAACCCTATCTTATAGTACAAAATGGATTATAGGAAATGGACATAATTAGCATATTGCTGATGTTAGCCTGACATCAAGAGCATACACAAGGGATTGTGGGTATGTCAGGCTACTTAAGTGAATGTCTAGCAGAAGTTCCTCTCTTTTTCCTGCTTGCCCTTTCTGGTCATCTCCTTTCTCTCCCCCCAGAAATGGCCTCCAATGATACCATTTCCCCCTAGGACCTGAAAGTGTTGAAGCTGAATGCAGGTGAACAATGCTTAAAGACTGTGGCTCATGCCACATGGTTAGCTGATCTTTCCCACTTTGCTTATTTTGCTGTCATGGATTTTATGAACTTGATGAAACTGCGTGTAGTTATAAACCTCACAACAAAGCTCAACAGAAGTTTTTATTTTTATTTTTGCTGTATTAAACCTGTCTTTTTTATTTTCGTTTTTCAGAAACAGAGAAAGATACAGTCTGAGTAGCCTGCTTTAAAGTCAAGCTTCCAGAGGAACAGAGAAATGAAATGGGTTTCCCAAAGCCACCCAATACAGTAGTTGCTGATCTAGATTCAAATTCCAAGTACCTTCCTCCTTCCCTCATTAGCTGCTAAATTCCAGTTCCTCTTTCTTCTTTGTGTCCTCAAAAGCTCCTTACTCTCTGTTTATTTTATTAAGAATTAGGAGACCTTCCTTTGGAAGAATTTCAAGTTCTAACACTGCTTCTGCCACTTTCTTAGCTCCTAGGAAAAATTTACTCTTCAGTCCAGGAAAAAGTTAATCTGTTGAGAATACTCATTTATGTATTTTTTTATGGCCACAGTGTATTTTTGTTCCCTTCAAAGGAGCAGATCTTGTATCTTCTGAAGAGATTCAGCATGCTGTCTCTCCAACATGCAATATTGATACAGTGAGGGGGGGGGAAATGATAGTACTACTCTGCTATCTGTTGAGCTTCTGTGATGCTATCCATAGTGCTCCCATGTTGTGCTGGGGCTTGAACCTAGAGCCTCACACATAAAAAGGCATATTATCTGGGTGATCTAGTTCCTTGCCCCATCATTTTTTGTTTTAAGTCTATACTTGATTAGTTGGCACCTTTATATCAGTCGAAATACAAAATAAACAGAAAAGAAGTACTGCTGAGATCTAACACCATTTTGTTTTTTTTTAAATCTCAACAGCCATGAACTTCTGAACTAAAAAAAAAAAAAATTGGCCCCATTATATCAGTAACAATATCACGGGTTATAAAACTTTAACTTTCTTCTAATAAGGCAACATCCTCAGAAGGTTTACAGAGCTCTTTAAAGATAACTAGTACAATCTCAGTACTGCTTAGTTCATGAGTATGAGAATAAAATGCATGGCAAAGGCAGATGACTATTTGTATTGTAGCAGTGGGGCCAGGTGTTGGCACACCCAGTGAAGTACACGTAGTACCAAACACAAAGACCCATGCAAGGATTCTGGCTTGAACTCCAGTCCCGACCTGCAGGGGAAGCTTCATGAGCAGTGAAGCAGGTCTGCTGGAGTCTATTTTTCTCCTTCTCTCAAGTTCTCTCTGTCCTATCCAATAAAATGGGAAAAAATGGCCTCCAGGAACAGTGGATTTGCAGTGTAGGCACTGAGCCCCAAAGATAACCCTGGAGGTAAAACATGCAATATTGTGTTCTGAGTGGCATTTAAACAAGTCCCTACTGAAGTTTATACCCTTGTACTTGGAAGTAGAGTCTCATCATGCATGGTAGTTTGTAAAAACAAAAACTAAATAACAAAGAGGAAGAATTTTTGCAAACATCTAAATCTATGAAATTGTGTCTGTTCTTCATAGTACTAGATGTGCTGTAGTCCATATCACAAGCTGCTGAAACACACATTTTCTTGTATATATTTTGTCCTGAACATCTGTGCATCTCACAGTCTTAAATCTATCTTCACCTTCTCTCATCACTTCACTGAATATAATATGGTATATGCAAGAAAGGAATCTCTTGTCTAACACCCCTGTCTTCTTTCTCTTACTGCTACTGTAGGTAACAGAATATTAGACTCCTGAAGTAGAAAAGTTTAGGACTTCATAGGCAAAAACAAGACGAGTTGACATTTGTTAAGAATATTTTTGAGTTACGTGCCTGCATTTAAAAAATTTGGAGTAGGGCGTCAAAGTAAAAACCCTGGGTTGAGGGTAAAGGTGGATGTTTAGCTTCACAGGGGTGAATGGAAGGGAAGGGAAGGGGGCATGGGATGGGACACAGTTTTTTGGTGGTGGGAATGGTGTTTATATAAAATAAAATAAATAAAATACAATAAAAATAGATGCTTCAGTCTTTGTACATTAGATGCCAAGTTCTTGCAGCTATTCTGTGTATAATATATTGATGAAAGTGATTAGTATCTGATCTAGTCAAGGGCAGTGGATTTGCTGATTTTATGATATTCAAGTGGCACTTAATTGATAGTCTCTTATATAACAATTTTTGGCTAGAATAAGCATGAGGGATTTACAATGCTACTTGTAATTTTAGTGATCATCTAAAATATACTACTCTCTCTTTAAGGGAATATCTGGTTACACCCATCTTCCTCCTCCTCCTCCTCCTCCTCCTACTCCTTCTTCTCCTCCTATTTCCCTCCAGGGTATTGCTGGGACTGAGTGCCTGCACTGAATCCACTGCTCCCAGTGGCCATTTTTGTTTATTTTTCTTTCTATTATAGTTAATAAGACAGAGAAATTGAAAGGGGAGGAGTGATAGAGGGGGAGAGTGAGAAAGATAGATACTTGCTTCACCACTGTGAATCTTCCCTTGTAAGTGGGTAGTGTGGACTTGAACCCAGGTCCTTGCACATGGTAATATGTGTGCTTAACCATGTGCACCATTGCCTGGCCCCCTACATCCATTTTTCATATCCATTTGTTAAATTCTCAAAATAGCCAGGTATTAAGCCAAATTAAAACGATAGTTATTCAGTGTTCACAAACAGACAATAAAGAATTTGATTTCTTTTGTAGAGGTGATTAGACTATCCTCTTTGTGCTTTTCTTTTCTTTTCTTTTTTTATATTTATTTTCCCTTTTGTTGCCCTTGTTTTTCATTGTTGTTGTAGTTATTATTGTTGTTGATGATGTCATCGTTGTTAGATAAGACAGAGAAAAATGGAGAGAGGAGGGGGAGAGAGGGAGAGAGAAAGATAGACACCTGCAGACCTCCTTCACTGCCTGTGAAGTGACTCCCCTGTAGGTGGGGAGCCAGGGGCTCCAACCTGGATCCTTAAGCCGGTCCTTGCGTTGTGTGCCACATACGCTTAACCCACCGCACTACCGCCCGACTCCTTTCTTTGTGCTTTTCATTGGACAGAGCACAAGAGATAAGATTTCATTTTATTTATGACTGGGGAAGTGTTTGTATTCCATTATAATTCTGGCTCCCATGCCTCACCGTATGGTATAAGATTTGTGTACGCGCAATGGAATACTATGCAGCTATCAAGAATAATGAACCCACCTTCTCTGACCCATCTTGGACAGAGCTAGAAGGAATTATGTTAAGTGAGCTAAGTCAGAAAGATAAAGATGAGTATGGGATGATCCCACTCATCAACAGAAGTTGACTAAGAAGACCTGTAAGGGAAACTAAAAGCAGGACCTGACCAAATTGTAAGTAGGTCACCAAAGTAAAAACCCTGTGGTAAGGGGTAGACATGCAGCTTCCTGGGCCAGTGGGGGGTGGGAGTGGGTGGGAGGGAGGGGTCACAGTCTTTTGGTGGTGGGAATGGTGTTTGTACACTCCTAGCAAAATGTAGACATATAAATCACTAGTTAATATGAGAGGGGAAAGTCAATCGTATGTCTCAAAGTTTTTCAAAACACAAACTTAATCTTTTTAATATATAGGCTGTGTATTTGATATGCAGACTCTCTCAAAAGCCTAGACCAAGTAGATCAGAAGCATCCAATATCACAGCTATGTACAAGATACTGGGTAATGTACAGCAAACCCTAACAAAAGGACTTTTCAAAGTTAACCCAATTATTAAATAATGAGATGATAACATTAACTATCGATTGTCTTTTGGAACCCTAAGTAGCAGGAACCTCACATCTCCACTGTAGAGCCACAGTCCTGGAACCCTTGGATAGGGCCCACTTTCCCGTATGCCTCTGCCAATCCATATCAAATGATATTGCATTCGCCGATCACAACTTAACCAACACAACGATTGCCACCTCAACACGCTTCACTTCAGACTGTGTCCAGAGACTTCACGTGTGGAATGACAACCCTTCAGCTTCATTACTCAGGTGAGACCTTTCCTTTCATAGTATACTCTAATTTCATCTCAGGTGGTTCACTTTCTAACAAAGTCCCAAAACCTAGATATACACCAGTTTCTGTGAGAGAGAGCATATGTTCACACGTATCCATAAACTACTGCAAAATATATACCTGAAAGCAGAAGTACACTAGAGTTTGCAGTGAGTACCCCCCCCCCCAACACTTCCTCTCCACTATTCCAAGCTTTGGGTCCATGAGTGCTCAACAATTTGTTTGGCTTCGTATGTTAACTCTCTTTTCAATCACCAGGTTCCAGATGCCATCAGGATGCCGGCCAGGCTTCCCTGCATTGAAGACCCCACCAATGTGTCCTGGAGCTCAGCTTCCCTAGAGACCCACCCTACTAGGGAAAGAGAGAGGCAGACTGGGAGTATGGACCGACCAGTCAACGCCCATGTTCAGCGGGGAAGCAATTACAGAAGCCAGACCTTCTACCTTCTGCAACCCACAATGACCCTGGGTCCATGCTCCCAGAGGGATAGAGAATGGGAAAGCTATTAGGGGAGGGAGTGGGATATGGAGATTGGGTGGTGGGAATTGTGTGGAGTTGTACCCCTCCTACCCTATGGTTTTGTTAATTAATCCTTTCTTAAATAAATAAAAAAAAAGATTTGTGTATGTGGTACAGCTATAAGCTCAAGACTAGAAAAATGCTGAAACCACTGATAGAAAATAATCATGCCCCAGGAAGGGGTAGATAGCATAATGGGTATGCAAAGAGACAGTTGTGCCTGAGGCTCCAAAGTCCCAGGTTCAATTCCCTAAGCCACCATAAACAAGAGCTGAGCAGTGCTCTGGTAAAAAATAAAAAAAGAGAAAAGAACCATGACTACATGTATTTATTTTAACCAAGTCTCAACTTCAGTTCTATTTGTTGCATTTTGATTACTTGGAATTTTAGATTTTAAAATAGCATGACAATTAAGATGTTATGGACTGCTAATTTTTACTTAATTATGAAGTTTTCAAAATGCTACACTCACATACCAATTAAAAATCTTTTTGTAATGTGTAATGAGTAGATAAAAAGTAATTTATGATAGAAATCATAGATACAGTAGTGGCAAGAGAGGATGCTGTCATGGTAACACATTTTCACTGGATTTGAAGAAAAAGAAAACCATCTATCATAGAAGTACAGAGTTTATTAGGCAATGGTCACAGTAAAAGTTCTGATCATAGTATTGCCAAAGGAAGCAGTTTTCTCATAGTGAAAACATCACCATTGCATTTGCCAACTTATTTGCTGAGTGGCATTGATGGGTGCAGGCTGATGCTGGTGCTGTCAATCTGTAGTAAATACATATAATCAGCATGCTACACAGTGTAGGTAATTTACTCAAAGGAAAAGAACACACTGAGTTGTTGAAATGAAGACATAAATTTGAGTCCTCATACACTCTGTTTGGGGTCAATCCCATGTTCCTGCATGTTTTTATCATTGTGAATTGATTAGTCAGCAATATTCAATACTATTTTGACCAGATATGTTTAGAACCTTGCAAGTTAGTCTATGGTACCAAGTTTTTATGTAAATCATAATTAGGATGGCGGGGGTGGGGTGGGGTGTGTGTGTGTGTATATAGTTTAATAGTTATGCAAAAATACTCTCATGCCAAAGGTTCTAAGGGTCCAGGTTCAATCTCCCTATACTACCATAAACCAGAGCTGATCAGTGCTCTGGTAAAAAATAAATAAATAAAATAAATCACAATGCTACCATTAGTCATATTAAAAAACCAATAATTAGCGACTTTACATTTCACTGTATACCTATGAAATGAAAAATCCCCATGCATGGGGGTCAGGCTGTAGTGCTGTCTGTCTTTCTCTCCCTATCTCTGTCTTCCCTCCTTTTCTCTCTGTCCTATCAGGCAAGAACAACATCAATAACAACAATAACAATAACCACACAATGATAAGAACAAGGGCAACAAAAAAGGAAAATAAATAAATAAAATATATATTTTAAAAATCCACAGGCAAAAGAATGAAAATCACTGCTGTTGGTTTACTCACTTCCGCATTCCAGTATCCTGAGTGTTGGCTCTGACTACAGCCAAACTGCTCGCCTTTATTGTCAGCACCTCAGTGGACTGTTTCTTTTTTAATATTTTCCCTTTTGTTGCCCTTGCTGTTTATCGTTGTCGTTGTTGTTATTGCTGTCATTGTTGTTGGGTAGGACAGAGAGAAATCAAGACAGGAGGGTAAGACAGAGAGGGGAGAGAAAGACACACACTTGCAGACCTGCTTCACCACTTGTGAAGCGACCCCCCCCCCCCAGCAGGTGGGGAGCCTGGGGCACAAACCTGGATCCTTACACCGGTCTTTGTGCTTGGTGCCATGTTCAGCTTGTGCCATGTACCCAACTTGAAACAGATAAAAGCTGGGTACTGTGGTACAAATTTGTTCAGGTCTGGTAGGAATCTGCCTGTAACCCACTGACATAAAATAAAATGTAACTCCCTGCCCTTCATGTGGCCTCAGTCTTGTTCTTTGGTTACTTTGGAGCTGTAACACTGGATAGCAATACTATGGAAGTTTTCATAACACCAATATTCAAGCTACATATGTTTATATCAACTTGGATGTATTCAAGAAAAAATTTTGCTCCAAAGTGAAAGTATTTTATTCCTTAAGTTCAGAAAAGGGGTTAGAATCAAAGTGGGAACCAAAGCTGTGGTAGGAAATAAAATGATGTTGACAAAATAATCACCAAATTTTATCAATTCTCTTCAACGGCATTCATTTCCCAATCTTATTATTTATAGTTTGTTTGTTTTATGGGTCCAGTTTGACTACTCCCAAGCTGGACCTGCTTTTTCCATTTGAGTAGAGAGACAGAGAGAAAGGTGAGACAGAGCTCCAGAGCTGCTCCCAGTGCCAAGGCACTGCCATGTGGTGCTGGCTGGAACCTGAGCTTTGGTAGTCAAGGCAGCCACTTTACCTGGTGAATTTTTCCCCCAGCTTCTTATGACTAGGTTTTATTGTGATAGAAAAATGAATCACAGAGGGAAGTAGCTCTATTAATGATCTACCTTTCTACAAAGGATCAAGTCCCATTATTTTCCTTTATATCCATCGCTTCTGTCATAATGTCCTATATGCTGATTTTTTTCATATTTAAGAAGCAATGAAAGGGTGTAGGAGATAGCATAATGGTTATGCGAATGGACTCTCATGCTTGAGGCTTGAAGGTTCTTGTTTCAAACACCAGGCACCACCATAAGCCAGAGGTGAGCAGGGAAAAAAAAGAGATGGGGGTGCAAGGAGGAAGGAAAAAGCCATAATGTCTCTCAAGGGTATAGTAATCTTCAACATAACTGAGTAATTATCAATAAAATGATAACCCACAACCTAAATACACTTAATATTTGTGCTAAAAAAACAGCCCTGCCACTCAAAAGGGCAAATGTGTCACTGAACTCAAGCTGGTATTTTTCTTTTCATTTAATAAACTTATCCTGAAATTCTTCAAAATATTTATCTAATCTTACCAAGAGGTGTGTATTGAATTGTAAATGGAATTAATGATAAAATAGTACTGAATAATGCCAGCTACTATTAATTCATCCATCTCATTCATTACATTCATCCTTCTGACTATTTAGAAAAGTCCTTACCTTCTAATTTCCTATTGTCTTCCAAATTCTGCTTAATGCTATTTACCAAAGGATTTGATGGCATCATATGATGTCATCTTTTTTTTTTTTTTTAATATTATCTTTATGTCTTGAATAGAGACAGCCAGAAATTGAGAGGGTAGGGGGAGATAGAGAGGTAGGGAGGGAGGGAGGGAGGGAGGAAGAGAAAGAGAGAGAGAGAGAGAAAGAGAGAGAGAAAGAGAGAGACAGATAGGCAGCACTGCTCTACCACTTTGCTCTGCAGGTGGGGTAGGACAGAGAGAAATTGAGGGGGGCAGGGAAGATAGAGCAGAAGAGAGAAAAACACCTGAAGACCTGCTTCACTGCTTGTGGGGAGCTATAGGTGGGGAGCTGGGGGCTTGAACCAGGATCCTTGAGCATGTCCTTATACTTTGTACTATGTGTGCTTAACCCTATGTACCATTACCCGGTCCTTCATTTTTTTTTAAGGCACATAAATGGAAGTTCTAAATGAATGGTAGGGTCTTATAAACTTAAGGTATTCTTAATAAAATACAAAGGAACAAAATGTGTGTTTCAAATATGCATGAAACAGTCATTTATAATGACAATATTTAGTCATCATGCAGTTTAGTGGACATTAAACAATAAATAATAATATATATTTTTTTGATAGGACAGAAATTGAGAGGAGGAGGGGGAATAGAGAGGGAGAAAGATACCTGAAGACTTGCTTCAGTGCTTGTGAAGCAAACCCCCTGCTGGTGGGGAACTGGGGGCTCAAACCCGGATCCTTCCGTTTATGCTTATGCTTCCTACTATGTGTGCTTAACCTGTTGCACCATCACCCAGCCCCCCAATGTTAAATTATTTTTTTAAAGGAAAGTAAACACAGTCTTTGCTTAATATCCTTTGTAGATTGCTTCCATGGCCCCCTATTCTGTCGAGCTATACATGAATGATTGATAGAAAAATGTACATAGAAATAAGGTTATATGGGTCGATACTGGGGCAGCTTGGAACGTTTCTACTCATGACTACAGAATGTGAGCTCAGATCTACAGGGATGCAGAGATCACATTGGCTCCTAAGCTGAATATGGGCCCCAGACCAAATCAAATCGATGGGGTTTACAGTCAACAGTATTTATACCCCTTTCCCATATTAGGGAGCTACTCTCTTCCCTGATCTAGCTTTCTGTTCCTTTTCCAGCCATGACAACATCTCCCCAGACAATAACTTGGACCCACCAGCATATCAGATTTCAGGCTCAGGGGGAAAAAAATACTAAAAAAAAAACTAGTATAGCCACAGGCCCTTTGGAATATAACTAAAATATGCCTACTAGCTATCTACAAAATGGAGGACCCCCCCCCCCCAACTCTTCATCTGCACTATTCCAGCCTTTAGGTTCATGGTTGGTCAACAATTTATTTGGCTTTGTATGTTAACTCTCTTTTCAGCCACCAGGTACCAGATGCTAGTATGATGCCTACCAGGCTTCCCTGGACAGACAACCCCACCAATGTGTCCTGGAGCCCTGCTTCCCCAGAACCCCACCCTACTAGGGAAAAAGAGAGGCAGGCTGGGAGTATGTATCTACCAGTCAACGCCCATGTTCAGCGAGGAAGCAATTACAGAAGCCAGACCTTCTACCTTCTGCATCCCACAATGACCTTGGGTCCATACTCCCAGAGGATTAAACAATAGGGAAGCTATCAGGGGAGGGGATGGGATACAGAGTTCTGGTGGTGGGAACTGTGTGAAGTTGTACCCCTCTTATCCTATGATTTAGTCAATGTTTCCTTTTTATAAATAAAAAATTTAAAAAGTAAACAAAAGAATTCACATTTGAAGAAAAAAGAAATTAGGTTATATTTGATTACATTTTAAGAATAATGTTAAAAAGAAAAAAAAAGGGCAAGTATTTTTACATATTTTCACTCTGTCTGTTTCTAAGTTTTGTTATTGGCTATTTTATGTACAAATCAGAAGGAAAGAACTGGGAGGTGGGCGGTAGCGCAGCGGGTTAAGTGCACATGGCGCAAAGCGCAAGGACTGGCTTAATGATCCAGGTTTGAGCCCTGGCTCTCCACTTGCAGGAGAGTCACTTCACAGGCTGTGAAGCTGGTCTGCAGGTGTCTATCTTTCTCTCCCCCTCTCTGTCTTCCCCTCCTCTCTCCATTTCTCTCTGTTCTATCCAACAACGATGACATCAATAACAACAACAATAATAACTACAACAATAAAAGAAAAAAAACAAGGGCAACAAAAAAATAAAGGGAATAAATAAATATTTTTTAAAAAGAAGGAAAGAATTTAGCCTGGCATTTAAGGTCATGCAGATGTAATCTGGAAATGGTGCCCTGAGTCCTGCTCCCAGCCCACAGCAGCTTTGGTAAATGAACTGGCACAGTGGAGAGCACATTCTAACTCTTGACCACCCTCTTGGGGCTCCTATTTGAACTCTGTACACAAGACATACAGAAGAATCCAGAGAGACATGACCAAATTTGTTTTTGTCTTCTAACCAAATGCATTCTTCTGATAGACCAAACAATGCACTTTTGTTTGCCAGAGGATAATACTACATTTGATAATTTAATGAGAGCTTATAATAGTTTGCGAAGATTTTTTACTAAAAGATGGCCACCACATACATGAGTTGTATAAAGACATGCATTTCCTACTTTAGCAGAAAGTTAGAATATACTGCATTCATGCTACAACCTGAGTTATATCCTAAGCTAAGAACTCTGAATAGCATCTGCAAGTTTTTGCCAAAGACATGTCAGAATGCCTTTAAGGAGCACATCACCCCATGAATTCTATACTTATGCAACATCCGTGACCTCATAGTTAAACTATGCTTTCATGATTCAGTGATAGAAGCTGGTCAGTAAATACATAGAATATTTCTCATTGTTGTCGATGGGTGTTTCCTAGAACTTCTGGACTATTTCTGTACAAATAGCCCCATGGTATTTGTTTCTCAAAAAGTAATTACCAAAAGAATAGACAATGAAAAGATTTTCTTTTCAGTACTTTTTTTCTTTCAGAAATTAGGTTTGAGTAGATACCTCAATGCCATTTTATGTCACCAGAATACTACTTTCAATAAGTCTAAATCCTGAAAGGAGTCATGAGAGGTCAATCAACTGAACACACTGCTTTTGTGTTAGACCGAAAGTAAATGAAAAAAAATGTTGTTTTTAACTCCTTTCCTCTCCCCTCCCCTCCCCTCTCCTCTCTTTCCCTTGCTTCTCTTCTCTTTCTCCTATTTCTCTTTCACATGGTTGGAGTGCCTCTCTGACAGAGAGAAAAACAATGTCCATTGGCCCCCAGGGGAATTGGTGTAAGCTGCAAATGGAGGGGAAAGATGACTTGGTTAAACTGTGGATGAGCTCTGTGTTGTCCCATTGCAAAGTTTGCAGTAGAGAGCAAGGGAGAGGCAGCTGTGGACCAGCTCTCTACTGCAGATAAAAACAAAGAGGGGCATTTGAGACACATTTTTTATTTTGCCATGAATTACAGAACAAAACAAAGACGATGTGTATGTCAAGAATTAAGTCAATTCTTCCTTTTGTGTAGATTCAGAGAAACATATACAGTGCCTGCTTTGTGAACTTTTCTCTCCATGTACAGGATGTGTGGAAGAATCGTACTGAGCACTGACCATAGGACCAGTCTGCCTTGGGTTCAGAACCTGACTCCAGTTCATATACTGCTCATTGTCTTTGGATTAAGTTTCTTACTTGATAAATGAAAATTAAATAGCTCTATTATGGAGTTATCAGAAAGTGGATACAATACACTTAGTACCAATCACTTCTCATAGTAAATACTCAGTACTTGGTAGAAAATATGATTGTGATGATTGTTGTAACATTCTTTTCCCTCCATCCTCTATTTAAATAGCACAAGAGATGATATTTATCCCTGTTCTCCAGGAAAGCAAGAGTTGGAGGCTTAGTGCCTTCTCTTGCTACTGTTATTGTTGAAATTGTAAGTGGGTAGGGAAATTATAAAACTTATCATACAAACTAGGACACATTTGAGAATGCAATGGAGTACCAATTTCCTGGGTTACCAGGGCAAAAAGTATATACTTAGACTCTCCTTAGAAGACTGGGAGCTGGACAGAGAGTAATTGAGAGGGGCCAGGGAGATGAGAGGGAGAGAGAAAGCTACACACCTGCAGACCTGGTTCACCACTCATGAAGATTACCGTCCTGGAATCTGGTGGAGAGCAGGGACTCCCACCCGGGTCCTTTTGTATGGTCATGTGTGTGCTCCACCAAGTGTACCACCGCCCAGCTGCATTAAATGGCTTCTTTAGTGTATGTAGAAAGTCAGTCGCAATGCCTGAGGGAAGAACCCCATGTCCTCTCTCAGGTGCTATTCTTATTATGTTATGTTGCACACATTAAAAAAAAAAAAAAGAAGACTGGGAGCTCTCTCACTTTATCTATGAGAATATTCAGGAAGCTGAAGTCCTAAAATGTCTTCCTGTTTCAAAGTCTGAACCACAATTAGAGGGAAAGTTGCTAATTTTCTTTCTTTTTTTTTTTTTATTGTTGTAGTTGTTATTGATGTCATCGTTGTTGTACAGGACAGAGAGATAGGGAGAGATGAAGGGAAGACAAAGGGGGGAAAATACACCTGCAGACCTGCTTCACCACTGGTGAAGCGACCCCCCCTGCAGGTGGGAAGACTGGGGCTCGATCTGGGATCTTTATGCCAGTCCTTGGGCTTCGCGCCTCAGGCACTTAACCCACTGCTACCACCCGAAAGTTGCTAATTTTCTGGAAAATGTTTTTTTGCTCCAGGGTTATCACTGGAGTCAGTGCCTGCACCATGTATCCACTGCTCTTGGAGGCTCTTTTTTTTCCATTTTGTTGCCCTTGTTGTTGTTCTTATTGCTGCTGTTGTTGGATAGGACAGAGAAATCAAGAGAAGAGGGAAGACAGAGAAGGGGGGAGAAAGACACCTGCAGACCTGCTTCACCGCTTGTGAAGCGAACCCCCTGCAGGTGGGGAGCTGGGGCCTCGAACCAGGATCCTGACGCCTGTCCTTGCTTTTCCTGCCATGTGCACTTAACCCACTGCGCTACCGCCCAGCCCTCTGAAAAATGTTTTCGATTTGAACGTTAGAATCCCTGCATCTGTTATTTTATACAGAAACTCCATTAAAAAAAAGTGAGTCAAGACAATAGGACATTATTGCTGCTTTTCTATGTCCATGCCAAAAAAAAAAAAAGACTGATTGGTTCATCAGGACCCTTGGGTTCATTGTCCTGATTGGCGATCAAGTGCTCAGCCAAATGATGAGCATATTAACCCTAAAGTGCACCCTACACTAAGTGTTTTCAATGAAGTAGAGCATTGCAGTAAGCCATTATTATCCTTCTAAAGATATTTGTCTTTAGCAACCCCCAAAAGATTTTGGACCATACTACCAGGGGAATTATTAACCAGGGGACATTGAACCCCAGTTCCACTGGGACTCAGAAGTTTTATAACCAAGAACTTTTGTTTTTCCCCCATCCCTGAGAGTGAAGAGAATTTGAAGAACACCTAAGGAATTTATAGCCTGTTTCCTTTACTTGAGCAGAAAGAGTAAAAAGGAAGGACTTCTGGAAGTTTTAAGAGGTGTAGATGTAGTTTAGAAATTATGTGAAGGCAGGTTCTTAGAAGTGAATAAAAATGAGCATCAGCTCCCACCTTGGGTCATCCATTTTTGCTCAAATGGCTCAGATGCTTCTCTATGTAGGCCTTTTCATTGCCTGATTAAAAAATTAAAATATTTTTTTAAATTAAAATTAAAATAAAATAAAATAAAATATGGGGGGGAAGACCCTATGATGAATACTTAAGAGTTTTACTTATAAGGAACCTTATAAGTAAAAAAAATAAAAAGATACTGTCTTTACACATTTGTGGAGATCAGATGTTGCCCAAATATTGTGTGAATAGTTTTCTCTTTTTAAAACTTATATAGACTTATTACTGTGTTTTAAATGAAACTACCCAAGTCTTTAGTCAGTTTATCTCTTTTCTTTTCTTTTACCAGAGCACTGAGCAGCTCTGGTTTATTGTGGTGCTGGGAGGATTGAACCTGGGACCTCATAGCCTCAGGCATGAGAGTCTCTTTATATAGCCATATGCAATCTACTTTTAGTCAGTTTCTTAGTTAACATAATCTTCATTCTGCATCCAAACATTTTTTTCAAATGAACAAAATGTATATGCTCCCTGCCCTAGTGTCGTTTATAGTCTAGGGGGAGAAGAGATAAGCAAGAAACCAGTGAACAGATAAGACTGCTACATGATGAACAGTGCTACAAAGGAGTGGGAGGAATTGTATGCAGTAGAGTTGGAGTGTAACTAAGAAGACATATGCTAGATGCTGCTTAAGGTAGGGTCCTCAGGGAAATCTCCCCAAAGAAGAATTATTAGTGTGTATCAGTCTCACAGGAATAATTGGGCAGAACCTTTGTCGCACTGAAGCTGTTATCCAAGACCTTGGACATCAGCTATGTGTCAGGGTTATGCAAGAAATGTGGAATTCAAAGGTATCTAAGAAGAGCCACAGTCCTTGTTCTCATGAGGTTAACTATCTTGTAGGAAAATGAAATTTCTATTTTTTTTTTATTCAGACAGATTTATTTTTGTTGTTGTTATTATTATTATCATTTTATTTTTATTTATTTATTTTTATTTTTTTTATTTAAGAAAGGATTAATTAACAAAACCATAGGGTAGGAGGGGTACAACTCCACACAATTCCCACCGCCCAATAAAATTTCTATTTTCAATGAATTCATAAATGATAGAAAAACAGGTATCACAAAAAAGCAAAATTCCCTAAGTACAACCAATATGGTAACAAAAGGAAGGGAATGACTTAACCACTCTGGACAGAAAGGAAATCTATCAGATGAATTTGCCTAAGGTCACCCAGCTCATTTTAGTAGAAAAACCAAATCTTTGACATGGATTTCTCAACTTCTGATCCAGTAGTTTTCCCCCATTATATTCTCTTAGTGTTATAAATGAGTAAGCATTACAGACTCCACTTTGCTTTACACACACACACACACACACACACACACACACACACACACACACATTGTGTGTGTGTGTGTGTGTGTGTGTGTGTATGTATTTAGAAGTCTGTCATGTAGTCCTCTAGGAAAAGATGAGCCTGCTATGCAGGCCTTGGAGAAGGTATTGCTTGATGATTCTATCTTGAAGTGTTATAGACCACTAGGCTCCAATGACTCAGCCTCATGACAGGACCCCTTCAGATGAACAAACAACCTTGGTGAAACAATTATGGGAAAGCAACCTTGTGAAAGATCCCCTTCCAACCTTGGAAAAACAACCTTGTGATGAGACCCTTCCCAGCCAGATTGACAGACTCCTGAGGGGACACTTCACATTAGCATTAGCACTTCACATGTGGCTGATTCCCTTCTGCCCCACTGACTCATTACCCTTCCTAGACCCCAAGACTCAGTTTCATAATAAGATGTTTTTGATTTTTTTTTTAAATTTTTTTATTTTGTTTATTTTCCCTTTTGTCGCTCTTGTTTTTCATTGTTGTTATTGTTATTGATATCGTCATTGTTAGATAGGATAGAGAGAAATGGAGAAAGGAGGGGAAGACAGAGAGTGGGAGAGAAAGATAGACACCTGTAGACCTGCTTCACTGCTTGTGAAGCAACTCCTCTGCAGTTGGGGTGCCGGGGGCTTGAACAGGGATCCTTAGACTGGTCCTTGCGCTTTGCACCATGTGCACTTAACCCGCTGCGCTACCGCCTGACTCCCTTGATTTGTTTTTTTAAATGTACATTTGCCACCTTCTCACATTTGGCTAGAACTTGATTAAGGGTGCATTTCTCTTACCCACTTTTGTCTCTCCCTTAATTGGCTTCAACAGTGCTCAGAGAACATTTGATTCAGTAAGATTCAGAAAAGAAATGGGAAGTGTGAAGAAGCTAACAGAAACTTTCCTGAATAAAACCAGGGAAGCAGCCACATGATTTTAGAGCTGGCTTAATTTGTATTTATTGAGTCTAGTACTGTACTTACAAGATGAACTTCTTTTTATAAGTACTTATTTATTTTTTTTGAAGATTAAATTATTTTATTATCTTTATTTATTGGATAGAGACAGCCAGAAATTGAGAGGAAAGGGGGTGACAGAGAGGGAGAGAGACAGAGAGATACCTGCAACACTGCTTTACCACTCTCAAAACTTTTCCCCTTCGGGTGGGGACTGGGGGCTTGAACCCAGCCCTTGCACATTGTAACATGTGCACTCAACCAGGTGTGCCACCACCCAGCCCCTTCTTCTTTTGAGAGAGAGACCTTCACATGAGAGAGAATGAAAGTGGGGGAAACTAAAGTATCATTTCAGGACATGCAGTGTTGAGTCTTAAACCAGAACCTTAGGCATAGGTCCAATACTCTACCAATTGAGTCATCTCCCGGGCCACTCAAGATGAAATTCTCAATAAATTCTAACAGTACTTCTGTGACCCTCTTACAGAGAATTAGTATGTTCTGTGAAAATGAGATTTACTCAGTTTAGTCACAGATCTAAAATTCTCTGCCCCTCAGACACTAATTTGTACATGTGTTTAATTTTTTTCCATCTGTGTATCTGTGGTAAACAAGCTATCTGGGGGCCTTGTTTGGGGACAGGAGTTTAAGGATGAATAGTAAAATACAAATATGTGGCTGATTTCCTAAAGCTTTTAGCATCTACTATAAGTTGCTGTTTTCAATTATAGTGAAAGGTAGGTCTGTTTCTTTGAGCTTCTGCCGAGTTTTGCCCCAACATATCTACAAGGGTCAGTGATTTCTGTTTCTTATGCACTGTGTCTGACTTTACTTTCTGTATACTGAATTGTGTTATGCCCAGAGCTCCTGAAAGCCACCTATTCTTTCCTTTTTTAAACCACAGTTCCCTCTTGAAAACAAATGAGCTTTCAAAAAACCCTTGTAATTAGAATATAAATGCAATATTACAATAGCCTGTAATTAGAATATAAATAACCTTCTAATAGCCTATGTAAATGAGGATGTTAGTGTATTATGAATCAAGGAAAGATAATAGCACTAAGGGTGGAGCCTCCCCTCCACCCCCTTTCATTCCCTCTCCAGCCTGACAATTCTATTCAGTGTTTCACAGGAAAGAAACCACCCTTCCTTCTCTAACAAAGCACAGGAGATCTACTTTTTGCCACTTAATGATGGATTTGGGAGATGATCTTGCTAATTGTCAAATAAATCTTGTTCTGTCAGTTACTCATGAGTTCCTTCAGATAGAAGATCCTTAGGTTCCATGCAAGCTTCTGAAATGTCCTGCTCAGAAATATAACTTGAGGAAGTCTCTTGAGGCAGTGGTGAGGAAGTGAGCATATTAGAGAGCCCCAGTTGGAACAGATCCCGATCTCTGACCAAGTGCAGAAAAGTCAGAAACACACCCCTCTGATGACAGATGGTGAAAGGGAATTTTTTAATTTTTTATTATCCCTGTTTGGTAACTCTGGGCCTTAATAAGTACTGACTGTATTCCTGGAACTATGTTGGAAGCATTTCCCCCCTCCCATTTAATGCTTTTAAGTTTGGACAGTGCTTATTATTCCCATTTGCAGAGATAACGAAAATAATTTCAGAAAACTTAATTGAGTTGTCTGACCTTGCAACTTTCAACAGCAAAAGAAAAAAAAAACCTACCCTGCCCCAGAAAACTGCTGCAGAAATGCACAGGATTGTGATATTTTTGTTATGCTAATATAAAAAGAAATGCTAGTTTTGAGTTCATTTCAGAATACAACTAGTACATAATAAAGGCAGATAAGACTTAACAATGGTGGGGGTAGATAGCATAATGGTTATGCAAAGAGACACTCATGCCTGAGGCTCAAAAGTCCAGGGTTCAATCCCCCACACCACCATAATCCATAGCTGAGCAGTGCTCTGGTAAAAAAAACAAAACAAAACAAAACAAACAAACAAACAAAAACCTTAACAATGGAGTCGTAGGGTAGGTAGGTTCTTGGAAAAGTTATTTTCCCTTTTCATATTTTGTGCCTATCCTTATATTTTTCACATGTCCACTGAACATGCCAAAGTAAATGATTGAAGGTTGTTATAACAGCATTGTTATTTATAATTATGCAAAAGGAAAATAGTCTGGAGGATGAGGCTTAAGAGTTAAGAGGCTGTGAATAAAGTTAATGCTTATGAAGTGAATACCTAGAGTTAGAAACTGCAGAGAGGGAGGTGGTATGATTAATAATGAGTGGAGAAAACAACATACCACAACCAGTTTGAAAAAGATAATAAAGGGGGCTGGGTGGTGGCACACCTGGGTGGTGGCACACGCACAGTACAATGTGCAAGTACCTAAGTTCAAGCCCCCAGTCCCCACTTGCATGGAAGTGGTAAAACAGGACTGCGGGTCTGTCTCTCTCTCTCTCTTTCTCCTTCCAGTTCCCCTCTGTCTTATCAGGTAAATAAAATTTTAAAAATAGAAAAAGATAATAGAGAATTTCAGGAAAGATAAAGAGGATCTGAGCAAAAATTTGGGGAGTACAAAGGAGTTCCCCAGAAAGAGCGAGTCTGTGGGTAGGACCTAGCATGCAACTGTAAAGAATTATGCCCTGTTCCCCCTCTGCTCTGTCCAGCAGAAACTCTTTCTTATTTAAGCTTTCCAAATAACTCCATGAGGAGGTGATCACTGAGAACTACACTTTCAGTTTGACTAATGGAAGCTTGACCTTGAGTAACCTTTCCATGTCACACAGCCCTTAAGTGGCTCAGGTGAGACCTAGTAACATCTGGCCAAGGCCAGAGTTGCTGCTCTGTCTAATGTTTCTTCAAAGGTCGCATGATAGTTTGGTCCCCCAAATACTGCAAGTGGTCAGGACCTCAGAACAAACAAACATTAAACTCTTACTTGCCTTAGAACAAATAAAGAGATCAAGGAAGACCAGGTTTGGACTGATGCAAGAGGTCAGGGTAAGCTCACATATAAGGACAGAGCTGCCACAAAGAATAAACATTTATTAAGCAATTACCTAAGTTCCAGGCCTGGAAGAGATGAATTATTGCTTTAAGCAGGTTTAGTAAGGAGAGACCTCTGATATTCTTTATGCTTGTATTTACACAAAATATTTTGCTTATACCTTGATATTCTCTTGAATGTCAGCAAACTGATTGGGCACTTTAAGTAGTATATATGAGTGTATATATGCACACATGCAAACCCAGTTATCCATAGTACATTTAGGAAAAGCTTGAGATCATCTCCTTTGAGGTTCTAAACTCAATTCAGCAAGGCTAGTCCTCTTCCAAAAATTTCTAAGCAACTCTGTGGGTGGAGAGAATGTTTAATATTTGCCTACTTTACCTGACTTCTACATAGGGTAAGTCGTCTACTCAGTGTGCAGGGAAAACTGTCAGACTGTTCCACTTGGCCCATCTCTTGCCACTGCTGCCCCAGCTGGAGTGACCATCTGGCACAGGTAGCCAATATGTAGTCAGTCTGGCAGTGTGGGCTGGACTAAGGGCAGCGCTGAACTCATTAAGACCCTCCAGAATGAGAAGTGAGAAATGTGTATTTGAAATCCATTTATTCATGAGCTCCAAGAAATAATAAAGCTCATGTTTAAGCTTGAACATGAAATAGCCTTATTAATTCATGGGCTTTATTATTATTTTTCCTTCAATCAATGCCTTCAAATACCCTCCTTTGAATTTCCTTTCTGTGCCTCTTGATGATATCTCAGGCAGACACCATAGGCTTCTTCTATTCATTTTCAGTTATTAAAATCATGGCCTTATCTCCTTATTTAATAATTATGACTCCATACATTAAATAGTGCAGCACAGTTCAGTTTAAGATTTTAACTTCATGTCAAATTCAAAGTTCTTTCTCACCCTATCCCTTGCCCCCACTGGGGACTAACTGGAGATAGGGGCTCCTTTTTGTAGGGAAGGGGAGCCCGGTCTGTTTCATTCAGTGTTGTCTTTTTAAAAAATTTTATTAGTGATTTAATATTGATTTATAAAGTTACGTGTCAACAGGGGTGTAATTCCATACCATTCCCACCACCTGGTTCTGAATTCCCAGTCCCTCCATTACAAACCCCCACAGTTCACCTAAGGCTGCAGAAATGGGTTAACTGTCATCTCTACAACTATCTGTCTACATTTGTACATAGTTGTTCCCTTTTGTCTCGCAGGTCCAATCCTCTCTTCCCCTCCAAGCCACTCATAGCCCTATTACTACACCCAAATGTCCTCCCCCTTTTCCTCCTCTCTCTCTCTCTGGGTATTATTGACTTTTATATCTTTGTCTCAGGGGTCTCTCTTTTGTCTCAGGCATGTTTGGGGCTCCCTAGAAGGACAAAGGAAAGGGGACACATCTTTTCTGTGAGTGATTCTGCTGTATTTAGTCACTAGTGTGATTTGCCTAGCAGATCTTTCATGCCTCTTCACCAGCACAACACCTTTGGTGCTCTCTGGAGCCCTGTCACCTGGGCAATGCACTTTCTCACTGACCTCCTGAAATGCCTGCCAAACCCCCTGCTCTTGTATACCAACCCCATAACTTCTCATTTCTGGGATCTCCACTCAGAGAGGGAGGGGGAACTTGCAGACAGCCTGAGCAGACTTTTATCTTGTATAGCTCATTCTTAAGGCTCCGGAGGTCTCAGTTTACTGCACAGATGAAGAGCTGGTGTGCAGGCTGTTTCACTGTTGACTCCCCATACATTCTCCATTAAAAAAAAATTTTTTTTAAATATTTATTTTATTTATTGATTCCCTTTAGTTGCCCTTGTTGTTTTATTGTTGTAGTTATTATTGTTGTTGTTGGATAGGACAGAGAGAAATGGAGAGAGGGAGGGGAAGACAGAGAGGAGGAGAGAAAGATAGACACCTGCAGACCTGCTTCAGCGCCTGTGAAGCGACTCCCCTGCAGGTGGGGAGCCGGGGTTCGAACAGGGATCCTTATGCCGGTCCTTGTGCTTTGCGTCACCTGTGCTTAGCCCGCTGCACTACAGCCCGACTCCCCACATTCTTTATATTTATAGTCACTCTTCACCTTAAGTTGTCTCCAGACCTGGTGAAACTCAAAGACAGATGTGTTAAACAAGACTTCAAAGGAGTTTTGGAGTTTTTTGTTTTGTTTTTTTCCTGTTTTGGCCATTTCCTACGTATGTGACTTAGTGTCTAATTAGAAGGTTTTTTTTTTTTCGTTTTTTTTTTTTTTTTTGCCTACAATTTTATTGCTGGGACTGGGTGCCTGCACTATAAATCCACTGCTCCTGGAGGTCATTTTCCTATTTTGTTGCCTCCCTTATTGTTGTTGTTATTGTTGGATAGGACAGAGAGAAATCTCGAGAGGAGGGGAAGACAGAGAGGCTGAGAGAAAGATAGATACCTGCAGACCTGCTTCACCGCTTGTGAAGCTACTGTCCTGCAGGTTGTAAACTGGGGGCTGGAACCAGGATCCTTACTCTGGTCCTTGTGCTTCTCGCCATGTGCGCTTAACCCAGTGAACTACTGGCTGGCCCCCACCTGATTAGAATTTTTGCAGCCCGAGTTTCTTCACCTGTAGTATGGGAGAAAATAATACCAAATATATTATTGGATTGTTGTAAGAATTAAATCATGGGAGTCGGGCGGTAGCGCAGCGGGTTAAGCGCAGTGGCTCAAAGCGCAAGGACCGGTGTTAAGGATCCAGGTTCTAGCCCCTGGCTCCCCACCTGCAGGGGAGTCGCTTCACAAGCAGTGAAGCAGGTCTATAGGTGTCTATCTTTCTCTCCCCCTCTCTGTCTTCCCCGCCTCTTGAGATTTCTCTCTGTCCTATCCAACAATAACAACAACAATAATAACTACAACAATAAAAAACAACAAGGGCAACAAAAAGGAAAATAAATATAAAATAAATTAAAATAAATAATTAAATCATATAATTGTTGCAATTTACTTGTGCCATGTCTGGTGCATAGTAAGTACTCAAAAGCTGTCAAGTATTATGGGTGAGCAAAGGATATCTTAGAGGGAAGTTTGCCCTCCAGGGCTGTAATGTGAGTAGCACTATGTGGGTGTGCCATTAAGGGTACTCACAGGACACTAAGAAGCCTACTTGTAGAGAGTACATAGAAAACAGAGGTAACTGGGAGTCCAGTGGTAGCTCAGTGGGTTGAGCGCACGTGGCGCGGAGCACAAGGACCAGCTTAAGGAACCCGGTTCAAGCCCCTGGCTTCCCATCTGGAGGGACTACGCTTCACAGATGGTGAAGCAGGTCTACAGGTGTCTATCTTACTCTCCCTCTCTCTGTCTTCCCCTCCTCTCTCCATTTCTCTCTGTCCTATCTAACAATGAGGACAATAACTACAACAACAATAAAAAACATTAAGGGCAACAAAAGAGAAAATAAATAAATATAAAAAAATTAAAGAAAAAAAAAGAAGAGAGAGGTAATCTGGGAGTCAGAGAGCAGAGAAATATGCATTAGAGAGTCCATCAGACGATAAAGGAGAGAATGAAGTCAATTTCTAAAGTTGGGTTCTGATAGCTTTCCAGTTCAAGTTATCCTCATTCAAGCATACAGCTGAATAAACTAAACACAAAATCATTTAAGAACTAATTGAAGCAACTTGAGTGAGTCTCCTTTCCTCCAAAAAGTACAACTAAAATAATGAGTGTGCCTCCCAGAATACTCTACTCCCTCACAGGAAATCTCTATAGACAGATGTGAAGACAAGCATTCTCTGCCACACTCCGAGTTAACAGAAGCATCTAGATCTCTGGAGACCTCCTTATGCAGGTGCCTGACTTTTCCTGGAGTCAGATGTAAAGCAATATTTCCCAGAGAAGGGGAGGGACCAATAATTGTTTTCTGAACCAAAGACTATTTTTAAGTCATAAGGTGTCTGTAAAATTGCCTGAGTGATTAAATATCAAATTTTGTCAGAGACTATACAATATCTTCTAAGCTTTTTATAATAATGTAAACATGGACTTTTCTAAGGAATGTTGACGCTCAAAATGTCCAGATGCTATGACTTTCACAATGTGCATGTGATAGACTTGCATCATTTAAAAACAAACAAAAATCAAATAAAAAATCATTTATTAAAATCTCCAGAAATTTTCTTTCTGGAGAATTGCTAACCCTGGTTTTCATTCTTCTTTTTTTTTTTTTTAAATCATCTTATTAGGGGCCTAGTGCTTTATAGTACAGTTGATACATGGGCACAGTTTCTTATCTCCCCATGAAAGGTATCTGCTGAGCACCCTTACCCCCAATTTAGGTCTTTTTCTGTCATCATGCACCTGGGCACCAAAACTCCCACCACCCCTGTGCTTCCTTCTCTTCCTCAGAATCCTTTGCTTTGGCTTACCATGCTTTTCTTACAGGTACTTTATCGCTGTTTCCTTGTGACTGATCAAATACAAAGATGGATGCTACGACCCTTTCCAATGTAACCCCACCATTTTTCCCATCAAGAGGTAAGCCTACTTCTTTTTTGCCTTAATTCCTCACTGGCATTGGGACTTTTGTTAACCCTAGCATGTAACAAAAGTGATGCTGTATGATTTGCCAGCTGCTACTTCTTTAGGCCTTGCAGCTTCTGCTTTTTTCCCTTGGAGCTTTGAAACCTTAATGTATCACTACTCTCTTTGAAGATAAAAGACCAGAGGCAGAGAGATGCCTAACTAAAATTTGGTACCTTTTGCCCTGAAATGAGACCACCAAAGACCCAGCTGTATAGAGGCAATATATAAGCAATTCCAGTTGAGACCACTGACAGCCAAATTACTCGCTGAGTTTAGCCCAAGCTACTCACCCACACAACTGTTAGCAAATAGAAAATATGCTCATGCTACCAAGTTGTGGGTTGTTTTCTTAACAAAGAAATAGATAAGTGGGCACTGAGTGAAACCTCATCTGGTAGATGTACATACACTTTACCAAGTGCGAGGTTCTGCCCTTCGCCACCACACAGGAGCAATCTGCATAGGGAAGCTTTATGAGTGGTAGAGTAGTGCTGTGGTGGCTCCTCCCTTTCTGTCTCCCACCTACTCTCTCTAAAAAAAGAAGAGAGAGAGAGAGAGAGAGGAGAAGAAGAAGGATAAGAAGGAGAAGAGAAAAAAGTCCTCAGGGAGTGGTGGACTCATGCAGACTTGAAGCTCCAGTGGAAACCCTGGTAGAGAAAAAAGAGACTGAAAAAAAGGGGGAGAGCAGGTGTAGATAGAATAATGGTTATGCAGAGACTTTCATGCCTGAGGCTCTGAAGTCCCAGGTTCAATTCCCTGTACCACCCACCATAAGTCAAAGCTGATCAGTGTGCTCTGGTTAAAAAAAAAAAAAAAAAAAAAAAGGAAGAAATATGTAATAGATCATTGATTCAAAAATATAATGATTTTTTTCATTGTAACTTGTCTTTTAACATTACTTATAGTAGGAAGTGGGACTGTTCCTTTCATGTAACTTAAAAGTAGTAGAAATGAAGAAGTCACAGTGTCTGGGAGATAGCTGTTTAAGATTTTGTTATAAAACTTTTACTCATAGTTGTTTTTACTAATAAAAATGCATGTGAACGGAAGCAACTCTGCTTCCTAAAAGTACCTGAGTAGCAGTATGGCTCTTTGTGGTGTGTTTGACATGTGAAAGAATTTGCTAATGGCAATATCTTGAGTAGGTGGGCTTCTTAAGCCAAGGCATCACCTGAGATCTAATTTCCATACATTAGCAGTGACATAACAGAGGGTTCCCTCTCTTTTTTCTGGCAACTACTGCAAGTAATTGAGCATTCTGGGACTTTTTTTTTTTCCCTTCTGGGAGATATTTCACTGAGCACATATCTGAGTAATAACTGACACCAGCTGTTGTCAGAGAGAATGTAATGACTTTTCAAATGAACAAAAAAATTTCCATCAAAACAGATGTAAAATTGGTTTATCTGTTAGTCCAACTGCAAGACTAATCCCTCATGTGATGACTTTGCAAGCCTGTTCCAGGTGCCCAGTCCTATTCTTTCTCATTAAACAGCTACACTGGGAGGTAACTGTTTTTTTTACTCACCTCATTTTATTCCTTCACTGGAAAATTATCTTCATGCCATTCATATGAAATCTTAAAACACAGCATGGTGAAAGAAATACTCTCTTTTTTCCTTTTTCCCTGCATCTTTCTATCAGTGGCTCCTTCTGTAGGAAATGCTGGGCTGCCCCATCCAGCATCCAGCAGATGTGTAAGGATGCATGCACTCAGCATTCTTACATTCAAAGTGAAGGAATCTAGAGTTAGAGAGTTCTGCAGACTCCCACACATCTTGGCATGAGGCTCCTCTACACCTGCTTTGGTTCTAGAGAATATGTGTAATAGGGAAAGTCAGGCACAGAGCCCAGGGATTAAAATAGTTGAATGCGGAGGTCGGGCAGCGCAGTGGGAGGTCGGGTAGTGCAGTGGGTTAAGCGCACATGGCATGAAGCACAAGGACCAGTGGAAGGATCCCGGTCCGAGCCCCTGGCTCCCCACCTGCATGGGCAGTGAAGCAGGTATATATACAATAACCACAATAACTCTATTTTTATTCTCTCAGGATTACTTTGTCTATTTCTGCTCTTTTGTGATTCCATACAAATTTTACTTTTATTATTTTTTTTAATATTGTATTTATCAGTGAGAGGGATAGGAAGAGAAAGAAAGAACCAGACATCACTCTGGTACATGTACTGCTGGGGATCAAAAGATATACAGGTGTCTATCTTTCTCTTCCCTTCTCTGTCTCCCCATCTCTCTCGATTTCTCTCTGTCCTACCCAACAACAACAACAGCAATGACAACAATAATAATGACCACAAGACGGGTAACAAGAGCAACAACATATTGGGAAAAATGGCCTCTGAGCCCCAGCAATAACCCTGGAGGCAAAAACAGTAGAGTAGTAGAGTGCTTAATTTGTATTGTCATTATATATATATAGTAGTTAGATTGAACCACCAGTTTCAAGGCCATCATTTTGGACCTTCAAAATCATACTCAAGGGGCCAGGCAGTGGCACACCTGGTAGAGTAAATATATTACAGTGCTTGAGGACCTAGGTTCAATCCCCGGCCCCCACCTGCACAAATGTTGAGGCAGTGCTGCAGGTGTCTCTCTTGTTCTCTCCTTATCTCCCGTATCTGTCTCTACCCAATAAATAAATATTCTAAAATAAGTAAATTGAACATATTAACTAATCATACTCAAGTTCAATCTTAAAAAAAATTACAATTAGATCTAGGAGTTACTGGAGGGAAGCGAGAATGGGAATGGGAGGAGAGAACACAGGTGTGTCGATCCAAATGGGTATGACACTAGAATTTTGGTGGTGGGGTGGTGAGATTTAACACACCAAGTGTGAGGCTGTATGCCAGGGAATTTATATTGTATTGTAAAGTAGTGGAAAACCAATAAAGTTTCAGTATAAATTAAATTTAGATAAACTATAACTGTTCCAAATTACCAGCCTATAGGCAAAGGGAGAGGAATATGGTTAGAGATGGGGACAATACATTTTCACAAAACTCAAAACAATAAAATTTCATGTGTGGTTTTAAAAAATAAAAGGTATCATGCGATAAAATGTTTTGTTTGCTGATTTTTAAATAAAGCTTTGAAAAGTAATAATTTCATGGACCAATAAAAATAATCAGTTATAAGGAAATTAATGATGTGAAGAATGTTTTTATGCACTGTGAATTTTATTTTACATTTAATAATTATAAAGAGAAAAATGTGACTAAAATATAAAGTAAATGACAGTGTAAGCTTCTGAAGGTAGAGCTTATCACCAGTTGTAAAAATTAATAAAAAAATATATCTGCACTGTTTTGATGTTGGATAAATGTCTTCTTAACTTTGATGTACTATCAAAGGAGTTTTGCTTATACATATCTTTCTTGGAAGGATTCCTTACAATGCCAAGGGATTTGATTTCTTTATAAGGAAGATAGAATCATATGGAAATCCAAAATATTTTGCTTTCCATCCACATCATGAGATTTTTAAAAAAATATTTATTTTATTTATTTATTCCCTTTTGTTGCCCTTGTTGATCATGAGATTTTTTTTTTACCCACAAATTACCAGTAACTCCTGTAACTTACTTTGTCTGAAGAAAGACTACATTTTTTTTTAATTTAACAATACAACCCCCACTATGTCATTCATCATCTTTCATGGACCTGTATTCTCCCCACCCACCCACCCACCCCAGAGTCTTTTACTTTGGTGTAAGACTCCAATTTCATTTCAGGTTCGACTTGTGTTTTCTTTTCTGAACTTCTTTTCAACTTCTTCCTGAGAGTGAGATCATCCCATATTCATCCTTATGTTTCTGGCTTAATTCACTTAACATGAATTTTTCAAGGTCCATCCAAGATCGGCTGAAAACGGTGAAGTCACCATTTTTTACAGCTGAGTAGTATTCCATTGTGTATATAGACCACAACTTGCTCAGCCACTCATCTGTTGTTGGACACCTGGGTTGCTTCCAGGTTTTGGCTATTACAAATTGTGCTGCCAAGAACATATGTGTACACAGATCTTTTTGGATGGATGTGTTGGGTTCCTTAGGATATATCCCCAGGAGAGGAATTGCAGGGTCATAGGGTAGGTCCATTTCTAGCCTTCTGAGAGTTCTCCAGACTGTTCTCCACAGAGGTTGGACCAATTTACATTCCCACCAGCAGTGCAGGAGGGTTCCTTTGACCCCACACCCTCTCCAGCATTTGCCGCTGTTACCTTTTCTGATGTATGACATTCTCACAGGAGTGAAGTGATATCTCATTGTTGTCTTTATTTGCATTTCTCTGACAATCAGAGACTTGGAGCATTTTTTCATGTGTTTCTCGGCCTTTTGGATCTCTTATGTGGTGAATATTCTGTCCAAGTCCTCCCCCCATTTTTGGACTGGGTTATTTGTTGTCTTGTTATTGAGTCTGGCAAGTTCTTTATATATGTTGGTTATTAAACTCTTTTCTTATGTATGGCATGTAAAGATCTTCTCCCATTCTGTGAGGGGTCTCTTGGTTTAGGTAGTGGTTTCTTTTGCTGTGAAGAAGCTTTTTAATTTGATGTAGTCCCATAGGTTTATACTTGCCTTAGTCTTCCTTATAATTGGATTCGTTTCATTGAAAATGTCTTTAAAATTTATGCGGAAAAAAGTTCTGCCAATATTTTCCTCTAAGTATCTGATAGTTTCTGGTCTAACATCCAAGTCCTTGATCCACTTGGAATTTACTTGTGTATTTGGTGAAATACAGTGATTCAGTTTCATTCTTCTGCATGTTTCAACCCATTGTTTCCAACACCATTTGTTGAAGAGACTCTGCTTTCTCCATGTAATACTCTGGGCCCCTTTGTCAAAGATTAGATGTCCATAGGTATGGGGCCTCATTTCTGGGCTCTCAATTCTATTCCACTGGTCAGTGTGTCTGTTCATGTTCCAGTACCAAGCAGTTTTGATGACAATGGCCCTATAATACAGTTTGAGATCTGGGAGTGTGATGCCTCCGGTTCTATTCTTTTTTCTCAAGATTGTTTTGGCAATTCTAGGTCTTTTCTGGTTCCAGATAAACATTTGTAGCATTTTTTCTATTCTCCTAAAAAATGTGCTTGGGATCTTGATGGGGATAGCATTCAATTTGTAGATGGCTCTGGGTAATATATTCATTTTGATGATGTTAATTCTTCCAACCCATGAACATGGAATATCTTTCCACTTCCTTGTGTCTTTTTCAATTTCTTTGAGTAGTGACTCATAATTTTCAGTATACAAATCTTTCACTTCTTTGGTTAGGTTTACTCCTAGATATTTTATAGTTTTTGTTGCTATAGAAAAAGGAACTGATTTCTGGATTTCAATTTCTTCTAACTTAGTGTTTGCATAGAGGAATGCCACTGACTTTTGAATGTTAATTTTATAGCCTGACACATTACTGTATTGCCTGTTGATTTCCAAAAGCTTCTTGCTGGATTCCTTAGGTTTTTCCATGTATACTATCATGTCATCTGCAAATAAGGAGAGTTTGACTTCTTCTCTTCTGTTGTTAAAATTTGGAGGCTCTAGCCGGGCTGGCTTGCTTCACGGTGGGTAACAGAGACGCGGAGACAACGGCTGGGCAGGGAAGCTGTATTTCTTTATTCAGGAACAACGATTCATAAACTAAGACAAACTAATCACCAAACAGAACTCTGCTGTCTCTTTGCGGCGGCACAAACACTCTCTCTTACTCTTGAACTCAGGAACTCTCCAACTCTGGAACTCTGGAACTCTTGTACTGGGGAACCCTCTGAAACTCTTCCACTGTGGAACTCTCTCTTACTCTGTAACCCTGAAACTCTCGAACTCAGGAACTCTCTGACTCAGGAACCCTCTCTCGGGGTTCCTTGGGGCGGGGCCAAGCAGGCCCACGAAATTAACAAGACTGATCCAATTCTCTTGGCGGGGGAGGGCTAGAACAAACCAATGTAAAGCATACGACACTCTTCCAATCTGTATGCCTTTAATTCCTTGCTCCTGCCTGATTGCTATGGCAAGAACTTCCAACACTATGTTGAATAGTAATGGTGATAGTGGGCAGCCCTGTCTAGTACCTGATCTGAGGGGAAATGCTTCCAGTTTTTCACCATTGAGTATGATGTTGGCTGTAGGTTTGCTATATATAGACTCCACTATCTTCAGGAATTTTCCATCTATTCCCATTTTTTGTAGTGTTTTGATCATAAAGGGATGTTGTATTTTGTCAAAGGCTTTCTCTGTATCTATTGATATGACCATGTGGTTTTTGGTCTTGCTTTTGTTGATGTGGTGGAAAGACTACATTGAACACTGACAGTTAACAGGCAGTTCTCACAGTATACTTGTGTCTATTAGTCATGGCTCAAGGTGAGAATCTAGTAGTGCAAGACCAGCTGAGGTCACTCAAAAGTGCACTCTCTTTCTCTTTTACCTCCCTCAGGAAAACACTTGACCCATTTATAGTTGTACCAAAAGAACATAAATACTTCAAAGTAAACATAACAAAGGAAGTTAAAGACCTTTACAATGAAAACTATAAAATAGTATTAAAGGAAATAAAAGAAGAAACAAAAACAAATGGAAGTACAGTTCATGTTCATGGGTTAGAAAACTAAGTATTATTCATCAAAATGACCATCTCACCTAAAGAACTTTATAGATTCCATGCACTCCCAATTAAATCACAATGTCTTTCTCTAAGAAAACAGAAGAAGTAATTCTAAAATTTGTATGGTGGTCTGGGAGGTGGCACTGTGGATAAAGCACTGGACTCTCAAGCATGAGTTCCTGAGTTCAATCCCCAGCAGCACATGTACCAGAGTGATGTCTGGTTCTTTCTCTCTCTTCCTATCCCTCTCACTGATAAATAAATAAAATATTTAAAAATAAAATTTATATAGAATAACAAAAGGGCAGATATGGACAAAGTAATCCTGAGAGAATAAAAATAGAGTTATTGTGGTCCCTGACTTCAAAATAAACTACAAAGCAATATTACTTTTTTAAAAAGATATTTCATCTTTATTTATTTATTTATTTATTTATTTATTATTGGATAGAAAAATAGAGAAATTGAGAGGGGAGGAGAACCTAGAAAGGGAGAGAGTTCAAGGGATAGATAGCATAATGGTTATGCAAAGAGACTCTCATGCTTGAAGCTCCAAAGTCTCAGGTTCAGTCCCCTCCTACCACCATAAGCCAGAGTTGAGCAGTACTCTGGTAAGAAAGAAAGAAAGAAAGAAAGAAAGAAAGAAAGAAAGAAAGAAAGAAAGAAAGAGAAACAACTGTAGCCCTACTTCATCACTTGTGAAGCTTCAACCCTGTAAGTGGGGACCAGGGACTTGAACCTGGGTCTATGTGCACTTAACCAGGTGCACCACCACCTGTCCTCTCAAAGCAATATTACTTTAAGAGGTGTGATAGTGGAGTAGAAAACAGCACACAGACTAATGAAATATAATAGAGAATCCAGAAACATACCCATACATCTGTTGATAATATATGACAAAAGACCCAAAATTATACAGAGGGGAAAATAAAGCAAACCTCTTCAACAAATGTTGGGAAAACTGAACATGAGAAAGAAAAGAAGGAAGAAAAAAGAACAAAAGAAAGAAAGAGAGAAGGAAACATCATTTAACACCAAAAAAAAAAAAAAACTAAACTCAAAGTGGGTTAAAGACTTGGGTGTTACCATTGGGAACATCATCATAAACACTTTTGTGTATTTCTTCAAGGCTGTACCCTCACTGTGAACTAGCAATGGTAGGGACTGCCCCATTCTCCAAAAGGAGGTTGGGTTATTGTACTCTTCCACTTGAGGCAGACTGGTTCTCAAATTAGTGCAGCCTAGAATGTTCCCAGCTGTGCTGATGGACTGTGAGCTCAGTCTGACAGAGACTCAGAGGTTGTACAGGCTCTGGTGATAAATATGAATAGATATGAGCCTCAGATTAGACTGATGTGGTAAACAGTTAATTGCATTTATATATTTTCTTCAAGTTTGTGAGCAACTGTCTACTCTAACCCCTTATTCTTAGTTCTAATCTCAACTCTGCCACCATTTTCCCAGACAGTATATATATTTTTCCAGACAATATTTCTAGTCTACTCTAGAATAGCTATCTTTGTTAGCTATCAAGCTCAAGCAAAGATTACTAAAGACATGGACTCCTAGGAACATACCTAAAACAAACCACCTGGCTTCCTTCCACCCTAAGATCCCTGCTTCCACATCCTCTATTCCATTTTATGGTTCCTTTTTATTAAACATTTTGTAATGCTTTATATCTTACTGACTTTAAGCCACCAAGTTGCAGATGCTACTATGATTCCATCCTGACTTCCCTAGGCAGATGACCTCACTAATGCTTTCTGGAACCTCACCCTTCCAGAGCCCAACCCCACAGAGGAAAAGATAAAAACAAGCTGGGGATATGGTTTGATCTACCAGTGTCCACATCCAGTGGAGAAGAAATTACAGAAGCCAGAACTCTGCCGACCTTGTGCACCCTAAAACGAACTTTGGTCCATACTCCCAAATGGGGAATAAATCAGAGGACTCTGTTCTCTCCATTCTACCAGGATCCAAAACGTTTGTCACCGGGAATCTTGTTATACCATCAATGAAAGGAAAGCAAATACGCAAAACACCAGAGGGAGCCAGGCACTGTTTCTCTTATCTGAGAGAGAAGAGGAAAAAGAAAGACAACTGGAAGTAGTTATAGGTATAGGAGTGACTTAGAAAGGAAGTGAAGACAGGACTGTTGAAAGTATATGAAGGAAACAACTATGTGTGTGTGTGTGTGTGTGTGTGTGTGTGCGTGTGTGTAGATAGAGATAGATAATTATAGAATCAGCCTTGGTGACCTTGGGAGAACTACTGCAGTTTCAAATAGAAGGGATGGGGGACACAACACTCTGGTGGTGGGGTTTGTATGAAATGATACACCTATTATGTCACAGTTTTGTAAGTTAATATTAAATCAATAATAAAAAAATTAAAAGACTTGTTAGAGGCTGTTGGGTGGCAGTACAGTGGGTTAACTCAAGTGGCGCAAAACACAAGGACCGGGGTAAGGACCCAGGTTCAAGCCCCGGCTCCCCATCTGCAGGGGGATCACTTCACAGTGGCAAAAGCAGGTCTGCAGGTGTCTATCTTTCTCTCTCCCTCTCTGTCTTCCCATCCTCTCTCCATTTCTCTGTCCTATCCAACAACGAGGGCATCAATAACAAAACTAATGATAACTACAACAAGTACAACAACAATGAAACAACAAGGGCAACAAAAGGGGGAAAAAGCGAATGAAGAAAAGACTTGTTAGAGCTGAAACTATGAAATAGAATAAAGAAAACATAAGTGCTATGGAATGTGTGTGTGTGTGTGTGTGTGTGTGTGTGTGTAGCTGTGGCCTTGTGCATGTAGTTTTACATCCCCTCCCCCCCAGTGCACTGTTAAGCGCTAGCTTATGGTGGTGCTGGGTAGGACCTGTTCGCATAACTATTATGCTATGTCCTCAGCCTGGTAATTTACGTGGACATGTTAAATGCAATCAGTAGGTGGATAGTGGGGGGCACTTAAAAATGTTTCTTTCATGTCCTAGTTGCAACTTTTTCTTCCTAGCAAAACAACACTGTGGACTAACTACTACACTACAGCACTGCTCACTGCTGAGAAAGTCAAACATCACTTTTGATGCAAGTGGGGAAATCATAGCTATAGCCTAAATAACATAATTTAAATCTTCATTACTCATGGGCTTAAATCAGACTTGCAATGGTTTTACATTCTGTCCTTGGATAACAATCTTTATTAATTCCAGGAATGCCGATGCTCTGTTTGAACACAGCTTTTTAACAGTTGAGAGGTCCTCAGAGGACTTTTGAGGGAGGAGAGTGGAAGCTAGGTATGTAGGTGTGGCAGGCTCAGAGATAACGGCTTAGTAAGGCAAGTCAAGAGAAGAGAAAGTGAGAAGGCAAGGCAAACTCTTAACACATTCTATGTTTTCTTAGTCCTAAAACTTGGGTGTGGCTAGAGACTCTCTAAGGGAGTATGTGAGTGTGCATGCTGTGGAAGGAGGGGAAACCTGACCTACCAGAAAGAACAAACTCTGATTATCATCAAATTCAGTAAGCTCCCAGGTATTACTCAAATAGTGTAATTTTTGACCAACTCCAAAACTATGCACCAAAGATTCTCAGTCACTTAAAAAAAAAAGTCCCCATTTGAAGGGCTTTTGCTTTTTTTTTTTTTTTTTTTGTCTCCTGGCTTATTGCTGGAGATCAGTGCCAGCACTATGAATCCACTGCTCCTTGAGATAATCTTTTTTCCATTGTTGTTGTTGCTGTTATTATTGTTGTTGTTGGAATGGACAGAGAAATTGAGAGAAAGATAGACACATGCAGACCTGCTTCACCACTTGTGAAGCTTCCCCCTGCAGGTGGGGAGCCAAGGGCTCGAACCAGGATCCTTGCGCAGGTCCTTGTGCTTCATACTAGGTGTGCTTAACCCGATGTGCCACTGTCCAGCCCCTGCTTGTTTGTTTTTAACTACACTCTTGTTAATTTGATTACATAAGCACTCTGCATTATATATAAATACATTTAAATTTTGCTGAAAGGCACTCAAAACTGTTAGTAAAATATCACTTGGAAGCACTAATACTTTTGAGTTGAGCAGAGGAGTTGGAAAATTCAGGTACATGTCTGCCAGGACAAAGGTACAAGATGCCACCTGGTTTACTCTCTAACTCCAAGCTTTATGTTCACGTTTCCCTCTGTTTGCCAAAACCAACAAGCCAAGTGCTTATTATGTACATTATATGATCTAGGGTTTTGTTGATGTCTCTTGAAAATATAAAAAAGAAGGCGGAATGATTGTTTCAGGGCTTTTCCAACTTCTAATCTAGTCTAATTGAGGCCCTGACTCTTGGACATTGAGTCACTTTTCTGGGGTTCTTTAAATAGATCCCTACTAGAATCAGTGGAAGTGAGGGATAAACTGTGGTATAAAACTTCCTTTGTGGTTGCCTCAAAAGACATCACAAGGAGTTAAAAAAAAATTGGGGGAGACCAGGTGGTAGCTCATCGGGTTAAGCACACATGGCACGAAGCACAAGGACCAGCGTAAGGATCCCAGTTCGAGTCCCCCCCACACCACCTGCAGGGGAGTTGCTTCACGAGCAGTGAAGCAGGTCTGCAGGTGTCTGTCTTTCTCTCCCTGCTCTGTCTTCCCCTTCTCTCTCCATTTCTCTCTGTCCTGTCCAACAACAATGACAGCAATAATAACAGCAACAACAATAAACAGCAAGGGTAACAAAAAATAGCCTCCAGGAGCAGTGGATTTGTAGTGCAAGCATCGACCCCAGCAATAACTCTGAAGGCAAAAAAAAAAAAAAAGGGAAAAAGAAAAAATAAAAAAGAAAGAAAAGAATAATTTTAAAGCCCATTGCCATTACTCTGAAAACTGTCATAACACCACTCAAATAAGTAAATAAATAAGGAAATATCCAATATAAAAAGCTAATAAATATCTGAAAAAAATATCAGACTGATAATATCTCACACCTACAGACTAATTTTTGACAAGAGGAAAGAGAGCTTTTTCAATTAATGGTGTTGGGAAAATTAAATTGAAATGTACAGAAGAATGAAACAGGACCACCATATATTACTATGCACAAAAGTGAACTCCAAATGGATCAAAGACGTGGGACATTAGACGAGAAAACATCAAATGCATAGAGGAAAACATTGGCAGAACACTTTTGCTTCAGAAATACCTTTGAAGAACTAAGTTGAACAGCAAAGAAACAAAGATAAAAATAAAACAATGGGATTACAGTGAAATGAAAAATATATGCATAGCTAAAGTAACCATCATCAAGACAGAACGACACTCTACAGAATGGCAGCTACCTCAGTTTAAAAAAAGGTGGGGCTAATAATCAAAATAAAGAAATCACTAAATTCAACAACAAAAAACAAACCTCATTAATAGATGTGGAAAGGACATGGTCACAATCTTAACCAAAGAAAATATCCAGAAAGCCAACTAATATGAGTAAATAGTCAAGCTAACTATCAGATATAGACACTAAAAGATAACAATGAGATACTACTTTACATGTGGAGAATGTTATGTGTTAGGAAGGACAGGAAAAATCAGTGATACTGAAGTTGTGGGAGAGAAAAAAGAAACACTTCTACACTACTAATGAGAATGTAAATTTATCCAGCCCTTATGGAAGGCAGTTTGGAGATTCCTGAGAACAGTGGAAATGGCCCGATCCTATCATGTAGCAATCCCTTCCCTAGGGATCTATCTAAAGACAGAAACACTGTTCAAACATCTATTCAAACACCTATGTTTATAGCAGCACAAATTATAACAGTTCAAACTTGGAAACAACTCAGATGTTCGACTACATGAGTAGCTAAAAAAGTTGTGTTATTCATAAAGAATGGTATATTATACAGACATACTAAGCAGACTAGACGTCTAGCCTTTAGATTCTGACTGTGACCTCTGACCATCGCTACATCTTTGAACTCCCATTTCCATACTCTTTAAAAGAATGACAAAAGAATATAATTCTGTGATGTGGGCTTTCTTTCTTTCTTTCTTTCTTTCTTTCTTTCTTTCTTTCTTCCCTTTCTTTCTTTCTCCCTTTCTTTCTTTCTTTCTTTCTCTCTTTCTTTTTTTCTTTCTTTCTTACCTCCAGGGTTATTGCTGGGGCTTGGTGCCTGCACTACCAACCCACTGCTCCTGGTGGCCATTTTTTCCATTTTGTTTCACTTGTTACCCATGTTGTGGTCGTTATTATTATTGTTGTTGTTGTCATTGCTGTTGTTGTTGGATAGAACAGAGAGAAATCGAGAGAGGAGGGAGGGGAGAGTAAGATAGACACCTGCAGACCTGCTTCACTGCCCTTGAAGCGGCCTCCCTGCAGGTCAGGGTTGAAAACCGGGATCCTTACACCATTCTTTGCGTTTAGCGCAGTGTGCACTTAACCCGCAGCGCTACCGCCCTACCCCCTGTAATCTTGTTTTTAAGAGGATGTTGCTCATAACAGAATGAAGAGAAACTTGGGAAGGAGGAAAGGTAAAGGAGAAGAGGAGAGAAGAAGGCAGATAGACTGTCTCAGATGTGATCTAGTTTCAAGCTTCTTCAATGAGAGGCCCGCGGTTTATTTATGTTTTTTATTGTTGTTGTTGTAGTTATTATTGTTGTCATCGTTGTTAGATAGGACAGAGAGAAATGGAGAGAGGAGGGGAAGACAGAGAGGGGGAGAGAAAGATAGACACCTGCAGACTTGCTTCACCGCCTGTGAAGCGACTTCCCTGCATGTGGGGAGCTGGGGGCTCGAACCGGGATCCTTACGCTGGTCGTTGTCCTTTGCACCACGGTTAACCCAATGAGCTACTGCCCAACTCCCCAAGCATAAAAAATTACAAACAAAACAACAGAAACAGGGAGAAAGGGAAAGACCCCACAACACCAACGCTTCCCCTGCCCTGTGTGGTAGGGACCAGGCTGAAACCTGGGTCGTGTGCATGACAAAGCAGGTACCTTACTGTCCTGAAGAATATTTTCCGACCTTGTTCCTGCAGGACTCTGACCATCCATCCCTACTCTTTCCCAGAGTCTAGTTATTATCACTATCTTGCAGAGTACACAGAGATTACTCTTCCATGTAATGCTAACTATCTGCTTTTCCACAATCACTCCTAAGTGCCTTGGTAACATTGAAATCAAGCATAATTTTAGAGTGAGAAGTCTTGAAATCATCATCAAATCTGCCAGTCCTTTGGGCCGTAGGGCTGTAGTGTTTGAAGATAGTCCAAGGGTGGCATGTGTCTTCTCAGGTAATGAAAGTTACATGGGAGGCGGGACTATGACTTCCAGCTTGCATGATAGCTAAGTTAGCGCTTGGCAAATAGAATATCCCATTCATTCTCCTCCTCTGCACTTCTGATATCACTGAAGATCTCAGTACCCTCTTTGTCTGAGCTACATTTATTGTCAATGAAAACCTGAAAGTCCTATTCACAAATACAAATTATTTTTTGCATTTATACTTACAGAAAAAAGTAAATATTTTTACAGTTAATGTTATTATTTAGATTTATTTCATAATTGTTATTATTATTATTTAAAATCAGGCACTGGCATGTCCACTCATATAGTTCATTATTTTTACCTGTTAATATCTACTTGAATTTTGATACAGTGACACATAAATATATTAGTCTTTTTGGTTTTATATCCAGAAGCTTGTTATGCACATATTTATTTAAGATTTTAAAATTTATTTTTATTTGATAGAAAAAGAGTTTATTAGGATAGGGTCAAGTACAAAGTTTTATTATAAGCCAACAGATTGCCCCTCTCTGACTCCCCTCCAACTGCTAATAAGGGCCCTTTAAGTATATGCATTCAACCATTAATCTGCTTCATTGCATTAGCTCAACCCTATTTCTTTCATTTTATTTTATTTATTTATTAATGAGAAAGATAGCAGGAGAGGGAAAGAACCATACATCACTCTGGTGCATGTGCTGCTGGGGATTGAACTCAGGATCTCATGTTTGAGAGTCCAATGCTTTATCCACTGTGCCACCTCCCGGACCACCTCCATCATATTTCTTAATCATCTCCAATGATATCATGAAGGAATTAAACAATGTCCCACTGAAGTCTATGTACATTTTGTCTATTGCATTTCTTTGAACTATTTCTCCCACTATGTTTTAATTTAACTAAAAGTAATGTGACAGAATGCAGTTTGACTAAGAAGAGAATTTCATTTAAAAAAATCTAGTATGCTAGCTGGTGTGCTGCACACCATCTCTTGGAACTTAGATAAACTTTCCAGATTTCCACTCCATGCTCATTAACTGTCTTGTATGAGGAATATCTTCATTTCATTTTTTTAATATAAATCTTGTTTTGTCATTTCCAGAGCTTCACTGCTCATGGAAGGCTTTTTAAAAATTATAACTAAATAAAAGAACACAATAGAAACAGAGGAAGAAAAGGAAAGACACCACAGCACCAAAGCTTCACCTCCTCTTCCTCCTCTATACATCCAGGGCCATCCTATAGCCTATTGAGCAAAAGTTGGCATAAAGTAGCTATCATCATTGACAGCTCTAACAAAAGTAAGTAGTCAGAAGGAAGTTGAAGGTCTAGCAATGAATATGCCTTCTTAGTCACAGACCCACAAAGTATTATTGCTAGTCTCCATCTGGAATCTTCCACCATGAGCATACAGCTAACTTCCTAGGTATAAGGGACCTCAGTTGTAACCCTGAGAACTCCTATCGCTACTTTAAAGATAGAAGTTGCAAGAGAATAGGAGAATTATTACCTCCTATGTAATTCTAATTTATGTTGAACAATTCACAACTCATTGTCAGTCTTGTTCCATCTATTCTCTCCTACACCACCCACCCCAGATTTTGCAAAATCCAAGACATCATTTTTATGTGTAAATAAGTCAGTTTTTACTTCTTACAAACAAACAGGAATTGGTTTTAGCATTTACATTTTTACCTCAGTGCCAATTTTTGGTCACTACCTGGATTTCATCCCTACAGAATGACATCTTCTAGATAGAAACAGAGATAGACAGAAAGAGGAAAAGACAACACAGCACTACAGCCACCTCCAAAGTAAGGGAGCTGCCCTTGAACCTGGGTCATGTAAATGGCAACACAGGCACACTATACAGGTGAGCTACTTTATCAGTCCCCTTGCTCATATACACGACAAAAACAGGCACACTGTCCAGGTAAGCTATTTTGCCAGCCACTTTGGGCTCCATTTTTGATGGGTATTCAAATAATTAAATTCAAAATGTTTCAGTGTGATAACTATCTAACATCCATTTAAAAAGATAATTTTGTAATGAACCACATGCAAAATACTTTTTACCAAGTAAGAGAAGACTTTTTTCACATCTGAAATCATGGCAAATTTTTCAACTGATGATAGTTTAACTGAAAATACTATTTTTGTTTCATACCCACATATAACCTAATGGACACTAGAGCCTAGTGTCTTAGAAGGGAAGAAATATAATATTGGGTATGACAAATGGACACACACACATCTAAAGATATGCATTTATAAGCCTGGTTACCCATTTGCCTATATCATTTATGTGAACAAGAAATGAAAATACATATGTTCTGAGAAAACAAAGCAAGTATTTATAAACACTCAAAGATGCAACCTGGAAAGTTTGAAAAGTGCTTAAAAAAAAAGGTACTTTATCCCAGTAGGAACAGAAGCATATATAAAAGAGTATGAAACTTAAAATTTTCAAGATAAAGTTGTCTCCCCTTTAATAATGTTTCATAATCAAAATCCCCCTGGCCTTATTAGCTCTGTTGTCCATTTATCACTAAAGTTTGCAGGAATTCTTTCCATGGAGGTAACAGAATGGCCTGGTGTGGTGTGGTAATCATGACAAGAGAGGTAAGTGGGAGCATGTGGTGCCCTCAAGGGTCTGGAAACACACATAATTTAGTCAGATGTGAAACATCTGGTGCATCTATGTGACTGCACTTTCTCTGTATTAGCTAGTGTGACAGGCAAGCACATCTGATGGGTATTTTTAGATCTGCATGTTTAAGAAAAAATTTAAAAGCCTAATGTAATAAGATAGCATAAGATCTAGGATTAGCTGTATGACTTTCGGATAATCCACCAAGAATTGTCCAAATCTCAGCATCCTAATATTAAAATAGCACAGACTAAGGATTATATTAGAAGGGTACTTTTATGAAAGATTGTAACTTTTTTTTTCTTTCATTGATGTATCTCCAGTATCTGGAGCAGTATCTGACATGTGTTAGGTACTCAAATGATGCCAAAAGGATGACTGAGTGGATGGGAGAACTGTAATTCTTTTATTTATTTATTTATTTATTTGGGGAATTAATGTTTTACATTCAACAGTAAATACAGTAGTTTGTACAAGCATAACATTCCCCAGTTTCCCATATAACAATACAACCCCCAGCAGGTCCTCTGTCATCCTTCTTGGACCTGTATTCTCTCCACCCACCCAGCCCAGAGTCTTTTACTTTGGTGCGATACGCCAATTCCATTTCAGGATCTACTTGTGTTTTGTTTTCTGATCTTGTTTTTCAACTTCTGCCTGAGAGTGAGATCACCCCATATTCATCCTTCTGTTTCTGACTTATTTCACTTAACATGAATTTTTCAAGGTCCATCCAAGATCCAAGATCGGCTGAATATAGTGAAGTCACCATTTTTAACAGCTGAGTAGTATTCCATTGTGTATATAGACCACAACTTGCTCAGCCACTCATCTGTTGTTGGACACCTGGGATGCTTCTAGGTTTTGGCTATTAAAAATTATGCTGCCAAGAACATATGTGTACACAGATCTTTTTGGATGGATGTGTTGGGTTCCTTAGGATATATCCCCAGGAGAGGAATTGTAGGGTGATAGGGCAGGTCCATTTCTAGCCTTCTGAGAGTTCTCCAGACTGTTCTCCACAGAGGTTGGACCAATTTACATTCCCACCAGCATTGTAGGAGGGTTCCTTTGACCTCACACCATCTCCAGTATCTGCTGCTGTTACCTTTTCTGATATATGACATTCTCACAGGAGTGAAGTGGTATCTCATTGTTGTCTTTATTTGCATTTCTCTGACAATCAGAGACTTGGAGCATTTTTTCATGTGTTTCTCGGCCTTTTGGATCTCTTCTGTGGTGAATATTCTGTCCATGTCCTCCCCCCATTTTTGGATGGGTTTTTTTGTTGTCTTGTTGTTGAGTTTGGCAAGCTCTTTATATATGTTGGTTATTAAACTCTTATCTGATGTATGGCATGTAAAGATCTTCTCCCATTCTGTGAGGGGTCTCTTGGTTTGGGTAGTGGTTTCTTTTGCTGTGAAGAAGCTTTTTAATTTGATGTAGTCCCATAGGCTTATACTTGCCTTAGTCTTCTTTGTAATTGAATTCGTTTCATTGAAGATGTCTTTGAAATTTATGCGGAAAAGAGTTCTGCCAATATTTTCCTCTAAGTATCTGATAGTTTCTGGTCTAACATCCAAGTCCTTGATCCACTTGGAATTTACTTGTGTATTTGGTGAAATACAGTGGTTCAGTTTCATTCTTCTGCATGTTTCAACTCATTGTTTCCAACACCATTTGCTGCAGAGACTCTGCTTTCCCCATTAATAGTCTGGGCACCTTTGTCAAAGATTAGATGTCCATAAGTATGGGAGCTCACTTCTGGGCTCTCAATTCTATTACACTGGCCAGTGTGTCTATTCATGTTCCAGTACGAAGCAGTTTTGATGACAATGGCCCTGTAATACAATTGGAGATCTGGGAGTGTGATGCTTCCGGTTCTGTTATTTTTTCTCAAGATTGTTTTGGCAATTCTAGGTCTTTTCTGGTTCCAGATAAACATTTGTAGCATTTGTTCTATTCTCCTAAAACACGTGCTTGGGATCTTGATGGGGATAGCATTAAATTTGTATATGGCTCTGGGTAGTATATTCATTTTGATGATGTTAATTCTTCCAACCCATGAACATGGAATATCTTTCCACTTCTTTGTGTCTTTTTCAATTTCCTTGAGTAGTGACTCATAGTATACAAGTCTTTCACTTCTTTGGTTAGGTTTACTCCTAGATATTTTATTGTTTTTGTTAATATAGTAAAAGGAACTGATTTCTGGATTTCAATTTCTTCTAACTTAGTGTTTGCATAGAGGAATGTCACTGATTTTTTAATATTAATTTTATAGCCTGACATCTTACTGTATTATCCGATGATTTCCAAAAGCTTCTTGCTGGATTCCTTAGGTTTTTTGTGTATACTATCATGTCATCTGAAAATAGGGAGACTTTGACTTCTTCTCTTCCAGTCTGTATCCCTTTAATTCCTTGCTCCTGCCTGATTGCTATGGCAAGAACTTCCAACAATATGTTGAATACTAACGGTGATAGTGGGCAGCCCTGTTTAGTACCTGATCTGAGTGGAAATGCTTCCAGTTTTTCACCATTGAGTATGATGTTGGCTGTAGGTTTGCTATACATAGACTCCACTATCTTCAGGAATTTTCCATCTATTCCCATTTTTTGTAGTGTTTTGATCATAAAGGGATGTTGTATTTTGTCAAAGGCTTTCTCTGCATCTATTGATACTACCATGTGGTTTTTGGTCTTGCTTTTGTTGATGTAGTGGATCACATTGATTGATTTACGTATATTAAACCAACCTTGCATGTCTGGGATAAACCCCTCTTGGTCATTATGAACAATCTTTTTAATATACTGCTGTATCCGGTTGGCTAGAATTTTGTTCAATATTTTCGCATCTATATTCATCAGTGATATTGGTCTGTAGTTTTCTTTTTTGGTTGTGTCCCTGTCTGCTTTTGGTATCAAAGTGATGTTGGCTTCATAGAAGCTGGCAAGGAGTACTCCAGTGTCTTCAATCTTCTGGAAGACTTTTTAAAGTAGAGGTATTAGTTTTTCTTTGAAGGTTTTGTAGAATTCATTTGTAAAACCATCTGGTCCAGGACTTTTATTTTTGGGGAGATTTTTGATAACTGTTTCAATTTCATTAGCTGTGATTGGTCTGTTCATGTTATCTACTTCCTCTTTACTTAGTTTTGGAAGTTGGTAGGTATTTAGGAAGTCTTCCATTTCTTCCAGGTTCTCTAGCTTGGTGGCATATAGTTGTTCACAGAAGCTTCGTGTGATATGTTGAATTTCTGTGGTGTCTGTTGTGATATCTCCTCTTCCATTTAGTATCTGATTTATTTGGGTCTTCTCTCTTTTTTGTTTTGTGAGTCTGGCAAAAGGTTTGTCGATTTTGTTCACTCTTTTGAAGAACCAACATTTACTTTCATTGATCTTTTGTATGGTTTTCTTATTCTCAATGTTATTTATTTCTGCCCTAACTTTAGTGATTTCTGTCCATCTGGTTGCTTTAGGGTTCCTTTGTTCTTCTTCTTTTAGGTGTTTAAGATGTGCAATCAGACTGTTTATTTGTGCTTTTTCTTGTTTCCTAGTGTGAGCTTGTATAGTTATGAACTTCCCTCTCAGTACTGCCTTAGCTGTGTCCCAAATATTTTGATAGCTTGTGTCTTCATTTTCATTGAACTCTCGAAACATTTTGATTTCTTCCTTGATTTCCTCTTTGACCCAGAGGTTGTTAAGTAGTATACTGTTGAGCTTCCACATTTTGGGACTGTTAATAATCTTTTGTTGATTGTTAAGTGTTAGTTTAATTCCACTGTGGTCTGAGAAGATGCTTGGGATGATTTCAATGCTCTTGAATTTGCTGATGCTGTCTTTGTGGCCTAACATATAGTCTATCTTTCAGAATGACCCATATGGATTTGAGTAAAATGTGTATTCCAGTTTCTTGGAATGAATGACTCTGAAAATGTCCAATAGTTCTAGTTTATCTATCTCTTCATTTAGCTCCCTTATATCTTTATTGATTTTCTGCCTAGATGATCTGTCAAGTTGAGAGAGTGGGGTGCTGAAATCCCCTACTATGACTGTGTTGCTGTTAAAATATTGCTGTAGCTCTTTTAGAAGATGTTTGATGTATTTAGATGGCTTCTCATTGGGTGCATAAATGTTAATAATTGTTAAGTCCTCTTGATTGACTGATCCTCTGAGCATTAAGTAGTGTCCATTCCTATCTTTTTTAATCTTATCAATTTTAAAGTCTATCATGTCAGATATGAGAATTGCTGTTCCTGCCCTTTTTTGTGGGCCATTGGCTTGTATGATAGTTTTCCATCCTTTCACTTTAAGTCTGTGTTTGTCTTGTTGAGTTAGGTGGGTTTCCTGTAGATAGCATATTGTTGGGTTGTATTTTCTGATCCATCTTCCTATTCTGTGTCTTTTAATAGGTGAATTCAGGCCGTTGACATTTATTGATATCAAAGATTGAAGATATTTTAATGCCATTCTTGTAGAGTTTTAGAGTGTTCTGATATATGTCCTATTTATGGTGGTCTGATTGTTTATAGAAGACCTTTCAGAACTTCTTTCAGGGCAAGCTTGGTGATAGTTGATTCTTTCAACTGTTGGTTGTCTGAGAAGGTTTTGATTACTCCATCTAGTCTGAATGAAAGTCTAGCAGGATATAGTATTCTTGGTTGAAAGCCTTTCTCATTGAGCACTCGATAGATATCTTTCCATTCTCTTCTGGCCCGTAGTGTTTGTATGGAGAAGTCTGCTGCTAATCTTATGGGTTTTCCTTTGTAGGTGACTCTTTGTTTTTCTCTTGCAGCCTTCAGGATTCTTTATCCTTATTCCTTTCCATTCTAAGTATGGTGTGTCTTGGTGTCTTTAAGTCTGGGTTAATTCTGTTTGGGACCCTCTGGGCTTCTTGAATCTTTATGTCCTTGATGTTGTCTAGACTAGAGAAGTTTTCAGCTATTATTGCCTGAAGAATGCTTTCTTCCTCTCCCTCTTTTTCTTCCTCTGGTAAGCCAATAATGCATATATTGTTTTTTTGAAGTCATCCCATAGGACTCTCTTGTTGTTTTCAGCATCTCTTAATCTCTTTTTGAGATCCCTTACTTCTTTTTTAGTTGTCTCTAATTCATCCTCAATCTTGCTAACTCTGTCTTCAGCCTCACTGATTCTATTCTCTCTGCCCTCTACTGTTTTCTGGAGTTCATCTATTTTGTTACCCTGTTCTGATACTGTTTTAGCTTGTTCAGCTAGTTCTGTTCTTAGCAATAATTTACTTCTAGTAACCACAGCGGGTTCAAAATGTTCACTAAATGCTGTGTAAACTGAATAGGAAATGTTTTCATCATTTTTCAAACATACATGACTTTTCTGGTTAATAAACATTTTAGTCCATATAATGATTTAGTAGATCATCTCTTTTCAATCACATAATTAATATTTTGGAAATTATTTGACAATAGAAACAAACAGTACATTACACTTAGACTCCATGAGCACCTTAAATGTATCAGCTGATTTACTCTTCGCAAATATGGTAGTCTATCCCTAATTGTTATAAGAGGTAAGGTAATGGAGTTAACACTCCAATCTGAATAAACAAGCTACATGACACCTACTCTTAACCACAGAGCTCTATTGATATTGCCAGTGAGTCTTCTTTCTAGATCAGTATAGTAATTCTTGGTCTAAAATGACTAAATTCATTCAGTCCATAAATGCTATGGTTCTATATAGTAAGTCCTGATTCATATACTGGAGACATTTAAAAAGCAGCAAAAAGGGAGTCGGGCGTTAGTGCAGCTAGTTGAGCGCACATGGCACAAAGCACAATGACCTGAGTAAAGATCCTGGTTCAAGCCCTGGGCTCCCCACATGCTGGGGAGTCACTTCACAAGCGTTGAAGCAGGTCTGCAAGTGTCTATCTTTCTCTCCTCATCTCTGTCTTCCCCTTCTCTCTCCATTTCTTTCTGTCCTATCCAACAACAATGACATCAATAACAACAAATATAACTACAACAATAAAACAAGGGCAACAAAAGGGAACAAATAAATATTTTTAAAAATCTTTGAAAAAAAAAAGCAGCAAAAGGTACATTCAGAGAAATGGTAACCATTTTTCCTTATATCCATGGGTGATATATATACATTCCCCTCCATTTAAAGGTTGGGAAACTATGGCCATTCTATGCCCAGAAATTCTGCAAGAATTCCAAGGGTGAAAAAAAATGTGTAAATTCTACTGTATGGTCTAGTCTCATTTTAGCAATAGTTTCTTAGTTTAGGGACAAGACAGTTCATTTTATACTGTGGTTTATTCCAGGTTCTTGTGGTCAAAGGCAGAACTGACACATTTAGCCCTACAGATTGCTCTGAACCAATTGGGTGGATTGACTATGCCCCTCCCACTTGGGACTCATTAACCCTAAATTATGATACCCACAAGAACCCTCCAGAAAGCTAAAGCTTGGGATTAATTTTATATTTTAGCCTAATGATTCCATCTTCTCTCATCTGAATCAAATCTATAGCTAAGAGTCAGCAAACTTCCAGTTGCTTAAACATTACTTAGCCTCATTACCAGAGGGAAAAAAAGAGGGGGGAGGGAGGGAGGTAGGAAAAATAAAGGAAGCACTTTCTCCAGAAAGGAAAAAAAAAATCCTAGTATACTAGCTAGTAATTACTCCTTTGTTTAAAACCATCCTATTAGGCATTATCTTTCCATCAAAATTAACCAGTACAAAGGAATTGGCAGGACAGGGGAAAAAATAGTATTTTCATCTAGCTCTTGGTAAAAAGAGATAATTTAAATGTTCTTATTACTTACTTAGAGGTATAAAAGTGGTTATTTATGTTTGACCAACACAAAATTAAATGTCTGTTCATTCCTCAACTTGAGAGTCTCTAGCGTATTTTATAGTATTGGATTCGGAGTTTAAAACCTCTTTTCTTAATGTTTCAGCATTTAAAAAATCATGTTAATACTGGCTTGCAGGACAGTTTTTGGCACATTGGTACAATTTCTTATCTCCCCATATTAGATGTCTGCACACCACTACCACCACCTATTTAAGTCTTTCTCCACCATCAGGCACTGGGTACTCAATGCTCTCTCTATCCCTTCCCATCTACTTCTTCTCTAGAGTTCTTTGCTTCACTTAAATCAGATACTCTCTTCAAATCCCACCAGATAAGTAGTACTGATAGTTAGAACATGATCAAAAAACCAATTTTACAGAAAAAGTAGAAATTTGCCTTTGAAAGTCATAGATTGTATCCTTGATGCTAGGTCTGTCCCATATCTTTGACTTGAGAAAGAGCATAGTTAAATCTATTACACACAACAAACTGTGAATGCCTCATGGTAATTTCCACCCAATATAAATGCAGCACAGTGTTATACATTTTCATCAGAGAGAAAATTGCAAAAGGACTGTGCTTTATGGAAAACCCAATGCTGATTTTCTCTTTCTCACTGTGACTCTCAAAAGTTAACAACTGTAAAAACAAATAAAATGTGTCTAACACTAAATCTTTATTTAGTATAGTGCTGTGTGTGACCATAGGCTACACAGAGGAGATAGCCAGAATGAACAGAATTTGAGTGTTAGTTCTACTTCATGACAGAGGCAGTAGAATGGGATGCAAAATTAAGAAATTAGTGCATTTACAGAACTCTCAAGTGGTTTATTGTCTGTTTTTCATTTTGTTTTGGTTTTGGGTTTTTGTTTGTTTGTTTTAGTTTTAGTTTTTACTTATTTGTTTGTCTCTCATGAAAGAATTTGAAATTGATTGGGTCAAAGAACTCTTTTTATTTTTCATCTCTGGATGAAACCAATATCCATTAATATTTGCATAGCACAATTTCCTTTCCTCCTTTCCTGTAGAGAAAACAATTAGACACACCCCTTCCTGTTCTAAGTTGCCAGGCCCTTTTCAGAGTGGTGAGATCAAATTTTGTCACAGAATTAGAAGAGGGATAGGTACTATAGCACCAGGTTTAGACAGTAAAAATTTAAGCTGATCTCTTCAAGAGATCATCAAGAACTGACCTTTTCTGTCTGTCCTGTTGCTAGGACTATGTTGATCTACTCAGTACAGGCTTCTGCATTTTAAAAATTTGTTTCTAAAAGATTCTCTTCCTCTGTACACTTTTTTACCCATGGGGGCCTGCTGATTAGTAGGTCAAGGCTAAGTCTTCAGTGATACTCAGAGGTCTGTGATCATTGCTCTTCATGCATAGTGTAGTTGAGAGCATGAGATTAGGTTCTCATCCAGACTCTGGCACCTTATAACTTTTAGGATTACACTTAATTCAGTTACTTCTGTTTCCTCAAAGGAGAAAATAAAAGATAATAATAGTACAAATGTGTTAAGGTTGTCAGAAGAACTAAAAATCACTCCTGGTAAGTGATTTAGAATGGTGACTAGAGTGTTCTATGCATCTTAACTGATAATGGTGCTGCTTTTAATTAGCCTTTATACGGAGGAGGAGTAGAAATACTCCCTCAATGGGAGTACCAATTAGTATTTTTCAAAAGTGGTCATTTTTGTGTACTCGTGGATAGAGTTAAAACCCATTTTTGTATTTTGTATATTTCTGCTTATACTTTGCTTTTTCTCAATAGCTCTCTCATAGCTTTCTAATTAATTTCCAGTTACTCCTATTAAGTATTACTTATAGGCTACTGACAGACTATGACCCACATAGTCAACGACTGCCACCTCTCCAGATTCAAAGGAGGTCTCGAAACTTTACATCAGGCTCAACCTGACGCTGTTGACTGGCTACGGAAGAAGGGCAAACGCTAGAAGAAGAAGAATAGGGAGTCTGGCGGTAGCGCAGTGGGTTAAGCACACATGGCACGAAGGGCAAGGACCAGAATAAGGATCCCGGTTGGAGCCCCCGGCTCCCCACCTACAGGGTAGTTGCTTCATAGGCGGTGAAGCAGGTCTGTAGGTGTCTTTCTCTCTCCCTCTTTGTCTTCCCCTCCTCTCTTCATTTCTCTCTTCCTTAGCCAACAACGACGACATCAATAACAACAACAGTAATAACTACAACAACAATAAAAAACCAACAAGGGCAACAAAAGGCAAAATAAAATAAATTTTAAAAATTTAAAAAAAGATTAAACTTTTTTTTTAAAAGTATTACTTATAATGTAAAATAATTAAATATTCCTGCTGTTCAGCAGTTTATTAAAAGAATGCAGGCACCCAAATAGCTAATGAAATATTTTAACAAATATACTACAAGTACCATATGGTAGGCAAAATATCATATGTAGTCATAAGAAAAGCACATGGAAGACTTTATACATTTATGTGTAATAATTGGTTAGCACTATTTGAATGGGATCAAATTTTCTCATTAATATTTATAATTTTCCCATTAACAAGTCTATCAATTGTTTAACAAGTCTATCAATTGTTCTTAATAAGTCTGTCGATTGTCAAAACCACTCAATTTGTTTTAAATAAGTAGTTCCTACTGGATTCTTAGTTTATTCCCAAGAAATTCCTTACTTGTTCAAGTTTTGACAACACAGAATAATTCAATATACATATTAATAAAAGTCTGAAATATGTAAAAATAATGCCTGTAGATATTTATGGCACTGAAAAACTGTACAATACTTTGTCACTCATATTTTTAATGGTGGAAAATAACTCATTTATTGTGTTGACCAATTTCCTTTTGACCAAATTATCTTGACATGCAATGTATTTACCAAATTAATAGTACATTAGAGAAAATAATAGAGGATTAACAGGACAATTTCCCTTTCAGGGACAATCTGGACTCTAGAAACGCACTAGTATCCCTTTTGGATTTTCTAAAAACCATTCATTTGACAATCCCCTTTAGATTCTTGCAGTTGGAGAGCATTTAACAGTGGTAATAGTTCCTTTTAAATCTGTCTAAAGACACCAGTGTGTACAAACTTCCCACTTAAAAAATCCTGACAAACTACAAGGATACTGTCCAAGCACTTTATTCCAATTATTTTACACTGACCAGTTTTCAAGGAAATTGCTCAACTTTAGGAGTCTCTGGCATCTGTACAAAACCAACTTAAGAATGTGATATACACTTAATAATCTCCTATCCAATGGGTTCTCCAATGTTATCTTCCCCTTGACCTGTCTCAGTTATTTTAAAAATCTGTGTGGTTGCTTATTGACTCTGCACTTACCTTTTGGTTTATATTTGTGAGTAGCTGAGAAGGAAGATATATAAGAATCACCAAAAGCTTCTGAATGTTGACTGCTGATTCTTCTTACGCCTGGCAAAGTGTTGATCTCAGACTTACTAGTGATAAGCTACACTTTATATTATTTTGCCGAATATGTCACATTATATAAAAGAAAATATTTACATTACTTTTCATCTTGTAGATAAAATAATCCAGGTGACAAGGTGGTGGTGCATCTGGTCAAGCATTCACATTATAGTGCGCAAAGGCCTAGGTTCAAGCCTGAGTGGTGAAGCAGCGCTACAGATACCTCTGTTTCTCTCCCAATCTATCTTCTCCTCCCCTCTCAGTTTCTCTCTGTCACTATCAATAATAAAAAAATTTTGTAAAAGTCAAAAAATAAGTAAATAAAATAATCCAGCCAACAATATTAACTTCAAGTAGCATAGTTCACTTTCTAGAGCTTATTTAAACTTAAAAAAATTTTATTATTATTATTATTATTATTGCCTCCGGGGTTATTGCTGGGGCTCAGTGCCTGCACCATGAATCCACTGCTCCTGGAGTCCATTTCCCCCCTTTTGTTGCCCTTCTTGTAGCCTTGTTGTGGTTATTATTATTGTTGTTGTTTATGTCATTCGTTGTTGGATAGGACAGAGAGAAATGGAGAGAGGAGGAGAAGAAAGAGAGGGGGAGAGAAAGACAGACACCTGCAGACCTGCTTCACCACCTGTGAAGCGACTCCCCTGCAAGTGGGGAGCCAGGGGCTCAAACCGGGATCCTTACGCTGGTCCTTGCGCTTTGCCATGTGCGCTTAACCTGCTGCACTACTGTCCTAATTTTTTGTTTTTAATGCCATCAAGATTATTGCTGGAGCTTGGTCCCTGCATGACTCCACTGCATTCCTGAAAGGCTTTCCCCCTCTTTCATCTAAATAAAGCAGGAGCAACTGAAAGAGAAGTAGAGAGAGATCCAAAGAGAAAAAAGAGACAGTGCAGCACCATTTCATCACTCTTGAAGCTTCCACCCCTTTGAGTACTTGCATGTGGTAACCCATGCCTCAAACCTAGGTGCTCACACAGTATATGTACTGTGCTGAGTGAACCACTTCTGGATCCCTAACTTTTACTTAAAATAAAATGGTCTGATTACATCTTTCAGTGTTTTTACATATATCAGACTAGCATGCCTATGTAGTCTTATCAAGAACTTCTAGAGATACAGGCTGGGAGTATGGATCAATCTGCCAACGCCCATGTTCAGCCGGGAAGCAATTACAGAAGCCGGACCTTCCACCTTCTACACCCCATAATGACCCTGGGTCCATACTCCCAGAGGGATGAAGAATAGAGGAAAGCTATCAAGGGAGGGAATGGGATACGGAATTCTGGTGGTAGGAGCTGTGTGGAATTGTACCCCTTTTATCCTATGGTCTTGTCAATATTTCCATTTTATAAATTAAAAAAAGGGAGAATGATTAAAGCAGTGACCTTCATGTGGGGCATGAAATCACTGTGCTTATTTCAGTTACTCCTTCAGCCTTTCATTCATTCAATAAACAACAAAAAGTAAAAATAATAGAAACAAAGGGAAATAAGAGCTCTAGAGATGAATGGATCATTTAAAAATATTGAAGTTCTATAATGATACTGATTTTACCAGGCTGTTAGCAATGACAGAGGGTTCATATTCCTGGTGTCTTCATGCTAGTGTCTTTGCCTACCTTTTGAGAAATACCCTTCCCCCTAAATGCCACCACCACCCCCCCCCCCGCCCTTCAAGGAATCACTATGTAAAAAATATGAGCACAGTCATAAGGAAAACACCAAAGATAGTCAAGGGTTAAAACACAGGGGCCCGAGGGAATCTACTGGTGGCAGAGATGCCATCACTTAGAGAATAATGAAAATCTTTATCTGATTAAGCAATTTTCCATGAGTTCATACAGACAATATATTTCTCTCTTGCTTACCACTTCCTCCCCCCACCCCCTTTAATGAAAAGGAATTTCTAGAATGGCTCTGATGTAGTGTCTGGTTAATGAAGCTAACACATTGCCTAAATATTTATTCTCACATACAGGATATTTGGCTTGCAGATGTGTAGAAATCTTGTCAGGTTAAAAATAACTTCTTCTGCAAGGCAATGGCACACTGGAATACTAATCCAAGCCCAGTGTTTATCCTGTGAGCCTAGCATCCCTGGGTGTCCTGGCTGCATAAAGTAAACAGCCCCAGCCTCCCTTACATAGAAACCTTCACCTCTTTTGCTTGAACCATTTTTACCATCTATGTGGAGACTCATAAGAAACAGAGCAACATGGGTAAAATTCTCAGATACCGGCTTTCTGTTGCAGAGAGACCCACATTTTCTTTATAGTAGGTCTAGTGGGGAAGTTTTTTTCTTTCTTCCAGGGCAAAGGTAGCTTGGGCATGCTAATCCTTGGAATGAATGAGTACCTACCCTAAACTGAGCAGCTAATCAGTATTGTGGTTCAAAGGGTAGGCTCATGGAAAGATCCAGAGGCAGGTGAGACAGTTTTAGTACTGGGAAAGAGATGGACTGGGGGAGGGGAGACAGCTTTCAGGTCAGGCCCCTCATCACTGCTTTAGAATTCAAGTGTTGTGTCCTTGCCCCTCTGCTTCATGTCAGCCTGTCAATAGGAAGGAGCTTAGTATCACAGCAATATGTACTGGAGGGTTATTTAGAAATATAAACCACTATCTAGAGTCAGAAAGACTAGAACAAGCAGAGTATGAATGCTTTGTATGGATATGCATTGGTGTTCTTTTTAAAATTTTTAAAATTTATTTTTTATTTAATATTATTTTAAATGTTCATTTGTTTATTATTGGGTAGAGACAGAGAGAAACTGAGAGGGGAGAGGGAGAAAGTGAGGGAGAGAGACACCAGCAGCTCTATTTACCACTTGTGAAACTTTCCCCTGCAGGTGGTGACCAAAGGCTAGAACCTGCTGTCCTTGCTCACTGTAATGTGTGTGCTTAACCAGGTGCACCACCACCTGGCCCCTGCATTGGTGTTCTTTATGAAGACAGCGCAAAACAGAGTTTGGAGATCTTAGGAGTTTGAGATAGTCACAATTGACTTAGTCCCAGGGAACTGAAAAAGGCAAACTATGACAGTAGAAGTGTCTGGACAAAGTTCTAAAAGAAAATAATCAGCATGAGTATATTCTGGCTTTTTTATGCTCCCCAAAGTATAGACAGAAGATACCACATCTTATTTTTTCCTAAAACAGAGAAATATTTTATATTTTACAAAAAAATAAAAGTATTTTAGAGAACTCTCTTGTAAGCAGATCACTTGCATAGCTAAAAGGCATCCAGTACTCCATGTGTGAAGACTGGCCAAACTTAAATACAATAGCAGAAAATCCAACAGATTGCTACAGACAAATTGGACTTCATTGACAAAATTATTAGGAAAGAAAAATAACTGCCTCATATACTGGTGAACTTATTCCCTGTATCATTTGTTTCTAACAAATCTCTCATGTCTAATCTGCAAATATAATATCTCCTAGCCTCCCAAATTTCAGCTGTCACAATCGTAAGGGACTGACATGCACACACTAGCACCTGAGCCTGGTAGATAAGCCACATCTTGCAGAGTGCCACTAACACAGTTGTGGCATGATGGTCTCAGTTAACCCCCTCTAAGACCTAGGCAGGGGCTCAGTATTGGAATATAGACCTACAAACCTGGGCTAACATTTGGCAGCAATTCCACTGGGAGATTCTCTCAGAGGGATTAGTCCTACACACAGATCCATTTTCAAGTGACAGAGAATTTGATTCCATTTTAAAGATACTGATTACACTTAGAGCAGAGAAAAAATGCAGCCTATCTTGGACACTCCCACACAAATTTAAAAAGTACAACTCTTTGTCAGTATTCTCAAGACAGAAGAACTTTTATTTTTAAAGCAGTGGCTTTTTTTTCCCCCCTCTTTGGAAGTCAGAGCTGTGTGTGCTTGTTTGACAGTGAGCTGTTATATTCTCAAAGGCAGCAGGGGAGGCAGCATGGTAAAGTTTCACATTAAACAAAGAGTTTCAAGGAACGTCCTCAAATTACATTTACAGTTTCAAAGTTCAAGAATTGTGGCTGAGCACTGCTTACCTTACAAGTTCACGTCCCAAGAGGTCTTTAAGTATAAAGCAGTACATCAGATGTTCAGTATTTATTTCCTTGCATAAAAGTCAAATCTGTCATAGCACCCAGCTCCCTGAGAGGAGCCAGCCTCCTCATTCCAAACACCAATGAGGGAAGCAGAAGAGCACATGTGGGAAGTGGCTTCCTTGATAGCCTGTCATACTCTGCACATGCTCTTTGTAAAGGAGGTGCCAAATCGACCTTAGCTGAAGCTCACAAAGCACCTCATTGTTAAGTCTGGGGAAGGAAAAACTTTAAAAAAAAAAAAAAGCACTAGTCAGTCTGAGGTTTTCTGTTTTTCTTAGGTTGGATCTCTTATTCATTAAACATATAGAGGCAATGTTTTCTGTTAATTGTCTTCCTAGGGAACAAACAAAACTAGTAACCACCCGAAGATATTTTGAGAGTTGAGGAAAGCATGCATTTTGGAATTTTGCAGCTACTTATGGCTAGTATGAAACCGGATTCTGTAGCTAAAACTCCAACATATATCTTAGGATAGTGGCTTATCCCAAAGAACAAACTGGATGTTTTACTGGAAAGAAGTTCATGAAGATTGTATAATAATTCTAGTTAGGCCCCTCTGGTTCCAAGGACAAAATAAAATTTTACTCTGTGTGAAATCAATGTGTGGCAGTAACATTTCAAATGAACCCCCCATTAAGTTAAGTAGAAGTCTTTCCTCTCTCCTGGGATGCCCAGGTATAATGACCAGGAAGATATTTGCTATTTCTTTCACAGCCACTCACCACAATGTTCTTCAAAAAAGAAAGAAAGAAAGAAAGAAAAAAAAAAAACAGATGGGGGTTGAGGAGGGGAACAAGTCAAAATGGTCAAATCTCTTCAAAAATCACAGTGTTAAGAATCAAGCCATGATTACTTATGCTGGGTTAAAGTTTTATACTGGTCATTCTTTTTTAAAATAATTTTTATATATAAAATAGAAACACTGATAAGACCAGAGGATAAGAGGGGTGCAATTCCACACAATTCCCACCACCAGAACTCTGTATCCCATCCCCTCCCTTGGTAGCTTTCCTATTCTTTTAAAAAAAATTTTTATTTATTTATTTTTCCTTTTGTTGCCCTTGTTGTCTTTTTATTGTTGTTGTGATAGGACAGAGAGAAATGGAGAGAGGAGGGGGAAGACAGAGGGGGGAGAGAAAGACACCTGCAGATCTGCTTCACCACCTGTGAAGCGACTCCCCTGCAGGTGGGGAGCCAGGGGCTTGAACCTGGATCCTTGAGCTTTGCGCCACATGCGCTTAACCCACCCAACTCCTGCTTTCCTATTCTTTATCCCTCTGGGAGTATGAACCCAGGGTCATTATGGGGCACAGAAGGTAGAAGATCTGGCTTCTGTAATTGCTTCCCCACTGAACATGCATGTTGACAGGCCGACCCATACTCCCAGCCTCTTTCTCTCTTTCCCTAGTGGGGTGGGGCTCTGGGGAAACAGGGCTCCAGGACACATTGGTGGGGTCATCTGCCCAAGGAAGTCCAGTTGGCATCATGGTAGCATCTGGAACCTGGTGGCTGAAAAATAATTAAGATAAAAAGCAGAACAAACTGTTGACTAATCATGAACCTAAACTCTAGAATATAGCAGATGAAGATTTGAAGTCTCCATTTTGGAAAAAGCTAGTGGGTCTATTTTAAGGTATATTCTAAGGGGCCTATGACTTTACTAGATTTTTTTCTGAGCCTGACATCTGATTTGCAGGTGGACCCAAGTTATTGTCTGGGGAGATGATATCATGCCTGGAAAAAGGACTAGAAAGCTGGATCAGGGAAGAGAGCAGATCCCAAATATGGGAAAAGTGTATAAATCTTGTTAACTGTAAACTCCCTTGATTTGATCTAGGGCCCATATTCAGCATAGGAACCTATATAATCTCAGCATCCCTGTAGGTCTGAGCTCACATTCTGTGGTCAGGAGTAGAAATGTTCCAGATTGCACCAATAGAAATGTTCCAGATTGCACCAATTTCAGGACTCATCTTCCTCAAATGGCAAGTAGAGCATGTTATCCAACCTCCTTTCAGAGGATGGAACAGTCTTAAGGGGGGCCCACAAAGGGGTCCATTATGTTGTTCCTGGTGGAGATGGCCAGTGACGGTGGAGAGAGGAATCTATCAGAGGTCTAGGCCCATCATGTCATATGGGAACCTCAGGGCTCTCCAACTAGGAAGGACCCCAAGTGGTGGGGTGGTCTGGTAGTGGCTAAAGAGTCATAATTAAAGTATATCAGTCTCTTGCCCTTACTCAGTTTTTGTAGTCCTTACTTTGATAAGGTTAGCTTTGGAGTGACTGAGGGAAGTGTAATAGGAAGTAGGCGAGGAGTATATCTAGGTCAAAGTAGAAACTGTTTCATTCAGTACTATATGGTGTCTTTTTAGGTCTTTCTACTTTATTGCTGCATTTATTGACTCACTGCAAACTTTTGTGCACTTTTTCTTTAAGACATATTTTGCCCTAATTTATGGATACATGAGTACATATGCCCTATCTCATGGGACCTGGTCTATATGTAGGTTTTGGGGCTTTGTTAGGAAGTGAACCACCTGAAATGGAAGTAAGGAGTCCTATGAGAAAGGAAAGGTCTCCCCCAAGTATTGAGACTGAAGGGTTGACATTCCACACCTGACATCTCTGGACACATTCTGAAGTGAAGCATACCGAGGTGGTACTGGTTACATTGATTAGGTTAAGACCAGCAGATGCAGTATAAGTTGGGTCAGTGATTGTCAGAGATATGCAAATAAAGACAATATTGAGATACCCTCTCACACCTGTGAGAATTACATACATCAAAAATGACAGCAGCAACAAATGCTGGAGAGGCTTTGGGGACAAAGGAACACATCTGCACTGCTGGTGGGAATGTAAATTGGTCCAACCTCTGTGGAGAGCAGTCTGGAGAACCCTCACAAGGATAGAGATGGGCCTTCCATATGACCCAGTAATTCCTCTCCTAGGGATATAACCAAAGGACTTCATAAAACCCAACCAAAAATATATGTGTACTCCTATGTTCATAGCAGCACAATTTGTAATAGCTAAAACCTGGAAGCAACCCAGGTGCCCAACAACAGATGAATGGCCAAGAAAGCTGTGATATATTTACACAATGAAATACTACACAGCTGTGAAGAACAATGAACCCACCTTCTCTGACCCATCTTGGATAGAGTTAGAAGGAATTATGTTAAGCAGGATAAATCAGAAAGACAAAGACGAGTATGGGATCATCCCACTGATAAACAGAAGTTGAGAAAGAAGAACAGAAAGGGAAACTCAAAGCAGAGTCTGGCTGAGTTTGGAGTAGGACACCAAAGTAAAAATCTCTGGGTGGAGGGTGAGGGTAGATGTTTAGCATCACTGGGGGGGGGGGAGGGAAAGAGCAGGGGGGGGGGTGACACAGACCTTTGGTGGTAGGAATGGTGTTGATGTACGCTCCTATTAACTTGTAGTCTCAAAAGTCCAAGGACAAAATAAAATTTAACTCTGTGTGGAATCCATGTGTGGCAGTAACATTTCAAATGAACCCCCACATTAAGTTAAGTACTATTTAATTAATAACAGAAAATTGATTGAATATCAGAATTTTTTATGCATAGACCATAGGCTGAGTATATGTTCCTTCAGTCTAAGCACTTAAGACTTCAAATTGGCAATCAGAAAGAATTTTAACAGTGGGCTCAGATTGTTAATACGTTTCTAATAATGACTTGTTCTTTGCAATAGTGACTTTCCTAAAAGCTTAAACTAAGGAGAACAGAAGTAACTGGTGGGGTTACTTTATAACATACAGCTATATATAAATAATGTCAAAGGACATAAATTATGGTGAGGTCATGTATAATACAGCAAATCCTAACAATGGGATTTTCAAAGTTAACCCAATTGCCAAATGAGTTGATTATAGCAGTGACTATCTATTGCGTTCTTTTTTCCATTTTTTATGCTTTTTAAAACAATATTTATTTATTCATTCCCTTTTGTTGCCCTTGTTGTTTTATTGTTGTAATTATTCTTGTTGTCATAGTTGTTGGATATGACAGAGAGAAATGGAGAGAGGAGGGGAAGACAGAGAGAGGGAGAGAAAGACATCTGCAGATCTGCTTCACCACCTGTGAAGTGATTCCTCTGCAGGTGGGGAGCCGGGGGCTTGAACTGGGATCCTTATACCAGTCCTTGTGCTTTGTGCCACATGTGCTTAACCCGCTGCGCTACCACCCGACCCCCAATCTATTGCCTTCTTAAACCCTAAGACAATAGGAACCCCTCTGCTTCCTCTATAAAGCCTACATTTCTTCCAGTCCTGGAACCTCTAGGGTGGGGCTCACTTTCCTGCATGCTTCTCTCAATTCATATTGGTCATTCTTTCTGCCATTTTTGCTAGAACACTAACCTGAATTCAGTCAACCACAATGAATAACTCAGATAGGATATAAATGAGAAATACAGAATCTGGAAGCAAAATATGTGACAAAGCAGACTGTGTTATGGTTAACCATTATATTTGGTGTGATATGAGGTCCCTTTCTCTGTACTTTTTAATCCTCTAATCTCACTTGCCTGAATAGACTTATGTCTAAGTAAGGTTGTAAGAGTTCACAGTTTTGGAAATTAACAGTTTGTTTTTTTTAAAAAAACAAATATTGTTTATCTTAATCACTCACTCTTGACCAAGAGATAAAACAGGGTGGGGGGATAGATAGCACAGTGGTTATGCAAAGTGATTTCCATGTCCTGAGGGTCTGAAGTCCTGAGACTAATCCCAGCTTCATCTACAGTTGGAGCTCAGTCAAGCTGAGCGCTATGGCTCTGTGCTTCTGAATATATCTTGATTTCTGAGGGAATCATTCACCCTTTTTTCTAACTTATCAAGAGAATTATGTGAAAAGCCTCCTACTATATAGCCATACCTCCAGACCACTGGGAGTGTAGATTTTCTCCTAAGTCACCCAGCCAATTTTCTGCCCCCACCCCCTATGTCAGTGTAGGGCTTCCTTGTTGCCATTCCAGCCCCTGAGAGGCAAGAACCGTGGAGACCCACAGTTGTAACTTGGTAAGGCTTCAGTTCTCCTCCTTTCGGCAGTCTTTGTTGATAAAACTCAGACCATAGGTGTTGTTTCAACTGGCAGACTGTTGGGCGGGTACCAGCTACTCCTGAGTAGGTATGGACTTTTAGCTCCAGGAAGCTCTCCTTAAGTCTTTCTTGTAGGGAGGTTGTGGGGATGTGGTGGAGCCTGGCAGGGCTTGACCTGAGAGGTGAGTCCATCCTGTTAGTCTCTCTCTCTATGGAGGGGTTGAGCAAAAGGGGGGACACAGGAACCTCAAAAGATCGCCAGCCACATAAGTCTTCCCTGCCTCACAAAAACATCCTGCATCTTTCTGCCTCTGGAAACCAGCATTCCTTAAACATTAAGCCTGCTCCACCCTGCACTCCTTTTATTATCTACATATCAATATTCTGCTTTGTCTTGCAAATGACTAAAGGTCTCCTTCCTAATTCTCCACAGGGTATTGCTAATCCTACCAGTTGAACCCCTAGCAACAGTTGCTGGGGAGGTCCATACCATTCCTGGCCCCTTTTGCCTTTCTCCACCCCTTTCCGAACCATGTATGGTATTGTCAAGCCACTTCCATTTCTGTTTTGTCTCTTCTGTGTTACGACCTGGAGGAGGGCAGGGTGCAGACCAAGAAGCTGACTCGGCCATTGAGGTTTGCGCCATGTGGCTTAACCAGGTGTGCTACCACCCGACTCTGGGGCACTTGCATGAATAAAGATTTGAATTGCCTTGCTGCCACGAGTTTGGTTCCAGGGTCATCTCTCTCCCTCGCTACACTAGCCCGACACCCTCCATCTATGAGTTACACCTGTTTGCACTCATCTGTGGCTTGGTGGGTTCCTGGAGTGATCCTAGTCTTATTGCATTCTCAGGTGGTCCTCTTTGCTATTCAAAAGCAAACTGTGTTCAACTTCTGTTTCCTGTCATATAACTAAACCTAAACACAGGGAAATCTTGAATTCTAGGGCTAGAAAGATAGCTCATTGGGCAAGGTGCATGCCTTGCTATGTGTCTAGTCTAGATTTGTGTCCTGGTGTCATGCAGGAAGTGTTATGGCATAAAAAGAAGTTTTAGTGCTTGTTGTTAAAGTCTGGGGTTCCAGCATGCCGGGCTAACTTCACCGCGGTAGACAGAGACGACCAGAGACACATGGCTGGGCAGAGAAGCTATCTTTCTTTATTCACGAACAATGATTAATGAAATAACCCAGACCAATCACCACACAGATCTGTTTTGCATCTTTCTCTTCTGGCGGCCGCGGCCAGAACTCTCGAACTACGTAGCATAGGGGGTGGGGAGAAAGAGAGGCGTGAAACTAGCAAGGGCCAAACCAATTCTCCTGCCGGGGGGAGAGCGAGACCAAACCAATGTGAAGCATAGCAACAATTCCCCCTTTTCTTTTTAATGACCATAGTATCATGGGTGTGGGGTGAACAGAAACCTATATTGTACAGGCATTTTTTTTTTTTTTAAAGAAACTGGCACAAACATGGAGAAACATGTAAGTGAGCAACAAGAACCAGTTTGCTGCCAAGGGAAGGCCTGAGGGGGACCTTTTTTTTTGCCTCTGGGGGTGTTACTTGCCTCGACGGGCGTTTTTTAGCATGGGGGCGGAGAACAGCCTAGAGTCCCAAGGCAGCTGGCTGCAGTCAGTCTTTGAGAAACCCAGCAGCATGAAGGGAAGCTGCTAGTTTTGTACAAAGTGTCCCAGAGGTGTACCAGTGAGTCTGATAGAAGTGTGAGTCCAAAGCAGATGTCCACGGAAGAATGCCAGGGGGTGGAACGTTGTATGAGGAAGGTCAGCTGCTGGAATTCCACTTTTCTGTAGAGAACTTGACAGCTGCAATTTACTTACTATGAAACAAAACTTGTAGCAGGTTAGAAGTTTATCACAATTGATAACTCTATTACAATTGGAAGTCTTTTTTAGTATGATTTTAAGGTTGTTTAAAGTTTAAACAATAGAATGTGGAAAGGTAAACTTAAGAACCGTGGGGAAAAAAAGCCTCATGCATGAGAATCATTAGCATAATCATAGCACAATCTAACGTTTTTAATTGAGAAGGAACTTGACAGTTTTACATATCAACAGCATCTTTTTAACCTTTTGTTACACCCATTCAAGATGGAGACACACCCTAGGTGTGTGCAGGTTTTTTTTTTAGACTAACTTAGTTAAAATATATTGATTTTTAACTAATTTTTAACTCAGACTTTAAATGTAAGTTAATTTTATCTTTATGAGAATTACATTGAAAACCTTTTTCATTTAACTCTGTCTGGTAAGAATATAGCCTTAAAGTTACATTTTTAACCTTAAAGTTAATGTTTACCAAACTTTAAACACACACATAAACATGGTCTTTAATACACAAGGAGAGAAACCTTTGTTCCGAAGACATGTCATTTTAAACACGAATTTAGATCTATACTGTCTTAGTTGTTGGGAAGATCACCATCTGGAGGTGGCCTCCCGCAAAGCTCCACTTCTAGGAATTGTAGGTTGCCATCTCTGGACGAATCTCTGTGTATTCTAGCTCGTCTGCCTTCAGACCCAAGTTGAGAATCTCGACCAGGGGGCCCAGTTTTGGCAGGGAGCCCGCAGTCTCCAGGTGGTCCAGGATCTGTCCAGACTTCATAGCAGGAGGGCTGGTGGGCCAGCTGTGCAGAAGGCATGGGCTGAGGTGCACCGGGGTGGCGGCCATGATGGGCTGCAGCCGCCTAGCAGTGTGGAGGGAGCCCGCGCCCAATGCCCCGCGCCACGCAGTGGAAAGCCGGCTCATGTGGGCTGGTGTTGGGCTCCTGCAGGCTGGTGTTGGGCGGAAACCACAGAGTGGTCAAGAGATAAATGTTCCAGAAACAGCAAAATGTTGGTATGCTTCTAATTCTGCTTCTAAAAATCCCTTCTGTTTCATTGGTTTAATATCCCCTGCTTAACACTGTATTCTATTTATATAACCACTGTATTCTATTTACATAACCACTGTATTCTATTTACATAACCACTGCAGGGCATTGGTTTAATCCCCACTGGTTCATGATGTGTTTTTGCTCCTCCCCCTCTCCTTCTCACACCCTGATTTTCACCACTCTCTCTACGTCACAGCCTGTTCACACTCTACTTGGAAAGTATATATAAGGACAGCATTGTTCGTTTTAGTTTAGTTTAGCTCGGCTTAGATTGTGCTACATTCCACGTGAATAAAGAGATACTGCCTACTGCTCAACCATGAGTCCAGGGTCGTCTTTCTCCCATCAGTGAAGCTCAGCCCAGCAGCGAAACACTCTTGTGAAGAAAGGGCAGAGGCCTTTGGAGGCCTCTCTTCACAAGCAAAAGAGAAGGCCATAGTGCATAGGTAGCCAAATTGTCACTTATCTGGGGGATGGGCAGGCCACGCCCCACGTTGGGCGCCATATGTTGTTAAAGTTCGGGGCTCCAGCAGGCCGGCTAATTTCACAGCGGTAGACAGAGATGACCAGAGACACATGGCTGGGCAGAGAAGCTATCTTTCTTTATTCATGAACAACGATCAATAAAATAACCCAAACCAATCACCACACAGATATGTCCTGCATCCTTCTCTTCTGGCAGCCTCAGCCAGAACTCTTGAACTACGTAGCATAGGGGGCAGGGAGAAAGAGAGGCGCGAAACTAGCAAGGGTCAAACCAATTCTCCTGGTGGGGGGAGAGCGAGACCAAACCAATGTGAAGCATAGCAACAGGTGCTGTGGTGTCTCTCTGTCTCTTTCAATATGCATAAGGGGCCCAAAACAGTGAAATTGTATATGGTAAAATTACCTCCCCCTGTGGGGCTATGTGTAGGCTTGATAGAGCTTAGGGAGAACTCCCCCCATCCTTGGATGGAGGTCTGAGAAGATACCCTCTTGTTAGTCTCTCTCAACTGAGGTGAGCAAAGGGGAGAAAACTTCTCTCAGACTAAGTTCTTCCCTTCTTGACTCTCAAGCCCACAGAAACCTCAATACCCCTTTCAATTAACTGCAGGCCACATGGCCGCCTAATTTAAGATTCATTTACTCAAAATTCACCTCACTTTCTGATCACAGAGGAGAACACACCTTATCACACACTTCATCATATATCTCAGACCCCAGACAAGAGAAATTCCAAACTATATGGCCTTTTGATATCCATCTTCTCTCTGTCTCACCCTACTGGTTTAACCCCTATTCTTCTCCCAAATACCTTTGGATAATTAAGTTGCTTGCATCATGGAGAATAGCTGTCTTGTATCTCATCAATTCCTGTAATACCAGCCCTCTACCATAGGGGCAAGCTGACCTTTAAGAAACCTGTAATTTCTGACATGTTTGAAATATGTTCTTTGTTTGGTTTTCTATTTAAACTCATGTCCACCTGCCAATAAATGAGATTTACAAGCACATCATTTCTCCCCAGTGTCTTTACTTTGTTTCGTCCCTTGAGTGAGCGAGCGAGAGCTGGTTGCTTGCTTTCCTGCTGGTGTCACCCTGCCAGAATGCCAACATCCCCCCAAACTCTGAAAAAAAACAAGAAAAAAGTAGTGTCTTTTGCAAATCACAAACTTTTTCTGCAAAGTGATAAATTAGACTAGTAGAAAAGTAAATGTCTTCAAGGCTTGAAGCGCAGTCCAGTGGGTGGGGGCTAAAGTACAATGGAGAACAGGAGTCTGTCTGTTAGAAAGCAGCTATTACTCTACAATACTGATGAGAACTGAAATAAGGACTGAATTGTGCCAAATCATCTAACTATTAGAAACCTACTAGGAATTCAGATTTTTACATTAAATCTTTGTGTGTGTACGCGCATATAAGTAGCTTTTTTTTTTTAAACCAGAGCACTGATCAGCTTTGGTTCATGGTGGTGTGGGGTATTGAACCTGGGATTTCAGAGCCTCAGGCATGAAAGTCTGTTTGCATAACCATTATGTTATCTACTCATACCCCCTTCAAAATTGTTTTAAAATACCATGAATGCAAAGCAGAATCTTGCTGGTGGTTGACACTGTAAAGCACAGTCTTTCCAAATATGTAGCAGTAGAACTTAAAGACATTAATTGAAACCTTTTGTGAAATTAGGGATTATTATTCTCCTGCTTCATGGTTGTGACCATGTATGTGACTGATTTTCCATGAAAAGGCTGGCTGTAAACTTTCTAATAATCTGATGAACAAGAAAAGGCAGGAGAACCAACACTTTAATAGAAGACCAAATTGTTCCAGTAATAATATTAAAAAATAACCCTAGATGCATTATTATTAATCTTATCTCAAGACTGAATTATTGAAAGTAAAAGCAAAAGGTCCAAAAGGGCTTTGATAAGTACTAAATTCAGAAATTGAGTGCATGAAAAGGTTTACTGACTTTGTTTAATAATAGAAAGTTGTTGGATGAAATGAGGTGAAGGTAAGGGCAAAGCAGAATCAACTAAATATTAATAAATCTCTTTTGCATTCAAATGCAAAACTACAACAGGTGTACTCAGTCCTTATGTGGTCTGAATAATCTGATAACTCCAATCCTTCCCAACTCACTGGATGATAAATGACTGGGCAGAAACTCCCACTTTTGAGAATGGGGAATCATGGTAGTTGAAGGAGAAGAGTTATGACTCACCGAGCACCCAGGCCAGAGTCCTGTAAACATGCTCAATAAATTTTGTCCCAGCTGATGAACCCTGGCAAGGAGACTATGGACCAAAGGCCGAGGAAGGTTTCCCAGCTTTCAGTACTCAGCTCCAGTTTGAATTACGTCATGTCAGGAAATTCCCTTTAGTCTCTCAGATTGCCTTTCTCATAAAGTATCCTTCATTTTGTTCTATCTTGATAGAGTACTTAAGTGGAATTTTTATTTTCCCTTTTCCTCTAGTTTTCTTATTCTTTAAATTATATATAGGTTGAGGTAGGGCTCTTTGGTATTTCTTTACTTCTACAATGTAGCATAATCCGTATCTGGCATATTCAGTGTACTGTTTGCGTGAATTAGTAAACAGAAAACTAATAATAACAAGAAGTAGTTTGCATTATAAGTGAGGTAAAATTAAAATGCCAATAAGCATGTGAAAGAAAATTAGGTTTGCATGTCTTTTGCCATATGAGGAGTATGTCGTTTTTATATCCATATTTAATATTTCTTTAATTTTCTGCTAGTGAAATCTAGGTTTCTATTTGTTCAACACAACTTCCTTTTTTTAAAGTATTTTTATTTTAAGTATTTTTTAAAGTATTTTATTTATTTTATTTTTGAGAGATGCATAAAGAGAAAGGCACAGAAAAACACCGGAGCACTGCTCAGCTCTGGCTTACAGTGGTGCGGGTGATTGAACCTGAGACTTTGGAGCCTCAGGCATGACAGTCTCTTTGCATAATCACTATGCTATCTACCTCCCACCCTCAATATAACTTTCTTCATTGCAGCATTTACTACCTTTCCCCTAATTCAAGCTTTAAAAATCTATCTCCTTTGGCCATCAATAGAGATGTTTTAGTAAAAAAAAAAAAAAAAGTAGAGTGTATGTACATCAGGATCTTAATATAAACTGACCGCCTTCATATTTCATGTTGCTTTCATAAATGCAACAGAGGAAGTAATTCCCACTACCACAACCAAGAGCATATGTAGCTCAATAGCACAAAAGTAAGTAATTCAATTAAACAATATGCCAAGAACCTGAATAGACTTTCTTTAAAGAAGACAGACAAGGTGATCAGCATCATCAATCACCAGGGAAATTGAAATAAAAAGCCTGAATGAGATAGCACCTCATACCTGTTGAGGAATCAGTTTGCTTAGTGCAGACTGTGGCAACCAGTGACAGGAACAGCCATGCCACGCCGCCGGCTGTAAGGAGCAGGGGGGAGAGAAATCTCTCCTTTGCACATAGGTCTGAAACTAGAGGGCAGCTCCACTGTACATTTGAAAAATAAAAAATAAATTAAACAAGATTTCAAATTTATTTCAGCTCTGAGTTTCTACAGCTATTTGAGAAACTGATGAAGATGAATAAACAAAATAATGAAGGGAAAGCAGGCTAGGTGTTTCAGTTATCTGTGACTGCAGAAGAAATTTCTCTGCCATTCAGTAGCTTAAACATGTAGTTTCTTTGTTTATTTATCTTTCCATCAGGGTTATTGCTGGGGCTTGGTGCCTGCACTACAAATCCACTGCCCCCCCCTGCCCCCTTCCTTCTTTCTATTTTTATTTGACAGGACAAAGAGAATTTGAGAGGGGAGAGGAGATAGAGAGGAAAAGAGAGACAACTGTTTCATCACTCATAAAGTATTCCCCCTGCAGGTGGGGAGCAGAGGCTTGCACCCTGGTTTTTCCACATGATGATATGTGTGGATGTGCCACTGTCCGGCCCCCTTAAACATGTAGTTTAGTTCAGTGACTATGTAAGTCGACTAGACTCAGCCAGCTTGGAGGGGTAATCTTTCCTCTTCATATGATATCACCTAACCAAAGCAGTTATTGGGGGAAACCCTAAAGATAACTTGTTAATGCTATCATGTCTGTAGGAGAATATTCTAAGAAGTGTAAGGTGTTATCTCATCCTGGTTTAAAATCTTTGTATTGGGAGTCGGGTGGTAGCTCAGTGGGTTAAGTGCAGGTAGCACAAAGCACAAGGACCGGCGTAAGGATCCTGGGGGTTCGAGCTTCCAGGGGAGTTGCTTCACAGGTGGTGAAGCAGGTCTGCAGGTGTCTATCTTTTCCTCCCTCTCTCTTTCTTCCCCTCCTCTCTCTTATTTCTCTCTGTCCTATCCAACAACAACAACATCAATAACTACAACAAGGGCAACAAAAGGGAGTAAATAAATAATATTTAAAAAATAAAATAAAATAAAGTCTTTCTATTGAAGTAACATTGGTTAATAAAATTAAATAGGTTTCAAGTATGCAGGATCTTTTGACAATTTTTATTGATTTAATAATGAGTTATAAGATTGTAGGATAGGAGAGGTACAATTCCACACAATTCCTACCACCAGAGTTCCGTGTGCCATCCCCTCCATTGTAAGCTTCCCTATTCTTTACCCCTCTGGGAGTAATGACCAAAGATCTTTATGGGGTGCAGAAAGTGGGAAGTCTGGCTTCTGTAATTGCTTCTCCCCTGGACATGAGCATTAGCAGGTTGATCCATACTCCCAGCCTATTTCAGTCTTTCCCTACTGAGAAAGGGCTTTTGAGAGGTAGGGTTCCAGGACACATTGGTGAGGTTGTCTGCCCAGGGAAGTCAAGTTGGCAACATGGTAACAACTGTAACTTGGTGGTTGAAAAGCATTAAGATATAAAGAAGAACAAATTGTTTAATAGTCAGGAATGTAAAGGTAATATAGCAGATGGGATTTGCGGTCTCCATTTTGGAAAGAGCTATGAGGTCTATTTTGGGTATATTACACAGGGGTCCATGACTTTTAACAAATTTTGCCTGAACCTGACAGTCAACATGCAGGTCAGCTAAAGATATTGTCTTGGGATATGGTGTCAGAGTTGGAAATAGCACTTACTCTGGTGAGACCGCTTTCTAGCTCATAGGACTCCTTAATTCCTTTTCTGGTGACACACTTCCTAACAAAGCCACAGAACCTATATGTAGACCAGGGACCATGAGATAGAGCACATGTGCACATGTGCCCATAAGTTAGGGAAAATATAGACCTTAAAGTAAAATAGCACAATAGTTTGCAGTGACTCAGTAAGTTCAGCAAGAACTAGGAAGACCTAAAAAAGACAACATAAGGCACTTAAATGAAGAGTTTCTACTTAGACCTAAATACTGTCCTCACCTACTTCCTATTTCACTCCCCTCAATCATTCTAGGTCTAACCATATCAAGTAAAGTGAAATGCTACAAAAGCTGAATAAGGACAAGAGAGGATCACACTATAATGGTAGCTCTTTTGGTTGCTACCAGACCACCCCATCATCCGGGACCCTAGTTAGGGAATCCTGAGACTCCCACATAGATATGATGGGCCTAAAACTCTTAACAGATCACTCTATGCACCGTCACCTGTCATCTCCATCAGGAACAACATCATAGCCTCTCTTGTGGGCCTCTACAGGACCTTGCCCTCAATATGGAACAACATTACTAGGGACCGTCCCACTCTCCAAAAGGAGGCTGCGTCAGCATACTCTGCCACTCGAGGAAGATGGGTCCCGAAATGCTTGCAGCCTAGAATGTTCCTAGCTATGACCATGGAATTCTAGCTCAAACCGACAGGGATACAGATGCTACCCAGGCTCCTGTGCTGAAATGAATAGACATGGGCCCCAGATCAGATTTTTGGGGTCTACAGTTAACGGTATTTTTATACTTTCCCCCATATTTGGGAGCTACTCTGCCCTGATCCAGCTTTCTAGTCCTATTTCCAAATCTGACAGTTGTGCAGTATTATGTATCACCTATATATACAACATTACGTTAACCATTAAAAATCGAATTTGCATCTTTTACCATACATGTGACCCCTCTTGGTGAATTTACACAAGCCACCCTTCTGGTAGCCACTTTTTTGTTCTTCTAGTCTAAAAGCTTTTGTTTTATTTGTCCATTTTTAATTTATATTCCCCTTATGAATAAAATCATAAGTGTTTATCTTTGTCATCTGACTTAGCATAATGCTTTCTTGGTCCAATCATGTTGTTTCAAATGATAAGATTTAATCTTTTTTTTTTTAAATAGTGTTTTATTGTGAGTGTATATGGCATCTTTTTTATTCAGTCATCAGTTGATGGGCACTTAGGTTGTTTGCAGATCTCAGCAATTGTGAATGAATGATACCATGATGGATATTGTAGCACTTCTATCTCTTCAATTTAATGATTTTTAAAAATACTGCACTTATTTTATTTTTAACATTTTTAAAATTATCTTTATTTGTTTATTGGATAGCGACAGCCAGAAATTGAGAGGGATGGGGGATAATAGAGAGGAAGAGTAATGGAGTGACACCTGAAACACTGCTTCACCACTTACAAAGTTTTCCCCCTGAAGGTGGGAACTGGGGCTTGAGTCTGGGTCCTTATGCATTGTAATATGTGTGCTCAACCAGGTGTGCCACCACCTGGCCCCAAAATTAGTAGGGTTTTTTTTTGTTTGTTTTTTCAAGTTAGTGGGTTTGTACTCTAAGATAAATACCTAGACATGAGATAACCAGATAGAGTTTCTATTTTTTTCTTCTTTTGAAGGAGAGCCATACTGTTTTTCTAAAATGGCTTTCCTGAAGTCACTTATTAATTCAATTAGTTTTCCTATCTCTGCTGAGTTCTCACTTTGTTCATTTACTACTCTCCTATTTTTGATCAGGGGCATTTTTATGACAATTACTTGGGCTGTCTATCTAATATCTCCATTTTATTAAGTTTTGTTTCTGGAGGTTAATCTTGTTCTTTTATGGAAACACATACTCTTTCTTCTTCATTTTACTTTGTCTTGTTTTATTATTTTATTTAATTTAAAATCTATTGTGTCTGAGATGAGAATGGCTGTTCCTGCCCTTTTTTGTGGTCCGTTAGCCTGTATGATGGTTTTCCATCCTTTCACTTTAAGTCTGTGTTTATCTTGTTGTGTCAGATTACTTTGTCTTGTTTTATGTTCATTAGATTAAACAGCTACCCTCCATCTTGATAAACTGGCCTCAGATAGGAGATGACCCTTATCAATCAGCCCAGTATGAGCTACTGGTTGCTTCTCACCCCCTGTGTGCTCTAAGAGTGAGCTCACTGGAGATGGGCCATTGGCACCAGACATTAAGAAGTGAGCATAGAGTGACAAGAAGAAAACAAACAAAAAAAACCCTAACAGACAGACAACTATAGCAAAGAAAGGGATTAAAAAGACAAAGCAAGAATGCACCAAGATGGGAAGAGATATATGGTAGGGGTTCATGGAGGAGTCAGCACTGGTCAGCAATATTGCAATCTAGGAAAATCCCCATCATTCTTCCAAAGGCCCAGTCTTTGGAGACAGGGATAAATACAATATGCCACCAGCGAGGATTTTGTGGGTGTACTGATGTGGAATCAGGCATAACTATACCTAAACTCATAGATAATGCATGAAAACTTGGCTGACACTTCAAATCAACATCTTCCCTCTCATTAAAAGCTCAGGTCTCTTCTCTCAGAGGGAACTCTCAAGTTTATTTGTAGTGAGAAGAGTCATAATTATTTCTAAAACATTTTTTAAAGTCTTTCTTGTTAATGCCCAAGATGCATCAGATATAGAAAAGTCAATTTGCTCACCTCTACCTGCCCACCCCTCCCACCCAAGAGGAAGAACATGGGGAAAACTCCCTCTAAAAATAACTATTTCTGCTTCATTTTTGCTTATTCACATATAGACTAACCTCAGAATTATTTGTACAAATTGAGCTTTGTAGCTGGAAGTAAAATAATACAAGTGTTCCCATGACTTTATATTTTTATCTATAACAGATAATTGAAATGGTAGTGATGATGTATAGGTGGGGGCACAGTTCTAATAGGGATTTTGGCTAGAAAGGAGAAGATGGAATTTGTCACCCAGCTTATGACAGGCAAAATTTCTTTTTAAAAAAATTATTTATTTATTTTTATATTACAGAATTACATTGTCAACAGAGGTTTGAATCCATACCATTTCCACTACCAGAGTTCTGAGTCTTCAACCTCCCCACTGCAATCCACCACAGTTCCCAGGTTGTAGACATGGGCCAACCATCATCTCTACAACTATCTGTCCACATTTATACACAGTTGCCCCCTTTTTTTTCTGATTCACTCCTCTCTTCCCCTCCAAGCTACTTATGACAACATAACTACCTCCATATTTCCCTCTCCTTTTCTTTCTCTCTCTCTGGGTACTAATGGAGCTGGGGTTTATAGCCCTCTTATCTTCATCCTATCACTTATCCCCGCTGGAAGTATGGATCAAAGTTGTTTTGGGAGAGCAGAAGGTAAGACTTCCAGTTTCTATAATTGCTTCTTCACTGAGCATGGGCATTCATAGGTCTGTCCATACCCCCAACCTGTTTCTGTCTTTCCCTAGTAGACCAGAGCTCTGGAGATGCGAGGGTCCAGGGCACACTGGTGAGATTGTCTGCTCAGAGAAGTCAGGATGGAGTCATGGTAGCATCTGTAACTTGGTGTCTGGTATGACCTAAGTTGAGACAAAATGGTTAATGAACAGGAACCAAAAAGTAGGATTAGAACAGATGAGATTCGGGATTTTAGGGTAGAAGAAAGCTAGAAGGCATGTTTGGGGGCACACAACTATGATAGTTTTGCTTGAGTTTGGTAGCTAGCCTGAGGTTGGATGAGAATATTGTCAGAGAGAATGGTATCAGAGTAGAGAAAAAAGGCTAGAAAGTTGGACAGGCAAAATTTCCCTGATAAAGACTTTGCATGGAATTTCTCAGTTTCAGACTTCCTGTGGTAATTACATCACTTTAAATGGAAAAGGTTATTTTTTTATTTTTAAAATATGTTTGTATTTTTATGGGAGAAAGAGAAAAAAAACAGCATTACATAGCTCCAGCATATGTAGTATTCAGTGGTAGGGACTGAACTTGGAGCCTCTGGGATCTCAGGCATACAGGTCCTATGCTCAAGCATTTGGCTATCTCTCCAGTCCCCGAAAGTTTATTTTAGTAAAAGTAGAACAGGCCACCCATTATTTTTTTCTTGCTATCAGGACCACACTGGGGCTTTATGCTTACACAATTCCACCACTCCCAAAAGACTTTTTGAAAAAAGCATTTTGTTTAATGGTTTTCTTTAGATAAAGGGTGAAAGGCAGAGGAAGAGGAGAGAGACAGAGAGATACCACAGCACTGCTTCATTGCTTATGAAACTTGTGGTGCTCTCTGGGAGCTCAAAGCTGGGTCCTAGTAAATGGTACAGTATGTTCTCTACTGCGTGAGCCATCTCCCCCACTTCCCTTTCTTTCTTTTAAAACAATACTATTCTCAGAGAGTGATTGTTCAGGTTCATACCCAGGCAATAGGGTGGTCTCAGACCATTCCCTGCAGGCTATCCTTTCTCCCATGGCAGTCTCCTGCTCTAAAAATCTTGAACTCTTAGACATTTTTTTTTTTTTGTGGAGGGGATCTTACTGAATAATTTATAATAAATTATTACTGAATAATAATTTTGCTAGATTTTTGTGGGCTCACTGGGTGATTATGACCGCTTTGTCATATGTTAGGTGGCCATATATGTGTGGTTTGCATCTGGGTTCTAGATTCTGTTTCATTGATCCAAGTGTTCTTTCTTTCTTTCTTTCTTTCTTTCTTTCTTTCTTTCTTTCTTTCTTTCTTTCTTTTTTTTGCTTATATATATATTTATTTATAAAAAGGAAACACTGACAAAACCATAGGATAAGAAGGGTACAACTCCACATAATTCCCACCACCAGAACTCCATATCCCATCCCATCCCATCCCTTGATAGCTTTCCTGTTCTTTAACCCTCTGGGAGCATGGACCCAAGGTTATTGTGGGATGCAGAAGGTGGAAGGTCTGGCTTCTGTAATTGCTTCCCCACTGAACATGGGCATTGACAGGTTGATCCATACTCGCAGCTTGCCTCTCTCTTTCCCTAGTGGGGTGGGATTCTGGGGAATCAGATCTCCAGGACATATTGGTGGGGTTGTCTGTCCAAGGAAGTCTGGTTGACATCATTCTTTTTTAATTGCAGTACCATGCTGTTTGAATTACTACTGCTTTGCAGTATAAACTGAAGTTGGAGAATGTGATATCTCCAATTATTTCCTTTTTTTCTCCTGAGTGTTTTGATAGTTCATGGTTCTTTGGTGGTTCCTCGCAAATTTTTGAATAAGTTGTTCAATTCCCTAGAATATCATTGGGTCACAATGAACATTGTGTCTAACTAACAATATTTAGTATAGATACCAACATTGCTATCACTTTGTCCATGTTGTCTTTCTCTTTCCTTTCTTTGTTTCCTTCTGTTGCTTGTGTTCCTGGTTCTATTCTACCACTGATCATTTTATTTAGAGTTGTTATTCCTTTACTTATTTTCATGTAGGACTCCTCAGTAATTCTTATAAGGCAGGGTTTGTGGAAGTGAATTCCATCATTTTCTTTTCTTTTTTTTTTTTCCTCCTCCAGGGTTATTGCTGGGCTTGGTGCCTGCACCATGAATCCACCGCTCCTGGAGGCCATTTTTTTCCCCCTTTTGTTGCCCTTGTAGCTTTGTTGTGGTTATTATTTTTGCCCTTGTTGATGCAATTCGTTGTTGGATAGGACAGAGAGAAATGGAGAGAGGAGGGGAAGACAGAGAAGGGGAGAGAAAGATAGACACCTGCAGACCTGCTTCACCGCCTGTGAAGCGACTCCCCTGCAGATGGGGAGGCGGGGGCTCGAACCGGGATCCTTACGCTGGTCCCTGCACTTTGCGCCACATGCGCTTAACCCACTGCGCCACCGCTCGACCCCTCTTTTTTTTTTTTTTTTATTTATGAAAAGGAAATTGACAAAATCATAGGATAAGAGGGGTACAATTCCGCATAATTCCCGTCATCAGAACTCCACATCTCATCCCCTTCCCTGATAGCTTTCCTATTCTTTATCCCTCTGGGAATATGGACCCAGAGTCATTATGGGGTACAGAAGATGGAAGGTCTAGCTTCTGTAATTGCTTCCCCACTGAACATAGGCATTGACAGGTTGATCCATACTCCCTGTCTTTCTCTCTCTTTCCCTCATGGGGCAGGGCTCTGGGGAAGCAGGGCTCCAGGACACATTGGTGGGGCTGTCTATCCAGGGAAGTCTGGTTGGCATCATGGTAGCATCTGGAACCTGGTGGCTGAAAAGAGTTAACATATAAAGCCAAACAAATTGTTGACTAATCATGAACCTAAAGGCTGGAATAGTGCAGATGAAGAGTTGGGGGGGGGGGTCCTCCATTTTGTAGATAACTAGTAGGCCTATTTTAGTTCTATTCCAAAGGGCTGTTGCTATATTAGTTTTTCTTTTTCCCCTGAGCCTGAAATCTGATATGCAGGTGGATCCAAGTGATTGTCTGGGGAGATGTTGTCATGGTTGGAAAAAGGATTAGAAAGCTGGATCAGGGAAGAGAGTAGCTCCCTAATATGGGAAAGGGGTATAAATATTGTTGACTGTAAACACCATTGATTTGATGTGATCTGGGGCCCATATTCAGCTTAGGAGCCAAGTGACTTCTGCATCCCTGTAGATCTGAGCTCACATTCTATGGTCATGAGTAGGAACGTTCCAAGCTGCCCCATTATCAGGACCCATCTTCCTCAGGTGTAGCATAGAGTATGTTGTCCTTCTACTTTAATTATGTAATTATTAGGCTCCCTGGGCTATTGAAACTCATCTGATCCTGATTACTTATAATGTAGATAATTTACTTAATCTACATCTGTTTTTAACTGAATGGACACATGAGTACATTAGCCTTAAAATGAGATTCTATTATATTTAGGACATTTTTATTTATTTATTATTGGATAGAGACAGAGAGAAATAGAGATGGGAAGTGGGAGACTTAGGGGAAATAACAGAGAGATACCTGCAGCCAGGCTTCACCATTTATGAAGCTTCCCCTTTGCAAGTGAGGACCAGGGGTTTGAGCCTGGGTCTATGTGCACTGTAATGTTTGTCCTTCACCAGGTATTCCACCACCTGGCCCTGATTCTATCATATATTAAGAGAATTTCATGTGGGGACAGGTAGTATTTGGGGAATCTCTGTAGCCTACCTTTCAAATCATGCTGATCTAAAAACTAAAATCTTGATCTAACACACACACACACACACACACACACACACACACAGACCAATATGGTTCTAATAAAGGGAGTAGGAGAAGCATCCTAGAAAATAAAGTCAATGAAGTAGTCTGGGAGGTGTCACAGTGATAAAGCTTTGGACTGTCAAGCATGAGGTCCCTGCCAGGCTAGCATCACAGGAGAGATGATCAGGAACTCATGGTGGCATGGTAATACAATTCTTTATTCATGTGGGAGACCCAGAGTCAGGTGTGAGCACAGTGGGTTAAGCTACATGGTGCCAAACCACAATGGCTGGCGTCTGCCTCCCTGTCTGTATGCCTGCCCTCCTCCATGTTGTCCTCCATGGGACACCGAAAAAGAGGAATAGAGAGAAACAAAAAACAGAAGTGAATTTTATAGGATAAAACCGGAAGTGGCAAGTTGGAAATGGAAATGGCTAGGGAAAGGGGGTGGAGAAAGGAAAAAGGCACACTGGGAACTTCCTTAGCAACTGTTCCAATGGTTTTAACTGGTGGGATTAATGTTACCCTGCAGGCAGGGCAGGTCTCAAAATAGAAAGAAGATAGATCAATGGCAGGCGGGGCTGACCTAATGCCCGACAGGTCCCGAGTTTGATCCTGGCAGCACATGAGCCAGAGTGATGTCTGGTTCTTTCTCTCTCTTCCTGTCTTTCTCATAAATAAATAAAATCTTAAAAAAAAAAAAAAGAAAGAAAGAAAAGAAAGTCAATGAAGAAAAAAGCCTTTAGAATCAGAATCTCTTCATTTGTCATGTGACATTTGTTTTATTTTTGCTGAGCTGAACCTTAATTTCCTCTTTATCTAACTTTGCCTCATTTAATAGACCTTAGTCGATTCCAAATTATATTCCTCCATGAGGATAATTTCTGGAACCATCCGTTCCACCCCGGTTCCATGGCTGCCAGTTCTTAGCAACATCGGCCCGCCAGATATTCGTCAGGATGCGGCATCATCTAAGTTCATTTCCCACGTCTATGCTCGACCGGACCTGCCAATATACGTGGATATCTTCGCCCACCCTGTCCAATGCTTGATGTCTCGTCATCCAATCTGGTCCCCTACGCCTACACTGAACTTCTCTGTTCCAGACTCTTGGAAACAGAGTTGGCAGTCAGTTGAGGTAAAGAACAAACACCTCATCACAGACCCCTGCGAGCGTCAACCCGGCTTTGACCTAGCACGTTATGATTGGGCCCTCCTCAATCGCTATCGAACAGGCCATGGCCAGTGCGCCGCTATGTTCCATCGCTGGGGAGCCAGAGATGACCCGAACTGCCCCTGCGGCTCCAGACAGACTATGACCCACATAGTCAATGACTGCCACCTCTCCAGATTCAAAGGAGGTCTCGAAACTTTACACCAGGCTCAACCTGATGCTGTTGACTGGCTACGGAAGAAGGGCAAACACTAGAAGAAGAAGAAGTATAAACATAAATTCCTAGGAGAAATCTTGTGATCCCTACAGACTTGTACCCAAGTCATGCATTCATTGTATTCTGTATCACATTATAACACCCCCATATGAATACTATTAAGTAATTAAATTTGAGATTGCTGCTTAATGCAAGCTCAAATCAAACTATACATGCCCTCCCAAAGACCAGGACTGTGTTCAGGCTCATTACTATATCCCAGTGCCTAGCACTTATTAGAAAAAGTATTGTCAAAAAAACACTCAAGTTTAGTCTATGGAAAAGAAAGTATGTCTTCAGCTGGTTCATAACATGAGGAAATCAATAACTATTCATATCTCCTCACCCCATCTCAGGAAGATCCCTGACCTCAAACAGAATCATAACTAACATCACTACTGAATCCTTACAGCATTTCCTTCTATGTGAATGGCTTCTTCCCAGGCTCATCTTCTCAAAGGGTGCCTCTGCAGTGGTCAACATCCCACAGTAAAGAGAAGCCTAGTGTGTTGTCACAACTTCTTAAAGTTGGGGATCCAGACATGTTTGGTTCTTTACTCACAATCACAGCCTGTTAGATGTATACTTTACTTATTCTGTAATGGGCAGAATAAATAGTTATAAAATAATCTATTATTGTATTTAATACTTGATATTTGTTGTTGAAGTTTGCCAAAGATCCTTTGGCCAAGAATAAAGAATTTAACCAGGTCATTTTGAAGCCTGGAGAGGTTATTGTCACTTTTCTTTAGGATAAAAGATAACTTTCTTTTATTTTTTATTTTTTTAAACAAAAATTCAAAGTTTTTATGTTAAAGGATAACAATATATTATACGGTAATGAAATTTAAACATTGTAAATTTTTGGTTATATGAATGTATTTTCTTTGGTAACCTTTAGAAGATTATTTAAGATTCAGCAAGCCTTGTGAAATCTCTTTTATGTCCCTCCATATTTATGAGGTCTCCTCTTCAGAGAAAGTGGAAGATAAAGAAGCTCATGTCAGATGTGATATATTATTACTATTCCCGTCTTTTTACCAGAGCATCATTCAACTCTGGCTATTGGTGGTTCCATGTATCAAACCTGGAACCTTTCTGTACATGTAAGCCATGTGCTCTACCACTATGATAGCTCCTCCACTCCGATCTAGTATTTTATATGTAAGTCTCAAGGATCAAGCATGAAAGGTGTGAATTTGGGTATGAAAAAAGGAATAAATCACTCATAAACATGTGTCATCACCCAACAACAAGAAAGACAAAAACAATTGAATCACATATATACTCATGCATGTTTCCTGGAGAAAACTTTTTTTTTTTTAAATATAAAACAAATGCCATTTACTTTAAACAGGATAGAGGTGAGAGAGGGGCATGAAGATACATTTTCCAGAACAATGGTAAAAGCACAGACTTCTACCCAGTCAAGTCTCAGTAAAACAGACACTCAAGTATTTGGAGCACACAATTTTTTTCATTTTCTGTCTGTGCCAAGTAAATGTATTTGAAGTATGTTAGGTGAGTGGACTAAGGGGAAAAGAAGAATTCAGCACCAGTCACGTGCTCTCCTGCACTGTTTATGAGCTGAAAGATTTTCCCAGTGGGGGCTTTTCCATTTCTGGGTCTTACACACTTGGAAATATCCATATCAGAAGCATCACAATTGCCCTGTAGCAAACCTTGCAGCTAAAAGTATCCCTTCAATTGAAGCTTTTCCCTCTGACATGAGAAAACATTAAATCCCTTGCAGCTGCCTTCCTTGTGTAAGGGTGTCTGTTAGCCCTGGTTTCTGAGTGATGGCAGGTTATCACCCACGCTCAGCTAGCTTCCCCAAGAAAACATTGATTCAGATGTTCCATCTTCTTTTTCAGAAAGAACCCAGAGGCATACCTTCACCACACAACAAAGAGACGTTCAAAAATTAAGAAAATTATACTAAAATTGCATTTTTGGTTTTCCCCCGCTGCAGTTTTTCAAGTATCTTCTCAATGCCTAAATTAGCTCATTCTGTCCTGCCTTTGAACATTTTTTTCTTCAAAAGAGAACAAAAGGGAGTCAGTAATAAATAGGCTGTTAGGCATAAGATAGGCACTTTTGAAAAGTGAAAGATACACTGGGTTTTAAAAAATGGTATTGCTGGGAGTTGGGTGATAGCACAGCAGATTAAGCAGAGGTGGTGCAAAGCGCAAGGACAGGCCTAAGGATCTGGGTTCCAGCCTCCAGCTCCCCAACTGTGGGGTGGGGGGTTGTTGCTTCACAGGTGGTGAAGCAGGTCTGCAAGTGTCTATCATTCTTTTCCCCTCTTGTCTCCATTTCTCTCTGTCCTGTCCAAGAAAGCCAACATCAGTAACAACAATAATAACTACAACAATAAGATAACAAGGACAACAAAAGGGAATAAATAAATAAAATATTTTTTAAAAATGGGATTGCTGTGTAATTTAGAGTCCTCCTCCAAGTACGTGGTTCAGGAGCACATAGCTGCATTTCTACGCCAGTATGTCAGCAGTGTTTGCGGAAGAAAGTGGAACAGGATTCTGAGGCTTGGAGACTCCATGTGTGTATGTAACAGGTGGGTGTGTATATATATGTAATTGGTATGCTCATATGTTCTATATAGATATAGTATACTGAGGGCTGTTAGTGTTGTTTCCTCTGTTTTTTTTTTTGTTTTTCATCTGTCTAGCCTTTTATTCATTCATTCATTCATCATCTATTTTGCTTCCTTTTGCCCCATAACTCAGACAATAAAGACTGCTCATAAAATTTTTAAAACAGTTGTTGACATACGGGTGTAATTTCTAATTTCCCTATGATAAGAAAAATACCCTCACTTCCAGCATAGGTCCTTTTCCATCACCATGCTCCACGACACCAAAACCTCCCCTCTCAGCCCCTTCTCTTCCCTCTTGCCCCAGAAACCGTTGCTTTGGTCCAATACATCAAATCCTGTCCCATTAACCCCTACCTGCCACCCATAATATACATATATATATATATATTTATTTCAAGTACAAAAGAAATTTCCCAAACTGTGTGTTAGGTCCTATAATGAAAGGATATAACCATAAAGTAGTGGTAGAAAAAAAAGTATCATCAAATAGGGGTAGATTTGAACAGATGTGTTCCCCATTCTAGCTCTATATTGTAGTCACACATTATTTATTCTCCATGAGCTTTGTCTTATATATACTTACACATGTAACTCATAATGCAACCTATATTTTAATTATTACAGGGATCAGAACTAAAGTTTATAGAACATACAGCATATATTCTGTCCCCCTGTGTGCTCACTAAAATAGTCATTTGTCTTCATATTGACAATATTGTCCTAATAGCATCCAGTGAACATCACAGGAATATGCAGTTTTGCTGTATAAAAATATGTGTGTCCTAGTATAAGAAAAGTATGGCAATACATCTGTGATGTTTCCCTGTCAACATAGGAATTGCCAGATACATACTGCTCACCTCACCTCTTGCCCAGTAACAAGAGTTGATTTATACTAGGCAGTATTCTTTATTGTTTATCTTTTAAACTAAATACCTCCTCAGTACTTTATAATGGCTTTGCTGTCATGTGTATCAAATGAAAAGCACTAGTAAACTGATATGTCTCAGAGCCCGGTGGGGGCACACCCCCACCTGGTTGAGCACAATGTTAAAATGCATAAGGCCCCAGGCTCAAGTCCCCTGTCCCCACCTGCAAGGGGAAAGCTTTGGAAATGGGGAAGCGGGGCTTCAGATGTCTCTGTGTCTCTCTCCCTCTCCCCTCTGGATTTCTGACTGTCTCTGTTCAATAAATAAATAAAGATAACAGAATAAAATTAAATTAAAAAAGAAAATTGATATGTCTGTAGGATCATATAAATCTTTCAAATGGCTTCAAAGCTACATTGCTTCAAATAATAAGTACATCTATTACTATTTTTCAGGTTTTATTGCCACCAGGGTTATAGCTGAGCCTTGGTATCTGCATGATGAATCCATTGCTCCTGGAGGCCAGTTTTCCTTTTTACTTTTTCCTTTGATAGAACTGAAAGAAATTGAGAGAGGAGGAGGAGGGAGAGAGGGAGAGAGACACCTTTAGTACTTGCTTCACTACTTATGAAGCTGCTTGCACATGATAACCAGGTATACCAACACCTGGCCCCCAAGCATGTCTTGGAGAGTCAACGTTCTTTAGCATCATCTAGACTCTGACCTTCCCTGTCCTTAAGGTATAGGAGAATAGCTGTCCACCATAGTCAGGCAGACTGGCTCCACAACCTCTGTGCTACATACTAGCAGGAAAGTGTGAGGCAGGACTTCATCCTGTATGAAGCTGAGAGGCAAGCCTGTTCATTCATTCCTGGGCAGCTTTAACCCAGGCCTCCAAGAACAGACACAAAAACCTATTCTTAGTCATGAAATCTCAAGAGAAACTCCTTCAGGACCTTTGAGATGGGTGTGAATTTACAAATATAAGCATTTAATGTAACCAAATTTCCCACCACACATTCCCCCATTATGCATTTGGCCCCTTCACAAGTTGTTCTTTGATTTTACCAGCCCCTCAACAAGCTGGAGGTGTATTCTGAACTCAACCACTGTGAATTAGGATCAGTGTATCTTTTTTTTTTTTTTTGCCTCCAGGGTTATTGCTGGGACTTGGTGCCTGCACTACGAACCCACTGTTCCTGGAGGCTACTTTTTCCCTTTTGTTGCCCTTGTTGTTTACCACTGTTGTTAATATTGTGGTTGTTGTTATTGCTGTCATTGTTGTTGGATAGGAAAGAGAGAAATGGAGAGAGGAGGGGAAGAGAGAGAGGGAGAGAGAAAGATAGACACCTGCAGACCTGCTTCACGGCTTGTGAAGCAACCCCCCTGCAGGTGGGGAGTCTGGGGTTCTAACCAGGATCCTTGCTCTGGTCCTTCCACTTTATGCTATGTGGCTTAACCCACTGCGCTAATGCCTGCCCCCCAGGTGTATTTTCTAATGGTGCCTTAGAGCCAGAGCTTATTGACTGAGGGAAAAGGATTGTCTTTCTTCAAGTATTTTTGTTGGTCTGCTTCTAAATTCTGCTTCTAAGACCCCTTCTGTTGCATTGCTTGACACTGTGGCCTATTTACATAATCATTGTTTTGTTCACATTGGTTTAATCCCCACTGGTTCTCAGATTTTTTCCTTCTCCCCAACCCCTATCCTACATACATCCTCTTCCAACCTGATACTTCCGCCTCAGGAGATATAAAGGACAGGGCTTTCTAATGAAGAGAGATTAGATTAGATAGTTTGCATTGCATTCCTCATCAATAAAGATTGAACTGTGTCCCACTCAGCCATGAGTCCCTGGTCATCTCTCTCCCGCCCGCAAAGCTAGCCTGGCATATTTTGTTTAAAATTTCGTTTTCAGTTTATACTTTGGGCAGGGTACAGTTCCTGAGCCACTAAAATGATCCTGTTTTCTCTTCCTAGAAGAAGCAAACCTGATTGGAAAAATGGTACCTTGTAGTAACTACACAGCAAAACAGGAATTCTGATCTTACTCATGTGTCATAGTTAAAGCTAGTACATTTTGCCTCCAGTTGACTGCACACGGATGGAGTGGGTTTTCAATCCCTTTCTTTGGTCTAGCAGACATCAGGAATCTGAGTGGTGCTCACTTGAATGCTCAGGAGGAAAAGGGACTGGGCTTTCCCTCCACCTATGTTTTGTTAGTTCACCTGTGTCAATCATAGCAATGAAATGACTGACAGGTTCTGGAGCTCTCAAGTCATAGTCTGCTGCCCCAGCTAGAAGGTGGCTTTCTCTTGTGTAGGCAGTTAACTTTGTTCTTAATTTTAGTTTGAATTTATTTTTTAACAGGGTTCGGAAACTTTGCTCCTTTAGTCACTTATTTCTCTTTAAAATAAAATAGCCACTCATCACCATTCATGTAAAAGAATATAATATCAAACTGAGTCTAGGCTGAAAATGTATCAGCTTGTTCTTTCCCCCGATGGTCAGGAAGCCCCTGTGAATATGTGAAATGAGATCATCCGACACTGGGTAGTGTTAAACTATTTAGTTTATCTGTTTATTATTATTTATTTGCAGAGCATGTCCCCCCTTTTTCATTTAAATAGAGAGACAGAGGGGGAGAAACACCACAACACCAGAACTACTTCTGGCCCCTTAGCACTTCCTCTATGGCGCTGAAGTCAAAACCTGAACAGCAAGGCATGTGCCCTACCCATTGTGCTCTCTCTCTTTCTCTTTGACCCTATTTGGATTTTATTTTATTTTATTTTTATTTATAAAAAGGAAACATTGACAAAATTATAGGATATGAGGGATACAACTCCACACAATTCCTGCCATCAGAACTCCATATCCCATCCCTTCCCCTGGTAGCTTTCCTATTCTTTATCCCTCTGGGAGTATGGATCCAGGGTCATTATGGGATGCAGAAGATGGAAGGTCTGGCTTCTGTAATTGCTTCCCCACTGAACATGGGCATTGACAGGTCGATCCATACTCGCAGCCTGTCTCTCTCTTTCCCTAGTTGGGCGGGGCTCAGGGGAAGCGGGGCTCCAGGACACACTGGTGGGGTCGTCTGTCCAGGGAAGTCTGGCTGGCATCATGGTAGCATCTGGAGGCAAGTGGCAATGATTTGGTGGGTTCCTGAAGTTGTTCTAGTCCTGTGTTGTTTCGGTCCCAGATGATCTCCTTTGGTATTCCTAGTTGACCCTGGAGAGTAGAGGAGAGGAGAGGAGAGGAGAGGAGAGGAGAGGAGAGGAGAGGAGAGGAGAGGAGAGGAGAGGAGAGGAGAGGAGAGGAACAGAGCTGCTGCTGCTCTGTAGCCCCAACTCCCCACATTCACTATTTGAGACTCTATTTGGATTTTGAACACATGAGCTACTTATCACCCTAAAACAGCTTTTCATATAAAGGATTCCAAGAGCTTTTCTACAAAGTGTAATTCATTATGCAAAGTGGGATGAGAACAGGCAGAAGAGTGCTGATGAATACAAACTGGCTTTTTAAAAAATTTTTTTTTAAGTATTCATTTTTTAAAAATTTTTTTATTTAAGAAAGGATTAGTGAACAAAAACATAAGGTAGGAGGTGTACAACTCCACACAATTCCCACCACCCAATCTCCATAACCCACCACCTCCCATGATAGCTTTCCCATTCTCTAGCCCTCTGGGAGCATGGACCTAGGGTCGTTGAGGGTTGCAGAAGGTAGAAGGTCTGGCTTCTGTAATTGCTTCCCGCTGAACATGGGCATTGACTGGTGGGTCCATACTCCCAGTCTGCCTCTCTCTTTCCCTAGTAAGGTGTGTCTCTGGGGAAGCTGAGCTCCAGGACATATTGGTGGGGTCTTCAATCCAGGGAAGCCTGGCCAGCATCCTGGTGGCATCTGGAACCTGGTGATTGAAAAGAGAGTTAACATACGAAGCCAAACAATTTGTTGAGCAATCATGGATCCCAAGCTTGGAATAGTGGAGAGGAAGTGTTAGGGAGGTACTCACTGCAAACTCTAGTGTACTTCTGCTTTCAGGTATATATTTTGCAGTAGTTTATGGATACGTGTGAACATAAGCTCTCTCTCACAGAAACTGGTGTATATCTAGGTTATGGGACTTTGTTAGAAAGTGAACTACCTGAGATGAAATTAGAGTGTACTATAAAAGGAAAGGTCTCACCCGAGTAATGAAGCTGAAGGATTGTCATTCCACAAATGAATTCTCTGGACGCAGTCTGAGGTGAAGCATGTTGAGGTGGCAATCGTTGCATTGGTTAGGTTGTGATCGGCGGATGCAATATTATTTGGTTTGGATTGGGAGATGCATACATGAAAGTGGGCCCTATCCAAGGGTTCCAGGACTGGGGGAAGTAGGGGCTCTATAGTGGAGATGTGAGGTTCCTGCTGTCTTAGGGTTCAAAAAGACAATCAATAGTTAATGTTATCATCACATTATTTGGTAATTGGGTTAACTTTGAAAAGTCCTTTTGTTATGGTTTGCTGTACAGTATCCAGTATCTTGTATATAGCTGTGCTATTAGATGCTTCTAATCTACTTGGTCTAGGCTTTTGAGAGAGTCCGCATATCCAATACACAGTTTATATATTAAAAAGATTCAGTTTGTGTTTTGAGAAACTTTGAGACATAGAATAAAATTTCCCCCTCTCATATTAATTAACTACTAATTTATATGTCTACATTTTGCTAGGAGTGTACATAAACACCATTCCCACCACCAAAGGATTGTGACCCATCCCTCCCGCCCACTCCCACCCCCCACTGGCCCAGGAAGCTGCATGTCTACCCCTCACCACTGGGTTTTTACTTTGGTGCCCTACTTACAATTTGATCAGGTCCTGCTTTTAGTTTCCCTTACAGATCTGCTTAGTCAGCTTCTGTTGATGAGTGGGATCATCCCATACTCATCTTTATCTTTCTGACTTAGTTCACTTAACATAATTCCTTCTAGCTCTGTCCAAGATGGGTCAGAGAAGGTGGGTTCATTGTTCTTGATAGCTGCATAGTATTCTATTGTGTATATATACCACAGCTTTCTCAGCCACTCATCTGTTGTTGGGCACCTGGGTTGCTTCCAGGTTTTAGCTATTATGAATTGTGCTGCTATGAACATAGGACTACACACCTCATTTTGGTTGGGTGTTATGGAGTCCTTGGGGTATAACCCCAGGAGAGGAATTACTGGATCATATGGAAGGTCAATGTCTAGCCTTCTGAGAGTTTTCCAGATTACTCTCCACAAAGGCTGTACCAATTTACATTCCCACCAGCAATGTAAAAGGGTTCCTATGTCCCCACATCCTCTCCAGCATTTGTTGCTGCTGTCCTTTTTGATGTATGCCATTCTTACAGGAGTGAGGTGGTATCTTAGTGTTGTCTTAATTTGCATTTCTCTGACAATCAGTGACCTAGAGCAGTTTTTCATATGTTTGTTAGCCTTTTGGATCTCCTCTGAGGTGAATGTTTTGTTCATATCCTCTGCCCATTTTTGGATGGGGTCATTTGCTTTTTTGGTGCTAAGTTTGCTGAGCTCTTTATATATTTTGGTGATTAGTTTCTTGTCTGATGTATGGCATGTGAAGATCTTCTCCCATTCTGTGAGGGGTCTCTTTGTTTGTTTAATAGTTTCTTTGGATGTGCAGAAGCTTTTCAATTTGATGTAGTCCCATTGGTTTGTTTCTGCTTTAGTCTTCCTTGCAATTGGATTTGATTCATCAAAGATGTCCTTGAGGTGTAGGTGGGAAACTGTTTTACCAATGTTTTCCTCTAAGTATTTGATTGTTTCTGGTCTGACGTCTAGGTCTTTGATCCATTTGGAGTTGATTTTTGTTTATGGTGAGATAAAGTGGTTCAATTTCATTCTTCTGCATGTTACAACCCAGTTTTCCCAGCACCATTTATTGAAGAGAGCCTCCTTTTTCCATTTAATCCTTTGGGCCCCCTTATCAAAGATTAGATGCCCATAGGTGTTGGGATTTACTTCTGGGCTTTCAATTCTGTTCCACTGGTCTGTGTGCCTATTTTTGGTCCAGTACCATGCTGTTTTGATGATGATGGCTTTATAATATAGTTTAAGGTCTGGGAGTGTGATGCCTCCATTTCTGTTTCTTTTCCTCAAGATGGTTTTGGCAATTCTAGGTGTTTTCAGGTTCCAGATAAATGATTTTAGTGTTTGTTCTATTCTCTTAAAGAAGCTTGGTGGAACTCTGATGGGTATTGCATTAAATTTGCATATGGCTCTGGGGAGAATATTCATTTTGATGATATTTATTCTTCCAATCCATGAGCATGGGATATCTTTCAATTTCTTAGTATCAGTTTCTATTTCCTTGAGTAGTGACTCATAGTTTTCAGCATACAAGTCTTTCACTTCTTTGGTCAACTTTATTCCTAGGTATTTGATTGATTTTGCTGAAACAGTAAATGGGAGTGATTTCTGGATGTCTTCTTCTTCAGATTTAGTGTTTGCATAAAGAAATGCCACTGAATTTTGTACATTGATTTTGTACCCTGATACCTTGCTATATTGCCTAATAACTTCCAGTAGTTTTCTACTGGATTCTTTAGGTCTTTCTATGTATACTATCATATCATCTGCAAATAGTGAGAGCTTGACTTCTTCCCTCCTAATCTGTATTCCTTTGATTTCTTTCTCTTGCCTGATTGCTATGGCAAGAACTTCCAATACTATGTTGAAGAGTAACGGTGACAGTGGACAGCCCTGTCTAGTCCCCGATCTGAGGGGGAATGCTTTCAGCTTCTGTCCATTGAGTATGATGTTGGCTGTAGGTCTGCTATATATAGACTCCACTATCTTGAGGAATTTCCCATATATTCCCATTTTTTGTAGAGTTTTGAGCATGAACGGGTGTTGGATTTTGTTAAAGGCTTTCTCTGCATCTATTGAGATAATCATGTGGTTTTTGGCTTTGCTTTTATTGATGTGTTGGATGACATTGATTGACTTACGGATGTTGAACCAGCCTTGCATTCCTGGGATGAATCCCACTTGGTCATGATGAACAATCTTTTTTATGTGTTGCTGTATCTGGTTGGCCAAGATCTTGTTTAATATTTTGGCATCTATGTTCATCAGAGATATTGGTCTGTAGTTTTCCTTTTTTGTTCTGTCCCTATCAGCTTTTGGTATCAGGGTGATGTTGGCTTCATAAAAGGTGGAAGGGAGTATTCCTGTTTCTTCAATCTTATGAAATAGCTTAAGAATTATGGGTATTAACTGTTTCCTGAAAGTTTTGTAGAATTCGTTTGTGAAGCCATCTGGTCCAGGACTTTTGTTGTTGGGGAGATTCTTAATAACGGTTTCAATTTCTTTGTCTGTGATTGGTGCATTTAGATTTTGTAGTTCTTCTTGGTTCAGTTTTGGAAGTGCATAGGTTTCTAGGAATTGTTCCATTTCTTCCAGATTCTCTAGTTTGGTGGCATATAGTTCTTTATAGAAGTTTTGCAGGATTCTCTGGATTTCTGTGGTGTCAGTTGTGATATCTCCTGCATCGTTTACAATTCTATGAATTTGAATCTTCTCTCTTTTTTGTTTGGTGAGTCTGGCTAGGTGTTTGTCAATTTTGTTTAATCTTTCAAAGAACCAACATTTGGCTTCATTGATCTTTTGTATGGTTCTTTTATTTTCGATGTTGTTTATTTCTGGTCGAACTTTAGTGATTTCTGTCCTTCTGGTTGCTTTAGGGTTCCTTTGTTCCTCTTCCTCTAAGTCCTTGAGGTGTGCAGTAAGGTCGTTCATTTGAGCTTCTTCTTGGTGTTTAATATGTGATTGTATGGCTATAAGTTTCCCTCTCAGTACTGCTTTAGCTGTGTCCCAAATATTTTGATAGGTTGTGTCTTCATTTTCATTAGTTTCCAGGAACATTTGAATTTCCTGCTTGAGTGAGTCTCTGACCCAGTGGTTCTTAAGGAGTATGTTGTTTAGTTTCCAAATTCTGTGTCTTTTAATAATTTTCCGTTTGTTGTTAAATGTTAGTTTTACTCCACTGTGGTCTGAGAAGATACTTGGGATGATTTCAATGCTCTTGAATTTATTGATGCTGTCTTTGTGGCCTAACATGTAGTCTATCCTTGAGTATATGTTATGTGGATTTGAAAAGAAGGTGTATTCCAGTTTTTTGGGGTGGAGGAGTCTGAAAATGTCCAAGAGGTCTAGTCTGTCCATCTCTTCATTCAATTCTTTTGTATCTTTATTGGTTCTCTGCTTTGTTGATCTGTCTAAGTGTGAGAGTGGGGTATTGAAGTCTCCCACTATTACTGTATTACTATTGATGTATTTTTGAAATTCTTTCAGTAGATGCTTAATATATTTAGATGGTTTCTCGTTGGGTGCATAGATGTTAATAATTGTTAAGTCTTCTTGGCTGATTGATCCTCTAATCATTATGTAATGTCCTTGCCTATCTTTTATTACTTTATTTAATTTAAAATCTATCGTATCTGAGATGAGAATGGCTGTTCCTGCCCTTTTTTGTGGACCGTTAGCCTGTATGATAGTTTTCCATCCTTTCACTTTAAGTCTGTGTTTATCTTGTTGTGTCAGGTGGGATTCTTGTAAGCAGCATATGGTTGGGTTATGTTTTCTGATCCATCCCCCCACCCTGTGCCTTTTGATGGGTGAGTTTAAGCCATTGACATTTATTGTTATTATGAATTTAATGTATTGTAGTAACATTGTTCAAAAAAAATTTGTTTGCTCTGATATATTGCCAGTATTATAGTGATGTTCTTGTTTATAAGAGGTCTTTTAGTACCTCTTTCAGGGCCGGCTTGGTGATGGTTGCCTCCTTTAACTGTTGTTTATCTAAGAAGGTTTTGATCCCTCCATCTAGTTTGAATGAAAGTCTAGCAGGATATATTATCCTTGGTTGAAACCCTTTTTCATTCAGGGCTCGATAGATATCTTGCCACTCCCTTCTGGCTTTTAGAGTTTGAGTGGAGAAGTCTGCAGATAATCTTATGGGTTTTCCCTTGTATGTGACTTTTTGTTTCTCTCTTGCAGCCTTTAGGATCCTTTCTTTATCCTTACTTCTCATTGTGACTATGATGTGTCTTGGTGTCTTCAGGTCTGGGTTGATTCTGTTTGGTACTCTCTGGGCCTATTGAACCTTGATGTCCTTTCTGTTTTTTTTTCTCTTTTTTCCCTACTCTAATTCTTAACCCAAATTAAATTATAGTCACCTCTTTGGTGTTACCACTAGGACCCCTTATTGACTGGCCTGCTAAAGGCAGAAAATCCTACCGTTTCCAGAAGATGTGATCAGAGCACACGCTGCTAGCAGCTTCTCAGTCCGCCATCTTCCTGGAACCCCCCCTGGCTTTTTTTTTTAAGTCTGCCTTTTCTTTTTCCCCCTTTGGGACAATGAAATAATAGCTCACTTGGATAGTGTGCTGTTTCGCTCTATATGCTATCCAGGTTCAATCCTGCTCCTACTTCACTGAAGGAAGCTTTGGTGCTATTGTTTCTTTCTCTCTGTGTCTCTCTTTAGAATATATATATATATATATATATATATATAGTCATATTTATTTATTTATTTATTTATTTTGCCTCCAGGGTTACTGCTGGGGCTCAGTGCCTGCACCATGAATCCACTGCTCCTGGAGGCCTTTTTTTTTTTTCACCTTTTGTTGCCCTTGTTGTTGTAGCCTTGTTGTGGTTATTATTGTTGTTGTTGATATCGTTCCTTGTTGGATAGGCCAGAGAGAAATGGAGTGAGGAGGGGAAGACAGAGGGGGGAGAGAAAGATAGACACCTGCAGACCTGCTTCACCGCCTGTGAAGGGACTCCCCTGCAAGTGGGGAGCCGGGGGCTGGAACCGGGATCCTTACTTGGGTCCTTGTGCTTTGCGCCAGGTGCACTTAACTTGCTTCGCTACTGCCTGACCCTCATATATATTCATTTTTATTAGTGAAGGAGACCAGAGCACTGCTCAGTTCTGACATATGTTAGTGCCTGAGGTTGTAACCAGGATCTCCAGTGCTCTACCACTGAGCTACCTTCCCAGCCCATAACAAATCTTTTAATTAAAACACCCAAGCTCTTTGGGGGCCAGGTGGTGGCACACCTGGCTGAGTACACACATTACAATGTTCATAGACCCAGGTTCAAGCTCCTGGCCTCCACCCGCAGGGGGAAAGCTACACCAGCAGTAAAGCAGTGCAGCAGGTCTCTTTCCCTCTTCCTCTCCCTCTCTGTCTTCTCTCACCTCTCATTCTCTTCTCTGTCTCTACCCAAAATAAATAAATAAAATTAGATAAATTTTAAAAACTTGTTCTTTAAAACACACTTTAAAAAGATTAAAATACCCAGGCTTTTTAGCTAAGCCAAGACAAACCCTGTGTGAAAAAGACCTCACCTACATGCTCAGACTTGAATACCAATTTGTCATCTTTGCTCCTCATTTGAACCTTCAATCTCCTCCTACCCCCACGGATTAGATTTTAGATCTGACAATTCTCAGCCTCCTTATCATATTACTGCTCAAACCCCACCCATCAGTTTGAATCAGGAAAGAGTTTTGACTAGCAAAGCAATAGAGAAAATAAAAGCAAAGATGCAGCTCCATGACACTCTAAAATATCTCATAGCCAGTGGACAATCTTGATTGGTCCTCAGCTCTGTCAAAATGCAGGCTACATCATCACCACATATATAATGTTTGACATGAAAACTGCAATAATGAACAGTTACTAAATGCTTTCCCCACTGTCTCATACCTCATTACCAGTTATCATGAAAATATCCACAAAGAATATGAAGTGCTTCTTCATTTTCCCTCTATTTTATTATACTTGTCTGATTATAAGGAATGGAAAAACCAACAGTCTGTTTCACTCAACTCCAAATGTGGCATATAAGCCAATTCACTGAACATATCTTTCATGGAATACATTTTTTTTTTTACAGATGAAAATGTACCAGAATAAACAGCTGTATTACAGCAAACACATTGCCACTGTCTTTTAATTTGGACTACAAATCTAGTCCAGCACAGAAGACTTACATTGAAATAATTAGTTAAATCAGTAAATCATTTGAACAAAAACTATGAGCATTATTAATAAAACCAGAAAGGAGGCAGACTCATAGCTGAGTGAGATTTATATGCTCAGCAAGATAGCAAATTAAACACGGTAATGCCCTTTCTTCCCCCTCAATAAACAGAAATCAGTTCATGAGTCACCCTGTAAGCATTCAACAAGAGGACTCATAAATACCATACACCATCTGTTGACCAAATTTATGAGATCCTTGCCAACGTCACTCAGGACTAAAAACTTCGACCTGCTTTTTTTTTTTTTAATTTTTTAATTTTTTCTTTTTCTTTTTTTTTCCTCCTCTGAAACAAACTAAAAAGGTAACGTACTTGCTCAGACTTGTAGCATTATATAACAAGGACAGGATTAAGTTAAAACACCTCTGTGATAATTTACTCTCAACAGTTTATTAATAACTTTCTTCTAGCTAAGTAGATGATTATATATTTCCAAATGAAAAACTCAGTATGTATTTTTAGCTTCACTTTAGACAAAATTGTTATATATCTAAAGCAGATAAATCACTTAGAATTACTGAGATTTGGGGCTGAGAGGGGGTGCATCCGATTGATTGCACATATTCAACAAGAGGACTCATAAATACTATATACCATCTGTTGCCTGTATTTATGAAATCCTTGCCAATGTCACTTAGGACTAAAAATTTCAACCTACAGTTTTTGAGAATCAGTGTTCATGCCCCTGCCCTCCACCTGCAGAAAGGACTCTTCACAAGAGATGAAGCAGGGCTACAGGTATCTCTCTTTGACTTATTCTATCCCCCTCCACTCTCAATTTCTCTCTGTCCCATCAAAAACAAAAATAAAAAATAAAATAGGGGAAGGGAAAGAGAAGAAAAGTAAAAAGGGGAAAAAAATTAAAGGCCACCAGGAGTGATGAATTCATTGTATAGGCACCCAAGCCCAGAGATAATCCTGGTAGCAATTTAAGAAAAAAAAAAACCTACTGATATTTTCTACATATGTATACAGATACTGTATACCTATATATTATATATGGTTTATGATATACATTATATACTTCCAACTACATCATAAATTTTAATTTTCAGGGGTAGATAGCATAATGGTTATGTAAACAGACTCTCATGCCTGAGGCTACAAAGTCCCAGGTTCAATTCCCCGCACTACCATAAGCCAGAGCTGAACAGTGCGCTCTGGTAAAAAAAAAATTATATATATATATATATATATATATATATATATATATATATATATATTAATTTTCAACATTTTGTTTGATTGTAGACTAATGGGACTTTTACTTATTGTGATAGGCTCATATATCCAAATAATTTCATTATTCAAAGTAAATTAGGAAGTTTTGAAGGTATTTTTGTATTATATATTCCACATATGCTGAAATGACTTTAATTTTTTTTAAATTTTAGGGAACTTATTTATTTATTTATTTTCCCTTTTGTTGCCCTTATTGTTTTTTATTGTTGTTGTAGTTATTATTGTTGTTGATGTCATCATTGTTGGATAGGACAGAGAGAAATGGAGAGAGGAGGGGAAGACAGAAAGGGGAGAGAAAGATGGACACCTGCAGACCTGCTTCACCACCTGTGAAGTGACTCCCCAGCAGTTGGGGAGCCGGGGGCTCGAACCGGGATCCTTATGCTGGTCCTTGCGCGTCGTGCCAAGTGGGCTTAACCTGTTATGCTACCGCCCAACCCCCTGAAGTGACTTTATATATAGTTTTTGAGTTTTAAGAAACATATATAGCCATGCCACCATAACCAGCACTTAAGATGTGGAGAAATTCTATTAGTCTCCTCCAAAATATACTCCTGTACTTTGTTTTCAACCCTTGTCCCCACCAAACCAGCACCTAAAACTGCTGATGTGTTTTCTGTCATTGTAGTTTTGTCACTGAAGGGATGTTGTGTAATTGCTATCTTAGGGTATACAGTCCTCTGAGTTTGGGCTGTTTTTCCACTCAGACAAAATGCAATTAAGATTCTTCTATGTTGTTTGCATAAATGTGTAGTTGTTTGTTTGCTTTTTTTTTTTTTGTGAGTAGTCTTCCATTGTTTAATAGAAATGAGCCACAATTTGTTTATCCTTCAGATGAGTACCATTGGGGTTGTTTCTAATTGTAATTACAAAGAAAGCTGCTGAAAATATTTACATAGAATTTGAAGTGCTGGGCTGAGGAGACAGCATAAAGATTAGGCAAACGACTTTCCTGCCCAGGGCTCTGGAGGCTCTGAGCCTTTAGGGTTAATCCCCAGCACCATCACAAACCAGAGTTGAGCAGTGCTCTAGCAATAAATAAATAAATAAATAAATAAATAAATAAATAAATAAACTCAATAAATTGAAGTTGTAAGATGGAAAATTCCTTGCATTTTCCATAGACAAGAGGACTTAATCAGTAAGCCATTGTTTACCGGATGGTTACAACTGATGGCGAGAGGATGAGGTGACCCTACTCTGGCTAGGGTCTATTAGTTGTGCAGTTTTACAGTGTTTGAAATCAGCCCGCACTTTGCTTTGAGTGGATTCCGCTTTTTGCTAGGTTTGAAATGATTGGATTCCGTGTTTTCTATAGCATGTTATTGGATATAGATTGATAAGGTGATGTGTTCCCCCTCCCTGAGTGTATTCAGAAATCCTATAAATTGTGTGGTTTGAGCCCTGTTCGGGGTCGAGCTGGTGGACTGCTGTCAGTCACCTCTCGGCCCGGATTCGAATTCGTGAATAAACATCTTTTGCTTCCTTGCAGTGGATGGTGGTTTGATTTTGCTCGCTAACAGAAGTGTATAGATATTCTTTCTATTTAGGTAAACATTTAGAAGTAAGAATGCTGGGTTATATGGTAAAAGTATATACACCTTTGTAAAAAATAAATTCTCAACTTTTTCTGAAGTTTAGTGAACCACTATATATCTCACTTAACGAAGTATGAGAGTTTTGGGTGCTCTAAATCTTCACCAAAACTTATTATAAGAAGTTATATTTTTAATAAGAATATCTAACACTCTGTATGGACCTTGAGAGCTTGTTTGGAGGTTCTAGCAGGGGAGCACAGCTACTCATATACCCTCAAGACGGGTCCATCTCTATTTGGGGAAGGCCCTCAGCTTCTGGAGGGATATACATGGAGCTGTGAAGGAGGAAGGGGACACCCGCCTAGCCAGCCAGATCAGCCCAATCAACCTTGGCAATCAGTGGGGTGACAGATGTCGTAGCCAGATCTCCCTCACATCCATAAGCCACTATATGAAATCAATTCAAAGTATTTGATTTTCAGTGAATATAATATCTACTACAAAGAAACAAGTCATATCAGAAATCATCTTTATTTGTGCTCTAGTTGAGTTTTTTTGCCTTGAGTTGACCATCTCCATTTTTGGAATTCACCTTGATTTGAAATATTGTCTTAGCAAAACTCATGTTAAGTTTAAGTGAAGAACACAGAATGTGCAAGCAGCCTTCTAGAATATATATATGTATATTAAAGGTTCTGAAACCTGTAAGGAACAAGGTCACATCTATTTTGAACTCTCTGCCCTAGCTCTTTGCCATTCAAGCTGTGTTCTTAAAAATTAGACCTGCATGGGGATGGGAGGCTCAAACCTGAGTCCTTGCAAATTGTATGTAACACATACACCATCACCCAGCCTGCAACTACTTCGTTTCCTATCAATTTGGCTTATGAACAATTTCATCTTAACATTCTCCTTTTGGATATAAAGGGAAATGTGCCTCAGCTTTTTCATCCCTGCAGGTTTTCCAGCTATCCAGTTGCACTATATACTTCGTATGTTCCTTCAATAAGTATATTTAAGAATTCAAACAACCTTTAGGTTGAGGGCGCTGTCTCAGTGCGCTAGAGCACAGGACTTGCATACCTAAGCACCCATGTTTGATCCTTGGCACCACCATGTACGAGAACTGAGCAGTGCTCTGTTCTCTCCATAAAAATAAATAAAACAAATCTTAAAATGAGATCACTTTGCCATGTGCATGACCCAAGTTTGAATCTGGCCCCATTTCATTGAGGCAAACAAAAGCGCTATGGTTTTTTTATTTTATTTTATTTTTTTTTTACTCTTTCTCTGCCTCTCTGTTTCTACTGAAAAAAGAAATAAATAAATAAAGCAAGGGACCTTAAAACCAGATAATTAAAAAAAAAAATAGACCTGCATTTTTAAAAATGGTTACCCCTCCCCTTTTTAAAAAAGTTTTATGACAATTATTTAGCAGAGACACATTATCTTTTCAGCACTAGTCTCTTTTATGGCATTTTTTTTTTTTACCTAAAACAAAGGTCACTTTTGAAAAAGTCTGTATTTTCCAAGCTGACATTTAACTAGTTAGCAAAATGCATTTTTCCTTGTGACAGCAATTACAGAAAAAATAATAATTTAACTGGCATTTACTGAATGATTAATATATAACTGGCATTATTCTGGGTTCTTTACACAGACTATCTTGCTTAATTTCCTTAATAGCATGAACTAGGTTATGATATCACCCCTCTTTCCAGAAATGGAAAATAGAAGCTCATCAATATTAAATAACTTTCCCAAGGTCATATAATTAGCAGGTGTCCAAGTGTGGATCTGTACCCAGACAATCTGAGTCAGAGCCAGTCATTGTCGGCACCACATTTTACTGCTTTCCTGTAACAGCTGCCAATTACTGAATATTTACTCTTGTGAATATGGTAAGCAATTTCAAACTTACAACAAATTAAATACAACTTTTGATTCTCATTTTATAGATGAGGAAACAGAGGCTTCTAGCGATTAAGCCATCTGCCCACAGTCACTGTAATACTCAAACACATGTTGAAATCTTACTTTTTGAGGTTAAAGGATGTTTAATTTTTAAAACATCAACATCAGCTCTGTTGGGTAGTTGCCATCTCCCCCTGGCTTCTGCTTAACCATATGCCTATATAGGGATTTTACTGATCCAAAGCTTTGGTCTATTTACATAAATCACTTTTACATAAAGCACTCCAGGGCATTGGTGGTTCTATGATAGGATTCTCTCCTGCTCCACCCCCTCCTTGTCACACACTGATCCCTTCTTTGTCACACTCTGATTTTCACCAGTCACTTTTCTCTCCACCCTCTCTATATCACATCCTGTTTCCACCCTACTTGGAGAGTATAAAAACAGCTGCTCTTCTGATTAAAGACACTTGGAAATTGCTTTCCGGCTCCGAGAGTTCCAGAGTGTATCTCCTGCGGAAGTTGGTGCAGCACGAGTTCCTGATCCCTCTCCCACACAGCAGCCTAGATCAGCTCCAGTTGAGTTCTCTCCAACCCAGAGAGCACTAGCTCGGGAAGAAGTACCCTCAGGCTATCCCGGCAAGCTCTACTTTACTTTTGATTCATTTTCCTTTCTTTCTTTTTTTCTTTCTTTCTCTTTTTTGATTTTATATTTTATTTATGAGAAAGATAGGAGGAGACAGAAAGAACCAGACATCACTCTGGCACATGTGCTGCCGGGGACTGAACTCAGGACCTCATGCTTGAGAGTCCAAAGTTTTATCACTGTGCCACCTCTCAGACCACTTAATTTATTTTTATTGAGATATAATTGGCATGAAACATACACTTCAGTTATATGAACACAATAATTTAATACTTACTTATCTTGCAAAACTATCAGCACACTAAGTCTAGTTTATTCCCATCACCTACATATTATATTTTTCTTGTCATGCAGACTTTAAGAGATACTTAATTTTCAAATACACAACAGTGTTATTAACTATAGTCACCATCTTCAAGTCTTATTTTACAGTTAAATATTTTTATTTTTACCTCTTCATCTTTTTTTTTTTTGTTCAAGCATCTATCCTATGAGTGTGGGAACCACCAATTTCATCTCTGTAGTCTTGAGTTTACTTTTTTTATGTTTAGATTCCTAATATAAGTGAGAATTCACAATGATATATAGTGATGTCTTCACTATTCTTCCATTTTGTCACAAAGGGCAAGATTTCTCTAATGGCTGGATAACATTCCAGTGCATATTCAGTATATACTACACTTTATTACACTTTATCTTTTTATCCATCAATGGACATGTAGGTTACTTCCGGTTTGGGGCTAAATAATTCTACAATGAACATTTAAGGCATTGACTTCTTTTACTGGATTTAATAATGTTAAGATTTGTCCTTCTTGCAACAGGTAGCATTACTGTTTATAGGCAAATGCAATTCCATTAAAATACAAATACAGCTGTACTGTATTTTGTTTATCTACTGGTATCTACTTACCAGCTGATGATTGGATCTTTTCTATTGTCTGGCATTATAGATAGTGATGTTGTGAACATTCAGGCATAATGTGTTGTGTGGATTTGTGTTTTGAATTTTCTTGAATATATGCCAAGGAATAGAATTGCTAGGTCATGAGGTTCAACACTTTGAGAAATTGCAAATCTATTTTTAAATTGTCTGTACCATTTTACTGTTTTGTCACCAGTGTATGAGGGTTCTGGTCCTTACATTGTTGTCAACAAGGACTACTGTTTTTTTAAGTCATCCTAGTAAATATGCACTGTGGCTTTGAGTTGCATATTCATAATGACTAACAGTACTGGGCATCCTCTCAAGAGCTTATTGGTCATTTGTATATTTTCTTTTTGAAATGTCTGTTCAAGTCCTCTTTTTCATCTATAAATTAAATTATTGGTACTTTTATTGTTTGGCTAGAAGTTTCTTTATATTGCCTAGATTTAATCTTCTTATATATAAATTGTGAATGTTTTCTACTACTGGGTAGGTTATCTTTTCAATTTCTTTTTCTCTTTCTTTCTTCTTTTTTTTTCCTCCAGGGTTATTGCTGGATCTGGGTGCCTGCACTACTATGAATCCACTGCTCCTGGTGGCCATCTTTTTTCCATGATGTTGTTGCTGCTGTTGCTGTTGGATAGGATAGAGAGAAATTGAGAGAGGAGAAGACAGAGAGGGGGAGAGAAAGACAGACACCTGCAGACCTGCTTCACTGATTGTGAAGCGACCTACCTAAAGGTGGGGAGCTGGGGGGCTAGAACTGGAATCTTTGTGTGTATCCTTGTGCTTCGCACTATGTGTGCTTAACACCAGGCCCCCTCAATTTCTTGATTTACTAAAACTCACAAAAAAGATTTAAAATTTGACGAAATTCTATTTGGCCTTTTTCTATCCTTGCTTTATCTTCTCTTGTCATATCTAAGAAACAACACACTAATCCAAGATTATGAATATTTGTTTCTGTGTTTTCTTCTAAGAGTTGTATAGCATCAACTCCTTCATTTACTACTATGAGCCATTTTTTTCAGTTTTATTTATTTATGAAGCAAACTACACACAGCTTCCAGTTTTTCACTACCTGTGTAGCAGTTTGCTGACTGGGCTGGTCAGACACACCTGTTTAATGAGACCATGTGGTTCAATTCATTATCGATTAACTTCTGTGTCTAGAGTGCTACCCTATTTTCCCTTTGCATAAAGGAAAGCAAAGTAGAAGCACAAGAATGAATACACATTCTTTTCATAAAATACCTTTCCAAACAAAATAGTGTTTTGCATATTTTTCCTCCTTTATTTTTATTTATTTATTTATTCATTTCCTTTTGTTGCCCTTGTTGTTTTATTGTTGTAGTTATTATTGTTGTTGTTATTGATGCCATTGTTGTTGGATAGGACAGAGAGAAATGGAGAGAGGAGGGGAAGAGAAAGAAAGATACCTGCAGACCTGCTTCACTGCCTGTGAAGTGACTCCCCTGCAGGTGGGGAGCTGGGGGACTCGAAAGGGGATCCTTACACCGGCCCTTGCACTTTGAGCCACCTGCACTTAACCTGTGGCTCTACCGCCAGACTCCCTCCACCTTTATTTTGACAAGAATGAAATGCATGGTTAAACATGGTACTACTGACTATTTTTCTATCCAGTGGAAGCTTAAGACCCTCAGAAAATTAAAACATGGAGTTATAAAAATCAGGATACTCAGTTTTTAATCCTTTTGTATCCCTAAAACTAAACCAGTACCTATAGACACAAAACACTTTGAACATACTGACATTACTTTTTAAAAATTTTTTAATATTTATTTATTCCCTTTTGTTGCCCTTGTTATTTTATGGTTATTATTGTTGTTATTGCTGTCGTTGTTGTTGGATAGGACAGAGAGAAGTGGAGAGAGGACGGGAAGACAGAGAGGGAGAGAGAAAGATAGACACACCTGCTGACCTGCTTCACCACCTGTGAAGCGACTCCCTTGCAGGTGGGAAGCCAGGGGCTCGAACTGGGATCCTTACGCTGGTCTTTGCGCTTCACGCCACGTGCGTTAACCCACTGAGCTACCGCCCGACTCCCACTGACATTACTCTTAATACCGTGTGGTTTTGCAGTTATCTAGAAAATTATCTTTCTCCTCTTTTTGATTCAGCAAACAGAGTTGCAGTTATTCCAGTTTCCCTGTTGTAAACGAAAGTGCTTGTACTTATTTTGATCTAAACAGCTACTGATAGCTAATGTTCTGTTTAAGAAAACTAAGTCATGCTTTTCCTGAGAATCTCTAGAATTTCTGTTAAGAAGAGCCTAGACCATCAGTAATTTGGAGGAGAATCACCTACAGTGAGTGGTGTATGATGTAATAGACAGAAGTCTAGTTTTTTTAAGTACAACAAAAATGGCTGAGACACTGTGACAGAGTGCTGTCTGTCAGTTTCTCTATCCTGCTTGTCAACACAGAGTCTGTGTGGAATTAGACATTTTACCTTTTATGCGATTTCTACAAGTTAGTAAGTCATTATTTTTTGTTATGGCCCTTCTCTACTCTTGTAGAACTGATTTAGCACTGTGAAAATTTGCCTTTTAAAGTCCTTAGTCAGACTCTTGAAAATGAATACATATTATAGCATTGTACAATCTATAACTTATTATAGGATGTAAATATATATAGGGATATATATGTTCATATTTTTAAACACATTGTTAATAGAGAAATGTCAATTTTAGAACTCATTTGATTAAATAAAATCTATTACTTTAAAATAAAATCTATTATTTATTTTATTTAATCTATTATTTTATTTATCTAGTATTTTACATATGAATGAAATCATGCAGTAGTTGTCTTTCAGAGAAATGAAGGTCATTTGGTAATAGTCATCAACTATAGCAATAAGAGTACTTGAACATAAACACTAAATTAAAGAACCTCAAGATGTTACATCTAAACTGACTGAACTATACTGTATTCTCATTTTCATATTTTACATTGTCTTCTTATTCTTAAACAATTGAAACTGTAACTGACAATAATATATCTCATTAAATAAGTAAATGAAATAGCTGGTTGTATGAGTGAAGGTGTTTATGACTTTTATGTGCTATGCAATTGCACAATGTAATAGAACGTTTTCTGGGTTTTGTATTTTAGGTCTAGAAAGCTCCCTGAAGGTTTTTAGGAGTAGGGAAGGACTGTGAACAATACAAATAATTATTTTTCTGACATGAAGCACATCTTTGAGACATTAAATTCTTATAAAAGGATCAATAGAAAAATACTCAAAGTAATACATTTTATACAAGACAGAAATATTGCTTAATGTAATACTGCATGTGGAAACAAGAAGGGTTATTAAATTTGATCTTTGCCCCATATCTTGTAAAGAGTGGACTTGTTTTGAAAAGTATAATTCTTAGTGGCAATTCTGATGGCCAGGATTTGCTTTTGTTTCTAATACGTGAAAATTTAATTTTCACTTTTTTAAACAGTTTTTAAAAATGTCATTTAATCAGTGATTTAATAATGGTTTACCAGATCATAAAATTACAAGGGTATAATTCCACATCCATTACAATTCTGCACCCCATCCCTGCTCCCCCCCCCCAATGATTACCATTGCTTTCATAAAATCTTAGCAACAGTTTGACATTCTTTTCTAACTGGGCTCATGTTCTTTATATTTTACATATGAATGAAATCATATAGTAGTTGTCTTTCAGAGAAATGAAGGTCATTTGGTAATAGTCATCAACTATAGCAATAAGAGTACTTGAACATAAACACTAAATTAAAGAACCTCAAGATGTTACATCTAAAAAGAATAATAAAGAAAAGAAAACATTGTAAGAAAGATTTAAAAGTACTAGAAAGAAAAATGACAAGTATGAAAGGGGAGGAAGAAATGGATAGAAGATGTTCAAGCAAAGAATAGTGAGACAAAAACAGTTTAAGAAAGACTCTTGTGGTCCGGGAGGTGGCGCAGTGGATAAAGCAGCGGACTCTCAAGCATGAGGTCCTGAGTTCAGTCCCCGGCAGCACATGTACCAGAGTGATGTCTGGCTCTTTCTCTCTCTTCCTAGGTTTCTCATTAATAAATAAATAAAATCTTTAAAAAAAAAAAAGAAAGAAAGAAAGACTCTTGACAGGCTAGGAGTATGGATTCACCTGTCAACATCTATGTTCAGCAGGGAAGCAATTACAGAAGCCAGACCTTCCACCTTCTGCACCCCATAATGTCCCTTGGTTCATGCTCCCAGAGGGTTAAAGAATAGGAAAGCTATCAGGAGAGGGAATGGGATATGGAGTTCTGGTAGCGGGCATTGTGTAGAATTGTACCTACTAATTGTACTCTTATCCTATGGTCTTGTCAGTGTTTCCATTTTATAGATAAAAACTTTAAAAAAAAAGACTCTCTTAGGTGTATTTATATATAAATGCATATACTATGATGTAGTATTTAGAAGTTATATGTATAATTCTTTTATGTATAACACATTTGCATGCATGTAGTTTTCTGTCTTGTTAAATGACATCATTCTTCTCGACTATTTTAAAATAATTAAGTGTAATTAACATTTTACTACTTAGTCTTTATTTTGATCTACTTTAAAGCACCTATGGTCTAGTTGCACCTTTTTTGAATCTGTCACTCTTTTGCTGCTATGGTTATTTTTCTTTCACAGATAAGCATTTGGGTGCTAGGGAAGAGAGGAGTTGTACATCTCCAACTACAAAGGGGGAGCTTTCTTGTCCTTCTAGCCCTCTCTGGTTTCATTTTCTCTTGTCCAAGGTACATGTCATCAAAAATTAATGTTGAGAGATGACAAGTATCTTGGCTATTCAAGTCAGTAGCAAAAATAATATTTTTTTCATGGACTTTTGTACTTCCATAAGTGTGAATTATTCATGAATTGCTAGTTCGGGTAACAGTCAGCTCAGAGATAGATTTGGGCCCAGTACCAGAAATTTTGCTAAGCAAAACTGCATTGTAGTAAGTCTCAAATTTTACTTATGCAGTTAAGAAATATTTTCATTTCTTTGCTTCTGAATTCAAATCCTTACAGTTTGTAAGGAAGATTTCAGTAAGAACCAATTATTTTCAAAATTGGAATTGATACTTAGTACTGAATCATTAATGATAGTAATCTTTGGAAGGTCTACACAGGAAGAAGAATGTCATTCCCCCTCCAAATTCATTAACTTTTATTTTCCATGAGCAGGAAATAGACAGAAATCACAGTTCAAATACCCACTCAATTCTCCAGACATGCCTGCAACCATAATCCCAGAAATAAGGAACAAGATAACCAGTGACACATTCTCTGTGGCATCAGGAGAACAAAGAAGTGACTTATCATTCATACTCTCCTTTGGAGGATCACCTCCACTCAGTGCTCTTTCATTTGTCTCTGAGTAGCAAGTATGCTACACAAGTCTTATGGTGCTGGTGTTCTGATAAATAGATCACATGTAGTTATGAGTAATATTGAAAGGATTACACAAGTTCATGGAAAATCAGGAAAATGCAGAAGGATTTATACAGAGAGTCACAAGACATAGACAAAGAGATGATTTGGAATAGCATGACCAAGCAGCAAAGGAATATGGAAATTAATAACTAATGAACAATGGTAGTTGGGCCACTTTATGAGAGGTGGGCTGAAACATTTAATGGACTGATGACCTAAAAAGCATTTGGAATTTAGTTGTAATGATAACTTAGAAAATTCAACTAAATATTAATTTGGCCCCATGTTTTATTTTATGTATCCAGTTAATCTAACTAATTATAACTGCAAATGGCTTTTAAACTACACATAATAAGAACCAAATATTTGGAAGTGACACTGTGATTATGACTTTTGCAAAGAGTATATAGGTTTCTATTTGCTGGAATAATTGCCCATTTACAAGAGTTGCATATGTAAGCCAAATCTCATAATCAATTTGCTTAGAAAATAACATTGAGGTCACATTACATTGGCAAGGGGAAATGGAAAGCAGAATTAATTACTTCAGTACTTTTAAGCTACTGTAAGCAAATGTTGCTTCAATTACTTGATTTTTCAGATGAGATTTTGGGGTGTGAATGATCTGAATTGCCTTATTACTGAGTTTTATTTCTTTAAATTACACAAAGTCTAAAAAGAGTCAGAAAGCTCAATTCTTCTAGTTTTTTTTTTTTTTTTTGGTGATTCATACAGTTGAAATTGCAAGGACATGGCTTATAAACTTATATGCTGGTCAAATATTTAAGCAGTTTCTTCATTTTCCAACTGTATGAGAATAAAACTGAAATAACCAAAATGTTATTTTCATCACTGTCAACCAATTCACATAGAAAATAGGCTTAAAGAATATACTTAGTACATACATATTAGATTCTCTTAACCACAATAATTCCAATTTCATGGGTAGGAAAATTAAAGAACTTTTTGGTTTTAAATCCATACACAACAGAATGCTCAAAAATCTGGGAATACAATTCAGGAGGAAATCACTTTGGACCTGGGACAATTTCTTTTTCAAGGACTTTTGTGTTAAGGATGATTGTGAATTTTAAAGCTTTGTCATTTAATCTAGTAATACTTACTAACCAGTAATTAGACCTGTGCTATGCTGCCTGCCTAGGAATTTATAGCTAATTGCCTTGTTTTCAGTCAGAAAAAGCTTTTTCCAAGAAAAAAAGAAAAAGCCTAAGTTTTTGCTCTTTTAGGTCTCTTTCTAAGCCCTATTCTGAATTTTCTAATTAAGCAGCTTCATGACTGTGTGCCTGGAATCCATAGCTTAAAAAAAAATATTCGGGAGTCGGCGGAGTTGGGTGGTAGCGCAGCGGGTTAAGCACACATGGCGCAAAACACAAGGACTGGCTTAAGAATCCCTGTTCTAGCCTCTGGCTGCCCACCTGCAGGGGAGTCCCCTCACAGGCGGTGAAGCAGGTCTACAGGTTTCTTATCTTTTTCTTCTCCTCTCTGTCTTCCTCTCCTCTCACCATTCTTCTCTGTCCTATCTAACAACGACGACATCAATAACAACAACAATAATAACTACAACAACAATGAAAAACATCAAGGGCAACAAAAGAGAAAATAAATTAAAAAAAAAATCTTTAGGTGTTTCTTTGATTTAGTTCTTTGCAGATGGTACTGATGTCAGTCCAGCCATCTTTGGAGATGCCAAACCCGAGGCCCAGGTCTTTGTCCCGTGTCAGACAAGGAGAATCCAAGCTCCTTGACCTCTGGTCATTTTCTGCTCTTTACTAGACTGACTGCTGCTGAAATAACATTGTATTCACCATGAATGTGAATGTAGAGTGTGAGGAATGAAAGGAGAACGCAGGTCCAAATTCTGTATCACATACAGTGGATAATTGACTGACAATAGGGATGGTTATTTATGTTCATTTATTTCCCTGGGAAAGTTTATAAACAAGAGAACAATTTTATAGGTTGGCAATTTCATAAATGAAGCTCTGTTAGAAAACAGGGAATGGGGGAGTCAGGCGGTAGTGCAGCGGGTTAAGGGCAGGTGGCCCAAAGCGCAAGGACCCACATAAGGATCCCGGTTCAATCTCCCGGCTCCCCACCTGCAGGGGAGTCGCTTCACAGAGGGTGAAGCAGGTCTGTAGGTGTCTTTCTCTCCCCCTCTCTGTCTTCCCCTCCTCTCTCCATTTCTCTCTGTCCTATCCAACAACGACGACAACAATAATAACTACGACAATAACACAACTAGGGCAACAAAAGGGAATAAATAAATAAATATTAAAAAAAAGAAGGAGCCAGGTGGTGGTGTACTTGGTTAAATGCACACATTACAGTGCGCAAGGACACAGGTTCAAGCCCCTTGTCCCCACCTGCAGGGGGAAAGCTTCACCAGTGGTGAAGCAGGGCTGCAGGTGTCTCTCTGTCTCCCTCTCTGTCTTTCCCTCTCAAATTCTCTCTGTCTCTATACAATAATAAATAAATAAAACATTTAAAAAAGAAATAAGGGTTAGCTCCTCTAGCCCTCTTATGCTTATGCTTTATTCATTTAGTACCAAAAGGAACCCATATATACTCTTTTTTTTAAAATGTTTTCCCCAGAAGCTTCCTCGAATATAAGAAACTTAGTTTTCTCTTTTCTTTCCACTCAGCTTTTCTTATCTGAAAGGGCAGCTGAGCCTGAAGTACTTACTTATGCAAAATTTACCCCACCATGTCTGTCTTTGGCATATACTTAATAGATCAATTCTGTAGATAGCCCAAATGGCAGGGCTCTCAGCTAGTTTAGCATATACAACAGCGCCATCTTGTGTTGCCTTCTTAAGAGAATTTGCCTCTGAAAGGACAAAAGCTGGGGTGGGGTTTGCAACAGGACATAGCCATTAGGCCTCTGTTTTCACTGACAGCAATACTGGCTCCTCAAAAGCCAGCCTAAATTTTTCTGTTACTACACGCATACACACACAAGCACTCATACACGTGCACACATATTATCTAGAAGGTCTTGAAACAGAAAAACAGCAACAAACACATTAAGAGAAGCCTCAGCAAGCATGATGTCCTAACAAATATTTTAGATAGAAAAGTTACAGTCACTTTTAATCTTGTAATATTTGAAGGAAAACGCACATTTAATATTACAGGTGATTTAAGGTTTCCTTTAAAGATTCTCATATTTGGAGAAGAATGATATACTTACCTATTAAAGAGAGAAAATATTTTTTAAATAAATTCTCTATTCTAATAGTTCTACTATGAATAATATAACTAAAATTATTCTATTATGAGTAAAATCTCAATTTCCCAGGTAGAGTTCTATTTAAATTTGAGTATTCTCTGTGGAACAAGTGAAGAAATTAATTATAGATATCAGCTTGGGACTGTGCAACGCATCTTAAAAGACACCAAAGTTAGAAATATTGCCTAATCAAACATGATTCTCTTCTCTCATCTTTTCACTAGGAAATAACATAGCTAATTAGGAAGACTATTTTCAGTTGCCGTTTGAAATGTCAAGATTAGGATAACAAATTAGCAGCTATGTCCCTGAAGTCATTTGTCAAATTGAGTTTGAGGTTACTGTCTACACATGATTATAAAATGAAAATTCATAGAATTTGGAATTCACAAATTTTGGGGCTCTCTAAGAGAAAACCTTACCGATAAAAATCCCTGGAGAAAAGTAATGTTACTTTTAGTTGTAAAAGAAATGTTTTGTCTTCTAACTCTATTTGACATTCTTGATCCTGTATTTATAATATATGTTTTCTGTGTTCAGACAATAACTTTATAACTTTTCACAAAAGATCCAAGAACGTAAAAGGAAGAACAGAAAGTCTCTTCAGTGAATGGTGTTGAGAAAATTGGATAGCCAAATTCAAAAGAAAAGAAAGAAACTGGATCTCTCTCATCACACACAAACATTAGCTCAAAATGGATGGAAAACTTGATATTGGGTCTGAAACCATCAATTGTATTGAAATTGTAGGAAAACACTCCACAGTTGACTCCAGGGGTGTCTTGACTTACTTGACTCATAGGGAAGGGCAACAAATGTAAGAATGAACAAATGAGACAAAGTCATATAGACATGTTCATTTTGGTGGAGAGTTCATCCAAATGGCATGTTTGGTTGACCACTGTTTTGTTTACCTCTCTTCCTTTCTTCCTCCTTCCTCCCTTTCTCCCTTTCTCTCTCTCTTTCTCTCACTTTCTTTTTTTTTCTTTAATCTTTTTATTTCGGATAGAGACCAAGAGAAATTGAAAGGGAAGAAGGAGACAGAAAGAGAGACATCTGCAGCACTGCTTCACCTCTAATGAAGTGTCCTCCCCAACCCAGGAGGGGACCAGGGCCTTGAACCAGGGTCCTTGTGCATAATACTATGTGTGCTCCACCTGATGTGCCAACACCTTTCCTTTTGATAAAATCTGTGTACAGTATATTCCAATTAAGTTACAATCTAATTTATTTATTTTAATATACTTTTGAAAATTGTATTAACTTATTTGGTAGGAACAGCCAGAAATTGAGAGGGAAGGGGGAGATAGAGAGGAAGAGAGACAATATTGCATCACCACCCGAAATGCTTTTCCCCTGCAGGCGGGGACTGGGGGTTTGAACAGGGTTCTTGTGCACTGTAACATGTGCACTCAACCATGTACACCACCACCCGGCTCCCAATATAATTTATAAAAATAATGAAGTTATGATTATGAAGAGCATCCTACAATTTGAATGACATGAAATATACCCGTATTAACTGTGAACTTGATGGACAATCAGCAAATATTAGTTGGCATATATGATAAAAATGTTCTTTCCTAGAATAGTAGACACTAATTTCAGAAACTATTGTACTTGTATGGTGTTTTGGTCTGCTTGGAATGCCATATTATATAAATACCATAGATTGAATGGATTTTAATAATAATAATAATGTTTTCGTTGTTCTAGAGGTTAAAAGGCCAAAATCAAGGTGCCAGCTTGATAATTTTCTTGTGAGGTCTCTCATTCTGGCTTGTTGATTGTTTTCTTGTGAGGTCTCTCATCTTGGCTGTTGACAGTTTGTCTTCTCACTGTGTCTTCAGTTGGTCCTTATTTTCTTTTTTTTAAATTTTATTAGTGATTTATGAAATTATGAAATAACATGGGTATAATTCCACACCATTCCCACCACCAAAAATTTGTGTCACCATTCCCTCCATTGGAAACTACAGCAGTTCTCCCAAGGTTACAGATATAGGTTGGCTATTATTTCTATAGCTATCTATCTGTAGTTATATATATTTGGCAATTTTATCTATGATCCTGCCTATATTCCTTTCTTTTCTTTTTTAAAATTTATTTATAAAATAAAAAAATAGAAAATATCAACAAAACCATAGAATAAGAGGGGTGAGATTCCACACATTTCTCACCACCACAGTTCCATATCCTATTCCTTCCATTGGAAGGTTTCCTATTCTTTATCTCTCAGGAAATATGGACCCAGGGTCATTATGGGATGCAGAAGAAGCTGGGAGGTCTGACTTCTGTAATTGCTTCTCCATTGAACATGGGCATTGACAGGTTGATCCATACTCCCAACCTGTCTCTATCTTTCCCTACTGGGCCAGGGATCTGAAGAGGTGGGTCCCAGGGTACATTGGTGAGGTGAGGTCCTCTGTCTGGGCGAGTCATGTTAACGTCAAGGTAGCATCTGCAACTTGGTGTTTGGAACATGTATTCCTTTCCTTTCTCCTTTCCTGTGGGACTCGGTTCAGTAGTTCTTGTAAGGTGGGGTTGATTGTGGTAAATACCTTTAGTTATTGAATATTTGAGAAAATCTTTATTTCTTTCTCATATTTAAAGGGATAATTTTGCAGGATACAATATTCGTGGCTGGAATTCCCTCTCCTTAAGAACTTTGAATATGTCATTCCACTCTCTCCTTTCCTCTAGAGTTTGTGAAGAGAAATCTGATAAAAGTCTTATAGCCTTTGTATGTAACTTCTTTCCTTTCCCTAGCAGCCAGAAAAATTTTTTCCTTGTCTTTGACTTTTGATAGTTTTACAATAATGTGCCTTGGCATTGGTCTTTTGGTATTTATACATCTGATCGTTCTGCCTCTTAAATGAGACTGTTCTGATAGTTTCCTAAGTGAGGGAAGTTCTCAGATAAAATTGCTCTGAAATTAGTCTCTGGACCTTTGGCCTTGTCCTCCTCCTCTGATATACCTATCACTCTCATATCCGATCTTTTGATGGAGTCTGCAATTTCACAGAGAGTTGCTTCAGTCTTTGTGAACCATTTCTCTCTCATATTTGAATTGGAAGAGTGGGCTGGCTGTATCTTCTAGATTGGAGATTATTTCTTCTGAATGAATACATCTACTTCCTAAGCCTTCTACCTGGGCATGGATTGACTGAAGTTTTTTCTAGATTTGAAGATTCTTAGTGAACTCTGTTATAAGTTCCTCTCTTGTGTGTTTTAATTCCATGGTAACTTGCTCTTTTAATTCCTGCTTAAATTCTTGGAGAGTCCTCATAATGAGCTCTGTGTAGTCTGTCTCTGAGAGTCTCTCTAAGTCCAATTCCTTGGATGTCCTCTGTTTCATTTCTTGTTGTTTAGTTCTGTTTCTCTGCTTGTGCATTTTTTTGTGCTGGTTATTGATGGCCAGCAGGTGGTGCTATTGTGACCTCTAGGTTTGTCTTGTTGATATGATCTGCAGCTGGTGGGATGGGGTGAGGAGGTGGTTGTGTTGGGCTGTCTTGTGGTAACAAATGCCCTGCTTTATGTTGTGTCCTTGCCTTAAATTCAGAAGGCTAGCCTCCTTCCCCCCCTCCAGCCAAAGACTGAGAGGTTTTAAGCCCCTGTTTCTCTTCTTCTGGCACTAGGAGCAATGTTACTTGCTCTCTGTGCTTAAAGTAAAATTGCCAAAATGGCACAGCTCAGCGCCTGCACCTCCCAGAGCTCTGATTTGACTTTGCTGTTCTTCAACCTGCACCCACACCCCTTTCACTCCAACCGCACGCGAGCACCCACCTGAGGCTTCAGAACTTTCAGCTGTAGATTATGACTTCACTTGGGTCTCTCGTATTTATTTGTTGTTTTGGGACAAGAGGCGATTTGGTCCCGGTGGCCCTTCTTTTCTGAGAACATAAAGAGAACTCTGGTATTTCTTTTCTTTCTTACTGATACCTTAACTGTAAAAACATTTAAACATATGGATTTGGGGGAGGCACAGTTTTTGTATATACAAAGTATGCCCTGGACTGATATATACCCTAATTGGAACATACAAGATAGTGGTATATAAACATTATAAACAATCAAAACTATGATAAGAGCAATAAAAAAACACACCCAATACTGCAATATAGGTTAATCCTATGTATGTTAATTATAACACAAAACATCTTTTTCCATGGGTTTTATTGCAGCAGTGTGCATTAGTGCTACAGGATTCTTTCAAGGGGAAGTTAAAAGGAATTACTGACAGACTATTCTTATTCTCAATGTAAATGATAAAGGTGAAAATCCCTTATGAAAATTGCCACAGGCAAAACTTCACTTTTGAAACAGACCACACATCCATAGCAAGCTCACTTGGAGTAGAGATTGAAAATTCTTGCATGGAAGAATAGTCTGCTTGTTTTTAGAAGAAAGGCAGGAGAAGGACTAGAAGGACTAGAACCACACCCAGTAATGAAATCAACAGTTTCCACAAAACTTGCCCATAGAGTGGTGCCTGTTTGGCTGGTCAGAGAAAGTGTGATCATCCTCCCACCCACCCTGATGTTAGTCCTGTGCCATAAACCCATAATACCACATTTTAGGACTGATTCAATTCTCTCACGTCCATCCTCAGAGCTCAGACACAAATGCTAACTTTGACCTTCCTTTCTGGCCCTGATGCAGGCACACCTCCACCCCTGCAGCCAAAGAAATCTGGGTCTCAACCAAGAATAGCTTCAGTCTTGCTTAGATGAAAGGCATGATGCCAGAGCACAGCAGTCTAGTTATTAATCAGCCTTGATTTGCTGAAGATGACACTGCTGCCAGGTATGTGCTTTAAGTACCCTTTCAGCATTGATGAAAGTCAAGCATAAGTCAGGTTGATTCTTTCTTTCTTTCTTTCTTTCTTTCTTTCTTTCTTTCTCTCTTTCTTTCAAGATAAAATTTATTTAAAATATTTTTTAAATAAAAATATTGTATTTATTTGATTATGAGAAAGATAGGAGGAGAGAGAGAGAGAGAACCAGACATCACTCTGGTACATGTGCTGCTGGGGATTGAACTCAAGACCTCATAGCTGAGAGTCCAGTGCTTTATCCAATGTGCCATCTCTCTGATCATCCAGCTAGGTTCTAAGTGGACATTTTCTTTCTTTTTTTCTTTTTTGTATTTATAAAATGGAAACACTGACAAAACCATAGGATAAGAGGGGTACAATTCCATATCCCATCTCCTCCCCTGATAGCTTTCCTATTCTTTAACCCTCTGTGAGTGTGGATCCAGGGTCATTATGGGGTACAGAAGGTGGAAGTTCTGGCTTCTGTAATTGCTTCCCCACTGAACCTGGGCATTGACAGGTTGATCCATACTCCCAGCCTGCCTCTCTCTTTCTCTAGTGGGGCAGAGCTCTGGGGAAGTAGGGCTCTAGTACATATCAGTGGGGTTGTCTGTCCAGGAAAGTCTGGTTGGCATCATGGTAGTGTCTGTAACTTGGTGGCTGAAAAAAGAGTTAACATATAAAGCCAAGCAAATTATTGACTAATTATGAACTTAAATCCAGGAATATTGTAGATGAAGATTTGGGGTCTCCATTTTGGAAATAGCTAGTAGGTCTATTTTAAGTATATTCCAAGGGATTCATGACTTACTAATTTTTGCCTGATCCTGACATCTGATATGCAGCTGGACACAAGTTATTGTCTGGGGAGATGATATCATGGCTGGAAAATCTAAGTGAACATTTTCAGTGCTAAAGACTGGGCCATTTCAATGCTAGCGGTGGGACTGAAAGCAAATAATGTGCTATTGGTAAACTGAAGTGAAGCTACGTTTGAATCCTGGCCACCCAGTCATGTTTACAAAGCTGAGAGTTCCTGTCAGGCAAGTTGGGAGCAACCTGGAATTTCCATTGTAAGATAGCAGGACTGATTGTGTGTCCAGTTTGACTTTAGGGATGTGTAAGTGAACCTTCTCTTCCTGGTAGCCCGAGGAGAGAAAAAGCCCTGAAAGTCTATACAACTAAGCCTTTGAGAGGCATTCCTAGTTTAACAGGTTGTTAAAGTACATTTCCCACCTTACATGTCACTGGTATGAAGGATCCTGACAAACCTTGCAGAGCCACTCAAACTTTACCTCTTTGTATAACCTTCACCAGTGCTTTTAATTGGTGGTGGGTGTCCTTGTCTCTCCTGAGCATTTCTAGAACTTATTCAGTAAGTGCTTACTTTGACTTCTATTTATACTATTTGGTTAATTTTGATACAGTGTTTATTTAGCATTTTTAAATTTTTATTTATAAAAAGGAAACATTGACAAAACCATAGGAAAAGAGGGGTACAACTCCACACAATTCCCACCACCACATCTCCCTATCCCATCCCCTCCCTTGATAGCTTACTTATTCTTTAACTCTCTGGGAGTATGGACCCAAGGTCATTGTGGGATGCAGAAGGTGGAAGGTCTGGCTTCTGTAATTGCTTCCACACTGAACATGGGCGTTGACAGGTCGATCAATATTCCCAGCCTGCCTCTCTCTTTCCCTAGTGGGACAGGTTTCTGGGGAATTGGAGCTCCAGGACTCATTGGTAAGGTTGCCTGTCCAGGGAAGTCTGGTTGGCATCATTTGTATATATATTAGAAACTGATTAAGTTGTGTTTTCTACATCTCAGGTGCAAATAGCACATTCATTTTACTCATGAAATCATGAAAAGACACTTCATTGGTTGTGTATTCCATTAATAAGTACAAAGAAGGAATCAGGCACTGGTGCTCCTGGTAGAGTGCAGTCATTACTATGAACAAGGATCCAGGTTCAAATCCCTGATCCTTACTTGCAGGGCAAAGCAGAGTGGTGAAGCAGGGCTGCAGGTATCTTTCTTTCTCTCTCTCCCTCCCTTCCCTCTCAGTTGATTTATGTCTTTACTTTAAAAAGGGGGTGGTGGTGGGAGAAGGCCAGAGCAATGGATTCATCCTGCAGGTACTGAGCCCCAGCAATAACCCTGGCAGTAATTTAAAAAGATAAAATAAAAATTAGTTAATTTTAAAATGAGAGAAGTAATGAGATCATGGAATTTAGAGTCAGGTGAATCAATGATAACCCTAATTTGGATAGTCTGAGCTCTGTCAGTCTGACTAGTTTGCATAACTAGTTTGCACTTCAATTCTCTTTATTGTAAAACTCAACAATTACAGTAACACTTCGTATGAGGTAAGGATTCAGTGTAATTAGCTATGCTAGCTGCCTAGTAAAATATATCTAAGGTGCTCACTAAGTGGTACACATGCAGAGAAGTAGCAAGAAGAGTAGCAGTAGGAGGAGTGCACAGAGTATGTCGTTTCCCTACAAAAGACTATTCCTGCAAAAGAATCACATCACACATTTATGGTATTTCTTAGCAAAAGAGGTCTAGATCTCAAATCTTTATCACATACTAGATGATTTGGCATTATCCATATCCCTGTTAAATACAAAAGGTGCCAATGTGTATATGTGCATTAAAATGATAAAATGGACCTCATGCAGTATTTATAAACTGTTCTCAGTCCTATAGACTGTATATATATAATATATATACATTTATTAATGATAGAGAGAGAAGGAAAGAGAGAAAGAACCAGATATTCTTGTTCAGGTGTCATGGATTGTGGCACATGTGATATGGGAGATCGAACTCAGGACCGTATGCCTCTGGCAGTGAAATGGTCCAATGCTCCAGCCACTACACCACCTCCTGGGACTGCTCTTTATAGTTATTACTATTTAAGTTGTGTTAGTTTTTAATAGCATAATTCATTTAATCACTTGCATTTTATATTCCTGATACTCCTAAGTAGTTTAAAAACTCATTTGTGAGCAATTAAAATGCACTTTTATATTTCTAAATTATGCATTCTATTAAAAAGCACTTTAATCTAAATGTGATATCCATAAAATATTCTATTTATATGTCAGGTTTATAGTGATCAAAGATTGCAGCGTTGTATAAATTGAACTTTGATTTGAAGCCAGCGTTGTTTTTTTCCAGTCTATTTTTTTGGGAATGTCCAATAGAGTTAGAGAGTTTTTTTTCAGAACTACACTGATATCTTCTCCCTTTGGCAGTGGAGTGGGATGGAGGTGATGAGGATTCTAAACTTGGAGTTGCACTTCTTGCCAAACTTGAGGAGAGCTGGAGCATGATCAAGGGTCATATGTCCCTGGTAAGAGGTTCCACAGATGGAGACAGTGTATGCAGATATTCCATTGGGTTGTCTCTACATGGAAGCCCTTAGAAAGGTAGAGAGCTGTTAGTGGACTTAGCAGATTCGAACTAACTAGGTTGCTGACTTATTAACTAAGATGGAGAGACATTAGAGAAAACAAATTCATTTTAGAACTGGAAATAACTGTAGAGGTCATTTTGTTTCTCCTCCATTAGAGTATAGATGTGTAAGATGCAGCCCAGGTTTATTGAATTATCTTGACTCTTGACTGGAACCAAATAGATGATTTTCAGGAAGTGATACGTGTCAATTATATTTTAGTAAAACTGGCAAGAAAAAGAATTGGTTTATAGTTCTGTTACACACAGGAGATTTGAGACCAACCAATCACGGCCCCATTATCTTCCTGTGCTAGCAGAATTCTAAACATGTCCCCATAAGATCCTGATCCCCTGCTTATTCAAACATAAGTGCTGCTGACAAGGCATATGAAAGGAGGAGAAGTAAGTTTATTAATCAGCTGACTTTCAAAATAGGGAATATTCAGATTAACCCAACATAATCACATGGGCTCTTTTATAAAATATTTATTTATTTATTTATTTATTTATTTATTTATGAGAGAGGACCAGTGCATTGCTCCAGCACATGCAATGCCAGGGTTCAAGCTCACAAGCTCATGCTTAAGAGTCCGACCCTTGGGACTATCATAGCACTGGGGAAGCTCTACTGCTGTAATGTCTCTCCCTCTCTGTCTTTCTCTGAAAAAAATTTTCTTTTTGATGAAAACATTGGCTGGAGAGAAGTAAAATGACATATGTGTAAGACCCTGCTGCCAAAAATAAACAAAATGACTTGTAGCGACTTCTGAGTTTTTCAAATAAAATAAGGAGATCATGTGCTCAAAACCTTTCCTATCCCTGTTCAGTTTATTATCAGAGGATTATGTTTCCTGTGACTTCTCCCATTTATCCTTTATGCAATGGAGCACTGCACCGAGGAACAGAGAAAGGAGGAAAGGAAAGTCAGTGAAATATGGAAAAACGTCCCAGAAAATGAGTTGTGTCATAGTATTTTGCTGAAGCTGTTCATGTTGGCTGCCCCATCTGAGGTCTTTAAATCAAGTCTTGGTGTCATGTTAGGAAAAATGGTCACTTAAAGCTGAAGGCTACAGTGTGGCCCTTTGGATGTATCACACTAGATGCTTGAGTATTATTTATTGTGTCTCTGTATTGACTATGGGGAAAACAAAGCTTTCCTGATGCTCTGTCAGCAGCTAATTATCCTGCATGGGGATCTGTCTCCACACTGCCTAAAGATCTTTTTTTTTTCTTTGCCTCCAGGGTTATTGCTGGGGCTCAGTGTCTGCACTATGAACCCACTGCTCCTAGAGATTATTTTCCCCATTTTTGTTGCCCTTGTTATTGTTATTATTGGTGGATAAGACAGAGAGATATTGAGAGAGGAGGGGAAGACAGAGAAAGGGAGAGAAAGATACACACCTGCAGACTTATCACTGCTTGTGAAGCAACTTTCTTGAACCCAGACTGTTACACTGGTCCATGAGCTTCTGCCATGTGCACTTAACCCACTCCACTACCACCGGCCCCCAGGATCTGTGTATTTTTTACCTTGATCAGACACCAGTGGGCATTTGGTGCTAAGTCAGTTTGACTGGAAGAGGTCAACCTTTTTACAGCTTTTTTTTTTTTTTTAATCCTTTGGGCTAACCTTAACACACTTCCCTCCCCAGTAAGACACCCAGAAGTGAAAAAGATTAGGAAGCTATTGAAAAGTTGCTGGGAAGCTAAAGTTCGAGTCTTTAAACACAAAATGAAAGGAAAGCATCTCAAAAAAATCTATTAGGATCATGTTATTACTACTTTCTGGCTAACAGTGTGAGACGAGAGGCCTGGTGATGGTGCACAAATTACTCAAGGACTTCCACTCTTCACCTTCGGGGGGGAAACTTCATGGGTGATGAAGCAGGGCTGCAGGTGTCTATTTTTCCGTCTCCTCTGTCTTCCCTTCCCCCTCTCAATTTCTCTCTGTTCTGTTAAATCAAATAAAAAGGGGGAATATAGAAAAAAATGACTACCAGGAACAGTGGTTTATTGCATCATGCAAGCACTAAGCTCCAGTGATAATCCTGGTGTGATAAAAAATTTAAAAAATTGTGAGATGATACTTATTAAAATACCATTAAAAGCATGAAAACTGGGTCAGTCCCTTTGGCAGTTTGTTTATGCCTGAAAAATTACCTTCATAACTGTTGGTATTGTCCTTATCTTAATTATACCCCCCCATCCAAATTCAAGTACAAAGGCAGGAATATTGCTTTACTATTGAAAGCTCGAGGGCATTCACTGAAAATAGGAAGGAGAAAGAAGCACAGAGGATGAAGTGCATAAATGAAAAGTCAGAAACAAATGTTAAAAACAATCATGACTTTTTGATTCCTCTTCCAACATATCTTCCCCTGATTACAATTTGACCACCCATGTGGTGAAGTATCCACAAGGAGCTTTTTATACAAATAAAAATGGAAACAATGAAGTAATCCTGGCTACTCCCCTTTCTACTTTGAGATTGCTCCCCAAAGTATGTTATTGAATGTCCTGTCTAGCAAAATTTTCTATGACTCAAAGTAATGGGATTATTACCACTTCCTCTGGGATGATGTTTGCAGAAAAATTGCCTTTATTATTAAGAGTGCTTTTTGAAGGTCAGCCAAATTTTCTCATTGTTCCAACAGAATCCAAACTTTGGGATAGAATTTTCCTGACCACCCCCAAACAAGTGCATCCTTTCAGTACATGTGGATAATACTTCAATTTTTTTTTCCAGCACTGAAAACAGTGTAAGTTCCAAAGAAATAGTGGTTGAATGATTGTTTCTAGATAAATGGACTGATGAACAGAAACATTATTCTCTCATGAATGCCTTTGATCTCTCAGTTTGATTTCTGAAGGCCTTTGGGAGGGATAAATTTGGGTATGCTGGGGGAAGAGGTGGGAAAAAAGGAGTTCCCATGCCTATCCACTGTCCTTCAGCATGGATCCAATGGAGCACATGATTTGAAAGAATGATAGTGTGTTAACTTGCTTAAACTGTCATGACAATGTGCCACAAACTATGTGAATTAATCAACATTAATTATCTCAAGTTCTGAAGGCCTAAAGTTCAGTTTAAGGAGTCAGCTGGATTTCTTCAGAAATTTGTGAGAGGCCCTTTGGAATATAACTAACATATGCCTACTAGCTATTTACAAAAGGGAGACCCCCCCCCCCAACTCTTCATCTGCACTATTCCAGTCTTTAGGTTCATGATTAGTCAACAACTTTTTTGGCTTTATATGTTAACTCTCTTTTTCAGCCACCAGGTTCCAGATGCTAACATGATGCCAACCAGATTTCCCTGGACAGACAACCCCACCAATGTGTCCTGGAACTCCAGTTCCCCAGAACTCTGCCCTACTAGGAAAAGAGAGAGGCAGGTTGGGAGTATGGATTGACCTGTCAACACCCATGTTCAGTGGGGAAGCAGTTACAGAAGCCAGACTTTCCACCTTCTGCATCCCACAATGACCTTGGGTCCATACTCCCAGAGGGTTAAAGAATAGGAAAGCTATCAAGGGAGGGAATGGGATAGGAAGATGTGGTGGTGGGAATTTCGTGGAGTTGTACTGCTCTTATCCTATAGTTTTGTCAGTGTTCCCTTTTTATAAATAAAAATTAAAACAAAAATGAAACAAACAAAAAATAAGAACACTTTGAGGGAGGGGGTAGAAAAAAAAAGAAATCTGTGAGAATTTGTTCAGTGCCTCTTATCTAGTTTCTAGTGGTTTGCTAGCAATCTTTTGTGCTCTTTGGCTCACAGATGCATATAGCCCCTGTCTCCACTTCATTTTCCCATTGGATTATCTTCTTGTGTTCATGATTATGTCTAAAGCCCCCCTTTATAAGTATATCAACCACATTGGATTAAGAGTCTACTCTGCTTCAGTATAATATAATTTTAGTTTAATTAATTAATTTTTTATCCCTATTTCAGCAAAGGTTTATATTCTGAGATAATGTGAATTGGAACCTCACCATCTGTATTTATGATAGAACATGATTCAATTGTCATCATTTACTATTCCATTTGTTATTAAGAAAGAACCATAAATAGTTGTGACCACAACCACACTGAATTTGATCTTGTCATCCCATGTGTGTGCAGAATCATGCCTGCCTGATGAGCCCTCTCACACATTTCAACCTCCCTCCCTAGGACTCTGAATTGGCCCCACTAGACCAAGAACCTGGTATGTTTTGAGCATCCAGGTAGAAAGGAGGAGACAGGGATTGCTGGGAATGTTACTTTATCTATCTCATTGTAAATTTGGTGTCCAGTAGTGCTGGCGCTCATGTGGAGTGGCTTAAACCAGGGGGTAAGCCTCCGACCCTCCCTCGCTGGTTCTAGGGACTGCGCGACTCAGAAAGAGGCATCGGGGAATATTCTGGTATGAACATTCATTTATTGGGAGAAGAGTACAGGTTTTTATAGAGAGTTAAACAAAGAACATTTTTCACATATGTCAGAAATTACAGGTTTCTTAAAGGTCAGCTTGCCCCTATGGTAGGGGGCTGGTATGACAAGAATTGATGAGATACATAAAGGTCAAAACAATTAGTCTCCATGATGCAGGCGAGTTAATCATCCAAAGACCTTTGAGAGAAGCATAGGGGTTAAACCAGTAAGATGAGGTAGAGAAGAAGAAAAACAAAGCTTGATGTAAATCACAGATATCAAAGGACACAAGAAAATAGAAGTTGGAGGTTTCACTGCCTGGTGTTGGGGAGGTGTATGATAGAATGTGTTCTCCTTTATGATCAAAAGGTGAAAGTGGATGTGTGAACTTTGAGTGAACCCTAAAGCAGGCAGCCATTTGGCCTGCTAGCAGGGGAAACTAAGTGTGAGAGGCTTGTAGGCTTTCTGTGAGCTTGAGAGACTAACAAGGAGAAACTGAGTCTGGGAGACTTTTTCCTCTTGGCTAATCTCTCTAAGGAGAGAGGCTAACAAGTTGGGTGTCTTTACAGCCCTCCATCCAAGGATGGGAGAGCTCCCCTAAACTCTACCAAGCTTTCACATAGTCCCACACTGCAGAGTAGTATTCAATAAATGCTACTGAATGGGCAAATGTCAAGATGATGAGCTCATTATAAAGAGCCATGAAGAGACACACAGAAAACTCAATAGTTCCTTGTGAAATAGGAATTGGTTAGATAGGAGCTATATTTTGAGGGCTACACTATTCTCCATCCCTCTGCTGACACATTTGTTTTTAAGGACAATGAACTTGACTTCCATTTGTACTATAAAAACTTGACTTCCTTTTGATATATAAATCAAAGAAACTAACCTGTAAATTGAAGTTCTTTGAAAGTACTATAGTCTTGGCAATACTTCCATTTTATAAATAAAAATTAAAAAAAAGGAAGTACTGAAGGAGAAATCTGTATCTGTGGTGACAGATGAGTATCACTTAATGGAGGGCCCTCACTATGTCTTCTTTTTACCCTCACCCTCACTGTAGAAACCTCTATCCTGCTAAAATAGAAACAATGAAGTAATCCTGGCTACTCCCCTTTCTTCTTTTAGACTGCTCCCCAAAGTTTGTTATTGAATGTCCTGTCCAGCAAATTTTTTTTTTGCTTTGCGTTTCTACTTCTTTTTTTTTTTTTTTACATGCATAACATTCCCCAGATTCCCATTTAGCAATACAACCCCCACTATTTCATTCATCATTTTTCATGGACCTGTATTCTCCCCACCCACCCACCCACCCCAGAGTCTTTTACTTTGGTGTAATACTCCAATTCCATTTCAGGTTCGACTTGTGTTTTCTTTTCTAATCTTGTTTTTCAACTTCGGCCTGAGAGTGAGATCATCCCATATTCATCCTTCTGTTTCTGACTTATTTCACTCAACATGATTTTTTCAAGGTCCATCCAAGATCGGCTGAAAACGGTGAAGTCACCATTTTTTACAGCTGAGTAGTATTCCATTGTGTATATAAATTTTTCTATGACTCAAACTAATGGGATTATTACCACTTCCTCTGGGAAGATGAATACTCCCATCTTTTTTTTTTAACATAATAATGATTGACAAGTCCATTGGATAAGATGGGTACAATCCCATACAATTCCCACCACCAGTGTTCTCCATCCCAACCCCTCCTTTGGAAGCTTCCCTATTCTTTATCCCTCTGGGAGTATGGACTCAAGATCATTATGGGGTTCAGAAGGTGGGAGGTCTGGCTTCTGTAGTTGCTTCTTCACTGGACATGGGCATTGGCAGGTTGATTTATATTCACAGCCTGTTTCTATCTTTCCCTAGTGGGGTAGGGCTCTGGGGAGATAGGGTTCCAGGACACATTGGTGAGGTCATCTGCCCAAGGAAGTCAGGTTGACATCATGGTAGTATCTGCAACTTGATGGCTGAAAAGCATTAAGATATAAAGCAGGAAGTCTGATGGTAGTGCAGCAGATTAAGCGCAGGTAACACAAAGTGCAAGGACCCGAGTTTAGGATCCTGATTCAAGACCCTGGCTCCCCACCTGCAGGGGAGTGGTGAAGCAAGTCTACAGGTATCTATCATTCTCTCCCCTTCTCTGTCTTCCCCTCCTCTCTCCATTTCTCTCTGTCCTCTCCAACAACAACAGCATCAATAATAACTACAACAATAAAACAACAAGGGCAACAAAGGTAATAAATATTTTAAAAAACAAGATATAAAGCAGAACCAATTGCTTAATAATCAGGAACATAAAGGTAAAAATATTGCAGATAAGATTTTCGGCCTCCACTTTGCTGTGAACTTTTTTTTTTTTAATAAATGCTACAAAAATATTTCGAATAATAAATAAAAAGACTGAAATAAACCAGTGCTACCTACCCATGACTTGAATAAATGAAGCTACACTATTTGATCATCTCATTGTTTAGCTTATTTTTAATTTTTTTTTTGCCTACACTTTTGAAACTGATATTTGGGGAGTAGGAGAAGCTTCATTCGGTAAAACGCACAGATTACCATGCAGGAGAACCTGGGTTCAATACCTCTCACCAGATGGGAGTGCCTAAGGAGGGTATGGAGAGGGTGGAAGCATCCTATGACCTATCTTGAGTGATCCCTAGAGAAGGGGGGTTCGTGGATTACAGTATAGTTGTTGGTACATGGATACAACTAGTCTTCCTGTGACAGCTGTCTGCAAAACACTCTCACCCCCCATTTAGATCCTTTCCCACCAATCATCATACACCAGAACCCCAAAGCCTTTGTTGATTTTTTTTTTTTTTAATTCAGATGAGGTGTACTAGTTGCTAGTTTTCAAAATGGTACATGGAACATTCAGTACTTTTGTCTGTCTCCCAAGGGGTAGCTCAGCATCAGGCAGCTGCACCTACCTAAAAAGAGTGTACACTGGCCTGTGGCCCCTCAGAAAAAGTGGGGATCTTGGACAAGACTTTCATTCTTATTGAACTGTAGCTTCCTCATCCATAATCATTTCAAGGGATAAACTGGGTTAGTCAATAGAAATGATTTTAACTATTATTGAAGTACTGAGTGAAGGCCAAAGGAAGTAAGGTAAAAAAAGCCTGAGGTACCTCCAGGAACCTTTGAAGCAGAAAGTGGGTGGGTACCACACAGCAGCTTTGAACAAGGGAGCTTCCCAAGGCAGGCAAGCTGCTACAACTTCCCTTTGAAAAATTTCACTACAAAAAACGATTATTTCCAGATTTTGCTGTTTATAAATATAAATAATAATAATAATGTAAGAAGTATAAGGGTGGTGGGGGAGCAAAATGATTATGCAAGTGTTTCATGCGTGAGGCACCAAAGGTCTCAGGTTTAATCTCCAAGCCAGAGCTCAGCAGAGCTGTGGTATAAAACAAATACAAAGATAGTATCATTTTAAAGGAGTGGGGGAAATGGCATAATGATTATGCAAAGAGACTCTTCTGCCCAGGACTCCAAAATCTCAGGTTCAGTTGCTAGCACCACCATAAGCCAGAGCTGAGTAGTGCTCTAGTAGGGGGGAAAAAGGAAGAATGAAAGCAAAGTATTTTCTCTAAAGAATAACAAAGACCTCGTCGTATAGAACAAGTACTGGCTGTTCCTTTTAAAGCATTGATTGAAACAGAGATCTTTTCATTGACCAGTGTGAACACAGCCACTGTTTTTGTTGGCAAGGCTACTGAACTGGAAGAACTTATTTTTTTTGGGGGAAGGGTATATTTTTTACTTTTTTGAAGGGGGGTTCGTGGACTGCAGTATAGTTGTTGGCACATGGATACAACTAGTCTTCCTGTGACAGCTGTCTGCAAAACACTCTCACCCCCCATTTAGATCCTTTCCCACCAATCATCATACACCAGAACCCCAAAGCCTTTGTTGATTTTTTTTTTTTTAATTCAGATGAGGTGTACTAGTTGCTAGTTTTCAAAATGGTACATGGAACATTCAGTACTTTTGTCTGTCTCCCAAGGGGTAGCTCAGCATCAGGCAGCTGCACAAACACACAGTTTAGTTAATAGACATTAGGATTGATTTGTGCCACACATGAATTTTAATCTTGTAAAAAAAAATCTAAACACAATCACAAAAGATTGTGATGAGTCACGCACCTGCAGGGAACACGGTGACCCAGCTTGACAAAATAAATAATAATTTTTTTTTAAAGTTCCTCTTGCACAACAGAGGTCAGTGTCTCCACCGGGAGCAAGCATTTCAAAGCTGTGGAGAGAGAGCCCATGGTTATTGTTTTACTAAACAGGACAGTGGTAACCAACCATTAGCAGAGAAAAATTACTGCCCTATTGTTCCTTTATGCAGACATGAACCATTTATTACAAATTCAACTAGCCTCACTGCCAGCCTGCTCAGCAGAGCCAAGTAAGAATGAGCTCTAATAGCCCAAGGCATTCATTTGAATAAATTTGGTCCTGTGACTGATTGTGGCAAGCTCACTCACCACACATTTTGTTCTGTTTCTACCCTTTATAAAGCAACTCCTCTTAAAACTACTTTTTTCTTTCTCTGGATGCTTAAAGCATTTTAACTGGCCTCCTTTCAGGCTCTTGAGGGAAGGGACCTCTGCCTTCATCTACAGACAGCTAGTACAGTTGTTACACAGTGGGAGCTCATTCCCAGAAACAGGTTCTCACTCAGTGCGCCCAGTTAATAAGAGGACCCCTAGTACAACAATGCACTGTCATTGCCGAGTTCTTGCTGTTATGCTGCCAGAGATTAAACAAAATGATAATGACCAGCACTGGCAGTCTTGATGGGATTTTATGCTAATATCACTATTCCATAAAACAGTTTATAAATAATTCTAAAATTTGTAAAAATTCACATGTTCTTAAACTAAGAATTCTATTATCATTATTTTTTTTAAAGATTTTATTTTTATTTATGAGAAAGATAAGAGGAGAGAGAAAGAACCAGACATCACTCTGGCACATGTGCTGCTGGGGATTGAACTTGGGACCTCATGCTTGAGAGTCCAAAGTTTTATCACTGCACCACCTCTCAGCCCTAAACTAAGAATTCTAAAACTTATCTGAAGGAATAGGGTAAATCCTAGATATCTTTTCAGATTTATCTACAAAGAGATTCAACATAGTATTCATTACTCATTTCATTAGAAAGTTGAAACTAAATTAAATGTACAGACATGAGAGGATTTGTAAAATTAAACTATACATCTTCACAAAGAAGTGTTGTACAGACATTTAAAGTGATATAAAGGAAAATAGTCCTGTATTGGGGGAAAAATAAGAAGGGAGGCTGGGATATCTTGTTCTGCCAATGGAGGAAGACTGGTCCTGAAATCAGTGCAGCCTGCAATGTTCCCAGTTGTGACCATGGACTGTGAGCTCAGACCAATAAAGACTTAGAGGTTATCATCTGGGATTCAGAACTCTGGTGGTGGGAAAGGTATGGAATTATACACCTGTTGGAATGTAATTCTATAAATCAATATCAAATCACTAATTAAAAAAGAGATAAAAAGAAAATTATAAAACTTATAACCTGCATTTCCATTTTTAGAAAAAAAAAAACATATATGTGAGGGGACCTGAGGACTACACTTAACATTGCTTATCTCTAGATGATAGGATTCTGAGTTCTTTCCCCTCCTCCTCTTTATCATTATCTTGCTATTACTCTAAAATTACCATGTCTTCTTACTTGTGCAATAAGGTTCCCTACTAATATGCTTCAGACATTGGCATTGGTCCAGAAAAATAGGTCTCTGAAGTCAGTGTAGGTGAAATAGAATAAGGGTAGGACTTGATTTCTCCCCTTCTAGCCCTTAACTCCTGTCGGTGAAAATAAATCTCAGAAGCTCCACGAGGGACTTTTCCGAAGGCCATGTACAGGCATAAATGCTCAAGTTAACAGATATATGACTTTTCCTAGGGTGGCCATGAGAGTAGTCCCACCATTATGAGCATGCTTGGTGAAGAACATCTGAAGAGCATCTATGCATAACATGCAAATATGTACAAAAATAGAGATTTCAGGGCTTGTTCTTTAACTAGACAGTTCTGAGAAATCATACATCACCTGTATAGTCTTCCCTTCAAAACCAAAGCATTCAATCTCTTTGGGAGTCAGCACGCTATCTCTCTTGTGGTGAGTATGGACCCAAACAAGTCTTGTCAGAGACCAGGTAGGATTCCTGTTAACTTCCGTTGACAAGTTGCTACTTTGTGTCTATAGACACTGCCTTCTCCATTTGTTCATATGACAAGATTAAGCATCTGAGACACACCATCCAGCAGAATAAATTGATATCTCTGCTTCATATAATTCTAAGCTTAAAAAGGCAAAGTAGGAGACCAGGTGGTGGTGGCACACCTGATTAAATGCACATGTTACCTTGCACAAGGACCTATGTTCAAGCCCAGCTCCCCACCGATAAAGGAGAAGCTTCACTAGTAGGGAAACAGATCTGCAGGTGTTTCTCTGTTTCTCTTCCTCTCTGTCTCCTCCTTGCCCCTCAGTGTCTGTCCTATTAAAAAAAAAAGCCACCAGAAGTGGTGGGTATATTGTGCAGGCACCAAGCCCCAGCAATAATCCTAGTGACAAAAATTAGTTAATAAGGCAAACTAGTTGGAAAAACTGAAACTTGCTGCTGAAAGGCATGAGCTTAAACATTATTTAAGTTTTACTTTTGTGGTCTACTACACAGAAACACCATTAAATTATGTATCTCATTACTCTTTGAGTTTCAGGGACCAAGTGGTGATGCACCTAGTAAGGTACACAAGGACCTGGGTTTAATCCCCCACCCTCACCAGCCAGTGTGTGTGCACTGGGGGTTGGGGGGCTTCACAAGCTGTCAAGCAGTGCTGCAGATGTGTCTTTACCTTTCCATCTCTCTCCCTCTCTCTCTGTCTCTCTCTCTCTCTTGTGCTCTCTCTCCCTCTCTCTTTTTCTTCCTCCTTTGTATGTTTCTTTTATCAAAAAAGGGAAATAAAAATAGTACTTGAAACCTTGACAGTAATCCTGGTGGCAGAAAAAAAATTCTGAACTTCTAACTAGTTTCATTGAATTAACATACCAAATCAAAGAAAAGTCTAGTCCTTGGCTATTTTGTGTTCCTAGAACAAGACTAAGGTCAAGGCAGCTTATATTACATGTCAACAGCTCTATTCACCTGTATAGATGTCTATGTATATAGATATACATCTGTATATACACAGACATAACTATGTGTATATACCTCTAGGTTGGTATAGCTTTTTTTTTTTATGAAAGAATGAAAAATTAATGCTTTGAGCTGGGAGACAGCATAATGTTAGTGCAAGAAGACTTTCATGCCTGAGGAAACAAACATCCCAGATTCAATCACTGAGCAGAGCAGGGCAAAGCAGAGCTCTTGTTAAAAATAATAATAATAAAACAGTTAAGACTCTCTGTTAATAAATATCTTGTGGGGCCGGGTGATGGTGCACCTGTACACCTGGTTGAGTGCACATGCTATAATGGGAAGTGAGCTGGGTTCGAGCCCTAGGTCCCCACCTTCAGGTGGAAAGCTTTGTGAGTGGTGAAACAGTGTTGCAGATCTCTTTCCCTCTCTACACCCCCTTCCCTCTCGATTTCTGCCTATCTCTATCCAATAAATAAATAAAGATAATAAAAATGGTTTGCCTTTTAAAAAATAAAAGTAAACATCTTGTATTAGACATAGTCATCCTTGCTGGATACAATACAGTTTTTTTTTAATTTAAATAAATTTTATTGGGAAGTTCAAATATATATAGAGTTTTCTTTTGCTCATGTCTGAGAGTAGTATGACAGACAAGGCATATAGTACACATGAAAGACATACCAACTGAGGATGTTATTCAGGCTGAATCAAGGAAATTCGTGGTAGAAAATGAGATTTTTTTGGAGGGTCCGGCGGTAGCACAGTGGGTTAAGCGCACATGGCGCCAAGTACAAGGACCAGCATAAGGATCCCAGTTTAAGCCCCAGCTCCCCACCTGTAGGGGAGTAGCTTCACAGGCGGTGAAGCAGGTCTGCAGGTGTCTATCTTTCTCTCTCCCTCTCTGTCTTTTCCTCCTCTCTACATTTCTCTCTGTCCTATCCAACAACAACTACATCAATAACAACAATTATAACTAAAACAATAAAAAAGAAAGAAAATGAGATTTTTGAAGTAGCGTATAAACATTCTGGATGAATTTGGAAACTATAAATAATAAACAACAACAACAAAAGCCTATCCCGTCTACTACTCCTGAATGCTATATTACCTCGTTGAGAACTAGTACATTTTATCAAGATCTCTGATAGTGTCATTCTCTGTGTATTTGTGAGCGGTTTGCATTTTAGCTCTTTTTCTAAGCAGCAACAACTTACACATTGCTACTTTATTGAGTTATGTGGTATTCTTAATGTCCTTAAATTATCCTTAGGTAATAATAAATTAGGTTGAGGGAGAGAGTGTCTTGCAGACACATATGCGGAGATAAGAGGTTACATCTGTGTGTCAACATCTGTGTTGAATACCATTAACCCCCAATAAAACAGGAAAAAAATGGGTTCTCATGTAAGCATTGTAAGATACAGCATGGTCCAACCTAACTGCAGACAATGATAGAGTAAAGGACATTGGTTAGTGTCTGAAGTACTATAAACCAGGCCTAGCTTAACCAGGAAAGGTCAAGCTGTGGGATTCTGGACAACTCTCATAGCTTTTCTGAGTATTCATATTCTATTCTCCCCTTTGCTTTCCTTTTCTTTCCTTTCTTTTCCATTTTTTTAATTGCTGGGGCTCATTGACTGCATGATTAATCCACCACTCCCAGCAGCCAATTTATTCTTTTTTCTCTCTTTTGTTGATAGGACAGAGATCAATTGATAAGAGAGGAGATAGGGAGGGAGAGAGAAAGAGAGATGCCTATAGCACTGCTTCACCACCTGTGAAGCTTTCTCTCTCCAGGTGGAGACTGGGAGCTCAAACCTGGGTCCTTGTAAATGACAATGTGTGCACCCAATCAGGTGCGCCACCACCCACCCTCCTAAGTTTCCATTTCTTTAAAAAACGGAGAGTTGTCATAGCACACTCTATAAGGTTTCTTTTAGCTTTATAAATCTTTGCTGGGGGTATAGGGTGGTGGTGCAGTGTCCGTGGGGTAGGAGGTAACACACCTGGTTGAGTGTACATGTTCTGATGAGCAAGGAACTGGGTTCAAGTCCTTGAGGCCCCACCTGCAAAGGAAGAAGCTTCACAAGTGGTGAAACAGTGTTGCAGGTGTATCATCTATCTATCTATCTATCTATCTATCTATCTATCTATCTATCTATCTATCTACCTATCTATCTATCTATCTATCTATCTATCTATCTTCTCCCTCCTTGTCAATTTCTCTCTGTCTCTATCCTAGATAAATTCACAAGGAAGGGAGGGAGGAAGGAAGGAATCTTTGCAGGAACCATTCATGATGTTGGAGTACAAAAGAGATTAATCCTGTGGGGCCGGGTGGTGGTACACCTGGTTGAGAGCACATGTTACAGTGCTCAAGGACCCGGGTTTGAACCCGTGGTCCCCACCTGCAGGCGTCTCTGACTCTCTCCCTATCTCCTCCCTCTTTCTCCATTTGTGACTGTATCTATCCAATAAATAAAGATAATAAAAATTTAAAACAAGAAATTAATCCTGTACCCCTATGGGTTCTTGAGGACTTGGACAAATAAACAAACATAAAGCAGATTGATAATAGAAACTGTCAGTAGATATTTATTAATAAGACTTATTTCTCCCACATACATAGGAAAGATTCAGAAGCTCTGAGCAACTCATCAAGTGGCCTTAGATAGTATCTTTGGATAGAAGCTATCATTTGTAATGATTTGTTGTCATTTCCTCCAAATCTGGCAGACAGATCAAGGGCTAGAGTGACCACAGCCTTCTGGAAAAGTCCAACATATTGCACTTGGGCTTTCTGCCTCCTGGAGGTCAGTAGAACTCCTATAGTTCCCTCCTGCTTCCTCAGCAAAATGTGTGGTTAACAGCATAAACTCATAAAACAAAAACAAGGGGGATCTAAAGTTAGTACATTCCACACATTAGAATGTCTCACACCACTTAAGCAAAATGGTGGGTTTTCCTCAGCATGTTTGTTCTCTTCCTTCACCCTGACAGTGAGTTGTGAATTCCAAGCTGTCTGGGCTGCTTGTGTTCCACCTGAGAAGTTCTCCTTCAATAACTCAGGCACTGTGATGTATCACATTGCAGCTTTTGCACAAAGTACTCAATAAATCAGCAGATGGCATACATTTTTATTCCCCTGGGCTGTACACTAAGCACCCTCTACAAAATCCTCAGGTTTATTTCTCTTGAGGACATTGATCTTAGGAAAGAGACAACTTTCAATTCAAGTAGGTGTCAATTTGATGCTTTTCCACAAATAAGAAAGCCTACGTTTGTAACATCTGGACTTTTTTGATATGCAATAGGATGTTGTTAGTTTTCTTGAAAGTCTTTGTCACAGACTTACTTCTTCACAGTTCTGAGGTAGAGGCCATGTCTGTCCTCAGAATACATGCTGTAGTAAGTACCAAATTCAAGTAAGAGATATTCAGTTATAATGCTAGATGATGAGCACACAAAGTGCTACAAATCCAGTCAGGGATGCAGCTCAGTGGCAGAGTATGTGCCTTGCACATATCAAAGCCCCGGATTCAATCCACAGCATCCTACCTCAGGCTAAAAAAAAGAAAAAGGGGGAGAAGAAGAAGAAGAAGAAGAACAACAACAACAACAACAACAACAACAACAACAATAACAACCTATTGTTTGAATCTAGTGAAGTGGCCTAGAGCACAGGATTTGCATGTGTGAGAACTTGGGTTGAACTCCTGTTATTGCATTCACTGGAGTAGTTTTCTGGTTCTCTCCATGATATAAAATATATGAATAAAATTGTGTTTAATAATGGATTCTTGAGCCCTGCCACATTGAAGGAATCTTTGATCCTGTGGCTTATTTCTTTCTCTCACTGTCTCATCTTTAAAAAGTTCACCTGGTGCAGTGAAGCCCTGATAGTGGTCAAAAACCAAACAAATCAGCCAGATTCTCCAAACCTTAAACTAAATCAGCTTTCCTACTCCTTCTGGAAAGCACCACTGAATTAAAATAGGACACTCAAAAATAATATTTTATACCTGTAAAACACAATAGTTAAATGGTCCTGTGAAAAATATAATAGGAATAATCTCCATGTCACTTTGAACAAAGAGAGAACATATTAACATTACTATTTTATAAAGATCAAAGAGAGGTTATAGAAGTAGTTAAGCAATTTGCTATGGGTTTAAAGCAGACTAGGAACACACACACACACACACACACACACACACACACAAACACGTCTGGCTAGTTATAGTGAATATTAGATAATTCAATTAGATTTTGTCATTACCTACCTAGAAAGAGCCTTCAGATGCCAGAGGTTAGAGGCTCTGTCCTATAAAACTGCCCATCCCTATGCCCTTCAGATGCCAAGTACAAGGCCAAGTTGTCATCTATGATGCCAGTAGTCAGCTATTCATTGGAGATTTTCACAACATTCTTCTTGGGTTTGATAAATTTGCTAGAGCCACTCACAAAACTCATGAAACAGTTTATTTACAAGAACAGTCATTCATTATAAAAGACAGATCAGGAACAGCTGAGGGAGGACAATGCATATGGGAAAGGGGCCCAGGGTTCCATGCCCTTTCCAGGTAAGCTCCTCCAGGGAGTCACTAGTCAAAAAATTCCCTAGACCTGCCATTTTGGGGTTTTATGGAGGTTTCATTATGTAAGTAAGGTTGATTAAATCTCTGACTGTTGATGACTGGACTCATTCTCTGAGTTTTGAGTTGCAATTTGACAATCCAATTTTAGTCACAGGGTTGGTTCCAGTGGCAGCCATTAATGACCTTGAGCAGCTACCTTGAGTGCTTTAATCTAACCAAAAGGGAGTTGAGCGGTAGTGCAGTGGGTTAAGTGCACATGGCACGAAGCACAAGGACCAGCATAAGGATCCTGTTTCGAGCCCCCGGCTCCCCACCTGTAGGGGGGTCACTTCACAGGCGGAGAAGCAGGTCTGTGGGTGTCTATCTCTCCCCCTCTCTATCTTTCCCTCTTCTCTTCATTTCTCTCTGTCCTATCCAACAACGATGACAACAACAACAGCAATAATAACTACAACAATAAAAAAACAATAAGGGCAACAAAAGGGAAAATAAATAAATATTAAAAATAAAAATATATATATTTAAATTTTTTTTAAAAAATATAACCAAAAGCACCTTTCTTGTTTTTTTCATGGAAAATTTCAAAGGTTTTAGTAGCAACTATGCTAGTAATGGGAACTAAAACCAATATACATTTTGTGTTATAAATCACATTGCCACAATGATTAGTATCTTCTGAGAACCTGTGTTTAAGGTACTGGTATAGGCACTTTGCATGTATTAAAGGAAATAGTTTGACCATAAGCTTTTAAGGTAAGCATGCTATTATTATTCTGATGTTAGAGATGAAGAAACTTAAACACAGGTTGAGTAACTTAAGCTTAAAATCATTCACTCTTCTAAATGATAGGATCGGGCTTTGAATGTGAAGATGTGAGCCATGTTCTTAATAAAGACCCCTGCCAAGCATCCTGGATGTTTCTATAAGTGTACAAAATAGCAGGTTTTCCCTAGGTACGTAATGAGTTTATGTTGGATAGTATGCCAGCTCCCCCTGGCTTCTGCTTAACCATATGCCTATATAGGGATAGATTTAATCCCATTCAAAGCTTTGGTCTATTTACATAAATCACTTTTACATTTACATAAAGCACCACACTCCCTCCAGGGCATTGGTTCAATCCCCATGTTTCATGATATGTTTTTGCTCCACCCCCTCTCCTTGTCACACCCTGATCCTCTCCTTGTCACACTCTGATTGTCACCAGTCATTTTTCTCTCCACCCTCTCTATATCACATCCTGTTTCCACCCTACTTGGAGAGTATAAAAACAGCTGCTCTTCTGATTAAAGACACTTGGAAATTGCTTTCCGGCTCCGAGAGTTCCGGAGTGTATCTCCTGCGAAGTTAGTGTGGCATGAGTTCCTGATCCCTCTCCCACGCAGCAGCCTAGATCGGCTCCAGTTGAGTTCTCTCCAACCCAGAGAGCACTAGCTCTGGAAGAAGTACCCTCAGGCTATCCCGGCAAGTTTAAATGTGAACAATTACATAAGAGAGATGAAACCAAAGTTCTATACAAGGAGAGATAAAAGAAATATGATTAAAGGTAGATTAATAGTTGCCATACTGCTGAAAATCTGGTTATTTATTTATTATTATTATTTTTTTAATTTTTAATTATCTTTATTTATTTGATACAGACAGCTAGAAATCAAGAGGAAAGGGGATATAGAGAGGGAAAGAGACTGAGAGACACCTGCAGCACTGCTTCACCTCTTATGAAGCTTTCCCCCTGCAGGTGGGGACTAGGGGCTTGAACCTGGGTCCTTGAGAATTGTAGCATGTGTGCTTAATCAGATGCACCACCACCTAGCCCCTTATTTATAATAATTATTAATTATCTTATTTATTGGATAGAAACAGCTAGAAATCGAGAGGGAAGTGGGTGATAGAGAGGGAAAGAGACAGACACCTGCAACAAAGCTTTCCCCCTGCAGGTGGGGGCCAGGGGCTCAAACTCAGGTCTTACACATTGTAACTTGTAAGCTCAACCAGGTGCTCCATCACCCAGCCCCAGGTTATTTACTTATTGTTTGAAGTGAGCCGTTGTACATGAATAATTTCACTGTTTTGGGCCACTTCTTTTACATTCAGAGAGAGAAGCAGACACAGAGAGAGATACACCAGCAGTGAATTTTGCTCTATTGCCAGAGCATCACCCACATAGCACTAGAACTTGATCCTGGGTTGTATGTATAGCAATGCAGGCACCTAACCTAGTGAACTATCTCTCCAGTCCCAAAGTTGATCTTATTCATAAATATAAACTGTTGATATTAACTAAACTTGTATTTACATGCAGACATCACAGTGCCATTTAAAATGAATATCTTTTCTTTGAAGAATATATTTTCTTTGAAGAAAAGCTTTGTAACAATTTTTCAGAACCATTTTGCTTTCCTGTTATGTTGTTTTCTCCAGTTGACCAAATATTACTAAGAGTGAAGTGAATGCATATGCATTTTGGCCAGTAACTAAATATTGTGCAAGGCCTGTAAACTAATCCTGAGACTACTAAATCTTGCCCAACAAAACTAACTCTAAGTGCTGTCTGTGCACGCCTGTCAGAATTAATCAAATTGTTACTGAAAGATCATGAAATGCCACTTATTGCCTTTTAAAAAGCCTGTAACCTAAAGTTTACATTGTATGGGTTTTATCTATCCCTTGAGTGATCTTTTCAAGAGTTAACACTTACTTCTTTGAATTCTTATGACTATTACAGTAAACTCATTAGTATCATTATGTATTCTCTGGCTCGGCACCTAGAAGTATTTTGTCTTCCTAATTAGTTTGCCATCATGTCATCTCACTATAATCAGTTTCTTCTACCATTAGGCATTAGGGGTATGAATGAATGACTGTACTGGATCCAGTTTCAGTGCTGGTCAGCAATTTGTGTTTCTAGGTTGAATTCAATGTGGGTCTGTTTCACATTCTATGTGATTTCAGATGTATCACTTACACCCTCATCTTCCACAAATAACTTGAGAGAAGAGTCTCTGTCTAGACAAATGGTTCTCATTCTTGACTACACATTGGAATCAGAATGGCGTGGGCTTCTTCTTCCAACACTGATTCCATGAATGTGGGCATTGCAGCCATTACATACATACAATGCCTTAGTTTATCCTACTAAGAAACTGAGGTGCAGAAGTTGTCTAGAGAAATTTAGAAACATCACTGAAATGTTTATAGCTGATCATAGTAATGCTCTCCAGCACTTCCCATATGTTCTCTTTCTTAATTTTTTTATTCATTTCTTTTTCACTTTTATCAGAGCACAACTTCTGGTGGTAGCAGGCATTAAACTTGGAACCTCACAGCCTCAGCCATCTAAGCCATTTTGCACAGGCATCACATCATCTCAAATGCTATCACTCCCTGCTCCCATGCATTCTCTTTCAAGTTCTGGTTTGCTGGTTTGTTTGTCAGCTGTCTCTTGAACCCACCCTCTCCTCTGCACGTCCTTTGTTGCTATCCAATTTTTCTGTTTTTAGGATGATTTCCTTTTTTTGTTAAATCTTTATTTATTTATTGAATAGAGACAGAAATTGAGAGAGAAGGAGAAGAGAGACAGAGAAACACCTGAAACACTGCTTAACCACTTGCAAAGCTTCCCCCATGCAGGTGAGGATCAGGGGGCTTGAACCGTGGTCCTTGCACATTATAACGTGTGCACTCAACCAGGTGTGCCAGCACCTGGCCCCAGATGATTTCCTTGTCTGAGTCTTCTGACAAAGGTAGTCTTCCTAAATGACAAATATGGGTGTGCCCCTTTCATGCGAAGACTGTAGAATAGAATATTAATCACTTAGAATAATATGTTCTGCTTAGAACACTTAGAATAATATGGTCCTCTCTGGCCACTTTCCACAAATCTCCTCTTTTACATTTATCTCTATGTATGGTGTTCCATGTCAATGCTTGTGGACATAATGTTGTGTTGTTCAGAATAATTCCCATCTTCTCTTTCCCAATAATCCACTCATTAAACACCTACTACTCACTGATACAAGAATAAAATTGTCACCTCTGTCAGAAAGTCTTTGGACTCATCGAATAGATCGGATCCTTCCTCTATATGCTAAGTATGTCTTACATATGTCATTAAAAATTATCATTACTTATTTTTTTTTGATAGCCAGAAATTAAGAGAGTGGGGGAAGATAGAGATAAAGACAGAGAGACACCTGCAACACTACTTTACCACTCGCAAAGCTTTCTGCCTGCAGATGGGGAACAGGGACTCAAACCCAGGTCCTTGTGCATTGCAATATGCGCATACTCAGCCAGGTGCACCACCACCGGGCCCCCACATCTAAGGTCTGAGGGTAGAAGTTGTGTCTAGTTCATCATGTTTTCTTAAGACATAACAAAGTTAATTAAATTAAAATGTAATGTTAAAGAGTCTAGTAATTCTTTGACCTCTCTTGGGAAGCTGATGCCTCTTAAAGAAATAAGGAAGAAGCAACGTTTTGGGACCAGGGACAATTAAAATGTCTACAAAGAAGGAGAAATTGAAATGTAGACAGTCTAGATCCAACCTCCTTCTTTATCTTTTCTGTTGAACATTTACTTTTATAACCTGGATAATTGAAGCAATAGATACTGAAGAGTCATTATTAAGTTGAGAACTTTCCTCAATGTTCAGTGCCTGAGAGATTCTTTACCCAGACATACTTGCTGCAAAAAAACAGCAAGACTATGACAGTATCACAGGAGACATTCAAGCGTGTGATGCAGAGGTCACACTGACATCACATTTCTGTGTTTGCTCTTTAGATGAGGTCCTGCTCAGTTTGCTTTAGGGAAATTTATGTTTTAGTTCATAAACACAGGAATGTCACTAAAAGCAGGTAGTTTTTGTAGTACTCACATGGAGCTCTGCTTAGCTAAAATGGGGCTTGCTGTGTAATTGCCAGGACTTTTTAGTAGCTTTTGTAACCAACCTCCAGCCCAAAGTTACTGGACCAGAATTATAGCACTCTGGAGCAATGCTCTAACTCTCTGTGGCTTTTCTGTTTTTGTTGATTTTCCATTATCAGCTAGAGTGAATTTGCTTAAGGAAACATTGTGTCTGACAACCTGGTTAGTAGAGAAGCAAATGGATTTTTAGAACCTGAGGACAAGCCGTTAATTGTTGCCACTGTGTTTTCCTTTCTTTTGTACCTAGCTCCCTGCCTGCAGAAGACAGAAGAGGCCAGCAGTAACCAAGCTTTAAACACCATGTTAGCAGACCAACAGAATCTAGTACATCAACAAGCCAGAAATAAAATACAATCAGGGCATGTGAATAGCAGGAACGTGGAAGGTGTAAATGAATCACTAGGTGGCAGTGTTTCTGAAATTCATTCTGCAAAGCCTGTATTTGGCAGCATAAAGGCTGCTTTACTGGAAGGTCCGAGTTAATAAATAATAACTGATACTTAAGGTCTTATTACACATACAGAAATGATATAAATGTTGTATTTTTTATGTTCATACCAATAATGTAAAACAGACAAAACAATTATCCTTGTCTTAGAAAATAGTCAAGTAGTAACAGTTGAAGTCAGACTTAGTTAAACATTTTTCAAGTGAATATAGTTTAGCTTCTAATTATGATACTGTAGGTATTAAAGCACTCTTCAACATGTAGAAGAGAAAATTAAGGGAAAAATATGTTTGGTTATTTGCTCAAGGTCACACAACTAGTAAGCTCAGACTAAAATCTGAATCATTTTGATCTAACTCCACAGCCTATAATCTTAAACATTTCCTCTTCCCTTTTTGGTTAGAAAAGGTTAACTATAAATATATTTGTTTCAGGTGTTAGAAGGTTTTAAAATGTGAATCTAAACATTTATTCCATGCAAAAAATATTTTAAGTGAAGGTAGTGAAAGGGGAAAAAAAAAAAAACACCAAGGGAGAATGCTATCACCTAAATGCTAACCCATGACATTTCTTGAGGATTCAAGTCAATTTCCTCAGAATTTATGTATAAAATCCTTCATTCTTTAGAGGGATGATTTTTTAAAACCCATATTCTCTATGAAAAAGTAAATAAATAAAAAAGCTCTCCATTTCATTTCAAACACAAAATTCATAAGAAGCCTAAGTTCACTGTTCTTATTCCAAGTTTGTGGCCCCTATCGAACTTCCCAGAAATGGTCCTGGAATTACTAATGCTACCAAGCTGAGAAAACCTGTAATGACAATTGATCTTCTTATATTTGGGGGCTTTATTCTTTAAAGCTGTTAATCATGACGGTATTCTGCATAGCTCATGGCTTCTGAAGTTTATTACTTTTTAATTTTTTTAAAATTGATTTATCTTCCCTTTTGTTGCCCTTATTTTTTATTGTTGTTGTAGTTATTATTGTTATTGATGTTGTAGTTGTTGGCTAGGACAGAGAGAAATGGAGAGAGGAGGGGAAGCCAGAGATGGGGAGAGAAAGACAGACACCTGCAGGCCTGCTTCACCGCCTGTGAAGCGACTCCCCTGCAGGTGGGGAGCCAGGGGCTCGAACCAGGATCCTAGTGCTTTGCGCCACATGTGCTTAACCCGCTGCGCTACTGCTGAACTCCCACTTTATTATTTTTTTAGCATACTGATGCAATGTGGTTTGGTGACATTTGATTATGTTGAATTATTTAAAGCAGCTCATTTATAGAAAGACAAGTTGTTTCTAGATTACAGTGGTCTATTTTGTTCCTTTAGATGTTCAAGAAAAGTGTGGGAATGGAGAGGCACCAAAAGGAATTCACCTATTTACACATCAATTTTTGCAATTTATTTTAAAAATATTATTTACTTATTTTTAGATAGAGACAGAAAAAAAACAAGAGAAAAGGGGGATACAAAGAGAAAGACAGAGGTCTGTAGTACTGCTTCTCTGCTTGTGAAGCTTTGCCTCTGAAGGTGGGAACTGGGGGCCTGGACCCCAGGTCCTTGCACATTGTAACATGCACGCTCTACTAGGTGTGCTACCGCCTGGCCTCAGCTATGCTTTTTGATAGATACACATATTTCATTTCAATTTCACTCTTCTTGGATATGCCTTAACTAAGTATTTTGAATGTTTTAGTTTTTGCAGTGCCTATCTGCAGATATCACAATGTTCTAGAAACCTATTAAAGGTGGGGCAGGGGTTGGCAGTGACACAATCAGTAGAGCACACCTCCCAGTGTACACAGATCCAGTTCAAGCCCTGGCACCCCACCTGCAGTGTGGGAAGCAATGCTATAGTTCTCTCTCTTCCTCTCTCTCTCTCTCCCCCTTACTCTCTCCCCATCCTCTCAATTTCTTTCAGTCTGTATCTAAACAATAAATAAATAGATAAAATACTTTTTAAAGAAACCTATTAACAAAGTAAAGAAACTAGAGTCCAAGAATACAAATGAAAATCTAGCTTCTACCAAATAGCTAGTCCAAGATAATCTGGAGTCTTTCATATGAATCTGGTATTCTGGGGTTGGGTAGTAATGCGGCAAGTTAAGCGAACATGGTGCAAAACACAAGGACTGGCACAAAGATCAGGGTTTGAGCCCCTGGGCTCCCTACTTGCAGGGGAGTCACTTCACAAGAGGTGAAGCAGGTCTGCAGGTGTCTATCTTTCTCTCCCCCTCTGTCTTCCCCTCCTCTCTCCATTTATCTCTCTCCTATGCAACAACGACAGCAATGATAATAACCAAAACAGTAATTTAAAAAACGGGCAACAAAAGGAAAAAAACAATGACCTCCAGGAGCAGTGGATTTGTGGTGCAGGCACCAAGCCCCAGCAATAACCCTGGAGGCAAAAAATAAAGAATCTGGGGGGTCGGGTGGTAGCACAGCGGGTTAACCGCACCTGGCGCAAAGCACAAAGACCAGCGTAAGGATCCCGATTCGAGCCCCTGGCTCCCCACCTGCAGGGGAGTCGCTTCACAGGCGGTGAAGCAGGTCTGCAGGTGTCTATCTTTCTCTCCCTATCTCTGTCTTCCCCTCCTCTTTCCTTTTCTCTCTCCTGTCCAACAACGAACGACATCAACAACAACAATAAAAACCACAACAAGGTTACAACAACAAGGGCAACAGAAGGGGGGGGGAAATGGCCTCCAGAAGCAGTGGATTCATTGTGCAGGCACCCAGCTCCAGCAATAACCCTGGAGGCAAAACAAATAAATAAATATAAATTAATAAATAAAAGAGTCTGGTATTCTTCGCTTCCCTATATGTTCTACTATTTTATAAGACAATTCTGTAAACCGAGTTTATTATGTTTAATGTGGCATAAGAATTAATGCAGAAAGAATACTTCACTTAAAATGTTTGCCTTTTTTTAGCAGTTGTGTTAATGGACATAATGGAAATTCTGAGATGAGGGAGAATCCTTTCCTTTTGGGCCAACCGTGGTTTTTAGGAAGAACTTGTTGGTTGCTTCTGTATACCTGATTAAATCTCAGAGCAGTTGATAACTCTCCTTCTGTTTTTCTCTTTGGTCAAAGTAAACTATTTCTTTATGGAACACAACAGATCTTGCCTCTGTCTCAATTCCGTGAAGGGAGCTCTAGTCAAGAAGCAAGATAATAAATAGTCTTCCAAGGCACACATGATACAGTATATGTGTAATTTTGATTTCTTTGGCTGTTACAATGTAGTTTCTTCTTTGATTACTTTGGGCATTGAGGCTTTGGGTGATTACTTCTAATATGTAGAACCAAAAGCAGCACGTGACAAAAGTGCTCCTCTGTGTGCAATCCTGTAAATTGAACTACTGTTATAGAACAGCTTTGTGTGGGCAGGCAACAAATTTTTATTTCAAGAAAATATTTTTCTTAGTGCAGAGAAATAATTTACAGTAATATATATGTCTACCTCAACGTAAAAAAAAAAGTATTTTATCTGCTGAATTTTGCATCTAGTTCTATTCAGTTATTTCTAACAAGTAAGCCTGTTCTTCATCTATTCAACCTCAAGTATCTTCAAACAGTTCTGGTCTAATCTGGTGTTATTTTCTGTCCTTTCTTCCTGTCATCTCTTCTGACAGACTCCTCCAAGTGAAAATGGGAATTCCCTTTTCCAAACACCTGCTACTCAGTTGAAAGTCCTACCTGTTTACACATAAAGAAAACACCATAGAGGATGTGAGGGCGATCTGGCTGCGACATCTGTCACCCCATTGATCGCCAGGGTTGATTCGGCTGATCTGGCTGGCTAGGTGGGTGTCCCCTTCCTCTCTCACCACTCCACGTGTGTCCCTCCCAAAGCTGCGAGCTCTGTTGAGGAGGACGGGCTTCCAGGAATAGAGACCAACTGGTCTTCCGTCAAGGGTATATGAGTAGCTGCACTCCCCTGCTAGGACCTCCAAACAAGGTCTCCAGAAAACACCATAGAATAGCACTTAGAATCTCTCACAGTTTTCCAGTCTCTCAACCTTAATTTGAATATTAATATTCAAATAGAACAGAAAAGTTTCCAAGGCTAGTCATCAATTTTTTCCCCCCACTGTCTCCTAAACTACACCAATCCAGTGTTCCTCTACAGCTTGAATGTACATTTACATGTGTGAATAAAGCTTGGCAAGTAATCTTGTTTTATAAAAATATAATTTTAATTTTTCAAAAATAATTATATGTACCTACTGAAAACAGTCTAACAACATAAAAGACTATATCATGAAAAGAGTAAAAGTTACCAAGCCAAAATATTAAATTATTTTTGTTTGAGGCATTTCTGGCATTTACTTCTTTAATACCATATCATATGCAAACACCTTTACCTCTACCTCATGATCTAAAAATCATAAACAGCATCTCATCTCACTGATATGAAGAGAAATTAACTTACAGTCTCCCACTCCTCATATATTCTTTTAAAAACTTTAAAAAATATTTTATTTATTTATTAATAAGAGGGAAAGGAGGAGAGAGGGGAATAAACAGACATCACTCTGGTACATGTGCTGCTGGGGATTGAACTCAGGGCCTCCTGCTTGAGAGTCTAACATTTTATCCAGGGTGCCCCCTCCTGGACCACCCCATCTATTCTTCTCACCTGAAGGTTTGGTCACTGCCAGTAGTTTTTCTTCTTCTGGTTCTCTAGTTCTTAATATGTATGAAAAATCTCTTTCTTCATGTACTAATTTTCTTGAATCCCTGATCTAAGATGTAGACATTTTTTAATCTTTTTGCTTTCTTCCCTCTTCCTATTTCTTCTCTTTTACTTCAGTTCCTTAACCTGAATTGTGACTTTTGGTGTTAAGTCAAACCATACAAACTAGTCATTAGATGTTCTTTTTAAATTTTTTTTTTCACTCTTGCTTATATCTTAGGGTATTTCCACAAGGGCACCCTTCAGAACTTCTGTTGACTTTTTCATTTTAGAAATCATATTTCTTAATTAACAAGAAACAACTTTTTCTGTGATTTCTCCTTTTCACAGAAACCTATAGTTTGTTTTATAGTTTCAATACCTTCTCATATTTCTCTAAGGATATAAATAAGACATTTAAAAAAAATCCCCATCCACTCCTGAATTTTGTTTCCTCTGGAGTTAGTTGTTCTAGTCATTCAATTTAGTTTTCTTTTCATTTGTGCAACTGGATTTTCACAAACACTTTCTGCTTTTTTTTCCCTGCTCTTATTTATAAGGAAAACATGATGATTAACATAGTAGTTATACCAAAAAGTATAGGAAAGCCAAACTCTGTGTTGGATAGACTACTGAGAAAGACTTCTTGTGCATGGGAATAAACTTTCTGAGGGATATTTAACAATAAGTATCAATAATCTTTAAGTTGATCTTATTTATTAAGACAGTACTCCTAGGGATATACTTCTGGGAAAGAGACTTTGCCCCAAGATATATGCACAAATGTGAATGGATGGAATTGCTTGAATATATTTGGTGAAGTTTTAATGTTAAGTAATGTTAAAGGCTGATATTTAGGATGAATTTTTTAAATAGTTTCTTTACTTATGAGAAAGACAGAAAGAAAGAAACAGGCATCACTCTTGTTCATCTGCTTCCGAGGATTGAACTCAGGACCTCCTGATTGAGAATCCAATGCTTTATCCACTGCGCCACCTCCCAGACCACAGGTTGAATTTTTAATAATATAAGAGTCTTATGCACACATTGCTATATATCTAAGTGTAAGGTGTTCATTTTCTAGTTTATCTTTTCAAAGTTGTCTACATGCTAATATACTTTAAATAAGTCAACAGTTGAAATTATGACTGTTATTTAAAAACAAATAAAACCTAGTGATAAGGACAGATGGAGCAAATCAGCTAGCCTCTCATTGTCCTCCTCTCTGAGTCTCTTGGGTTCCCTTCTCCTGACTGCTGTGTGAGTTGCCTTGGTTTCTGCCTGTGGTTTTCCTCTAAGAGAACTGAGTGATAAGGCAATAGGATGTGTTGTCATTCTTGCTTCCTGTTGGGACTATGTGTAAGCTTGATAGTGCTCAGGGAGAACTCCCCCATCCTTGGATGGAGGTCTGAGAAGATATCCTCTTGGTTAGTCTCTCTCAACTGAGGTGAGCAAAAGGGGAGAAACTCAGACTTACTTCTTTCCTTCTTGACTCTCAGGCCCACAGAAACCCCAATACTTCTCCCCATTAACTGCAGGCCACATGGCCGTCTACTTTAAGATTCACTTACTCAGTCACCTTACCTCCTGATCACAGATGAACACACCTTATCACACACTCCATCATACACCTTAGACCCCAGACAAGAGAAATTCCAAACTATATGGCCTTTTTATATCTATCTTCTCTCTGTCTCACCCTACTGGTTTAACCCCTATGCTTCTGTCAAACACCTTTGGATAATTAAGTTTCTTGCGTCATGGAGAATAACTTTCTTGTATCTCATCAATTCCTGTCATACCAGCCCCCTACCATAAGGGCAAGCTGATCTTTAAGAAACCTGTAATTTCTGACATATTTCAATAATTCCATTTGTTTGGTTTTCTATTTAACTCATGTCCACCTGCTAATAAACAAGATCTGAGCATGCTGTGAGTCTCCCCGGTGTCTTTACTTCATGTTGTCCCCTGTCGTGAGCGAGAAAGAACCGGTCCATTACCTTTCCCCTGGAGATCACCCTGCCAGAGACCACGACAGCTTCCCACTCTAGTGATTCACAACTTTGTTATTGATTATATGGATGTATGTGTGTATTTGTACCTGTAAGGGACCCCGTCCCCCACATTCTGATTTAACTTTCACCCAAAGCCAGTCTTTCTGGCTTTGTTCTGGGGATGCCAAAGCTTGTTTATAGTCCAATGGCATCTTCCTTTATGGTGTGACACCCCCTCCCAGCCACACACACCATTTTCCAGGGCTTCTCATCTCCCACTTCTTTGCCATCACCCTATCTGATGAAAGCTTTGCAGCTTGTAAAATCTAGATTACAGGAAAGAATAAAACTGAAAGGGGAGTTGGGTCTTATAAGTCAGGCTTCCCTGTTTATAGTAAGGGTAAATTCACACATGAGATTAATGTTGCAATTTTAGGAAAGTAAATTGCTCAGCAGTGTACAAAATGGCTAAATGAGAAGATACTGAAGCGGGAATGAATATGTAGTATCTGTACAAAATGCAAAGAAATGTCAGAAAGGAAGGCAGGGTATATCCCTGAGGAAAACTATGAAAACTTACATAACACATGAGTCAAAGATGATCCCAAGATTTTATAAAACTCTAATTCGGACACACCTCTGTTAATTTCCACATCATTTACAGTAGTCAAGTAGTATAAACAAGGTGAATGTCTATTGTTGAATAAGTAAAGAAAATGTGGCACACATGCAGTGGAGCCTGACTCAGATTTAAAGTGGAGGGAATGCCATCATATACTAAAACCTAGATGAACACTGAGGGCATTATGTAAAGTGAAATAAGCCAACCACAAAACATGATACATTGCACATTCCATTTATATGGTGAATCTCAGTAATAGAGAGCTTAGACATAAAAGGAAGAATTACAGTTTCAAGGAGGTGGGGGGAAGAGGCAAAGTTAGTTATTTATTGGATATAGAGTTTCAGTTTTGCAAAACTGAAAAATTATAGAAACCTACTCCACAAGATTTATATAGTAAACACTGCTGTACTGTGTACCATAAGTATTTATTTATTTATTTTCCTCCAGGGTTATTGCTGGACTCGGTGCCTGCACCATAAATCCACTGCTCCTGGAGGCCATTTTTCCCCCTTTTGTTGCCCTTGTTGTAGCTTTGTTGTGGTTATTATTATTGCCCTTGTTGATGCAATTCGTTGTTGGATAGGACAGAGAGAAATGGAGAGAGGAGGGGAAGAAAGAGAGGAGGAGAGAAATATAGACACCTGCAGACCTGCTTCACCGCCTGTGAAGTGACTCCCCTGCAGGTGGGGAGCTGGGGGCTCGAACCGGGATCCTTACGCCGGTTCCTGCACTTTGCGCCACATGCGCTTAACCCACTGCGCCACCGCCCGACCCCCTACCATAAGTATTTTAAGATATGATCAAATAAATCTTCCATCTTTTACTAAAAGCATGGTTGAGATGATAATATTTATTTATTTATTTCATGTACTTGTTTTCAGTCATCACCAGGAATTCATCACTCCTGGCTGACTTTATCATATAGACTGAGACAGAAAGACACAAAGAGAGAGGGGAAGACATTACAGCACCAAAGTTTATTAAGGCAGTTTTGCACTGAAAGCCAGACTTCAACATGTATCATTTGCATAACAAAGTTGGTACACTATCCAGTCTAGCTTTGTTTGTTTGATTTAACTGCAATACAAGTACTAGTCTCTCTTCCTCCTCTCCATCCTTCCACCAGAGTTTTCTCTGGGGTTTAGTGCCTGGATGAGGAATGCCCTGCTCCTAGTAGTCTTTTTTTTTTTTTCTGATAGAGGCAGAGAGAAATGGGGTGGGAATGGAGGAGAGGAAAAGAGAGAGCCACCTGCAGCACTGCTCCACTTCTTGTGAATCTCCCTGCCCCCCACCCCGACCTTGCAGAGGGGACTAGGGGATTGAACATAGGTCTGTCAGGCTAGCTATGCAGGTGGGACAGAGAGGTGACCAGGGACTCATGGCTGAATGGTACGCAGTTCAGTCTTTATTCATGTGGAATGCAGCACAATCTAAGCTATCTCTAATCACAATCTTGTCCTTATCTATCCTGAGGCAGAAGAGTCAGGTCCAAAGAGGATGTACGTAGGATAGGGAGGTGGGGAGAAGGAAAAAGCGACAGCCAGTGAGGATTAAACCAATGCCCTAGAGGCAGGGGGGTGCTTAGTTAACAGTGGTTATGTAAATAGAATACAGTGCCAAGCAGGGGGGATTAAACCAATGAAACAGAAGGGGTCTTAGAAGCAGAATTAGGAGCATACCAACAATTGCCCCTTTCCTTTTAACTAATGGCCATAGTATCAGGAGTGTGGGGTGAACAGAAACCTATATCGTATAGGCATTTTCAAAAGAACTGGCAGAAGACATGAAGGAACAAGTAAGAGAGCAGCAAGAGCCAGTGTGATGCCAAGGGGAGGCCTGAGGGGGGCGTTTCTTGCCTCAAAGGGCAAGGCCTATCAGGCTAAAGAACGTTTCCTGCATCTGCAGGTATCTCTTGCCTCTGGGGGCGCTTCATGCCTCAAAGGGCATTTCCTGCCTCTGTGGGCAGGATCTAGCAAGGAGGGAGGGGTGTGGCCTATAGAGTCCCCAAGGCTGCTGGCTGCAAAGTCCATGGACTGCTGTGGTCAGTCTTTGAGAAACTCAGCAGCATAAAGGGAAACTGCTGTAAAGTTGTGTAAAGTGTCCAAGAGGTGTACCAGTAAGTCCAATAGAAATGTCAGATGAAATGCCAGGGGATGAAACGCTACACATCTGCCTTGATGGGGAAGATCAGCCACTGGAATTCCACTTTTCTGTAGAGAGTGAGCTTCGGAGTCTGTGAATCTGTTTCTTTAGGTCATGCCAGGTCACGTCATTGGTTTTGGGAGGTGTATTGTAGTCATGCCATCTTGTGGGTGATGTCAGAGAACAGGGGTCCAAATGGATTTTCAGGGATTACATTTGAGCAGATGCTTTTTCAGGTGAAGAATTGACAGCTGTAATTCACTTACTTGTGAAACAAAACTTGTAGCAGGTTAGAAGTTTACTATAATTGATAACTCTATTATAATTGGAAGTCTTTTCTAGTATGATTTTAAGGTTGTTTAAACAGTTTAAACTCAATAAAATGTGGAAAGGTAAACAGAAGAACCATGGTTAAAAGCCTCAGGCATGAGAATCATTAGCATAACCATTGTGCAGTCCACCCTGCCCATACTCATACAGTTTTCAGGATTAAACGTTTCTAAGACGTAAAAAATCAAAAGAGAAAAAAACAATTTTTTGGACTGTTTTTGGATGTCTCTAGAAATCATGGCTGCATCTAGCATTTTTTTTTAAAGTCAATGTCATACAAACATTTAGTCATTTAAATCACTCTTTTACGAAATGCAACTGAAAGCAGACAGAAAACTTAAGATATTCAGAGAGAACAACAAGGGGGGAATCGAGAGAAAAGCCATAGGCAGCTTTTGCTTCTTTAACCTTGAACCAGATTATCCAGATCTCACCATGCAGCATCATGAGTCCCCGGAGGGCGTCCTAGTCCAAAAAGCTCCTTGCAATTCCTTTTAGGATGCTTCTGACAATTTCTGCTGGATTGCTGCAGGCACCCATCTTTAAAAACCTCTTCCCATCGAAGAAAGAATCGAATCAGGAGTGTAGAACTACCCACGTGTCTCCATTCTTGGGGACCGTCAGGGTAATGGAGAATGCTCTTCAAGTTAGAGTAGTCTTTCTTCGTGGGAAACATGCTAGAGGAAGTCCAGAAAGTCCCAGGGGAAATCTCTATGCATCTCCCAATCTCTACGATCACGGTCATAAGGAACCAAAGTTTCCCGGCCAGGGAGCCAACGTGTGGCCCAGAGTGACACCGCGAAGGAGGCGGCAGGACCCACGTTCTCATGGACTCCGTGACCTGCTGCGGCCTGAGGGTCAGGCAGTGACTTCAGCAGCAACTCTGAGAGCTGGGAGGGAAGAGACGCAGAGAGCCAGAGAACGGCAGGACCATGTGCTGCACCCACCTCGCCAACTGCAGCCCATAGTAGATGGGCTTTACTTATCTGGTGGATAAAATTTTACTTATCTGGTGGATGGGCAGGTTAGGTCCCATATTAGTGCTGGTCCCTGTTCAGGCACCACTATGCCAGGTTGAGCTTCATGAGCGGGAGACAGAGATGACCAGGGACTGAGTGGTACGCAGTTCAGTCTTTATTCATGTGGAACACAGCACAATCTAATCTATCTCTAATCACAGTCTTGTCCTTCTCTCTCCTGAGGAGGAAGAGTCAGTGAAAAGGAAGTACGTAGGATAGGGGGTGGGGAGAAGGAAAAAGCTCCAAAAGTGAGGATTAAACCAATGTCCAGGAGGCAGGGGGGGTGCTTATTTAACAGTGGTTATGCAAATAGAATATAGTGCCGAGCAGGGGGGATTAAACCAACGAAATAGAAAGGGTCTTAGAAGCAGGATTTAGATGCATACCAACATAGGTCCTAGCACCTGGTGATGCATACACTCTCCCAAGTGCTGAACTGACCAGTCCCTACAAGAACTATTCTAAAACACTCCAGATTTACAAATAAGGATGAAAGTAACATTTCAAAATGAGGTAGTTATCATCTATGAAAATAAACATTAGCCATAAAGCCTAAGCCTTTATGTAACCTCAAAACATAAGAGTTTCCATTTATCCTACAATTAATTTTAAGTGTCTGTTATTTGCAAATTCTCATGGTAAGTATCTAAGGTGCAGCATCAAGACTTGGTCTGTATGAACAAGGATCATTGTCATGGCAGATACAGATAATTGAACAGAAAAAATGTTTTACATGAGAATGATGGGTTTTATAGTTCACCATATTCTTATTTAGCTGTTTAACTAGACAAAAATTCACAGAAACTTAAAAATATCATTTCTTTTGACTGTCCCATGTAAAAATCCATGGAGTAATTATGTGTAGTTGGAGTTGGAAAGTTGAAAGGTTTTTTTTTTTTTTTTTGCTTTCAGGGTTATTGCTGGGGCTCAGTGCCTGCTCCTGGAGGCTATTTTTCCCCTTTTGTTGCCCTTGTTGCTTATCATTGTTGTTATTATTATTGTTGTTGTTGCTGTCGTTGTTGTTGCATAGAACAGAGAGAAATGGAGAGCGGAGGGGAAGACAGAGAGCAGGAGAGAAAGATAGACACCTGCAGACCTGCTTCACCACTTGTGAAATGACTCATGGAGCTGGGGGCTTGAACTGGTATTCTTGCTCCTTTCCTTGTGCTTTGCGCCATGTGTGCTTAACCCATTGTGCTACCGCCAGGTCCCTGGTATTTTTTTTTCAACCAGAGCATGATTAGCTCTGGTGTATGGTGGTGCAGGGGATTGAACCAGGGACTTTGGAACCTCAGGCATGAGACTCTCTTTGCATAACCATATGCAATCTACCCCAGAAAGGTATTGATATTTTTTTTAAGCACAGAGAATTATGGCAGAATTATGGCCAAGTTTCAAAAGAGGTGTTAGTACTCTACTCCTCTTGCAGATCTGCACCTGTGTGCATTTACAAGCCGACAAATGCATTTGCTTGCACCAACTGAGTAATGAGGCAGTTAAGCACAACAGCAGCAAACATACATACTTATTAGCCCAGCAGCAAATTGGCAGTCATAAAACCTTTCCAATCACACCTATATTCCATTTCAGCTTTAAAACACTGAAATATTCTTAAATGCTCCTTTAATGTCTAAGGTTTTTAGCTTTCTTACACGATAAGTCATTACTCTAAAATATTCTCAGAAAACTCTTCAGTTCCAAGAATTGAAATAAGCTGCATTATTAATTTACATAATAAATTTACATGTGTTTCCTGTTCTAACAGAAGATCCTTGAGGCAAGATCTAAATACTTTCTACATATTTATATTATCTCAAGTCATGCATCATTTTTTGTGGGAACTCTTCCCATAAGCTAGATTAAGTTTTGGCACACAGTTGGGTGTTATTAGATCAGCACTAGCATCAAATGCTCATCTCAGTCTTTGTCAAACAATGCAATTGTTTCATCTCTTGTTTATTTCACCTACTAAATATACTGCAGTGCATGGAACATGGTAAAAGCTCATTACATACTGAAGATGAGCAAAGTGACTTACACAAAATATGATTAAATTAAATGAAGACTTTAATGTGGTGATGTAATCATGCGCATTTTCTAGAGTTCTTAAATTTGTTTTGCTGTTGTTGTGCTGGGTTATATTGTTGAGCTAGATTCTGCAAAAATACTCAGTTACTGACTTCTCTGTCAGCTTCCAACCTGGTCCCCACTACGGCATTTACTCAAGAAATGATAGGTTAATGAAATTTCTACATCTGTACAGATATCCAGGTATCACCCAGTTAATATGAATAGAATTTGAATGTTTCTCCAAATAAACATGGTCAGGCCATCAAGGTAGCTCACCTGGGAGGGTGCATGCTTTGCGATGTATTTTATCCAGATTTGAACCAAACCCCTACTGCACTGGGGGAAGCTTTAGTTTTCTGGTATCTTTCTGTCCTCTGTCTCTTTCTGTCTATCTCTTGTGTCTGAAAAGTTGGTCATGAGCTGTGATGCCCCAATGATGACAAAAAACTAAACTAAACTAAAATAATCACTGTGAACTGGGAGAATGGACATATTAGAGAACAATACCTGTATATTTGTAGTCTCTAGTTAAGAGTGTTGGTACCATATATGAAAGAGTGATGCTCAGGAGTGTTCTGTCTCTCTTTGCCTGTCTGTCTTTATCTCATAAAATAAATATTAAAAAACAGAAGCTATAAATCTTTTCACTGAAAAACTCCAGAGCAAATATATATACATAGGTAACTTAGCCACAAATGCACCAATTTCCTCTTACAGCAGGGTTCTCAGGCATTTACATATCTCTTCTCTGAGATGCTATATTCTTTTGTTTTTAATATTTATTTATTTATTTATTCCCTTTTGTTGCCCTTTTTTATTATTGTTTTGGTTATTATCATTGCTGTCGTTGGATAGGACAGAAAGAAATGGAGAAAAGAGGGGAAGACAGAGAGGGGGAGAGAAAGACACCTGCAGACCTGCTTCACCGCCTGTGAAGCATTCCCCTATAGGTGGGGAGCCGGGGCTTGAACCTGGATCCTTCCGCTGGTCCTTGCGTTTTGTGCCACATAGGCTTAACCGACTTCGCTACCGCCTGATTCGCTATACTTCTTTATTCTTTGGAGATTAGCACCAATATTCCCCTCAGGATATTACACCCTGAGGTCTAATTTTCTTCTAAGAGGCAAGATTGAATAAATAGCTCAGGTTATTTAAGAAAATATTTCTGGAGGGAACAAATATTCTCAGATCTTGCTAATAAAGCTATTTTTATTGTACTCTGTGGATTTATGACTAAAGGCAGTACCAACTGTCTTTGCAGCAGGCAGTGTGAGGGGGCAGTCCTAACAACTCTAGCTCCCAATTCCCAACATAAGCATATGATTAGGGTTGGCAAGTATTTCTTTTTTATTTTCTTTTATTATTTATTTATTTATTTTTATTCATGGTTTAATATTTCTCTACAAAATTACAAGGTAATAGGGGTATAATTCCACATCGTTCCTACCACCAGAGTTCTGTGTTCCCATATCCTCTACTGGAAACTGCAGGAGTTCTCCCAAGGTTAGAGGTATGGGTTGACTTTCTATCTATCACTATCTATCTATATCCATATATTTCTTGCTTGTTTTTTCCCCTACCCTCCTCCTTTCAATTTCTTTCTAAGTCACACCCACACTGACTCTTACTCCCAAGTATCCTTCCTTTTTTTTTTTTTTTCTCTTCTCTTTCTGATAAGATAAACAATGCCTGGCTTCCTCTGGTGTTTTCCAGATTCGCCTTTCTTTCAATGATGGCAAGATTCCTGGTAACAGACACTTCGAGTCCTGGTGGAAATGGGGTTCAGAGCACTCTGGTCATTTCCCCCTATGACTTACCTCTCTGAGAGTATGGACCAAAATTCTGCAGAAGGTGGAAGGTCTGGATTCTGTAATTGTCTCTCTGCTAGACGTGGATGTTGGCAGTCAATCCCATCACCCAGTCTGTTTCTATCTTTCCCTTATGGGATAGGGCTCTGGAGAGGTGAAATTCCAGGACATAGTGGTGAGATCGTTTTCCCAGGAAGGTCAAGATGCTACTCACAGTAGCACCTGCAACTTAGTGGTTGAAATGCAGTAAGATATGAAGTAGGAAAAATGTTTAATAAACAGTAGCCAAAAAGTAGGAACAGAGCAGATGAGATTAGGGACCTTAAGGTAGAAAGAGGCCAGGAAGCCTGTTTTAGGTGTGTTCCTAAGGGTAAATGACTTTAGTAATCTTTGCTTGAACTTGATAGATAACATGGAGGTAGGATAGAAATATTATCTGGAAAGATGGTGTCAGAGTTGAAAATAAAACTAGAAAACTAGTTTAAAACAGAGAGTAGCTCTGAAACTTGAAGAAAATATATCACTACAACTGACTGTTTACTACATCCATCTGATCCAGGGCCCATATATATGCCCACAGTATCTATGGGGGAATTCAAGGATATCCTTATTGGAACCCCAGGTGATGAAGTGGCTTGGTACTGGCCAAAAAAGCCATCATTAAGTGAGCCAGTCTCTTGCCTTTTTCCAGCTTTTGTAGTCCCTTCTGTGTCTGACGAGCCTAGACTTTCTTTCACTTGTTAAAGCATTGAGTGTCGTGTGTTGTATCCAAGCTGATATTAGGTTTGTAGAGTCAGTCGTGCACTATTTCCATTTATTCACAGTCAAGATTTTATGAGAACATTTATTTAACTTTCTGAGTTGTTTTTACTTGGTCATCCAAGGTCCTTGCAGAGTTCCCACTAGAAGTAATTGGTAAGGTAAGTTTGGAGTAAGAACCCTTATGATTTAAGAACCCTTATGATTTCTGTCCTTAGTATATCTCAAGGTGTATAAAGTCTACTTGCCACTGGGCTTAGTTGGAGGGGTTTACAATGAGATAGTTGTATTATCAAACTGATACTGAGGCAATATTATGCTAGGAAGCTGCCAATAAAAAATAAAACATAAGCTCTCTCTCACAGAAACTGGTGTATATCTAGGTTATGGGACTTTGTTAGAAAGTGAACCACCTGAGATGAAATTAGAGTGTACTATAAAAGGAAAGGTCTCACCCGAGTAATGAAGCTGAAGGGTTGTCATTCCACTCGTGAAGTCTCTGGACACAGTCTGAGGTGAAGCATGTTGAGGTGGCAATCGTTGCGTTGGTTAGGTTGTGATCGGCGGATGCAATATTATTTGGTATGGATTGGGAGATGCATACGGGAAAGTGGGCCCTATCCAAGGGTTCCAGGACTGGGGGAAGTAGGGGCTCTATAGTGGAGATGTGAGGTTCCTGCTATCTTAGGGTTCCAAAAGACAATCGATAGTTAATGTTATCATCACATTATTTGGTAATTGGGTTAACTTTGAAAAGTCCTTTTGTTATGGTTTGCTGTACAGTATCCAGTATCTTGTATATAGCTATGCTATTGGATGCTTCTAATCTACTTGGTCTAGGCTTTTGAGAGAACCCGCATATCAAATACACAGCCTATATATTAAAAAGATTCAGTTTGTGTTTTGAAAAACTTTGAGACATACAATTGATTTTCCCCCTCTCATATTAATCAACTACTGATTTATATGTCTACATTTTGCTAGGAGTGTACATAAACACCATTCCCACCACCAAAAGACTGTGACCCATCCCTCCCACCCACTCCCACCCCCCACTGGCCCAGGAAGCTGCATGTCTACCCCTCACCACAGGGTTTTTACTTTGGTGCCCTACTTACAATTTGATCAGGTCCTGCTTTTAGTTTCCCTTTCAGATCTTCTTACTCAACTTCTGTTGATGAGTGGGATCATCCCATACTCATCTTTATCTTACTGACTTAGAGCTTATGTTCACACGTATCCATAAACTACTGAAAAATATATACCTAAAAGCAGAAGTACACTAGAGTTTGCAGTGAGCACCCCCTCTAACACTTCCTTTCCACTATTCCAAGCTTTGGGTCCATGATTGCTCAACAATTTGTTTGGCTTCGTATGTTAACTCTCTTTTCAATCACCAGGTTCCAGATGCCACCTGGATGCTGGCCAGGCTTCCCTGGATTGAAGACCCCACCAATGTGTCCTGGAGCTCAGCTTCCCCAGAGACACACCCTACTAAGGAAAGAGAGAGGCAGACTGGGAGTATGGACCGACCAGTCAATGCCCATGTTCAGCGGGGAAGCAATTACAGAAGCCAGACCTTCGACCTTCTGCAACCCTCAATGACCCTGGGTCCATGCTCCCAGAGGGATAGAGAATGGGAAAGCTATCAGGGGAGGGGGTGGGTTATGGAGATTGGGTGGTGGGAATTGTGTTCCCTCCTACCTTATGGTTTTGTTAATTAATCTTTTCTTAAATAAAAAAATAAAATAAAATAAAAAATAAAACAATAATAATAATAATAATGGTCTTATAAATTTATTTATTTATTTATTATTATTTAATATATATCTTTATTACTGGATAGAGACAGAGAGAGATTCTTCTTCTTCTAGCGTTTGCCCTTCTTCCGTAGCCTGTCAACAGCATCAGGTTGAGCCTGATGTAAAGTTTCGAGACCTCCTTTGAATCTGGAGAGGTGGCAGTCGTTGACTATGTGGGTCATAGTCTGTCTGTAGCCACAGGGGCAGTTCGGGTCGTCTCTGGCTCCCCAGCGATGGGACATAGCGGCGCACCGGCCATGGCCTGTTCGATAGCGATTGAGGAGGGCCCAATCATAACGTGCTAGGTCAAAGCCGGGTTGACGCTTGCAGGGGTCTGTGATGAGGTGTTTGTTCTTTATCTCAGAGAGAGATTGAGAGGGGGAGATAGAGTGGGAGAGAAGGAGAGACAACTGTAGCACTGCTTCACTATTTGTGTGGCCACCACTCTGGCACATGAGATGCCAGAGATTGAACTTTGGAGCTCATGCTTTCTAGTTCAATGCTTTGTCCACTGCATCACCTTCAAAGCCAGCTCAAAGTCATTGTTCTAACCACTTAACAACACTGAATGGTTTGGGAAGAACGACTTTGTGGGAAACACATGCAGTTATTTGGAAAGAAATAACCCTGTCTTTGGCTGGGAGTATGGATCGACCTGCCAATGCCCATGTTCAGCAGGGAAGCAATTACAGAAATCAGAATTTCCACCTTCTGCATCCAGTAATGACTCTGGGTCCATGCTCCCAGAGGGTTAAAGAATAGGAAAGCTATCAGGGGAGGGAATGAGATATAGAGTTCCAGTGGTGGGAATTGTGTGGAATTGTACCCCTCTAACCCTATAGTTTTGTCAGTGTTTCCATTTTATAAATAAAAACTTAAAAAAAGAGAATTAACCCCCTAAAAAAAAGAAAATGTATGCAAAAAGAAAAAGAAAACATATGATAGCTATCCTACTGGGGCTAAGAGGGCCAAGTTGGGGGAACAAGGCCACTGTAATCTTATGATTTTGTAAGCCATTATTAAATAACTAATAAAATTAAAAAAGAAACAACCCTGTCTTTAATAGAAAACTTTACTTTCTTTTAAAAAATATTTATTTATTTTTTATTGAATAGAGACAGAGAAATTGAGAGGGGAAGGAGTGATAGGGACACAGAGAGATATAGAGACACCTGCAGCCCTGCTTCACCACTTGTGAAGCTTTCCCCCTGCAGGTGGGGACCAGGGACTTGAATCTGGATCCCTGTTCACTATAATGTGTGAGCTTAATCAGGCGTGCCACCACCTGGCCACAATAGCAAACTTTTCTATCTTGTAGGTTTAACCCAAGTGAATAATTATTAAAGAATGTTCAAAAGGGAGAGATAAAGAGTCTGGTGACTATTTGGGAGGTATGAATAAACAAATGTCATACATGTTCTTTCCTGTTTCATACCCTACTTCATCATAACAGGTCTCTGAGCCTCCTTCATTCAGAATTTAGCAACCTTCAGTTCTTTCTGTTCAAGCTCTGTGGCTCTGCATTTGTCAGTTTCTCTCCTCAGAGTGTCTCACTTGTGTGACTTACATAAAAATTACTTCTGATTCTTAGCAGTCTAGTTCCGACATTATCTCTGCTTGGACAGTCTCCTCTGATCATTCCAAACAGGTGATCAATGCCCCCTCCAAGACTCTCTTGTGTGTCTGACATGCACATTGTCACTGCATTTATCATACTTGGTTGTCATTTCTTCTTTGTACACCTCTCCATATCTCTCCAAAATAAAATTCACAAAGACTAGGTCCAGTTCTCCTCATCTCTGTATCTGCATCACAACATGAGAATATGGAGACATAACTAATGGTAGGAAACTGACTTGAACACTCTTCTGTATGCAGCCGTGAGCTACTCTAATAACATTTCAAGATAAATTAGGTCACTCTCCAAATAGCAGTGTATTGTACATTTCTCATCTCCAGTTCTAAGTTTATTAAGGATGAAAAATGTGTTTATACTACCGCAAATGTTTCTGGAGGTAGACCAGAAAGGAGGAATGAGGTATCTAACCCACAAGATTACCACTACAGTAGTCTCTGGACTGGGAGTTGTTTCTAAGAAAAATGATACTACTTTCTTCTCTGTTGTCATCAAAAGTTGTGGGTAGGTGACTTTTTGTTTATTTTATTTTATTTTTTGCATCAAGCAAAGAATGATGTATGGTGTATAGTTGGTTCAGTTGAGTAAGCGTTGTTTGCTTCAGCCACTATGAACTTATTTGTTCATCAATCATTTTAACACTACTACAAAACCAGGAAATAGGTGGTTTAAAAAGAATAATACCTTGACAGAATCTGCTGAGAAGCCACTGATGTTTATAACTCCCAACTACCTACTTTGTAGAATGTCTTAAAATTTATAGAGTTGGAAATCCGGGGGGGTTGATAATATTTTTTTTTTCTTTCAAGTTAAGGGCTAGATGTTGCTAAATCTGAGGAAAGTCTCACCTATAATGGGAGAATTCTCACTTGTAATCTTTCTCTATTCACCCCTAACTTGCAACTTTGCCTAGGAGAAACTGGAAGAGCCTAGGAAATCAAGTTCCGAAATACAGAGAGAACAGCTACAGAAAGAGCAAATCTGGGGGCCCAGAGGTAGCAGCGAGTTAAGCGTGCATGGCGTAAAGTACAAGGACAGGCATATGAATCCCAGTTCCATCCCCCAGCTCCCCACCTGCAGGGTGTAGTTTCACAAGCATTGAAGCAGGTCTGCAAGTGTCTCTCTCTCCCCTCTCTGTCTTCCCCTCTTCTCTCAATTTCTCTCTGTCCTACCCAACAACAATGACAGCAGTAAGAACAACAACAACAATAAACAACCAGGGCAACAAAAGGGAAAAAATGACCTTCAGGAGCAGTGGATTTATAGTGCAGGCATTGAGCCCCAGCAATAACCCTGGAGGCAAATAATAATAATAATAATGAGCAGATGTAGATAGTCTGGGCAGTCTCCCCATCCCCTTGTGCCAATGGGAATTGGGCAGCCACTGTCACACTTAGAATTATACCTCTTGGCAAACAAACAGCTGTACTTTGAGAATAGTATGTGTCCTGATTCTGTCTCAGAGAGAAATGAGTTTCAGTAGAGTGTGACCTTGAGATCTTCGGTAGGTTGCAAATTTCACTTCTGACATTTCAATTTTGAGACCTTTCCTCTCAGTCTATTTGGAATGACCAGAAGAGCCTGGGAATGCTCTTGTCTCCTGCTGAGCTGTACTAGGGAGGTGTGTGGAAACCTATTTGCAATTCACACATATTTACAAAGCATGAAACTAAATGTGACAGAGTGATTATAGAAAAGAAAAAAGCAGTTGATTGAAAACTACCCCCACTTTAATTGGTGTTGGTTGGTGCAAAGCTTTTGCCTTAGCAAGGCTTTAATTACTCATATTACTGGACACGGTCAAATCCAAGACTACTGAAGGTCACTTTGTGTATAGCTATTACTTTACAATGGCCCAATAAGGACTCATAACTTGAGGTTACAAGTTTCAGTACTGTGACCTATAGTAGCTCAGTGTCATAACTGACATTTTGACCTTACATTGTTGAGATCTACCCTCTTCTTCTTTCTTCTTTTTTTTAATGTATAATCTTGAGTGGAAAGAATCTTTTTTTAAAATTTCCTTATTGGGGGATTAATGGCTTACAGCCAACAGTAAAATATAATAATTTGTACATACGTAACATTTCCACATAACCATACAGCCCCCAACTAGGTCCCCCTCTGCCATCATATTCCAGGACATAAACCTACTCTCCCACCCACTCCCAGTCTTTCATTTTGGTGCAGTACACCAACTCCAATCCAAGTTCTGTTTAGTGTTTTCCCTTCTGGTCTTGTTTTGCAGCTTCTATTAGTGAGATCAACCCATATTTGTCCTTTTGTTTCTGACTTATCTCACTTAATATGAATCCTTTACTCTCCATCCTTTTGTTTCTGACTTATCTCACTTAACATGATTCCTTTACGCTCCATCCAAGATGGAGTAAAGAAGGTGAATTCACCATTTTTAATAACTGAGTAGTATTTCATTGTGTATATATACCACAACTTACTCAGCAGGTGGAGAGAATCTTAACCAGTTGACAGGGCCCTGAGATTAGACACGTCCCAGGATAGAGAAAGAATAACCACTGTGAGTCACCATGTAGTTGATCAGAAGTAGTTAAGTGGGACATACAGCAAATCCTGAGCTGAGACAGTGTCAAGTATGTGCCAAGCTTCCAGGAGTATTATTTGTAAAATTATGTATTCCATCAAAAGGGAACAAGGAAGATCAGGAAACATGAGAGACATGTCTCTGATATCTGATTACTGTAAAAAATGGCGAGTAATCCCTAGCACTGCAAAAATGGTATCATCTGTTTTCCATCTACACCATGCCTTGGCCTCGCATGAGCTTAATGTGCAGCTTGGCGATACGAGAATCCGGCATGAACCCCAGCCAGTCTATCTTGGCGTTATTCTCGATCGCACTCTGTCATTTCACAAACATCTCATAAAAACTGCAGCAAAGGTGGGCGCGAGGAATAACATCATTGCAAGACTGGCCAGCTCCTCATGGGGTGCGAGCGCTTCCACACTACGATCATCATCTCTGGCATTATGCTATTCCACTGCAGAATACTGTGCCCCAGTATGGTTCCGTAGCCCCTATGTCCACTTGGTCGATTCCAAATTATATTCCTCCATGAGGATCATTTCTGGAACCATCCATTCCACCCCGGTTCCATGGCTGCCAGTTCTTAGCAACATCGCTCCGCCAGATATTCGTCGGGATGCGGCATCATCTAAGTTCATTTCCCACGTCTATGCTCGACCGGACCTGCCAATATACGCGGATATCTTCGCCCACCCTGTCCAACGCTTGACGTCTCGTCACCCAATCTGGTCCCCTATGCCTACACTGAACTTCTCTGTTCCAGACTCTTGGAAACAGAGTTGGCAGTCAGCTGAGTTAAAGAGCAAACACCTCATCACAGACCCCTGCAAGCGTCAACCCGGCTTTGACCTAGCACGTTATGATTGGGCCCTCCTCAATCGCTATCGAACAGGCCATGGCCGGTGCGCCGCTATGTCCCATCGCTGGGGAGCCAGAGACGACCCGAACTGCCCCTGTGGCTACAGACAGACTATGACCCACATAGTCAACGACTGCCACCTCTCCAGATTCAAAGGAGGTCTCGAAACTTTACATCAGGCTCAACCTGACGCTGTTGACAGGCTACGGAAGAAGGGCAAACGCTAGAAGAAGAAAGGAAGATCAAAGATTTTTTTTTTAAAGTAAAATATACATCAGGATTAAATGTTAAGACACATGTAACAAGTGCTTATATATCACATAGATAAAGATCAGAGTACATTTATAAGAGGAAAAACATTAGGGTAATGGTGCTTATAACTGTCATTGTTGTCAAACGCTAGAAGAAGAAGAACTGTCATTGTCCAAATGTCATTATGCCAGGTATCTTCCTTTGATGCCATAAGATACTGAATTTATTCCATGTACCATCTCCAGACCCTCAGGGCAGCAGCCAGATATGAGAGTTATGGGTATTTTGTATGTGGTAATATCACAACTATTTATCCTGTGGGCTAAGAAAAAATCTTTGACTTTTTGACCTGAGTAGGATACTTATAATAAGGATCAGAGCCTGAAAAAGAAGCCTCTTAGTATCATTACTCAAGGAATATACTTGACAAACAAACAATGCATATTTTGCAAACATAGATGCAAAGGTTAAAGAATAGGAAAGCTATCAAGGGAGGGGCTGGGAAACAGAGTTCTGGTGGTGGGAATTGTGTGGAGTTGTATCCCTCTTATGGTTTTTCCAGTGTTTCCTTTTTATAAATAAAATAAAAAATATTATACATATAAAGGAAGAATAAAAAAATGACAAGTCATTAGCCAATCAAAGTCTAGGTGGGAATACAACTTGCATTTCCTTGATTCTCTCTTGCTTTCGAAAAAAAAGACTCATATAGCAGCAGTATTCTATAATCTCATATATGAAACACAGGGAGCATGACTGGCACATCACAGAGGCAGAGTGATTGCTGACAGACATATCAGTATTTAACTCCTTATTTGAGGAGGAGGTGCTGAAGAAGTTTCTGATCCCAGACTTGCTGATACTTGTTATTAGAAATTCTTTTTTAATTGATTTAATAATAATTGACAAGGCGATAACCCTGGAGACAAAAAACAAAAAAAGTTGACATGAATTTTAGAAAATAGAATGTCATAACTTTTGCACCCTGAACTTATAGACAAGAATATATAATTATTATTTGCTATTAGAGGGAGAGATTGTTTATTATGTTTTTGTTTCTAGAGACTGTTGCATATTTTAAATAAGATGTATTAAAAATGATGGCAAACATCATAAGATGTATTGAAAATGATGGCAAACATTTCTAGACAAGGGCAAAAATGACAGATGAAGTGAGATCTTTCAGAAGACCCTTGAAGACCCTTGAAGATAGTGGAGATGCGTCACCAAGGCATGTATGACAAACTAATGGTGAACAAAGCTGCCACTCTGCCAGTCACTGATGTACCTCTCACAGGTTAGGCACTTCACAGACATGGTCCATACACTTTTTTTGTTTTTAATTGATCTTTATTGTGAAAATGCTGTATCCTAAGACTGTTGCTATTTTATGAAGTACAACTTAATATCATCCCAAAATAGGTGCTAGTCCACCTCACCCACCAGCAAAATATCCTTTCTCTCCAGTGCAGGGCATTGGGTCTTCTCCTTATATAGCCCTCTTGCTATTCAGTAGCCCTAGATCACTTGGCGTAGGCCAAGAATTCATACATACATCACCCTATCTGTTGAGGACAGGTTTCTAACTTTGAGGCACAGTTTTGGATGAAAGATCCAAGGACAGTGTAAGGTGGCAGAAGCAGTGTAGAGCTATAGATCTGGCAGGGGTATGAGATTGCTTTCTGTAAGAGTTCAGACCTTGCCATAGTTCTGCCTCCCTCCTCCTTCTCCTGTCCATCTACTTCTTATCTCCCTCACACCCCTTTTCCCCAATGAATTAGTTCCCCCAAAGGATATTCTCTGGTTTGCTTGTGTTCTTCTTTCTTTAATGTCAGGAACTTTGTGGTTCCTATTTTAATGACACACAGAGAGGGCAATACAAAACATCCATTTGTGGCTGGGGAAATGGCTCAGCAGGCAGAACACAACACAGTATATAAACTACTCCACATTTCCTTAAAACCTCACAAAGTCATGCAGTAAATTATGAGAAAAAGCCCCCCCACACACACACACATCCCTAAACCCATAGATGCAACAGAAAAATAGCTAATTCAACAAGTAGAATGTATGTGAACCCTATACTTGTCTAATGTGTCACACACACAAAACTTGTTAGACACTAGAGATGAGATTTAAATTGTCTCTTAGTTTTGTCAACGAACTGTTTTTCATCCTTGACTTTTCATTGTTCCACATCACTGACCAAAGCTGAGTTAGTAATTACTCAGCACCCATAGTTTGGTGTCTCTATAACCTACTTGTTGTTTACCTTACTATCCCAGCTTTCATTTGTGTGTGTGTGTGTGTGTGTGTGTGTGTGTGTGTGTGTGTGTGGTCTTGGTGATATCACCATGACTTCGACTATAACTAGTTTCTTTCTTTGGAGTTCCATAGCACATTGCCTATTCCTCTCTTATGACGGCAACCATGCCCCACATTTTTCAGGGCAATAGTTACCCATCATTAAGTAACTGGATCCTTTTCCCACATCAAGCAACAAGCAGCACACAAATAAGCCTCCAAGGTATGTCTGACCTGATGATATGTTTTTTGGGGGAGACTTATGTGAGATAATTTATTTTCTTCCCTTGAACACCTATGTGGACCTCTAGATGCCCTTGGAAGATGCGTATAATGTCAGTTAGGGTTCTTTGGTGGAAAGCAACAGAAACTGATGCTGAATGAGTGTTTTAAGGTGATTTATTAAAAGGTTATAGGGAAGCTTATAGCATCCAAGAGAAGGCTGCAGAGTCAGTCATGGACAGAGCCCGGTGACCTACTGCAGACTTCATTGTCAGGGCATACATGTAGTTTTCTCTCTTTCTTCTTCTTTTTTCCCCTCAGACTCCATGACTGGGATGAGCTGATGCCAATGGTTTATTCATTCTGGATTAGTATCTTCAAGATGCAATTTTAGGAAAGAGAGAGAGAACTTGAACTTCTAGGTTAATCAATGTCTTGTGAACAGATTATTATAACTTATTATTTGTCCAGGTAATAAGGACTGAAACCCCTTTTCAAGTTGAATAGTTACAAAGAAAAAAAACTTTGTGAAAAGTGACTATGGATCACAGAAAGAAAGGAAATCTGAACTTTTTTGGTAGTGTGCTCCAAAACTCAGTCTGAGTCGTTCTATTAACACTTGAGAGATGAGAAGACAGGAAGTGGAGTATAGAGCAATATTAGGCATGACCCATAGCGGGAAGAGAAGGACTTGGTCTTCCTCCCAAAAGACAAGCATTCTTGATGGCCTAGTGTGTGGTGCATCTGACTGGAAGGTAGGTGGCAAGAACAATTGCCAATATCTGCTCTGATTAATATTTAAATGAATAAAATGATACATTTCATGTGTTTTCTCCAACAAACTACCACCAACTCCATTTTCACTGTCCTTTCCTCGCTTAATATTTTAGCAATGTTACACCTGAAAGCAGAAGTAGGAAATGAGTATGGAACAGTGCCAAAAGATATTTCTCAACTTTTATTAAAATATTTTCTTGTCAGCAGTTTGATATCTGCGTGGCTCTCCTTTATTCCCCATTGTGAATGCTCCTTTGCATGACTGTCTCCTAGCACTTTTCTGGATAGGCATAACTGTGCTAGAATTACTGCTGTTGTGAAAATCTGAAGGAAAAAGGGTATGCCTTATTTTTGTATTTTTTGTATTTTCAAACTTCAGGATAGCTCTCATAAACACCTACTGTTTAATACGTAGAACAACAGAAAAGAGGAAAGCAAGAGAAAGGAGCACTGACATCGCGACATCCCTTGAAGAATACACCCACCCCTATTCATGCTTCCCAAGGATCCTGCCTGTCTACTTTAGGTTGTTGCTATGAATTCTGAAATAAATTAACTCCCATTGTCACTTACTCAGGATAGAAGTCCCTTAAAATACTCTCAATCAAGAAAAATTAATTTCTCTGTAAAGGTCTGTACTTTCCTAGACTGGATGATCACTTTTTTTTCCTAGACTGGATGATCACTTTCCTAGACTGGATTATCACTGGGGCTCAGTCCCTGCACAATGAATCCACCACTCCTGGTAGCACTTTTTCCCTTTCTTTTATTTGATAGAACAGATATAAATTGAGAGGGAAGAGGTAGATAGGAAGGGAGAGAGAAGGAGAGACACCCACAAAGCACAAGGACTGGCGTAAGGATCCCTGTTCAAGCCCCCGGCTCCCCACCTGCAGGCGAATTGCTTCACAAGTGGTGAAGCAGATCTGCAGGTGTCTATCTTTCTCTCTGCCTCTCTGTCTTCCCCTCCTCTCTCCATTTCTCTCTGTCCTATCCAACAACAAACAACATCAAAAATAGCAATAATAATAACCACAACGAGGCTACAACAACAAGGGCAACAAAAAGGGGGAAAAATGGCCTCCAGGAGCGGTGGATTCATGGTGCAGGCACCAAGCCCAGCTATAGCCCTGGAGGAAAAAAAAAAAAGAAACGATAAATTAACAAAGCCATAGGGTAGGAGGGGTACAACTCCACACAATTCCCACCACCCAATCTCCATATCCCATCCCCTCCCCTGATAGCTTTCCCATTCTCTATCCCTCTGGGAGCATGGACCCAGGGTCGTTGTGGGTTGCAGAAGGTGGAAGGTCTGGCTTCTGTAATTGCTTCCCTGCTGAACATGGACGTTGACTGGTCAGTCCATACTCCTAGTCTGCCTCTCTCTTTCCCTGTTAGGGTGGGTCTCTGGGGAAGCTGAGCTCCAGGACACATTGGTGGGGTCTTCAGTTCAGGGAAGCCTGGCCAGCATCCTGATGGCATCTGGAACCTGGTGGCTGAAAAGAGAGTTAACATACAAAGCCAAACAAATTGTTGAGCAATCATGAACCCAAAGGTTGGAATAGTGGAGAGAAAGTGCTGGGGGGGTACTCACTGCAAACTAGTGTACTTCGGTTTCAGGTATATATTTTGCAGTAGTTTATGGATACGTGTGAACATATGCTCTCTCTCACAGAACCTGGTCTATATCTAGGTTTTGGGACTTTGTTAGAAAGTGATCCACCTGGGATGGAATTAGAGTATACTATGAAAGGAAAGGTCTCACCCGAGTAACGAAGCTGAAGGGTTGTCATTCCACACGTGAAGTCTCTGGACACAGTCTGAGCTGAAGCATGTTGAGGTGGCAATTGTTGCGTTGATTAGGTTGCAGTTGGTTGATGCAATATTATTTGATATGGATTGGGAGAGGCATGCGGGAAGGTGGGCCCTATCCTAAGGTTCCAGGACTGGGGGAAATATAGACTCTATAGTGGAGATGTGAGGTTCCTGCTGTCTTAGGGTTCCAAAAGACAATCGATAGTTAATGTTATCATCACATTATTTAGTAATTGGGTTAACTTTGAAAAGTCCTTTTGTTAGGGTTTGTTGTATAGTACCCAGTATCCTGTAAATAGCTGTGCCACTGGTTGCTTCTGATCTACTTGGTCTAGGCTTTTGAGAGAGTCCAGATATCAAATACACAGCCTATATTAAAAAGACTCAGTGTTTTAAAAACTTCGAGACATACAATAAAATTTCCCCCTCTTATATGAATTAACTAGTGATTTATATGACTACATTTTACTAGGAGTGTACATAAACACCATTCCCACCACCAAAAGACTGTGTCTCATCCCACCCCCACATCCCCAACCCCCTCTACAGTAGCTATAGGCAGTTCAGGCAAGGGACAGCTCACAGATAATCAAGGTGTGACCTCAGCTGCATTGAGTATATAAGGTCTGCACCCTTCTCAGGGCATTTTTATTCAATGAAAGGCTGGATATTTGAGTCAAACACAGAACTACTTTTATGGTGATTCTATCTGGAGAGATTTTGCTGAGTGTAGCATCATAGCTTTACCTTTGTTTTTGTCTAAATAGCTTCTTCTGTAATGCAGGTGTGGATCGCAAGTGCATCTACAATGTACATCGTCAGCACAAAACTATTTCAGAGACTGCTTCCTGGGAGATTCAATCTCCAGCATGTAAGCTCCATTCTTCACCTCTCTCTTCATGTTGCAGTTTCTCTTAGTAATCTCAACTATCCTCAGTACACCAATGTCTCCTTCTTGTGTGGATGTCCAATTATGAACTCTGGGCATGAACATTCATACTCTTATTTCACATTTTTACTCGCACAGCCCCAGACTAATTTAGACTCAGGCCAAGAAAGACTTTGTTTGTTTATTTATCTATTTTTAAATATTTATTTATTTGTTCCCTTTTGTTGCCATTTTTTATTGTAGCTATTATTGATGTCGTTGTTCTGGATAGGACAGAGAGAAATGGAGAGAGGAGGGGAAGACAGAGATGGGGAGAGAAAGATAGACATCTGCAGACCTGCTTCACTGCCTGTGAAGTGACTCCCCTGCAGGTGGAGAGCCAGGGGATCCAACCAGGATCCTTATGCAGGTCCTTGCACTTTGTGCCACATGCGCTTAACCCGCTGCACTACCGCCCTGCTCCTGACTTAGTTTATTTTAAACCACCACCATGCCCACTCTCAAGCCTGCTTGAGCTGATCCCCAGTGTTACTGAGAGATGCTGGCTCATAAACTCATTTCCACTCAGGCTGTGAGAAGTGTTTGAATTCAGGGAGCAAAGGAAGAATAGTTATCAACAAGGAATTTTGCTTCTTAATTATGTTCTCCTGGTCTCCCTTACAACTACCACATAACACAAGACCTATGAATAATATTTATCCTGCTCTGGTGTTAAAGTAAATAGATTTTATTAGTCTACTAACTTTAGCATGGAATCTGGGTATGATTAACTGCCATTCTGATGTTTGTGAAACATTATATGAGGTCAAAAATTTTTTTAAACACTGTATATGGATAGATTCCCTGAAGCAAATAGAAAAGAATAAGATGAGATTTTTTATTTAAAAATGATCTTTTTTAGATACGTGTGAAGATATGCTCTCTCTCACAGAAACTGGTGTATATCTAGGTTATGGGACTTTGTTAGAAAGTGAACCACCTGAGATGCAATTAGAGTGTACTATGAAAGGAAAGGTCTCACCCGAGTAATGAAGCTGAAGGGTTGTCATTCCACACGTGAAGTCTCTGGACACAGTCTGAAGTGAAGCATGTTGAGGTGGCAATCATTGCCTTGGTTAGGTTGTGATCGGCGGATGCAATATTATTTGATATGGATTGGGAGAGGCATACGGGAAAGTGGGCCCTATCCAAGGGTTCCAGGACTGGGGGAAGTAGGGGCTCTATAGTGGAGATGTGAGGTTCCTGCTGTCTTAGGGTTCCAAAAGACAATCGATAGTTAACGTTATCATCCCATTATTTGGTAATTGGGTTAACTTTGAAAAGTCCTTTTGTTATGGTTTTCTGTACAGTACCCAGTATCTTGTATAATCACACGTATCTATAAACTACTGCAAAATATATACCTAAAAGCAGAAGTACACTAGAGTTTGCAGTGAGCACTCCCTAACACTTCCTCTCCACTATTCCAAGCTTTGGGTCCATGAGTGCTCAACAATTTGTTGGCTTCGTATGTTAACTCTCTTTTCAGTCACCAGGTTCCAGATGCCATCAGGATGCTGGCCAGGCTTCCCTGAATTGAAGACCCCACCAATGTGTCCTGGAGCTCAGCTTCCCCAGAGACACACCCTACTAGGGAAAGAGAGAGGCATACTCCATCCAGGAGTATGGACCGACCAGTCAATGCCCATGTTCAGCGGGGAAGCAATTACAGAAGCCAGACCTTCTACCTTCTGCAACCCTCAATGACCCTGGGTCCATGCTCCCAGAGGGATGGAGAATGGGAAAGCTATCAGGGGAGGGGGTGGGATATGGAGATTGGGTGGTGGGAATTGTGTGGAGTTGTACCCCTCCTACCCTATGGTTTTGTTAATTAATCCTTTCTTAAACAAAAAAAGAAAAAGAAATAATTTTAAAAAATGATCTTTTTTATTATCTTTATTTATTGGATAGAGACAGCCAGAAGTCAAGAGGGGATGGGGAGATAGAGAGGGAGAGAGACAGAGAGACATCTGCAGACCTGCTTTACTACTCACAAAGCTTTCCCCTTGCAGGTAAGGACCAGGGCTTGAACCTGGGTCCTTGTGCATTGTAACATGTGTGCTCAACCAGGTGTGCCACCACCTGGCCCTGAAAATGATTTCTAATGAGAATTTATACCTTTTTTTCTTGAGTCTTCATGACACTGTTTTCTGATTCCTTGCCTAGATATTCTCTGTAAAGATGGGTTAAGTAATTTCCTTTATGGATCATTCAAGTGACAGCTTGTTGCCTCACAGGTAGCGTTTCTGGGTATGCTTGTTAGTAATGTTATGGCCACCTCATTGTTCTTTTAAATTGTGTTCTCATCCACAAAAGAACAATGGTAGTACTAAGGCTGTGTCTTCTCTACCTTTATTCCATGTAGACTGAGTTTCCAGTACTTTGCAAATCTGTTGTGATATATATATATATATATATATATATATATATATATATTTTTTTTTTTTTTGTCTGTGAATACCACAGCATGGTGAAAATTTAGTCATTATGACATTTATACCTAGATCATTGTCATTACTGACTAAAGGAACATATTCTAGGAAGGTTCTGACTTTGTCAAGATTTATGCACATTTTCCAACTAGAATCCCTTATGACATTTGAATTGGTGTACTCTGAAGACAAATACAAATGAGCACGTGCACAGCAAGTTACAAGTTGTTACCCTGATGTCAACACTTTCTGATAGTTGTACTGTATTGAGCACAATATTGATGTTGGTGAAATAAAAAGTTGCTCCAGATCCTCATGGTACTGAAAGCAAAATCATTGGACAGCTCTGAAGATGAGTTGAATGTGTACATGAGGATCTGCAATTTTCTGGTTCTCTTCCCCATCCTGAAGTTATCCTCTCTTGGCAGGTCTTTAGAATGACCATCAACATCCTCTTCCAGCCAAATCTTTGAAAGAACACACCTGTCCATCATGCCTTCATTTTGCCAACTGTTATATAGAGACTGTGAAACTCCTTTGACAAAGCTTCACATCTGAGTGACCCTTAAGACTGTTTTATGGGCAAGGATGGTTATAATTTTAAACTTCTAGGAACAAAGAAACGCAAATAGAAAAAAAAAAAAAAACCTTTAATTTCAACCCCTTTCAAACACTATCTTGAAGCACTCTAATTAAACTTTCATCATCTTTGTGCTTAAAGAAAAAGTCTTGTTTATAATGTAAGCAGTTTGCATTTATAAGTTCTGACAAGCTTCTTGGTCTCAGACAGCCAAAAGTGATGAACACTCTCTGCAGATTAAAATGTAAATTTGATTGAAGAAAACAACCTACAAAAATTTATGCTTCTTTATAATCTGTGTGATTAAATGTTACTTGTTTCAAAGCTAATGGTTCTGACACTTTCAATTATAGCTTTGGGAGCTTTATTCCACATCATTTAATCTATTTTAAATAACTCTTCTTTTAAGATTTCACATATAGTGGTACATTTTTAGCATCAATCTCTAACACAAACTTGGAAATAACCTCTGTCCAGTTTACAACAAGATGTATTTATATGGAGACAACAAAGTTTAAGAACAAAATCTATAATCTTTTTATAATTAAAAAAATAGTGGGGGAAGGCTGGGCAGTGGCACTCCCAGTCAAGCACATGCTACCATGCTGAGAAGTTTCATGAGCAGTGAAGCTGGCTGGCTGCATGTGTTTCTTTTTCTGCCTCTCTCTTCCTCTCTCCCACTCTATTCCTTTCTATCTCTATCATAAAAAAGATGACATTTATAACAATACATTAATACTAGGAGAGTTAAACATTTCACTCTCACAATTAGGCAGATCAACCAGACAGATAATTAATAAAGAAGCAAGAGAATTGAATGAAGAGATGGATCAGTGTAGGTGAGAGCTACTGGGCATCTTTAAATTTTTTAATAACCTTTATTTATTTATTGGATAGAGACAGCCAGAAATCACAAGGGAAGGGGGATCAGGCAGTGGCGTATTACATTAAGTGTATATAGTATAATGGCAGAGATCCTGGTTTGAGCTCCCGGCTTCCCACCTACAGGGCGGTGGTTGCTTCACAAGCGGTGAAGCTGGTCTGCAGGTGTCTGTCTTACTCTCTATCCATGTCTCCCCCTCTCCTGTCTCAATTTCTCTCTGTTGTATCCAATGGGGGAAAAAAAGCCTCTAGGAGCAGTGGATTAGCCCCAGCGATAATCCCAGAGTCAAAAATAAATAAGTAAATAAATAAGGAAGGGATAATAGAGAAGGAAAGAGACAGAGACACTTGCAACACTGCTTCACCACTTGCAAAGCATTCACCCTGCAGGTGGGGAGGAGTAGGGACCCTAACCAGGGTCCTTGCACATTATAACATGTGCTTAGGTGCTTCACCATCCTCTCCACCACTGGACATCTTCAGAATTCTTCATCCTAGGAAAGTAGATACACGTTCTTCTCAAGTCCACATGGAACATTTTCACACATCAACCATAACTAGGCCACAAAGACAGCATCAGTAAATTTAAAAATGTGGAAACCATTCTAAATATCCACTATTTTTTTTCTTTTTTATTTAAGAAAGGATTAATTTGCAGTAGTTTACGGATACGTGTGAAGATATGCTCTCTCTCACAGAAACTGGTGTATATCTAGGTTTTGGGACTTTGTTAGAAAGTGAACCACCTGAGATGGAATTAGAGTATACTATGAAAGGAAAGGTCTCACCCGAGTAATGAAGCTGAAGGGTTGTCATTCCACACGTGAAGACTCTGTACACAGTCTGAAGTGAAGCATGTTGAGGTGGCAATTGTTGCGTTGGTTAGGTTGTGATCAGCAGATGCAATATTATATGGTATGGATTGGGAAACGCATACGGGAAAGTGGGCCCTATCCAAGGGTTCCAGGACTGGGGGAAGTAGGGGCTCTATAGTGGAGATGTGAGGTTCTTGCTGTCTTAGGGTTCAAAAAGACAATTGATAGTTAATGTTATCATCACATTATTTGGTAATTGGGTTAACTTTGAAAAGTCCTTTTGTTATGGTTTTCTGTACAGTACCCAGTATCTTGTATATAGCTGTGCTATTGGTTGCTTTTGATCTACTTGGTCTAGGCTTTTGAGAGAGTCTGCCTATCAATTACACAGCCTATATATTAAAAAGATTCAGTTTGTGTTTTGAAAAACTTCGAGACATACAATTAATTTTCCCCCTCATATTAATTATATAGTAATTTATATGACTACATTTTACTAGGAGTGTACATAAACACCCTTCCCACCACCAAAAGACTGTGACACATCCCTCCCACCCACTCCCACCCCCCACTGTCCCAGGAAGCTGCATGTCTACCCCTCGCCACAGGGTTTTTACTTTGGTGCCCTACTTACAATTTGATCAGGTCCTGCTTTTAGTTTCCCTTTCAGATCTTCTTACTCAACTACTGTTGATGACTGGGATCATCCCATACTCATCCTTATCTTTCTGACTTAGCTCACTTAACATAATAGCTCTGTCCAAGATGGGTCAGAGAAGGTGGGTTCATTGTTCTTGATAGCTGCATAGTATTCCATTGTGTATATATACCACAGCTTTCTCAGCCACTCATCTGTTGTTGGGCACCTGGGTTGCTTCCAGGTTTTAGCTATTATGAGTTGTGCTGCTATGAACATAGGAGTACACACCTCTTTTTGGTTGGGTATTATGGAGTCCTTGGGGTATAATCCCAGGAGAGGAATTACTGGATCATATGGAATGTCCATGTCTAGCCTTCTGAGAGTTTTCCAGACTGCTCTCCACAGAGGCTGTACCAATTTACATTCCCACCAGCAATGCAAGAGGGTTCCTCTGTCCCCACAACCTCTCGAGCATTTGTTACTGCTGTCCTTTTTGATGTATGCCATTCTTATAGGAGTGAGGTGGTATCTCAATGTTGTCTTAATTTGCATTTCTCTGACAATCAGTGACCTAGAGCAATTTTTCATATGTTTGTTAGCCTTCTGGATCTCCTCTGAAGTGAATGTTTTGTTCATATCCTCTGCCCATTTTTGGATGGGATCATTTGCTTTTTTGGTGCTAAGTTTACTGAGCTCTTTATATATTTTGGTGATTAGTTTCTTGTATGATGTATGGCATGTGAAGATCTTCTCCCATTCTGTGAATGGTCTCTTTGTTTGTTTAATAGTTTCTTTGGATGTGCATAAGCTTTTCAATTTGATGTATTCCCATTGGTTTGTTTCTGCTTTATTCTTCCTTGCAATTGGGTTTGATTCATTAAAGGTGTCCTTGAGGTGTAGGTGGGAAACTGTTTTACCAATGTTTTCCTCTAAGTATTTGATTGTTTCTGGTCTGACATCTAGGTCTTTGATCCATTTGGAGTTGATTTTTGTTTCTGGTGAGATAAAGTGTTTCAATTTCATTCTTCTGCATGTTACAACCCAGTTTTCCCAGCACCATTTATTGAAGAGAGCCTCCTTTTTCTATTTAATCCTTTGGGCCCCCTTATCAAAGATTAGATGCCCATAGGTGTCGGGATTTATTTCTGGGCTTTCAATTCTGTTCCACTGGTCTGTGTGCCTATTTTTGTTCCAGTACCATACTATTTTGATGATGATGGCTTTATAATATAGTTTAAGGTATGGGAGTGTGATGCCTCCATTTCTGTTTCTTTTCCTCAAGGTGGTTTTGGCAATTCTAGGTGTTTTCCTAAATATCCACTCTTGACTACAGTAGAGTCAAACTGTCAACACTAAACAGAAAATTTGCATAAGTGCTATAATATGGAGATTTAATAGTAGTTGGCTTAAAAAACTTCTGGGTCAAATAAGAAATCAAAAAGAAAATTACAATGTTCATGAAAATGAAGATTTGAGCTACCATAATATTTAGGGCACTGCTAAAGCTGTACTAAAAGGGAAACTTCTACCTAAACGGTCATGCATTAGGAAATGAGAAAAATCTCAAATAAATAATCTAATTGGATCTTTCTCTCTGAATAAAAATAAATCTTTAAAAAATAATCTAATTGTGGCCCAGGGGGTGGCACAGTGTACTATGAAGCATTGGATTCTCAAGCCTGAGGTCCTGAGTTCAGTCCCCGGCAGCACATGTACCAGAGTGTTGTTTGGTTCTTTCTCTCTCTCCTCCTATCTTTCTCATTAATAAATGAATAAAAATCTTTTAAAAATAACCTAATTGAACATCTTACAAAGTTATACAAAGAAGATCAAAAGAAACCCAAAGCCAACAGAAAGACTGAAATAATAAAAATTAGAGCAGAAATAAATGATATTGAAAACAGAAAACAATACACAAGATCAATAAATCTAGATGGTGGTTCTTTGAATGGGTTAACAAAATCAATAAACCCTTAGATAGACTGACAGAAAAAAAATGAAAAAGGAGAGATCACAAAAGACACCAAAGAAATCCAGAACATTTAAAAAAAGAAGAAAGAAAAGAAATCCAGAGCATTATGCGAGGCTTTTATGAACAACTGAATACCACGAAACTAGAGGGCCCAGTAGAAATGGATTAAGTTCCTTGAAGCACGCAACTTTCTAAGACTGAGCCAGGAAGACCTAGAAAACGTGAACGGACCAATTACCACAAGAGACATTGAATTAGTCATTGAAAGCCTTTCCCAAAACAAAAAGCCAGGCCTGGATGGCTTCATAAAGGAACTACAAAACCTTCAAGGAAGAGCTAAGACCTCTATTTTACAAACTCTTTGAAAATATTGAAGACATAGGAACACTTCCTTCCATCTTCTTTTTTTTTTTTGGGGGGGGGTCATTGGTTTGTGTGACAGTGTTTCATCTTTTCACTTAGAGTCTGTTTTATCCTGTTGGATCAATTGGGTCTCCTGCAGGCAGCATATGATTGTGTCATGCTTCTTGATCCACATTCCTACTCTGTGCCTTCTGATATCTAATGTAGTTACAGATTTAAGATATTTCAGTGCCGTTGTTTTATGCTCATCTTGGGTGTGTGTGTGTGTTTGTGTGTGTGTGCACGCGCATGCGTGCGTGCAGTGGTGTACATGTGTGTTTATAAGAATCTCTTTAGAAGAATGATGAATATGGGATGATCTCGCTCATAAATAGAAGTTGAAAAGTATACTGTGGCAGCAACCCCCGCTTCCCTGTGCAGATGACCTTACCAACGTGTCCTGAAACCTCACCTCCCCAGAGCCCTACCCTACTAGGGAAAGGTAGAGACAGGCTGGGAGCATGGATCGACCTCTCAATACCCATGTCCAGCAAAGAAGCAAATATACAGAAGCCAGACCTACAACCTTCTGTGCCCCATAGAGATCTCTGGCCCCAACTCCCAGAGGGATCAAGAATAGGGAAGCTTCCAATGCAGGAGAGGGGATATGGAACTCTGGTGGTGGGAACTGTATGAATTGTATCCCTTTTATCCCACAATCTTGTCAATCATTATTAAATCACTAATAATAATAATAAAGAAGTTGAAAAATAGAACACTAAGCAGAACTTGGACTGGAGTTGGTGTATTGCACCAAAGCAAAAGACTGTGGGGTGGCGTGGGGGGGGGGGGTTCAGGTCCTAGAACATAATAGCAGAGTACCTAGAGGGGGTTGAACTGTTATGTAAAAAACTGAGAAATGTTACACATGTACAAACTACTGTATTTTACTGTTGACTGTAAACCATTAATCCCCCCAATTAAGAAAAAAAAAAATCTCTTTAGAACTTCTTGTAATTGGATTGATTGTAATGAATTCCTTCAGTGCTACTTTGTGAAAATTATTTTATCTGGAGCCAGAAGGTGGCGCACCTGGTTGAGCATACATATCATGCACAAGGTATGAGTTCAAGTCCCCTGTCCACCAGTAGGGGGAGAGAAATATTTACAAAAAGTGAAGTAGTGCTACAAGCATCTCTCTCTCTCCCCATTTCCCTTCCCTATCAACTTATCTATTTTTATTAAAAATGTAAATTAAAAAAAACAATTACAGAAGCCAGACCTTCCACCTTCTGCACCCCATAGAGATCTTTGGCCCATACTCCCAGAGGGATTAAAGAATAGGGAACCTTCCAAGGGAGGAGATGCAAATTGTATGGAATTGGACCCCTTTTATCCCACAATCTTGTCAATCATTATTAAGTCTCTAATAAAAATTAATTAATTAATTAATTAAGAGCTTGGTACGAAATGCTTTAAAAGTGGCTTAACATGTAATTGGCTATTGCTAGATGCCACTCTACTAAATGCCATTTTTTGTAGTTAATGGGAGAACTATACTTCAGATATGGACTAGTGCAAAGTCAGATTATGGCAGGGTAGGGTTAGCCAACTAATTTTTAGCAGCATTGATTCAAAACACCATGTATATAAAATAGTGATTCTTTTTATTTCATACTTTCATTTGGGACTGTAATAAGATATAGATAAAGACAAATGTAAGTCTATGTCAATATGATTCTAGAAAGGTCTTTTGGTGATACCTACCATGTCTTTCCTTCCACCATTCAACATTTATTGCATGTCAACTATAAAAAAGTTTGTCCCTATATTATTTATTCTTCATTCAATATTATATCTGTTCATTGGTTTAAAAGTAAAAGGTAGAAAAAGTTTTTTTTTAATTATCACCCACTATTCTCCATGAATCCCATTAGCTGATAAAGATTTAATTCTAAATTACATAAGAATTATTAGTTAATTTCAATCTTTTAAATCACATACGCAACTTCCCAGTGCAATGGTATTATAAAGCTCTATATATCTGATTAAAAGTAACCCCAAAGCATTTTGCAGGTGGAAGAGTGTGGTTCCAAGGACATACTGAATTTTATTTTATATGACTCAATGGAAGAAATCAGAAAGCAGTAAGGTCCTGCAGGGCCTTAAACGGTTATTTAATATTATCTGGGTGACAGTTGAACTTGGGATCTTTGATGTGATATGAAGGTTGAAAGGCCTCCAGTTGAAGGCCTTTTTTTACTGAAAAAACAATTATAATTTGCCTCCATGACAAAGAGGAGAAATCAGACTCCAGAAGAGTTGAACACTTCCCCCAAGAAAGCATTTATAATTATGATTATTTTTATTGCTATTCTCAGTGTTTCTAATAGTTAATACTGTTACCATGGAGTTTAAAACCAACTGGTGGAACTGACTGGCATGAAGATGAATGTTTCTAATAATGAACATACTCTGAGAGAATGTTCTCCTCAGAAAGAGATGATGGGGCAGAAGTTATTGCTTTTATGTTCTAATGCATTTTCAAATACTGTGTTTTCCAATTGCTGGGTAAACACACACAAAAACTTACTGAGTAGTAGATACACTCTCCAATACTCTTACAATTCCTATTTTTATTTTTTTGAAATTAGTGTTAACACTTGATATTTAGTGTTACCATTTTCCACATATTCTTCAACATTTAAAAAAATTTTTTTTAATTTATTTTAAAAAAGGAGACATTAACAAAACCATAGGATAAGAGGGGTACAACTCCACACAATTCCCACTACCAGATCTTCATATCTCATCCCCTTCCCTGATAGCTTTCCCACTCTTTATCCCTTTGGGAGTATGGACCCAAGGTCATTGTGGGATACGGAAGGTGAAAGGTCTGGCTTCTGTAATTGCTTCCCTGAACATGGGCGTTGACTGGTAGATCCATACTCCCAGCCTGTCTCTCTCTTTCCATAGTAGGGTGGGGCTCTAGGGAAGTGGAGCTATAGGACACATTGTTGAGGTCCCCTTTCCAGGGAAGTCTGGTCGGCATCATGCTGACATCTGTAACCTGGTGGCTGAAAAGAGAGTTAACATACAAAGTCAAACAAATTGTTGACCAATCATGGACCTAAAGGGTTGAATAGTGCAGATGAAGTGTTGAGGGGTGGTATTCACTGCAGACTATTGTGCACTTTTGCTTTCAGGTATATATTTTGCCCTAGTTTATGGATATGTGTGAACATATGCTCTATATCACGGGACCTGGTCTATATCTAGGTTTTGGGACTTTGTTAGGAAGTGAACCACCTGGAATGGAATTAGAGAATACTATGAAAGGAAAGGTCTCACCCGAGTAATTAAGCTGAAAGATTGTCATTCCACACCTGAAGTCTCTGGACACAATCTGAAGTGAAGCATGTTGAGATGGTACTTGTTGGGTTGATAAGGTTGGGATCAGTGGATGCAATATCATTTGGTATGAATTGAGAGAAGCATGCAGGAAAGTGTGCCCCACCCTAGAGGTTTCAGGACTGGGGGAAATATAGGCTCTATAGTGGAAATGTGAGGTTCCTGCTGTCTTAGGGTTCAATAAGATAATGGATAGTTATTACTATAATCACATTATTTGGTAATTGGGTTAACTTTGAAAAATCCCTTTGTTAGGATTTGCTGTATAATACCCAACATCACCATAATTTATGTCCTTTGACATTATTTTTATATAGCTGTGCCACCGGTTGCTTCTATTCTCCCTGGTCTAGGCTTTTGAGAGAGCATATCAAAGACTCAGCCTATGTATTAAAAAGACTCAGTCTGTGCTTTAAAAATCTTGAGACATACAATCAATTTTCCCCTCTCATATTAATTAAATAGTGATTTATATGATTACAAATTAATAGGAGTTTTCATAAACACCATTCCCACCACCAAAAGTCTGTGTCCCATCTCTCCTCCCCCTACCCCCTGCCACTCCCCTTGCCTCCCAGGGAAGCTGACTATCCACCCTCAATCTCACCCCAGGGTTTTTACTTTGGTGCCCTAATCCAAGATTTTTTTTTTTTTTTAGCCTGTAGGAACCCAGCATTATTTGACAGAAATAATTTAGAAAATCTAACACATTCCCATGTTATCACTTTCTGATATGACTTGGACAGATTCTCACTATCCTTGTTAGTAGCACTTAGGACTTAGCTGTAATTATAGTAGTTATGGCTGGTGCGCCGCTATGTTCCATCGCTGGGGAGCCAGAGATGACCCGAACTGCCCCTGCAGCTACAGACAGACTATGACCCACATAGTCAACGACTGCCACCTCTCCAGATTCAAAGGAGGTCTCGAAACTTTACATCAGGCTCAACCTGATGCTGTTGACTGGCTACGGTAGAAGGGCAAACGCTAGAAGAAGAAGAATAGTAGCCACTAGACATTTATGAATTAACCATTTTTCATTATGATTTTGACCTTAAGTGTGATGACAGGTGGAAATTTATATATATTTATATCACAAGGACTGAGACTGGTTTATGGGAATGGGTCATTTGGGTCCTGTGTGATCTGTACCATTGACCTGCCATACATATCTCTGCTCTCTCATTCTCTTCTCCTGTGAAATGACAACACTTTTTTTCTTCTGTGAAAAAAGAGACCCCAGTAGAAAGTCAGTTGCTGCCAAGAGAATTTTATTTAGAATTGATGTTTTGCTAGGGATGTAACCCCATGTTAAGAGCACATGCCTTACAGACATGAGACTTGGGATTCAAGCCTCTGGAGCCCACACAAACTGAAATGCCCTTCTCTTCTTCTCCATCTTCTCCTTCTCCTTCTCCTTCTCCTCCTTCTCCTTCTCCTTCTCCTTCTCCTTCTCCTTCTCCTTCTCCTTCTCCTTCTCCTTCCCCTTCCCCTTCCCCTTCCCCTTCCCCTTCCCCTTCCCCTTCTCCTTCTTCTTCTTCTTCTTTCTTCTTTCTTCTTCTTTCTTCTTCTTCTTCTTCTTCTTCTTCTTCTTCTTCTTCTTCTTCTTCTTCTTCTTCTTCTTCTTCTTCTTCTTCTTCTTCTTCCTCTTCCCCTTCCCCTCCCCTCCCCCTCTGCTCCCTCTTCCTCTCCTTCTCCTCCTTCTTCTTCTTCTTCCTTTTTTTTTTTTTTCCTCCAGGGTTATCTTTAGGGCTCTGTGCCTGCACTATCGATCTGCTGCTCCCAGTGGCCATTTTTTCTTTCTTTAATTTGATAGGACAGAGAGAAACTGAGTGTGGAGGGGAAAATGGAGAGGGACAGAGAAAGATGCCTGCACACCTGCTTCACCGCTTGTGAAGTGACACCCCCTGCAGATGGGGAGCCAGGGCACAAACCAGGATCCTTGAGTGGGATCTTGTGCTTTGTACTATGTGCACTTAACCCAGTGCGCCACCTCCTGTCCAACTCCTACCCTACCCCCTTCTCAGCTTATTTATGAAAAATTAAATTTTTAAATTTCTCTCCTTCCTCCAAGATTTTCTAGTAAAATTCCTCCAAACCTTAGAAATCACAAATATTTGATAACATGAAGCTATGTACTAGCTGTACATCAGGGAAAGGGAGCCCAGCAACTGGAGAAAGGGTTCCACAGGATTCAGTTGAAGGCCTTATTTACAGTTATTTCCTGCTGAGATCTTACTGCTATTATATCTGGAATCAATGGGATGAATTTCTTTTTTTCCCCCTCCAGGGTTATCGCTGGGACACAGTGCCTGCACTACAAATCCACTGCTCATGGAGGCTATTTTTTCCTTTTGTTACCCTTTTCGTTTATTGTTGTTGTTGTTATTGCTGTCATTGTTGTTGGATAGAACAGAGAGAAATTGAGAGAGGAGGGGAAGACAGAGAGGGGGAGAGAAAGATAGACACCTGCAGACCTGCTTCACTGCTTGTGAAGCAACCCCCCTGAAGGTGGGGAGCCAGGGGCTCTAACCAGGAACATTATGCTGGTCCCTTGGGCTATCTATGTGTGCTTAAGCTACTGTGCCACCTCCCAGACCCCAGAATGAATTTCTATCTGGGCACAGAACCACAGGGTCTGGAGTGGTCCTGTCTGGCTTCTAGTCACACACAGAAGTCATTTATGTGTCATCACGTTGAACATAAATTTTCTGTTTTTAAATCTTGTCCTAAAGCCATTTAACATATATATTTTTCGTCCTTTAATTTGCTTATGCTTACTATGAAATTGAATGTTGCTATTAATAGTCTTAGGCATCTTGTAGCAGTTTTAGAAGTACTTTCACGTCCTTTGGTCCCATTTATAACATTATCTTTTCAGGGAGCACTCCCCTAACTTCATTTTCTTAAGTGGATACCTCTCACCTCACACTCTCATGATGTAACCAATCACATTACTCATTACTGTCTTCAGTACAATCATTAGTACTTGAAATTTTTCTAATATAAATATTATATTCTGTCTCCTTCCTCCTCTTATGTCATCACCATAAAAAAAGACTCAATTAGTGCAACAAGCAAGTACAAAGGCCTAAAAAAGACACCATAGAGTACTTAGTCAAACAGTTTCTACTTAGATCTAGATACCCTTTTCATCTACTTCCTGTTTTGCTTTTCCTTCAATTACTCTAAGGTGAACCATGTCCTGTAAAGTAAGGACTACAAAAACGGAATGGGTCAAAAGACTGAAATACTTTAATGATGGCTCTTTTGGTCGCTACCAGGCCACCCCATCATCCGAGTCCCTAGTGAAGGAATCCTTGGATTCCCACACAGATATTGGGCTTAGACTAATAGATTCCTTTCCCCAACATGGTGCACCCTCTTGTGGGCGCCTCTACAAGACCTTACACTCAGTGTGGAACAACAATGGTAGGGATTGTCCCACTCTCAGTAGGGAGACGGGGTCAACATACTCTGCCACTTGAAGAAGACTGGTTCCAAAATGAGTGCAGCCTAGAATGTCCCTTGCTATAACCACAGAATGTGAGCTCAGACCTACAGAGAAGCAGAGGTTACACAGGTTCCTGTGCTGAATATGGGCCCCAGATCAGATCGATGGCGTTTACAGTTAATGGTATTTATATAATTTTCCTATATTTGGGAGCTACTCTTTTCCCTGAGCCAGCTTTCTAGTCCTATTTCTAACTCTGACACCATCTCCCCAGACAATACCTTTCTATCTGATGTTGGGCTCAGACAAAAAATTGGTAAAGTCATGGGCCCCTTGGAATATACCTAAAATAAACTTCTTAGCTTTTTCCAAACTGGAGACCCCAAATCTCATCTCTCTATGAAAGGTTCTCTAGGAACCTTTAGGTTCCTGATTATTAAACAATTTTTTCTGCTTTATATCTTAATCCTTTTCAGCCATCAACTTGCAGATGCTACCGTGATGCCAACCTGACTTTCCTGGGCAGACAACCTCACCAATATTGTCCTGGAACCCCACCTCTCCAGAGCCCTCCCTCACTAAGGAAAGATAGAAACAGGCTGGGAAGAGCTCCAGTGGCATGATCGGTTAGTGTGCAGTACTTACTTATACAGAAACAGGCTGGGAGTATGGGTAGACTTGCCAACACCAATGTCCAGTGGAGACACAACTACAGAAGCCAGACCTCCTACCTTCCGTACTCCATAGTGATCCTGGGTCCATACTCCCAGAGGGATAAATAATAGGAAAGCTTCCAATGTAGGGGATGGGATATGAACTCTGGTGGTGGGAATTGTATAGAATTGTGCCCCTCTTTTTCTGTGGTTTTGCTGATCATTTTTAAATCAATGTAAAAACAAACAAACAAACAAACAAAAAACCCAGTCTGTTTAGCCTATCTTCAAAAGAGATTTCCATTTAGTGCAGCAGTTACTTGATGGATATTTCAGAATTAATTTAACTATAAAATGTGTAGAGAGAATTTTAAAAGCAATTGTTTATAATCTAAATACTTTCAAACATCTCTGTTCACACTTTTGACCAGGAAAATGTATTTAAAAGATAAAATTTGTGTTCTAATATCACTTATCACAACTAGTAAGCAGTTGCTAAATGAGAAATACAAACTGCTTTTCTTTCACCTGAACTACTTTTAAATAAAACTTTAAAATTACTAAAGCAAAGCTAATGCTTGGTCTCTGTGGATACACTTAATACTATTTAGCTATCAGGAAGATAGCTTTTTTTTGCTCCACAAAGGCACAAAGAACTTCAGTAGCTTTTTTTTGTCCTCTTATGGTTCAGAGGTTCCTATTTCAAAGCTGTAAATAAAAGTTTGTTGATATGCTTCTAAATTCTGCTTATAAGACCTTCTGTTTTGATCATTACATTAGGTTTGCTTGTATTACTTACGATGTGGTCTATTTACATAGCCATTATGCCAGTCCCAGTTCGGGACGCCAGTTGCAGGTCTAGCTTCACGGGCGGAAGACAGACGACCAGGGACTCATGGCTGAGCTGGGAAGCATTATCTCATTTATTAATCAGATACATCACTTTTTATGCATCTCTTCACCAGAAGTGGTAAGGGAAAGGAAATGACTAGGAGAGGGGGAAGAGCAAAAAAAGATCGCAAACAGAATATAGAAAGCTTCCATCTAATCAGTGGGGATTAAACCAATACCCTGCAGGCAGGACAGGACCTAGATAAAACAGTGAGTATGTAGATAGACCACATCGTAAGTAATACAATCGAACCTAATGTGATGATCGAAACAGAAGGTCTTATAAGCAGAATTTAGAAGCATACCAACAAAAGTTAACTGAAATATGGAAATGTTTAGAGTAAAGTCACCTAGTGAATACAATTGAAACAGCGAGTAAAAGATGTTCTAGCAAGGTAGACTTGCTTTGTCATTTTGATTTATTGCTTTAAGGAAAAAAAAAAAAAAGGATGGTTCAACAAATCCAAATACCTTTATCACCATAAATAATTCAATAAGAATAATCTTTTATAGAAAAATCCAAGCATGTGTAAAAAATACACAAACTTGACTTTAGCTCATCTTAAAAACAAATCTAAATAAAGTAGTTAGTTTGAATTGAAGTTTGTTTCTGTTCCATGGACTGCTGCAGTCGAGTTTGGGTCTCATTGTTCCTATTACATCACAGAAGGTTGGAATTCTATCTGGGGTAAATGTTTTAGAGAGTTGAATTGTTTCTTCAGCCCCAAATTATCTGTTTTAAACCCTAGCACCTATAAATGGAACCTTTTTAGGGATAGGTCCTTTGCAGATAAAAATCAAAGATTTCAAGATAGGATGATGGTGGGGTTTAAGTGGGATATATATCCAATTATTAATATTTGTACAAAAGATAGAGGGAGAGCAGAGGGGAGGAACATGTGAAAACAGGAAGAGACAAAATAATATGACTAAAAAATGAAGCATTCTGAGGTTGTCAACAAGCTAGATGATGATGTGGTATGGGTACACACCCTTCAGAGCACACGAGTTACCACATACAAATGACAAGGACCCAGGTTCAAGCATTTGGTTGCTTCCTACGGGGGGAGGCTTCAGGAGCAGTAAAACAGTGCTGCAGGTGTTATTCTTTCTCTCCCTATTTTCCCCTTTCCTCTCAATTTCTCTCTGGCTCTATCCAACAAAATGAATAAATTGATTAAACTCAGAGTGGTTTTGTTAGAGGTCATTCCATAATCCTTGCATTTCAACTTATGTAATTGCACACTTTCTTATAAAAATCTATTTTTCAGAATATTATAAGTGTTGCTGTAACATATTTGTCCACCTATCAAAATAAATGAAACCAAAGGGATTTCAGAGTCCTTTCACACCAGAAATGGAACAGAGAATTGATTTCTATAAAGTATTTTATTGTGGAAATAAATTCCTAAGTGGTCAGCTGTGCTTTGCTTTCCATCTCTGAGTATCATTTGGACAAGCGATTATTTATAGAAAAAAATTTTGATTGAGCTTCAAATATGGAAAATATAGACAAATTTGTTTTCTTTTTTAAAATTATTTATTTATTTATGAGAAAGATAGGAGGAGATAGAAAGAACCAGACATCACTCTGGCACATGTGCTGCCAGGTATTGAACTTGGGACCTTATACTTGAGAGTCCAATGCTTTATCACTGTACCACCTCCCGGACCACACAAATTTGTTTTCTTATGTTACACATATTTGTAAATTAAAGCAATCAAAACTATTACTATGTCTAATGGCCATGGCAGCCTTTCAGGTAACTGTTTATCAAATGCAGGGAATACACAGTATTAAGCGGCCTGACTACACATGTGGAGTACCTTGAACTTATTATTCAGCCACAATATGTAGGCTGAGTGTGTAGAGACTGGAGTTAGCTTTCTGGGGTGAAATTCTTCTCTGTGAATCAGGCTAGCATGGGGGTGCCTCTTCCCGGGTGCGTACTTTCTGGTTTGGAGAGAACGTGACTGTAGCAAGCCTGGATTGCTACTCACTCAGCAATGTGAGGGAGATGACTCAGGAACCAAACACATAATGTAAGGTAATGAAATCTCTTTATTGATCAGAGAGCCAAGCCTTTTAAAGGACAGACCCAGAAGTGGCAAGTCGGAAATGGAAATGGCTAGGAAAGGGGTGGAGAAAGGCAAAATGGAGCTGGAAAAGCAGGAACTTCCTTAGCAACTGTTGCAAGGGTTTTAACTGGTAGGATTAATACTACCCTGGAGGCAGGGAGGGTCTTGAGGGTAGAAAGAAGATAGATCAAAGGAATGGAATGGGTGGGGATCTTTAAGGCAAAACAATTATTATGTAGATAGGCCATAGTATCAGGAATGCAGGGTGGAGCAGGGGTAGCTGGCCTAATGCTTTGTGAGGCTCCTCACAATTTCCTGACAAATCTTTGCACAAGTCTCTCTTAATTCTTTCTCTTGTACCTACATCTTCCTTATTGTTCTATTCACACACTTACACATCATCCCATAGCCTTGATCTCATTACTGAATTCAACAAATATTTCCTGAACCCTTTTCAAAGACAGAGAATTCTTTTCTATGGCTCTTATTGTGTATACACAATAATGCATTTGGCTGACATTTAAAGGTCTTTCTTGAGTTGTACCCCTGACACTAAATAAACAAATAAATAATTCAAAACAAACAGAACATCACAAATGGTAGAGAAGTGGAAAGTGGTGCATGTCTCTTTAATAGTTATTGTCTAGTTAGTAAAAGTTGATAAAATACTTATTAATTTATAAAACAAATATCAAAGTGTGTGTTTGAAACCAATGTTGCAGTGAACTGATTCAAAGCCGCTATTGGGTTGTCAGAAAAGTCACGATGCATTTTTCCATGCAAAAATGTGTCATGACTTTTCTGACAACCCAATATCATTAGAATGCTACCAATTCTAGACCATTGCTCCTACATCCCAATTGGTAATTACATTGTTGTTCCACTTCATAGGGAAAAGAAAACATCTCTATTTAATAGCAAGCAATTATAGAAACCAAATGGGTTTGAACAGAGGGAATTTTAAAGTAGAGGACAGACAAAATAGGAAGTTGTGGAACTTTTGTGGTGATCTTTAGCAGATCACCACAAAAAAATAAGTAAAAAAGAGGAGTTACACCAAAAGTGAACTGACTGCTTTATACAACTGGATATCGCTTTTTCCCAAAGCACAAAGCCCACTGCACAGTGACAGAATGCAGTTTTGCAGGACATTTAGTGGCTATCTCGGGAAGCCTTTGATTTGGTGATTGAATTCAAGCCTGGTGATAGTGACTTGGGTGAAATCAAACTAGAAATCAGGGACAGAGTTGGCTCTGGACGTAGCCTATACAATGAATACACTGCTTCTGGTAGTCATTCTCCATGCACCCCCCCCCCCTTTTTTTGATCTTTTCCCTTCTTTTTATTTGGTAGGACAGAGGAATTGAGATGGTAAAAAGAGGCAGGTGGGGGGGACAGAGAGAAGGAGAAGGAGAGAGATAAAGACAGACACCTGCAGCACTGCTTCATCCCTCTTAAAGCTTCTCCCTGCAGATGGGAACCTGGGTCTTGAACCTGGGACCTTGAACATGGTAATGTGTGTACTTAAATAAGTACACCACAGAATTCACATGTTTGTCTTTCTACTCTGGAAAATCAGTCTCATCTATTTTATACTAACACTTTCAGACCTCAACACGATCCTTATCTTCATCTTCTGAGTTCAGTTATATCATAGTTTCTGTTTCTTTTCTCTCTCTCTCTCTCTCTCTCTCTCTCTTTTTTTTTTTTTTACTAGAGCACTGCTCTGGCTTATGGTGGTGCAGGGGATTGAACCTAGGACTTTGGATCCTCAGGCATGAGAGTCTGTTTGCATAACCATTATGCTATCTACCCCTGCCCTACAGTTTCTGTTTAAATCAATATATGGTATACACATTATTTTGATTATATAAGTACTATTCACAGTTGAGCCACATGCTCATTTAATTTATACCATCTCCTTTCTAACATCTTATATATTCCCCTTAAATAATTTTTAAATTCTCTGTTGTTAGTAATTCTATTGTTTTCTCTTTGGCTTAGTTTTTTTTTTTTATGCAACCATTACTAATTGGTCCCCCAACACTCTTGAGTAAGTGTAGGTCCCAAACAGTATATATGAACATAGCAGATAATTATTTCATTTTCTGGAGATAGTTGCTCACTTTCCTAGATTGAACGTGTCATTTGCAAGTTTGATCTGCCACTGTTCCTTAGGACTTCAGAGCAGCCCTTGTACTGCAGTGTCTGCTTTCTGTGCTCCACTAGGGGATGTACTGTTTTCAGTCATTTACTCAGAAGCTACAGATTAATCATTTTTACAACATCAAAATGAAATGGTATCAGTGACAACCACAGTCTTAAAGAAAAATGGCCTTACCCTCTTTCAATATTAAACATTTAATCACATGCTTTTAAAGGTGTAATTGGCTTTTCATGCCATTTCATGTAAAATCTCTCTTTTCACACCAGTTGGTGACTATATTCAGTTTTAATATGTTCCTTTTCAAGAAGGCAGCAAGGGTAATTGAAGGTATATCAAATATATGCCACTGTTAAGTCATGCAGGGGGAAAGGTGCTTCTTCACTTCTCAAATTTCAGCTGCATATATTAAGACTTGGGAACACTGGGTGATGAATTTGCACTGATGTGGAACAATTTATATTTTATAATTTCTAAGGTCAACAAGATGAAATCCAAAGTGTACAAATATAAGCTTAAATCACTATGACAGCAATCCCAAAGAGAATCTCAGTGAAGATTTTTATAAAACTGAATAGCTGATTTTAATATTTATATGAAAATGCAAAGGGCAAAGGATAGTAAAGGCAACCTTGAATAGGAAAAACAAAAAGAACCAAAGTGCCAGAAGCAACACCTATGGTAAAGCTACAGTAGTCAAGACATTATGGTATCGATATCTGAGTAGACAACTAGATGAATGGAGCAGAATAGGGAGTTCAGAAACAAATTCATACATATATCGTCACCTTATACCAAAGATGCCTCTGCAGTGCAGTGGAAACATTTTTTTTTTCTCTCCCCTCCAGGGTTATTGGGTTATTGCTGGGGCTCAGTGCCTGCACTATGAATCCACTGCTCCTGAAGGCCTTCCCCCCCATTTTGTTGCTGTTGCTATTGTTATTGTGTTATTGCTGTTGTTGTTGGATAGAACAGAGAGAAATCGAGGTGGGGGGAGACGGAAAGGGGGAGAGAAAGACAGACACCTGCAGACCTGCTTCACTGCCTGTGAAGCAACCCACCTGCAGGTGGGGATCCTGGAGCTTGAACTGGGTCCCTTATGCTAGTCCTTGTGCTAGGTGCCATGTGCACTTAACTAGCTGCACTACTGCCCACCCCCAAAACGATTCTTTTCAATAAATGGTATTGAAAATGATATAACTGGTATATCCATGGAGAGAATGTCTCTTTACACTTACATCATCAACACAAACATATCAACTCCACTGAATTTAGTGTCTTAAAACAGAATAAAGCTTAAATAAAACAATTAAGTTCAAATAAACTTAGAATGTCAGTACATGATGCTGGAGGAAGAATTAAGTTGGTGATGGGAGTGGTGTCAAAACACTAATCATGAGGAGATAAGATATTGTATTGATGGGAGTGGGAGGTAGCACATCAATTGAATGCACACATTGCCATGTGTAGTGGCCCAGATTCAAGCCCCTGGTCCCAGTCCCCACATCCACCCCAACACCCCAATCCCACACCCTACCCTGGCACCCCAGCCCACACCCAGGGGAGAAGCTTCCTTAGCAATGAAGTAGTGCTTGAATCTGTGTTGGTATGCTTCTAAAAACCCCTTCTGTTTCATTAGTTTAATACCCCCTGCTTAACACTGTGTTCTATTTACATAACTACTGTATTCTATTTACATAACCACTGCTGCGGTCTATTTACATAAATCACTTTTACATTTACATAAAGCACCACCCTCCCTCCAGGGCATTGGTGGTTCAGTGGTAGAATTCTTGCCTGCTCTGCCCCCTCTCCTTGTCACACCCTGATTTTCACCAGTCACTTTTCTCTCCACCCTCTGTATGTCACATCTTGTTTACACCCTACTTGGAAATTATGTAAGGACAACATTGTTCGTTTTAGTTGGTAGGTAGTTGTGTTAGTTTTAGTCTAGCTCGGCTTAGATTGCGCTGCGTCCTGCATGAATAAAGAGATACTGCGTACAGCTCAACCATGAGTCCCTGGTCGTCTGTCTCCTCTCGTGAAGCCAGCCCGACAAATCTGGGTTTAATTAAGCAGTTGCTTAATCAAATATTTGTACTCCATTAAGCATTTCTGGCAAACAGATGCTTCTTGTTCATAGCAATGTTATTCACAAAAGTTAAAATACCTATGTATGGATAAATAAATCATGGCATTCTACTGGTATATACATAAATGAAATATTAAGTTTTAGAAAAATGAAATTCTGACAAATTCTACAATATAGATGGATTTTGATTATATTTTAGTAAAGGAAATAAAGTAAGAACAATAGGACAAAGAGGGCTTAACTTATATCAGGTACTTAAAATAATCAAATTCATGGAGGACAGAAAACTGGTAGTTTTCAGGGTATCAGAGTTGCTAGAATGGGAGTTTTTATTTATTGGGTATAATAATTTATTTTTATAATTTGGGGTAATGAAAATTTCTGCAGATGGATGATGCCAATGATTCTTCAACAGTGTGAATTAGTGAATGCTGACTGCATACTTAAAATGACTCAAAAGGTAAATGTTTTTGTGTTGAATATTTTGCCACATTAAAAAAAAAGGCTTGTTGGAGAGGATGCAAAATATATAACATTCACTTTTTGATGGTGAATATGTCAATCATGATACTTATTTTGGAATACTTTCAATAGTATCTACTGAGGCCAAAGTTAAACTTTTTCTTTCTTGTTGGCCTGGAAATTCATCACTTGCTACATGTAATTAGTAGAAATGAGTATACATTCTCCTCTCTCCACTCTCTGTCTCAAAAGTATGCACAAAAATATTCAGCAATATTATTACTAGTTAAATACAGAGATGGCCCAATGGTCCATCAACAATACAATGCATAAATAAATGCTAACGTATGTACACTTATCTATAAATAACTAATTGGTATGTTGTTAAAGGCTGACTATAGTCTATAAAGCCCACTGGAAAATGAATATGCAAGTGCGTTATTAAGAAGACATTAAGAGTTTGTAAATAGTGCAGGACTCTGAGAAAGGGGGGGTATGGGAGGGGGAGGTCAGAGTGCTGGTGCATGATGGTACTAAAGGATCTATGCTGAGGATGGAAGTGTTTGCAGACACCTATCACAGGAGATGAGAAATTGTACCCATGTGTCAAAAACTGTTTTGTAAACCATAACTCCCCCCAATAAAATGATTTAAAAAAAAAGAGTTTGTAAATAGAACAGAACATTGGCAAGGGCATTGTATGACACTTGTAAAGGTCACATTCCTATAAAGTTTGCTCTGTTATTGGTAGAACAGGATACAGAACAGTCATAAAGAACAATAACAATAACAACAACAACAATAATAAAAAGAACAGCTTACTGATACATATAACAAATGAATAAAATCTACAGAAATACACACAATAAGCAAATGGAATTGGGCACGAAAGATAAAGTAGAACTGTCTCATTTCTATGAGGATTAACAACAAAGAAAGTAATATCTGATGATAGAAATTAGAGTATTGGTTCCTTAGGGGCTGTAGTAAGGAGAAAAATCAGGAGAAAACCTAGGTTGATGGATTATGGTTACGTTGATAATTTTAATCGATAAAATACAGGAGGTAATTTATTGGTTTCTGTGGAGGTGAACTTGTTGTCCGGATTATCATAGGAATAGTTTTTAATTTTATAGTAAAGAGTGAAAAGAAAGTGAATACGACTTAAAAAAAACAAACCCGCGAAATAAATATTAAGTATTAAATGGCTCCGATTTCATGAGTAATCCTGTCCCCACTAGGCTTCCGTAGCTCCAGTTTCTGCGACCGCGCCGCATGTTGTGACGTCACGCGATTGGCGCTCGCGGGAAAATCCGGGTCCAGGTGGAGGCCGCGCGCGGGACTTTCAAGCCTCGACCCCTGGGAAGCGGCCGACATGAGTCTCTGGGTGGACAAATACCGGCCCTGCTCCTTGGGGCGGCTGGACTATCACAAGGAGCAGGCCGCCCAGCTGCGCAACTTAGTGAGTCGCGGAGCTCTGAGAGCGGAGAGAGGGGAGAGTCCAGCCGCGGGAGTCCGGATCACCTCCGCCCCCCACTCCCCGGCGCGGTGCTTTGGCCGCCGAGTTGCGGCGGCGGCGGAGAGAAACAAGAGCGGCAGGGTGGAGAGTGTGGGGACCCGGCTTGTGCTAGCAGGGACATTTCCTAGAGAAATGGCATCTGAGAACTGAGACTTGAAGGGAGCGAACAAGCCCTTGAAAGAAAAGGGGTCGGGGGTGACAGTATACACAGTTGCTTCTGGATTTTTTTTTTTCTCCCCAGGGTTATCGCAGGGACTCGGTGGCCAATTTTTCCTTTTTTTTTTTTTTTTCTTTCTCCATTTTTATTGGGTAGGATAGAGACAAATCGAGCGAGGAGGGGAACATAGGGAGGGGAGAGAGAAAGATAAGACACCTGCAGACCTGCTTTACTTGCAGGTGGGGAACCAGGGGTGCGAACCGGGACCTTTGAACTTCCTACTGTGCGCTTCCGGCAGCGCGCCACCCCCGGCTTCTGCAGCTTGACTGTAGCCAGGTCATAACAGTGGCCAAGGAGAAGAGAGGGGGGAAGGAGCCGGTTTAAGTCGTCATTAGAGTGAGCTGGGAGGCTGCTGGGGGCTTTTGAGCAGAAAAAATAACTTCCGACTTTTTAGTTAATGGCCCTATATAATTTTTTTTTGGTGTTATTGCCCGTGCTCATTCAAAAAAAGGTATTGAATCAAGGTCATTTCGAACCTATCGGGATATACTTGAGTGTAATTACATATGGAAGTGTTTGTTGTTTTTCTTTTTTCTCCATCCTGGTGGCTATTTTTATGCTGTACTTGATAGGTATTTGTGAAAACTGAGATGAGTCATGCAGAAAACTGAAAGAGGAGGAATGATTTTGAAAAAAAAAATAGTGCCTGTTTTTCCATATACTGACTAGTGTTTTTTTTTTTTTTATTCAGCACTTTGGTATTTTGATACCCATCTTTTATTTATTTATTTTTCAGAATTACAGCTGCTATTAAGTACATGTTTAAAAGGTGAAGTAATAAAACTCTGTGCTTTTTGTGAAAGTCATTAGAAAAGTTGATAATATTTTGAGGTTGAAGGATTTTTTTAGTTTTCTTTAATTGTTAACATTCTCTCTACATTAGTTGAGAAGTCTCTCATATGGGAGTCAGGCGGTAGCGCAGTGGGTTAAACGCACTCGGTGCAAATCAAATCGCAAGGACCTGAGTAAGGATCCTGCCTCTAGCCCCTGGCTCCCCACCTGCAGGGGAGTCACTTCACAGGTGGTGAAGCAGGTCTGCAGGTGTCTGTCTTTCTCTTCCCCTCTCTGTCTTCCTCTCCTCTCTCCATTTCTCTCTGTCCTATCTAACATCAATAACAACAATAATAACTACAATAAAACAACAAGGACAACAGTCTGTATTATTCTTTGCTTTGTCTCAAATAGTTTAATTCTACTTAAGCGGTTAAACGACATGGGGCAAATACATCTTTGATTTACAGGTGCAATGTGGCGACTTTCCTCATCTGTTAGTGTATGGACCATCAGGTGCTGGGAAAAAGACCAGAATCATGTGTCTTCTACGTGAACTTTATGGTGTTGGAGTAGAAAAATTGAGAATTGAACATCAGACCATTACAGTAAGCATTTCACTTTAACCTTCTAGGGATTATAACAGGTAATTTTAAAGTAAAGGTTGGAAAATTATCTCCTTTAAGCCAGCATATTCTTTATTGGAATTGAATTACCTAGAAATGAAAGCAGTGTGTAATTTTTTTTTTTTTGGAATAGCCCAAAGCTGTTAATTATAATTAGTTTAGGTACAACTGTCTGATGGATTAATAAGCAATCAAACACTGTATGTCAGTTGTTTGAGAGCAACACCTAGATGTATTGCTAAGCTTGAAGCCACCATCATTCTGTGAATATAGGTGTAACCCAGCAGTCAGAATTCTGCTAATCTGGCTCTTTGAAGAAAACCGTACCCCAGACGTCCTGATTCTGAAGGAGCAGGGGCACAACTAGTGAAGACAGGAAGTTTATTAAGCACACAAAAAAGATAATTAATTCGTGTTTCCTGACCCTAGTACAAGAAGAATGGATTAAGAGGATAAATAGAAAAAAATAAAATAAAATGGTTTTGCTTGGCTGTCTATGCAGCGATAACACTGAGTCATATGTGATACCGCTTCTGTGCTGTACAGTTCCTTAGATTGCAGCCTCCCTTAATGCACACACTGTGTTTAAGGTTTCTACACCAGAACCCAGAATTAGGATCAGTTTTCTCAGAATGGTTAGAGGACTGCTCCTGGGTTCAGTTCCTTTCTGGACTTGAGTCCTCAGTTTCATTCTTTAATAAACTTGAGTAGAAGTGTATTGGTGTGTTCTGTTTCTTTTTCAGTTAACAAACAAAACAAAAGCACAGAAATACATATAATTGATTCTTTTTTTGTGTGTAAGAGACAGTGACAACTATGTATTTATAGAAGAATATAATTTTAAAATGATATAAAAAGATGAGGTTAAATAGCCGAAGTGCAGACATTTAGGAAAATCTTTTCTTTCCCATAGACTCCCTCTAAAAAGAAAATTGAAATTAGTACCATTGCAAGCAATTACCATCTTGAAGTTAATCCCAGGTAAGTTTCTACTATGTACAAATAAGCATTTTAAGAATAATAATGTTCAGGCTTTTTCCAGAGTGGAGCACTGCTTGATAAAGAATCATGTGGGTTTACAGTAAGACAGATAATTGTGAAGCTGTCCTATGTGAAATAGGAAGCTTAGAACCTTCCAGTTTTCCCTTCTTGAGATTTGGAAGTCAGGTAATCTTTTCTTGCTTTACATAGGTCAGCGTTTTGCACAGACTACATTGTCTAGTCACTAAGTTTTTGTTAAATTATATTGATTTACTCAGAACTGATGAATATGTCTGAAAAGTTATGTCCTGACTGGATATTTCAAGAAGTAAATTTGGATTGGGAGATGTTTCACTGCCACTTTTTTTTTTTTAATGGTTTCTCGATTAGAAGGCATTGTCGTAGTCCTGTCAAAGTCTTTATTACCTATCATGAAATCTTAACACTAGAATCTTGTTGGGTGGCATCCTGAAAATACATGTTACAGCTATTAAGGGCTGCTTAAGTAAATTGTGTAGAAATAATTGTATTTGGAGGAAATTTTATATAAGGACTTCAGAATTCTTTGGGAAGTGATATGCTCTAGGAGCAGAACAGAAGCAAAGACATCTTCAACACAGTCAAGGAAGCTTTATGAGCAGCGACTTTGTGTAGATAGTCAACATTTCAAGACTCAAGCAGAAGGAGTCAATTATAAGTATATTCAATGAGTACAGAAGTATATTTGGTAGCAAATACGTTTTGACAAGCTTTGCAAGATTAAATTTTGTCTTCAAGCAGTCATAACAGGTATCATTTTCCCTAATATGCCAAAGGAATTAGGGGAAGTGAGGGTGGGAAAGAGTTTATAAAAATAGTTCCATGTGTTAAAGTGAACTATTTTGGTTTCTTGACTAGGAAATAAATATATAGCCATATTGATCTATGAATAGTGAACTCAGAAAGACTGATGACTTTGAGAAAATAAATAAAAGCTGTTTGATTTGTCATCTTTTTCTCATTGTGTGTTCCTTTGGCATAGAATAGCTGGAGATCAGACTGTTTCACAAGTGTTTGAAATTGACTGACTAAATTAGGTAACTTAATATTGGTTTGTGAGATGAGTGAATTAAATGATAAAGTAACAATAGAAATATGAATAAAATATAATGCATACATAATTGATTATATGTTAAACTATTTTTTTTCTTTTTTATTTAAGAAAGGGTTAATTAACAAAACCATAGGGTAGGAGGGGTACAACTCCACACAATTCCCACCACCCAATCTCCGTATCCCACCCCCTCCCCTGATAGCTTTCCCATTCTCTATCTCTCTGGGAGCATGGACCCAGGGTCATTGTGGGTTGCAGAAGGTAGAAGGTCTGGCTTCTGTAATTGCTTCCCCGCTGAACATAGGCGTTGACTGGTCGGTCCATACTCCCAGTCTGCCTGTCTCTTTCCCTAGTAGGGTGTGTCTCTGGGGAAGCAGAGCTCCAGGACACATTGGTGGGGTCTTCAGTCCAGGGAAGCCTGGCCGGCATCCTGATGACATCTGGAACCTGGTGACTGAAAAGAGAGTTAACATATGAAGCCAAACAAATTGTTGAGCAATCATGGACCCAAAGCTTGGAATAGTGGAGAGGAAGTCTTAGGGGGGTACTCACTGCAAACTCTAGTATGCTTCTCCTTTCAGGTATATATTTTGCAGTCGTTTACGGATACGTGTGAAACTATTTTTTTACACCTTATTCTTGTGATGATGTCAGTTCTGTGCGGGTGCTGGGAGAAAACTTGTCTAGGCTTGTTCACTCAGATATTTGATAGCTTGGGGTGGGAAAGAGGAAGTAATTACATTTCTGTTACAAATTACTATTGTTTTGAATAATCAGGAAATTAGCTATAGCTAGGTATGAAATGTAGTAGATACAGAAATGTAAAGTATTTGATTAACTTAGCTCTTAAATTACAGTAAAATTAAAATTGTATACTTAAGTGTTTTCAGTGATGCTGATCAAGTTGTATTGGGAGTTGGAGTATTAGCATTTTAAGTGGTCCTAAAATATTTTTAAGATTTGTGAATATGATTAGGTGTTATTTTTACTAAAATTTCAGCCACTTAATAGCTTTAACATTTTTCTTGTAAATCAAAAGATTAAGAATAAAGGGAAAAGCATGTTCTTAATATCTGTACTTTATTTTTTGTTTTGATAGTGATGCTGGAAATAGTGACCGTGTAGTAATTCAGGAGATGTTGAAAACAGTGGCGCAGTCACAGCAACTTGAAACAAATTCTCAAAGAGATTTTAAAGGTATATGATAAAGATTTCTGTGTATGAGACAGACACAGATTGTAAGCAGTGGGTCTAACTGTGGAGTAAATCTAAACTTCATTCACCTCCTATATTATGCCAAGCATGATGCTGCTTTTGGGGGGAGATAGAAGATTGAGTAAGAGGAGAAGTCTGATCTCTGTGTCCTTGAGAATTTATAATCTAATATAAACTAAATTTTAATATAAAGAGGACTACTTGTGCTAAATAACAAACATTTAATAAGTTACATGATTTAAAAAAATAGCTGTTCTTTGGATCATGGTTATAGTTATATTATCAAATATCTAAATAAGTAAAAAGATTTTTTGTGCATATTTCAGTCTATTTTTATCTTCAGTCTCAATATTTCAAAGTAAGTTTTTAAAATTTTTTTTAAATTATCCTTATTTGTTGAATAGAGACAGTCAGAAATTGAGAAGGGAAGGGGAGGGAGAGGGAGAGACAGAAGACACCTGCAACACAGCTTCACCACTTGCAAAGCTTTCTCTCTACAGGTGGGGACCAGGGTCTTAAACCTGGGTCCTTGTGCATTGTAACATGTGCGTTCAACCAGGTGCTCCACCACCCAGCCCTCAAATTCATGACAGCTGATGTGTATATTTTAATTTTCTACCCTACTGTATTATTAAACTCTCTCATTGTAGTAGTTTTGGTATTCTTCCTTTAGGCCATTCAGATAAATAAATGTTAATGCAATTTCCCCCTTCCTTTCCAAATTATATGGCAGTTACTACTTTATCTTGCCTAACTGTGTTTGCCAGCACCTTCAATACAGTGCTTAGTAGTAGTAGAAATAGACATCTGTAGATATTAGTCATGACTCTGGAAAGAGAGCCTTTATTGCTTGACTTTTGACCTGAGTATATCTATTTGATCATGGTAGGAAAAGATGCATCTTTAATGTTTTATTGGGTATTTCTTAACATGAGTGAGTACATTTTTCCAGATGCTACTTCTTTTCTATGTATATGATTTTATGATTTTTTTAAATTTCTTTATTTGGGAATTAATGTTTTACATTCAACAGTAAATACAATAGTTTGTACATGCATAATATTCCCCAGTTTCCCATATAACAATACAACCCCCACTAGGTCTTCTGTCATCCTTCTTGGACCTGTATTCTCTCCACCCACCCACCCACCCCAGAGTCTTTTTACTTTGGTGTGATACGCCAATTCCAGTTCAGGTTCTACTTGTGTTTTGTTTTGTTTTTTTTCTTCTGATCTTGTTTTTCAACTTCTGCCTGAGAGTGAGATCATCCCATATTCATCCTTCTGTTTCTGACATTTCACTTACCATGAATTTTTCAAGGTCCATTCAAGATCGCTGAAATCGGTGAAGTCGCCATTTTTTACAGCTGAGTAGTATTCCATTGTGTATATACACCACAACTTGCTCAGCCACTCATCTGTTGTTGGACACCTGGGTTGCTTCCAGGTTTTGGCTATTACAAATTGTGCTACCAAGAACATATGTGTACACAGATCTTTTTGGATGGATGTGTTGGGTTCCTTAGGATATATCCCTAGGAGAGGAATTTTAGTAGATTTTATGACTTTTTTCCTTAGCCTATTAGTGCCATATATTATTTTTTATTTATTTATTTTGCCTCCATGGTTATTCCTGGGGCTTGGTGCCTACACTACGAATCCACTGCTGTTGTGGCCATTTTTTTCAGTTTTTTTGGATAAGGCAGAGAGAAATTGAGAGGGATGGGGGAGATTGAAAGGTGAGAAAGATAGGCACCTGCAGACCTGCTTTACTCTTTGTAAAGTGTCCTACCTGCTGGTGGGGAGCCGGAAGCGCAAACAGTTCCTTGCGCAGGTCCTTACACTTAGTGCTATGTGCACTTAACCTGCTATGCTACCGTCCAGCTCCCAAAGATTTTCTAATAAAATAAATTTGCATTTCTGAAGTAAGTTCATTGGCCCTGAGGAGTTGACTTTTAAAATATGTTCACTGTCTACCAGTGATTTATTTATTAAGATTTGTTTTTATGGGTTCTGAGGAGATAGCATAATGGTATGCAAAAGACTTCATGCCTGAAGCTATGAAGTCCCAGGTTCAGATCCCAGCACCACCATAAGCAGTATTCCGTTGTGTCTCCATGTCTGTCTGTCTCTCTCTGCATCTCTCTTTTATTAAACAAATAGTAAAATATATTTTCAAAAGGTTTCTTTTTATGAGAGAGTAAAGATCAGAACTGTTTGTCTTAGCAGGTAGAAGCAGTGAGTGCCAACCTTGGCCTCTAGGTATGCAAATCCTGTGCTCTGGTGTGCTGAGATATCTTCCTGGCCCTCAGTGATTTATTTTACTATTGCTTGGCCCATACTACATTTAATTTGGAGCTCTCTTATTTGCTTTTGGAATCAGTGTTCTTGCTTCTGTTTTGCTTGCTCAGTTTGTGTTATTTCCAAAATTTCTCTTCAGTGGAGCCCTTCTTGCAAGGGAACTTCATTTTGTTGTTTTTCAGTTTACTGCTCTGTCAGACCTTACTGCATCAAGTGTCCTTTGCTTTAATCAATAATTGAGCCCAGGGAGTCGGGCTATAGTGCAGTGGGTTAAGCGCAGGTGGCGCAAAGCACAAGGACCGGCATAAGGATCCCGGTTCGAACCCCGGCTCCCCACCTGCAGGGGAGTCGCTTCACAGGCGGTGAAGCAGGTCTGCAGGTGTCTATCTTTCTCTCCTCCTTTCTATCTTTCCCTCCTCTCTCCATTTCTCTCTGTCCTATCCAACAATGACGACAACAACAATAATAACTACAACAATAAAACAACAAGGGCAACAAAAGGGAATAAATAAATAAAATAAATATTAAAAAAAATAATTGAGCCCTGCTAATACTATTCTCAAATTAATCCATGATGCTTCCAGTGTGGTCTGTGGGAGATTTGTAGTTTTCCTGTTTTTAAAGACCATCGGGAACCTAGTGAATTCCAGTTTCACTGAGAAATTTAAATTGCTACCACTTCCATCTTGTAGACATAATTTATCATAATGAAGAATCAATACTTGCAGTTGGGGCCTTCCTACGTGTTATCCCTGCAGTCCTTTAAGACCAAGTCTTAATTATGACCAGGTGGAGTTTTGTTGTGCAAGGAACTTTATGCTTTGTGTGCTACTTCCTTTATGCCAGCATCTTCCAAAGTGCAGACAACCCTTCAACAACAGTTTTTCTTATAAACAGGCCACATAAGCATACAGCGTAAGTATAGTACTATAAATTATTTTCTTTTTTTACTTATATATTAGTGGTAAGACAGCCAGAAATGTAGAGGAAGAGGAAGATAGAAATGAAGAGAGACAGAGACACCTGCAGCACTGCTTTAGCACTTGCGAAGCTTTCCTCCTATAGGTGAGGACTGGGGACTTGAACCTGGTTCCTTATACATTGTAACGTGTCCCTGTAATTTTATTTTATTTTTTTGCCTCTAGGGTTATCAATGGGGTTTGGTGCCTGCACTACGAATCCACTGCTTCTGGAGGCTATTTTTTCTTTTTGTTGTCCTTGTTGTTTATTGTTGTTATTGGATAGGACAGATGAGTCCAGAGAGGAGGGGAAGACAGAAAGGGGGGTAGAGAGATAGACACCTACAGAGACCTGCTTCACCTCTTATGAAGCAAACCCCCTGCAGGTGGGGAGCTGGGGGCTTGAACTGGAATTTTTTCACTGGTCCTTTGGCTTGGCACCATGCACGTTTAACACACTGCGCCACCGCCCAGCCACCTCCCTGTAATTTTCTTAGTAATATTTTCTTAGCTCATTTTATTGTAAGGATATAACATATACTACATGTAACATGCAATATTTGTATTGCCTATATATGTGATCAGTGAGAATTCTAGACAGCAGAGGCTAGTAGTTAATAAGTTTGGAGATCGAAGTTGTGCATGGACTTATTACTGTCCTGAGTGGAGAGGGGGTTAATACCTCTAGCCCCACATTATTCAAAGATGAACTGTAAATTCCTTAGATTACTAAGACTTAATACATAGAAATTAGCTCCCAAGATAAACTATTTTTAGCAGAAGCAAATACAACACTTTTGTCATCACCAGCAGACAGAGAGACAGATGGAGAGATACCACAATAATAAAACTCCCTCCCCCCAGTGCTGAGGAGGCCTGGCCTCAAACCTGGGCCACCTGCATGGCAAAATAAGCACCCTCCTAAATGAATTACTTGGCCAGCCCATAATACATTCTAACCCCCCTGGTGCCTTTCAGTATATTAAATAAATTCTGCAAAGAAATTCCATATCCCAGAAGGGACCTGTTTATTTAGTTCATTTAACTTTGTGTTTACTAGATATATGTGATTATTGGATTTTTTAAAATAAAAATGTAATTTGTTTCTCACCAAACCTGTAACTTTGACATGTGTTTGCTAAAGGGAAGAATGACAAGTCAGGCTCACTCTTTAGAGTTTCACTCTGAGTAATGAAAAAAAAGATACTCAAATTAATGTTTTTTTGTTTCCCTTTGATTCAGTGGTGTTATTGACAGAGGTGGACAAACTCACTAAAGATGCTCAACATGCCTTGCGTAGAACTATGGAAAAGTATATGTCTTCTTGCAGATTGATACTCTGTTGTAATTCTACATCTAAGGTGATACCACCTATTCGTAGTAGGTGTTTGGCAGTTCGTGTACCTGCTCCCAGCATTGAAGATGTAAGTCCTGATAAGCTTTCCAGAAGAAATTCAGTTGAGATTCTTGAATACTATGTATATATCCCTGCTGTGGTTTTTTTGTATAAAAAGTAGTGAAATGTTTAAGCAGTTCAGAGATGTTTATAATTTGGATGCTACACAATAGAGTTGTATGGACCTGTCTGTATATAGCTATGGCAGTGAATATCAAATCTCATATGTAGGGAGTATTTTCTTTTTTTGTTAATTTTTATATATATTTTCCCTTTTGTTGCCCTTGTTTTTTATTGTTGTTGTAGTTATTGTTGTTGTTATTGATGTCATCATTAGATAGGACAGAGAAATGGAGAGAGGAGGGGGAGAGAAAGATAGACACCTGCAGATCTGCTTCACCGACTGTGAAGCGACTCCCCTGCAGGTGGGGAGCCAGGGGCTCGAACTGGGATTCTTACTTCAGTCCTTGAGCTTTGTGCCACGTGTGCTTAATCTGCTGCACTACTGCCCAACTCGCTTTTACTCTAGTAAGTATCATGAATTTTACCAAATTATTAAAGGGCTTGTTATTTAACACTTTAAACTACAGTTGGCTTTGGGAGGAGTCTTACATGTGAAATAATTTTCAAAGCAATGTTGTAGGAATACTTAATGGTTAGTAATGGAATGAAAGTTAGTTTGAAACTACCTTTTCTATACATATATGTGTATGCAATTTTTATAGCTCGTAGTAAGAATGCTAATTTTTAAATAAAACAGCTTTCCTGCTCTTAATAGATTTTGGACATTTTTATGTAAAATAGGAATAATATGTGATACTGTTTAGTTGTAGGAAGGTATAGTGCCTTTATTATAAGTTTCAATTACAAGAATTTTGGGTATAATGCAATTAAAAGGGTCTACATAGTAGGCAGGACTACCGGTTATCTCACTCCAGTGGGTTTCATTCACATTATTAGTGCTTGGACCTAACAAGTCCCAAGTCGAGTAGAATTCATCCCATGCAACTCTAGTTGGCAACTCTGTGAGCATTGTCCTTGCCATTGATGTTGGATCCCTGTGTTTCCTGATCTCTGCTTCTCTGAAGAGGCTTAGAACCTGGATCAGGTTTTCTTTATCTGTGAGAGGGCCAACTGCCCTCTCTTTTTTACCAGCAAGGCTTCCAGCCACAGGAGTTTGTGGGTTAGGATAGTGACTAAAAAAACAAAACAAAACAAATAGAATTTGTCTTGATACAATTCTTGACAGATTGCTCATCCCTATTAATTTTATTTGCAGATTTGCCATGTGCTCTCTACTGTGTGCAAGAAGGAAGGCCTGACTCTTCCTCCACAGCTAGCTCAAAGACTTGCCGAGAAATCCTGCAGAAATCTCAGGAAAGCCCTACTTATGTGTGAAGCCTGTAGAGTGCAGCAGTGAGTCAGAGGGGTGGTTTACTATAGGATGTGTCCTAGAACATAAGTATACTTCCACTTAATGTATTGTGTTCTCACCTTGCCATGCAGATACCCTTTTACTGCTGATCAAGAAATCCCTGAAACAGATTGGGAGGTATATCTGAGGGAGACTGCCAATGCTATTGTCAGCCAGCAGACTCCACAAAGGTAATAAGTATAAAACAATAGCCCTGTAAGTTTGATCATCAAGATAGTATAGATATTCTAGAATTCTAGGTAGCTGTTTTATACTAAAATCATGCCATTTAGAATTGTAGTTAAATCTGGAATATAAATAGTAGATTTCCAGTGAAAAGGTAGACTTAATTTTCGAAATTCAGCCACTAAGAATAGTTGGTGTAAAAATGCCCCTAAGACACAACTTTGATTAAACAATTGACATGGAAATATGGAAGTTACGTACATTAAAACAAATCTTGAAAGTCTACTTTTCCTTTTGAATTTCTGATATAATATTAATACATGAGCAAAAAAAAAGTCTAGCTTCCTGGCTGGTGAATCAGCTCATTTGGATAGTGCACTTCTTCGTCTTGTGCGCCACCCAGGTAGTCCGAACACCCCCAGCCCCAGTCATACTGAGGGAAAGTTTCTTCAAAAGGAATATAGTGTGTTTTCTTATTTTCTCTCCCTCTCTGTCTCTGTAAAAAAAAAAAAAAAAAATCATCCTGGCATGGTGAAGCCCCAGAAATAATTTTTTTTTAAAAAAAGCTAGCTTTCTAGTATTGGGGATAGTATATAACTTTGTGACTGATGTATCGTGTAGAGAAGAGGCCAGACTGAGTCAGACTTACTGTCTTGATATTTAGAGATTATCCTTGAGCAGGTAACTGCATCTTAGAGTTTAATCTTCATTTCTGTAGTGTTTCTATTACTATTTACACTACTGAGAATGTTTGTATTGTTATTAGTTTTTATTTTTTAAAGTTATTATTTATTGGATAGATACAGTCAGAAATTGAGAGGGAAGGGGGTGATAGAGAGAGGGAGAGACAGACAGATACCTGCAACACTGCTTCACCACTTGTGAAGCTTTCCCCCTGCAGGTGGGGACTGGGGGCTTGAACCTGGCTCCTTGCACATTGTAACATGTGTGCTCAACCACTACCCAGCCCCATATTATTAGTTTATGTAAAGACCAGAAAAAGATCTATGTAATGATTTGAGTAGCACAAAACATTTCTTTTGTATGATGTTTGTTAGGAATAACGTTGCAGGGGGTTGGGCGGTAGTGCAGCGGTTTAAGTGCACACGGCGCAAAGTGCAAGGACTGGCGCAAGGATCCCGGTTCGAGCCCTTGGCTCCACACCTTCAGGGGGATCGCTTGTGAAGCAGGTGTCTATCTTTCTCTTCCCCTGTCTGTCTCCCTATCTCTCTCGATTTCTCTCTGTCCTATCTAACAACAGCAACATCAGTGGTAACAATAACAAGGGCAACAAAATGGGAAAAAATGGCCTCCAGGAACAGTGAGTTCGTAGTGCAGGCACTGAACCCCAGCAATAATCCTGGAGGCAAATAAAATAAAATAGCATTGTGGGGGACAGGTACACTTGATTGAGTGGACACATTACTGTGTGTAAGTACCTGAGTTTAAAACCCTGGTCCCCACCTAGCGGGGGATGCTTCATAAAGGTGAAGCAGTGTTACAGGTCTCCACCTCTCTTTCTCTCAGTGATTACTATCTCTCTGTCTCTGTCTCCTTCTCCCCCTCTCAACTTCTTTCTATCTCTATCCAAAATATATTTAAAAATTGGATTGTGCATGCACCATCAGTATTCAGGAAGTGTTTTGAGACGTTAGCTACATAGTTGTTTTCCATTTTCTTCTGTGGGTCTATTCAGTAGGGTACCATTCTAAAATACTTCAACCACTAGCTTGATTTATGACAACTTTGAAGAGCAATCTACTCTTTTCTAAGCCAGGTATGACAGACTTTATGCCTTACTACCATAGGGAAGCCTAAGAAAGGTCCCTTAGGCTTAGTGAAACAGAGCCTCATATTCTTATTGCCTGCCAGAACTGGGAAATCATTGCACTTTAGAGAGGATAGTTGATTATTTGGGGGATCAGAATAGGCTGAGTACAACCACTAAAATTTAAGCTTCCTTGGTTTATGTGAAAATAATTATAAGAGGAATATATCATATTTCTGCCCTTGTCTGATAAAAATATCTGGCAGAATGCAGTTTTTGTAAGAGATTATTGAAAGGGATTGTAACATGTATTCTTTTGTTAACAGGTAGATGAGGTAGACTGTCATATAGAAAAGATCCTTAGTATTTTGTCAGAGTACACTTTGAATTACTATAGTTCAGTGTTTTAATTGCAGAAATTAAATTGTTTTCAAAAAGTACCAACCATTATAAATACTTTGTTCAGAAAAGGAACCCTGACTTTTGGGGAAAAAAAAAAAAATCTGCACTCCATTCAGTGAAATGTCAACAGTAAGCAGTGAAGAAATCTCTGTCTTCAGCGAGATAAAATTCAAACAAAGCCATGTCTTGGAGGCATTTCTTTCCTATTTCTATATTAAAGATGACTTTCTTCTCTTTGCTCTAATTTAAGGAAGAACAACTGGTGGAGATGTAGAAATTTCCTACTTTTAAGAGATCTATACACAGATGTTGCTGCAGTAGTGTTTAATTACTACATGTATTTCTAAGACTTTAGTTGATTATTATTTTTACTACTTTTGTCAGTACTCTTTCACTAATCTTCTTTTCAATTTTTGGCAGCTTATAAATGAAATTTAGAAAGAGGCACTGCTATTTCCCATTCAGACAATTGTGGGATTTGAGTTTATTGTGCTGTACATAATGAGAGTTCTCTCAAGTACAGAAGTCCTTGGGGCTGAACAGAAGTATTTGAGGGGAGAGCTAGTATAGATCATTGGCCACAGTGGTACCCATGCAGTGCCAGATTGTTACTTCTGAATTTTGATCACTTCTTGATTCTTCATTGCTCTCTCCTAGAAGTTGTAATTTTCTGATTTTAATAGCATCTGGTATTTAACAAATGACTATTATGTCACCTCTTATACATTGTTTAACTCATAAGCCCTATGGGAAAAGTGCTTTCATCTTTATTTTACTTTTTAAAATACTGTATTTATTTCATAGAGATTGAGAGAAATTCAGAGGGAAGGGGGATGTAGAAAGAGAGAAAGGCAGAGAGGCACTTGGATTACTGCTTCACCACTCAGAAGCTTTCCCCCTGCAGATGATGACCAAGGGCTCGAACCCAGGCCCTTGCATATTATAACATGTGCGCTCAACGAGTTGTGCCACCACTTGGCCTCTAATTTTTGTAGATAAGAAAGGTACTCAGTGACATTTAGAGGAACAGTTCTAGAATACTGTTTATCCAACAGTACATTTTTGTACTCTTGATCACATTTTACATGAAAGAAACTACACATGATAAATATAGGTTGATTTTTTTTTTTTATAGAAATTAAGTCATATTAGAAATGACTAAAATAATGTCATGCTATTTTATATTTGTATCTATTTCTTATGCTTTAATAATCAGGTTTTTCATTTTTGAAACATATCACCAAATTTTAGAGGAATCAAGGGCTTTGGGGCCAAGGTTGAATAAAGTGCCACCTCACCTACATAAATTTTGATGGAAATGTGACCTCTCAGAAACTCAGCTTGTTTTCAGTGTAAGAGTGATGTGTGAGAAAAACAGTGTACTACAGTGAACGTTGAATGGAATGAAGAGCTAAATAAGTGTCTTGCACATAGCAAGTGCTTAAACAGTGTTGGTTCTTTTTGTTTAGTGTTGGTATGCTTCTAAAAACCCCTTCTGTTTCATTTGGTTTAAATCCCCCCTGCTTAACACTGCATTCTGTTTACATAACCACTGTATTCTATTTGTATAACTTCTGTTAACAAGCACCACCCTCCCTCCAGGGCATTGGTGGTTTAGTGGTAGAATTCTCACCTGCTCCGCCCCCTCTCCTTGTCATACCCTGATTTTCACCAGTCACTTTTCTCTCCACCCTCTCTGCATTGCATCCTGTTCCCACCCTACTGGGCTAGTATATTTATAAGAACAAGATTGTAGTTTTTAGTTTAGTTTAGCTTAGCTTGGTATAGATTGTGCTGCGTCCTGCATGAATAAAGAGATACTGCGTACAGCTCAGCCATGAGTCCTGCCCATGAAGCCAGCCATGCGAAAACAACAGTTTAGGTTTTATTATGATACAGTTTCTTACTCCTGGACCATCATTTCCCAAATTTTTCTGAAATGTTGTAATGTTTGTGCTACACTATAGTGAAAATTCTGGACAGTAACTTTCATTTAAAGTAGGTCAAATATAGCTTCTAACATAGCTCCTAAATGTATATCATAAGTATAAAAAGCTAAGAAAATTTCTGTATTGGATTGTTTAATTCAGAAAATAAAGTATCACAGTAGATACTTGGAAAGAATTACCTCTTTTTTTGTTTTTAATCACGAAAGTGCCATTTTGTTTTATGTAGGCTACTTGAAGTTCGTGGAAGACTCTATGAGCTCCTAACTCATTGCATTCCTCCTGAGATAATAATGAAGGTAACTTGATTTTAGATCTTGGAACAATTTACAACCATAAAATTTGAATTTTGGATATATGAACACAGGGCTTTTTCAATAGTAAGATACATTATTGTCTCTTCCTCTATTGTGTGCCAAGCACCACTAGGAGACAGGAAGGGGCTTGCCTTGGTGAAGCTTCATTTTTATTGAGGTGAAATGGGGGGGAAAAAAAAGAAACAAAATGTCAGAATGTTGTAAATTCAACAGTGGAAGTGCAAGTATGAAGTGATAACAGTGGATGGTGGTCTATGAAAGGTACATTGTGATTTCTCTGAGGAAGGTGTGTTTATACTAAGAACTGGAAGATTAAAAGGAGGGAGCAATGTAAATAGTTGAGGAACAAGTATTTCAGACAGCAATCTCAGTGCATGTGAGGAGTGAGGGTAAGGGTAGTCTGACTAAGATATAGAATATGTTTCATAAAAGTACAGATATTCTTTATTTTAGGGTTTGTTTTATGAATATACCACAATCTTCAAAAATATTTCTAAGTACCTATGTTATCTACAGATTTTATTATGATGATGTGGTAGACATTTTTTCACATTTGCACATTTAAGTGTTTGTAATTTGGAACATGTGACTGTCATATTTTACATTCTAGAAATGGTGTGTGGTTATTTTTGCTTGTTGATGAAGACTACTTACCTGGTATACATAAAATAATCTAACCCACAAGTAAAAGAATATAAGTTTTATTTCACTTATGATATAGTGGAATAAAACTTTTAACATTTTAAAAATTATTGCCTTTTTACTACTGGTTTTTCCTCAGGGCCTTCTCTCAGAACTTTTGCATAATTGTGACGGCCAGCTGAAAGGGGAAGTGGCCCAGATGGCAGCTTACTATGAACATCGTCTTCAGTTGGGTAGCAAAGCCATTTATCACTTGGAAGCATTTGTGGCCAAATTTATGGCAATTTATAAGAAGTTCATGGAGGATGGATTGGAAGGCATGATGTTCTGACAACGGTAATTCTTCCTAATATTTCTCAATATCAGCATTCACAATCAGTTTATATTGGAAGAGCTGCAGGTAAAATAAATTAACTTTACTTAATCAGGTCCTATTTGTATTTCTTTTGTTATAGTTTCTTTGTGAACAATTAATCATTGTCCTCTTAAGTTAAATTGTTCCTGTAACTTCTGAATTATATTGAAAGGACATGACTGATTACTTAAAAGGACCAGGTATAATTATAATTATAATTTACTTGAAAAATTTATAATTATAATTTACTTGAAAAATTATAATTTACATGAAAAATTTAATGAAGTATGTATTGGTCATTGTTCCATTTTTCATATAATCTTACTTGCTAGAGGAAATTTGCACTTAAAAATATCCAAGTTTTCTTTCTCACCTTAATGATCATCTTTGGCCACATGTACATGACTTCATTGTTTGGCAAGTCAATTGCCTTTCATCATAATTTCCCTCAACAAAAATATTGTATTTTGTTGTCGTGTATAACATTGAAATAAATAATAAGGGTATGAGAGGAAAGTACAAGTATCATTTTATTGAGACTACTGCGGTCCCACTTTATTTTAGTAATGCAGATATGGCATTTGATTGACACTAAGAAAAGTATATTATTTTAGAAATTAACCTTTTGAACACATGTACAGTTATTTTTAGTAAAACTTTTTAGCTAGAATACTGCTCAGCTCTGGATCAAAGTGGTGCTGGGTATTGGACCTGGGATCTTTGAAGCTTCAGTCATAAAAGTCTGTTTGCATAACCATTATGCTGTCTTCTCATCCCTGTTCCTGCTCTTTTGAAAATTTTTTATGCAGAAATTTGATTTAGGAAACAAAATTTTTGCTTGGCATGTCTACATGACTAACACTGAATACATTTTTTAATCTAAATATGGTCCTACATCAGAAACAGAATTTAAAACCTAAACCAACAAGGTGAAATGAAAAGGTTTAAATTTAAATAAATTATCTTTGTAAGAACATAAGGAAATTCTTCCCTTACCCATACCCCAGGGTAACACAACTTGAAATTGTGGAAAACTTTGAAGAGAAGTTTTGGTAGTTCTTCCTTTTTGGAGAGATTATTATTTAGCCCCCTATTAATGGTCTCAGTCCTGAGGCTATAGGTTAGAAAGGGATGTTGACATTCTGACAAAAGAACTGGAAAGTGAGTTGCAAGAGCTAAGATTTTAATGTGCAACAACAAAACAAAACAAAAAACCCTGTAAGATATGGTAATTTGCATTTCTCTAGAGCAGTATTCAGTAGAGTCTTTGGACCAGTAAATTCTGAGGTTTCATTCCAGATCTAAACTGAGAAGCTATGGGGGTGTTTCTCAAGAGTCTGTGTTGTACCAGCCTCCAGATTATTCTGATGCACTCCTAACTTCAAGAATTGTTCTTATGGAGATTGTGGATTAGAGTCATTTTGGTTCATGTGAAGGACTTTTCAATAGCCTAAACTGTTGTTTTCACCAGGGATGGCTTCACGGGTGGGTAACAGACGACCAGAAACACACAGCTGAGCTGAGAACGCAGTTTAATCTTTATTCACAAACGGGCAATGTGCTTCTCCATCTTTCTCCTCCAGGGGCAGGGTGGAACTCAGGAAGTACGTAGGATAGGGGGCGGGGAGAAGGGAAAAGCGCTAAAGGCAAAGACTAAACCATAATCTCCTGGAGGTGGGGGAGTGAGACCAAACCAATGTGAAGCATACCAACACTAAACCTTATAAATGGTATGTATGAGAAGCTTGGGAGCTTCTTAAAAGTGTCATTTAAAAGAAAATGTTCAGGTGCAGAATTGGCAGAACAAAATCTTTACTATGCACTAGACATGGCACTATGTTGTTATAGTACTATGTTATTAAAACTGTACAACTCTGAAGGTTGTACTATCTCAGTTGTATAAAATAAACACATCTAGAGAAATGTAGAGAGGGTAGTACTGTTAAAGCCAAACTGTCCTCTTACCCTCTTTCTGACTTCTAAACTTGTATATTTGCACCCCACAAAGTGCTGTAAGTGCTGTAGAAACCTGGGCTTCTCAAAGACCCTCTCCTCCGTAATTGATTATTTTAAGTCAGGCTTCTCCAGAGTCTCTCAGAAGTGAGTGTGGCTATAGCCACTTATAGGCTGCTGCAGGGCCCATAGCTGAGACTGTTGTCTGCTTAATACCAGATGAACAGGTAAGCAAGACATTTGCTGTGTCACTTGGCCTAGGATCAAACCAGAAACTTCACACATGCAAATCCTATGTTCTGCCATTGAGCCGATTCACCTTTTAATCTGCCATCATGTTTCTGGTGTAATAACATAGTGGTTGTACAAAATATTTTTATTTTTAAGTTTCTGAGACCCCAGATTCAGTCCCAGGTACCAAGGTACCATCATCATAAGCCAGAGCTGAGCAGTGTTCTGGTTAAAAAAAAAAAAGTTGATGTTAATCCCTTTGATTTTATGTTTTTATAATACAGATTAAAGTTTCCCCTAAAATTTGAAACATCATAACAAAGTCTTGCTGTAGTTTACTTACGTGCTATTTTGTGAATATTAGGAATGAATGAATAATGAATAATAGGAATTTCAATGCTATTTCCACATTATAACATTCCAAATCCTAAAACACATAAATTAAAAAATAAGAATCCAAAACTTGGCAGCAATTTCCCTGGTGCCTGATCTCATTAAAATAGAATACTTTCATATTTTCCAAGTTGATAGACTAAATTTTTCCAGATACTCACCCTCTGCTTTCCTTTCTGTTTACAACTCCTGTGGAAATTTGGGACATTATCATGAGATGTTCTTTATCAGTCTGGTTTTAGTGTGTAAGGCTTAAATTACTTTCAGTAGTTTTGTAAAAATAGTGGTCCCTATAAAACTTAGCTCATGTCTAAATTATTTCTCGTGCTGGTTACAAATGTTAAATTGTGCCTTTGTGACTTAGTACCATCTGTGCTTATTGTAGCACTTTTGATTAGCTGATTGCCCACTAAAGTTATCTCTTTAATAGAGCATCATACAAAAACTTCAGCAACTTTCTGAAGAGCATCTGTGCAAAATCATTACTAGTGGCAGGTAGGGGAAGAACTTAATACAGCTTACCTAGAGTAACATTAAATACACTTATGTGAGGCATTTTGTTAGATTCCTTATAGGCAGTTTCTTACTTAATTTTCTTGACAATCTGTGAGGTAGGCATTATTATTCTGTTTTGCATATGAGGAAGCTGGTGTCAAGTAGCTGAACACAGGCATCACTAAATTCACAGCTACCTACCAAGAAATAGGTACTCAGTATTACTAAACAAATGTATGTTTCTCTGAGCTAGTCTCCATAATGTCTCTTTGAAAGCATTACTTAGAGCTGATAAAACATATTTACTTACCAGCCATTTATTAAAACCAATCTATGTATTTTTTAAGACTATATATTTATTGATATGCATCCTAGTTACTCTGTATTACTCAAATTTTTCTGACAGGAAAGCTACACATCTGTTTTGAACTTTATTTTTTCCATTAAAATTTCAAACATACCAAAAAAAATTGAATATACTCCTCAAATTCTGGAGTTGAAACTAAATTCTACAATTTACCTTCTAATATAAAATTTTATGAGATGAATGAACATCAAGATCATAAAGTATTAATAAATGGCCCATAGCTAGTGTTTGTTGAATGGTGGTAATGAAACTAAATATGAGAATATGTACTATGAAAGTAACACAAATATTTTGAGAAAATTTGCTTTCAATGGAAAACCAGTAAGCCAGGAAATAAAAAAAAAACTGTTTTATTTATTAATGAAAGAATCAGAGCATCACTCTAGAACATGAGATGCTAGGGATTGAACTTGGGACCTATGCTTGAGAGTCCAATGCTTTATACACTGCACCATCTCCTGGTTCCATAAGCAAGGATATTATTATTATCATCATTATTTTAATTATTTTGGTATTATCTTTATTTATTGTATAGAGACAGCCAGAAATTAAGAGGGAAGTTGGTGAGGGAGAGAGAGAGAGAGACCCCGAGAGAGAGACCAAGACCTGCAGTACTGCTTCACCACTCTCAGAGCTTTCCCTCAGCAGGTGGGGTTTGGGGCCTTGAACCCAGGTCCTTGTGCATTGTAATATGTGCACTCAAGCAGGTGCACTACCACCCGGCGGCAGCGGCCTCATTTTATTGTTGTTATTATTACTATCACCACCACCACAGTTACTACTGTGCTTGGTGCCTGCACAATGAATCCACTACTCCTAGTGGCCATTTCCCTATTTTTTTCTTTTTGTTTTCATTTGATAGAACAGAGAATTTGAAAGGGGAGGAGGAGATAGAGAGAAGGAGAGAGAGACACCTGCAGTATTTGCTTCATAGGTCGTGAAGCTGTTTCTGCCCTGCAGGTCGGAGCAGGGACTTGAACCTGTTTTTTTGCTCCTGGTAATGTGTGCATTTAACCAGTGTGCCACTACCAGCCTCCAATAAACAAAAGATTTTAAACCATGCTTTTAAGTGTTTTTAGCCAGAAACAATTCTTCCTCAGTCATAATGATTCCTTCTAGTAAGGGGGCTCTGCTAATGTCATTTCCAGATCTCCTTCTGTCCTTTATTCATCTCTTTTTAAATATATTTATTTATTTTCCCTTTTGTTGCCCTTGTTGTTTTTTATTGTTGTTGTAGTTATTGGTGTTGTTACTGATGTCATTGTTATTTGATAGGACAGAAAGAAATGGAGAGAAGAAGGGAAGACAGAAGGGGAGAGAAAGATAACACCTGCAGACCTGCTTCACTGCTTGTGAAGTGACCCCCCTGCGGGTGGGAAGCTGGGTCCTCAAACCGGGATCCTTACTTATGTTGGTCCTTGCACTTTGTGCCACATGCGCTTAACCCGCTGCGCTACTGCCCGACTCCCTATCTAACTCTTTTTAAAAGATGATTTGGATTTTATTGGAGGAGGTCTTGGAGAGGATGTACCACTGGTTGATCTGATGTACCTCACACTTGCTTCTATCCTTGGAATGTACAATCATCTATACTTCCCACATTAGAAGCTCCCCTCAGGATGCAGCCTTGAGAAAGCTATGCTGTTGAAACCGTCTGAGTGGTACATAAGACTCAATCCCTTTAAAGTCTCTATATAACCCTTTAAATTTTCATGAGTATGTGCAGCTACTTGCCTTAATGACCACCCAAGACAACCCTTGCATACAAATTTCCTGACATTTGAAAATTGCCACTGGCTAATCTCAAGTTCTCTTTACCTCCCTATTCTTCTGTTTGTGGGTGCTAGTTTCAGATTTTACTTAGGAAAATTCCTGTGCTCATGTCAGTGCTGTTTATATTAGGCAAAATTTGGAAAACAACCCCAAACCCAACAACAAATGAGTACTTGAGGAAGTTTTATGTATTTATAGTGGAATACTACACATCTGTAGGAACTGATGAAGTCCCTTCTGCTACAATGTGGATCGAACTGGAGAGATGAAATACTATTGAACAAAATAAGCCAGAAGGAGAAGGACAAATACTGGATCATCTGGTTCATTGATGGGACCTAACAAGGAAAACAAAGGACAACACGGTGAAAGATCAGTGGATTGTGGTCTCTCACAACAGATCTGGGGACATAGAGGGGAAAGGGAGAACACTAAGGGGTGGTTGTGGATCCAGTACCCGATGGTAGAGCTTGAGATTTAGTGGCATTAATTTGGAGAATTGTGGAAATGTACCCTCTGGCAACAAAAAGCCTCTAAATCAGAATTTCCTCAATAAAATGATAACTGAACTTGGAAAAAAAGCATACCCATTTCATCAAAATGAATTCAGCACTAGCATCTGCTCACTGAGGTTACAAATAGATTACATTATGTATCTATACAGAAAGCAAAACACAACATGCAAGCTCTTGTGACTGGAATGATTATGAAGCTTTACCTATTTTCAATAAAGTGACTTTCCTAAACAAACAAACAAAAAAACAAACAGTTTGGTCAAGAATGTGCCACTTGCACCTCAGTTGAATTCTTCAGGAGCAATAAAGTATGTGTGGTGCTCTAGCTTCATCCCACTAGCACTAGCCCAAGGTAGGTTATTTAGATAGGATATCTGTTCTAGTACTCTTAGGATCCCCATGAAGTGACTAGCAAATCTTGAGTTATGTATTATTTCCATTGTCTTAAGACTCATTGTTTCACCAGATCATCTCAAAGCATCTGTATGGTTATACCATTAGTTGTAACCCTAACTGAATAGCTAAACCTCAAATTATGTCTTCAATAGAGATCTATGTTAGACTTACGACATGCAAGAGATGCGAACCCTTAGCAAATTACATCCTCTTAAGCTTGAAAATCAACTAAATGATACTGTCAACCCAAATGGTTAGAAACACTGTGTCAGGAACAAATACCCTCATTTGTTGAGAAAAACATAGATAAATTAGAATGATTTGAACAGATGATTTCAATTTTACTGTTAAACCCAGGAAGAGTGGAAAGTTAAGGAAATGAATGCAGAATGGTTAAGCTGGACAAAGAAATTTGTATTAAAGGGGAAAAAGTTACCTAGAAGATGAAATTAGATTGACATACACAGTAGGGAAAGTATCCAGAACCTAACTGCCCTAAAGATTGAAAGACAGCTGTTCTTACCTGCTCAGAAGTGGTGACCCAAACAGGTTGAACAGCATGATTCCTGCTCATGAAAAGTCACTCACTGAGTGACAGCTTCTGAAAGCCACAGGTATTCACCTGACACAAATAGAACCACCAGGGCCAGAAATTAGAAGAAAGTCGAACCTGTAGAGGAGATGCATATGAAAAATGCAAAGCATGTTTTTTTCTAAGTTGATGATACTATTATTGTAGATAGAGAAATAGGGGTTACTTTTGTTCTGAGGGAACATACTGATAATAGATTCCTAAAATTAGGGTCCAAAAGGAAAATTGAGGGACGCTATAAATTATTCAATAGATATGACTAACAGCAAGACTGGTTAAATTTTTTCTATGGAAGAATACCTCTGAGGTGAACAATGAAGTAGACACAACTTGAAGCACAACTAGTTGATTTATTCTAGATGATGAATTTAGAGTAGAGTTGTTGTAATCATCAGAACTAGAAAGTGGATAGAAAGGAGCCACTCACACCAACTCCAGCAGATGACAGAAGTAAAATGGCTGCTTTAAGAAGTAGATTCTATTACTAAAATTGTGTATATACATAGCAGAATACTACTTGGCTATTAAAAATGGTGTAGTCAACTCCTTTGTTTCATTTTGGATGGAAGTTGAAGGAATCATTAAATGAGATCAGCCAGAAGGAGCAGGATGAATAACAGATGACCTAACTTAAAGGTAGGACTTAGTAATAAGCAAGGAGGGGCATGCAAAACAGGGTTAACTGGGACTACATGTGTGTTGTAGCAAGATGACAAGTGAGGGGTTACTGAGTGGGTTTGGGGAACCCAGGCATGGTGGTGGAGGAGGACCCAATATATGACTGAGTGATGTGCAGACACTTAATTGTACTCAGGTGACAACACTTGCAAATTATTCCCCTCTCCAGAAAGAAAAACACCCTTTCTGTGAAGTATTAGGAAACAGGAAATTAAATATGCCAGGATAGCCTGAAGGTGCTTCTTCCTGAGCTAGTGCTCTCTGGGTTGGAGAGAACTCAACTGGAGCTGATCTAGGCTGCTTTGGAGAGGGATCAGGAACTCGTGCCGCACTAACTTCGCAGGAGATACACTCTGGAACCCTCGGAGCCGGAAAGCAATTTCCAAGTGTCTTTAATCAGAAGAGCAGCTGTTTTTATACTCTCCAAGTAGGGTGGAAACAGGATGTGACATAGAGAGGGTGGAGTGAAAAGTGACTGGTGGAAGATCAGGGTGTGACAAGGAGAGGATCAGGGTGTGACGAGAGGGGGTGGAGCAGGTGAGAATTCTACCACTAAACCACCAATGCCCTGGAGGGAGTGTGGTGCTTTATGTAAATGTAAAAGTGATTTATGTAAATAGACCAAAGCTTTCAATGGGAACAAATCAATCCCTATATAGGCATATGGTTAAGCAGAAGCCAGGGGGAGCTGGCATACTATCCAACATCTCCCCCTTTCTTTTTAACTATTTGCCATAGTATCAGGAGTGCGGGGCACTTTGTGAGGCAGGGAGACTGGTAAGAGGCACAATTTTTGGGGTTCTACTGTCCTTCCTTGCTCAACCTCTCCGTAGAGAGAGAGACTAACAGGATTGACACACCCCTCAGGCTCAAGCCCTTCCAAGCTCAACCATATCCTCACAATTCCCCAACATCTCCCTCTTACTTAATGGCCATATATAACTGGGTCAATGTCTGTAAAAGGCTTCATCTCTGTCAGGGGAATAGCAGTGTAGGGGTGAACAGAAACCTGTTGGGAAGAAAGCAGAATGATAGTGTGTAAGTGTCTTCAAAAAGAACTAGCACAAGACGGGGAGGGATAAGTAAGAGTAGCAAGAGACAGAGTGAACATGATAGGTGGAGGAGTGGGGGCCTGATAAGCTGAGGGGTTAGAGGGGTGATCTGGCATTGCAAAATCCTGAGTCAGCTGGCGGAAAGTTCTATGAACTGCTACAGTCATTCTTCAAGAAGTCCAGCATAAATATACTTGGTATGTTCCAGTACCTCACCAAAAAAAAGTAACAAAACTACTCCAACACTCAGACATTTAAAAACTCCCCTCCCAGCACAAGTTCAGAAGCATCATTGTCACTTAGTTCACTAATCTGTTGAAGGCAGTTGATACTTCAATTGAAACAGAGTGAAGGTGAAACTGCAGATTCATTTCTACCCAGTGCAGAAAAGCCAAACTGCATGCCAACCTTTTGCATAAAGGGGGGAAGCTTCATTTTGCTAGACTAGAGTATCTCTGCCACTCAACTTGACCTGCCACATCCCTGCTCATGACCATCTTTATAAGCTGATGGATTGGAGGATGGGCTGAAAACTGACACCTGGATTTTTCCAATTCTTACAACTTCTTCCTGTTACTCCTTGCCAGAGGAGGTGAATGGTACTTATCTGCCTCTGCCTCTTTTGAGCTACAAGAACCTAACCCCCTCCTTTCTGCTATGGCTAACCCACACTGTTCAGAACCTTATCTTTGGGCATAGTTTTCTCAAGGGAAGTTGTACTGTCTACACTTCCTGCGAGCTAGAAGATGGGCACTGGCATAAAATCAGAAGTGCTTGTTTCAAAGAGATGAATTTGTGTTCCAGTCTAAGCCAGTCCCTCATGCAGTACTGGAAACCTAGAGCTCAGTCAGTAAATGGAATGAATGGTCCTGATGGGTGTGAGAGAAAGGTACTTAAAGTGACCCATGTTGGCTAAAACTGCCTGCATTACTATTTTTTTTAAATTTCTTGGGGGATTAATGGTTTACAGTTGACAGTAAAATACAATAATTTGTATAAGCATAACACTCCCAAGTTTTCCACATAATACAGCCTCCACTAAGTCCTCGTCTGCCATCATGTTCCAGAACCTAAACCACGTCCCCCCCGCACCTCCACAAGAGTCTTTGGTGCAACTCCAGTCCAAGTTTCTGCATTCCTATTGTTTAAGTATTCAGAGAAGCAGAGATGCTTCAGACAGACAACATTCTTAACATGGATACAGGAATCATAAATGACTTCCTCCTCAGTGCCCTCCCCTCACACACACACACACACACACACACACACACACACACACACACACACACACACACATTAAATAAATGTAGATAAAGATGCTAAATGTGTAGTCTCAAAATTAGATATTTGATGTTTTCTGATTTAACTTAAGAAGATCATGGAATCCACGCAGTTGATCTTGGATGACAGAATTCCTGTTATCCTGTGAAATCAGCATATTTCTCTTGGGGGTCTTGTTAGCCATTGCAGGTTGGGATGTAATTTTGCCTATACTGGTGGATCTAAAAATGAGAATGACTAGTTAGATTAGATGGATGTGGGTAAGGCCCCTGTTAATTCTGTGTGTCCTATGAACTGTCTGAATTCTTTATGAGACTCTTGAGGAGGTAGTCATGGAATTACTGTGATTTTTGATGTTTTGGAAGCTCTGAACTTATTCCAGATTGAATGTTGTCATAGCTGAATGGACCTCAATTCCTCTAGTTCAACCTGATTAATATGAAATTGGATTTTTGTTTTTCATTGAATTTATACTATGAAATTTACACATGTTGGTATGCATGAGACCCCTTCTGTTTCATTTGGTTTAAATCCCCCCTGCTTAACACTATTCTATTTACATAACCACTTCATTCTATTTACATAACCACTGTTAACAAGTTCCACCCTCCCTCCAGGGCATTTGTGGTTCAGTGATAGGATTCTCGCCTAATCTGCCCCCTCTTTGTCACACTCTGATTTTCACCAGTCACTTTTCTCTCCACCCTCTCTATGTCACATCCTGTTTCCACCTTACTTGGCAAGTATATATAAAGACAGCATTGTGTGTTTTACAGTACTGTACCTTTAGTTTAGCTCAGCTCGGCTTAGATTGTGCTGCGTCCTGCATGAATAAAGAGATACTGCCTACAGCTCAACCATGAGTCCCTGGTCATCTGTTACCCGCCCGTGAAGCCAGCCCAGTGAAAACAACCTAACCCGTCGAAAACAACAACACAGAACAAGATAATTTCATTTCTGACTTTAGTTCCTTGGGTTTTAGTGTCTTAGGATGTCAGCTTGTAAAGGACACTAGTACTTGGACATTAAGGAGATCATATCCTTCTTAGGCATTTTAATTTTGAGATATCTTTACTATAATGTTCAGTCTTTTTTATGCTATGCTGGACAGCAGGCCTAGATATAATTCTGAAATGAAATTAGAATAGAGGCTGCATTTTCAGTTTTGATATGGAGTGTATTCAGAGTTGTTATACTGAGTATGTTCTGATCCAACACAGATTCTTCTGGGGGCCTTTGATCTTCCTGCCAGTAGGTAGAACTGAGTCTCATGAAGGTGGGAGTGAATTCTCCCAAGGCTTGTGGCCGTAATTCTGGCTAACCATAGATTTCATGCTTAAAATCAAAGAATTAAGAAAATAAAAAGTTGGGGACCTCTAACGAGGGTTCATCTCTACCCACTCCCCATGTCTTATTCTTAATAATTCCAAGCTTCCCTCTTTCTCATTAATAGTTCTGCCTCAGGAGAGTCTGAGCCTAGGTCTGTTGAAGTAGGATAACAGCATATGATCAGATCTTTAAGGCATACAGGCAATACTTCTCCTTTTATTTGTGGAAAATACATTTCAAGACCACTTGTGGATGCCTTAAAATTCTGATGGTACTAAAACCATTATATCCTGTTTATGAGTCTCTGTGTGTGTGTGTGTGTCATACAGTATATAAATTATACACAGTAGGAGATTAACATAAAGCACAAAACTCATTGATAATATACTGCATTTCATTATATTTGATATACTATATGAATATGGTCTCACTCAAAGGAACTTCTTGTAATATTTTCAGATGACAGCCGGTGAATGAAATTATGGAAAGCAAAATCCTGGATAGTGGTGGAGTATTGTACCTCCCAAAAATGTAGACTGTGTGCCTGACAATATGTATGTGGTCATGCAGCCTCTCTCTGACTTCTGGCTCTTTGGATAAGCTGATACTTGCCTCCAGCCCAGGCTATCCCACCCCCCATTTTAAAAATTGATTCTGGGGGATTCTCGCCCCCTGATACTTTGCCTAACAGGGTAAATTAGAATTTCTCCTTTGTCATAATTCCCATTGTACTTTGTTGTGGTAACTCTATTGTCAGTTTTTCTAGTAGGAAGTCAGAGAAAAGAGGGTACAGGTGCATCTATTTTGTCCCTTGCCAGTCTAGTACAGTGCCTAGAATGTAAAAGGTGCTAAATGAATGTGTTAAAGCTATAAATTGACAACACAGTTGGAAAGGCACTCAAATACCTATTACTACATAGCTGTTAAATATAGCATTAATTATGTAAAGATTCAAATTTGAATATGCAAGCAGCATGTAATAATTTTTCCAGTGAAATTAATATCGAACTCCCCATTCTAGTGGGAAAGTTAATCTTAGTTTATTGAGAGTCTACTCGGTAAGATGATGATCTTCTTAGCTCATTTTTTTTTTTTTCCAAATCTTGCAGAATTTCTCTTGCAATTGCATCTTAATTCTGGGGAATGTATCACAGCATGGAGAAGCATAGTGCACCTGGGCTGACCTTTGCCCAAGACTGGTGACAAGCACTTTTCTACATAGTGTTTGGGCTTTATTTATTTATTTATTTATTCATTCATTCATTCATTCTTTCATTTATTCACCTCCAGGGTTATCACTGGAGTTTGGTGTCTGCACTACGAATCCATTGCTCCTGGGGGCCATTTTCCCCATTTTGTTGCCCTTGTTATTGTTATTGCTATTGTTGGTTGTGGATAGGACAGAGAGAAATCAAGAAAGGAGGGGAAGACAGAGAGGGAGAGAGATAGACACTTGCAGACCTGCTTCACCGCTTGTGAGGCGACCCCCCTGCAGGTAGGGAGCCAGGGCTCAAACTGGGATCCTTACGTCAGTCCTTGGGCTTTGCACCATGTATGCTTGACCTGCTGCACTACCATCTGACCCCCATGACTTATATTTTAAAATATTTATTTATTTTAGATGGAAACAGAATAATTGAAAGGGAAGAAGGAAACAGGACCCAATGTCCCTTCATCATGTACCTTGCTCTCTTTCCCAAATGTCTTTGCTTTGGTGCAATACACCACATACAATCCAAGATTAACCTTATTTCCTCCCTTACTGTCCTTTATTCTTTTTTTATTAGTGATTTAATATGATTTACAAAATTATAAGATAACAGATATAATTCCACACCTTTCCCACCATCAGAGTTCTGTGTCCCTGTTCCCTCTATTGCAAACTGAATTAGTTCTTCCAAGATCATATTATTTCTATAACTATATTTATATATATTTTCCTAATTGTTTCTGATTCTGCTTTCTCTTCTTTTTGTGTCACACCTACTACTTCTGAGTAGCCCTTCCCCGCCCCCCTTCTGGGTCCTGATGGAATTGGAGTTCAGAGCCCTCTGGTCACCTTCCCTTAACATTTACCCCTCTGAGAATATAGACCAAAATTCTTTATGGGGTGCAGAAGGTGGAAGGTCTGGCTTCTGTAATTGCTTCTCCACTGTACATGGATATTAGCAGTCTGTTTCTATTTTTCTCTAGTGGGGTAGAGCTCTGGAGAGATAACTTCTAGTACACATTGGTGAGGTCATCTGCCCAGGGAAGTCAGGATGGAATCATGATAGCATCTGCAACTTGGTGCTAAAAGGCAGTAAGATATGAAATAGGACAAAATGTTTAGTGACCAGGAATCATAAAGTAGGAATAGAGCATATGAGAATAGGGATTTAGAGTAGATGGAAGCTTGGAAATCTATTTTAGGTATGTTCCTAGGAGCCCATGACTTTAGTGATTTTTTTAAAATATTTATTTTTATTTATTTATTCCCTTTTGTTGCCCTTGTTGTTTTATTGTTGTAGTTATTATTGTTGTTGTCGTTGTTGGATAGGACAGAGAGAAATGGAGAGAGGAGGGGAAGACAGAGAGGAGGAGAGAAAGATAGACACCTGCAGACCTGCTTCACCACCTGTGAAGCGACTCCCCTGCAGGTGGGGAGCCGGGGTTCGAACTGGGATCCTTATGCCGTTCCTTGTGCTTTGCGCCACCTGCGCTTAACCCGCTGAGCTACAGCCCGACTCCCGACTTTAGTGATTTTTACCTGAGCTTGATAACTAACGTGTAGGTGGACTGAAAAATATTGTCAGGGAAGATGGTGTCAGAATTGAGAATAGGACTAGGAAATTGGATCAGGGCAGAGAGTAGCTCCCAAACAGAAAGAAAATATATAAATGCAGTTAACTATTTAATCACATTGACCTGACCTGGGGCCCATTATCTATTTGTATTTTGTACATTTTGTAAACCCTGAGTCCCTGTCAGTCTGAGCTCACAGCCATGGTCACAGCTGGGAACATTCTAGGCTGCACTCATTTCAGAACCAGTTTTCTTCAAGTGGCAGAGTATTGTGGCCCAGCCTCCCTTCAGACAGTGGGGCAGTCATTACCACTGGTAGTTCATAGTCTGGGTATGGTCCTGAAGAAGCCCACAATGAGTTTATAATGATGTTTCTGATGAAAGTGACCAGTGATGGTGGACATAGGTATTATTTAGAGGTCTAGGCCCATCATATCTGTGGAGGAATCCAAGGACTCCCTGACTAGAGCCCCAGGTGATGGGGTGGCCTAGCAGTATTGAAGAAGACCATCATTAAGTGAACCAGTTTCTTGACCTTTTGCAGCTTTTAAAGTACCCTTTTTTTACCTGGAAGGCTTAGGCTTTCTCCCAGTTGTTAATGTGTTGAGTATCATTTATTTTATCCAAATGAGAATTAGGCTTATAGGGTCTGACCTCAGTTAGGGAAGAAATACACCTCATGAGTTTCTGAGTATTTTTGTAAAGATGTGTTTCTAGAACACTTATGGAACCACATGTCACTCTAGGAAGCTGAGAAGTAGATAGAAGCATGTAACCAGAGGGGCATGGAGCCCCAAGACTCAGTGACAGGATGAATGTTTGCTGTCTAGAAAGGGGACAAGTAAAGAGCAATGCAGTGTTTTATATAGATAGCCAGAGCTCTAGAAAACAAAGTATCATTGATTGTGTTTGCAGTGGCAGCAAGCAAAACTTACAGTCATCTGAACAGTTATCTGTAGCATTAATACAAGCCATGAATATCAGCCCTTCTCTTCCATGTTAGTATTTCTTTGGCTTCCCTCCAAGAGGACTTTGCTACTTCAGGTTTATCCCTGGGTTTTTTACCCTATTCCAAAAGACAGTACACTCAAGTAGAAATTCAGTCATTGTTATATAAGGAATGCTGGTGGATGTGAGTGTGATCTGGCTGCGACATCTGTCACCCCATTGATCACCAGGGTTGATTCGGCTGATCTGGCTGGCTAGGCGGGTGTCCCCTTCCTCCCTCACCGCTCCATGTGCATCCCTCCCAAAGCTGCACGCTCGGTTGAAGAGGACGGCCTTCCCCAAATAGAGACGGACAGGTCTTCCGTCGAGGGTATATGAGTAGCTGCGCTCCCCTGCTAGAACCTCCAAACAAGCTCTCAAGGAATGCTGACCTGACTACAGGAAAAATTACTACACATTTCCAAGTGCATATATATATATACACATATATATATATGTATATATATATATATATATATATATATATATATATACACCTAATGTTATTACTGTAAAGTTGATTCATTTTCTTTGGAAAGGAAAAATTAGATATAGGAAATTCAAATTATCCTCATCCTCCTCCTACCCAATCACTTCCAAAATTATTCTCCTTTTCCTCATGAGATTGCTTTGAGAAGGGAAAATTTATGGTATTTTCATCTTTGAATTAATGTGTAGAATCATTATAGCTCATTGCGTTAGAGGCAGTTCATCTTGTAATGACAAGAATTACTCCACTTAAAGTTCCAAAGATAGAGGGCTGGGCCGTGGCTCTTTGGGTTAATTGCACATGTTACCATGTTCAAGAACCTGGGTTCAATGAGCCCTTGCCCCTCACCTGCGGGGAGATGGGAGGAAGGCTTGGTGAGTAGAGAAGCATGATTTCAGGTGTCCCTCCCCTCGCAAAGTCTCTCTGTCCTGTCCAATAAGTAAACAAACAAGCAAACAAAAAGTTTTGTTTTTTTTTTTCCTCCAGGGTTACTGTTGGGGCTTGCTGCCTACACTACAAATCTACTGCTCTTCTTTTTTTCCCCCCCATTATTGTTGTTGGATAGGACAGAGAGAAATTGAAAGAGGAGGGGAAGAGAAAGATAGGCACCTGCAGACCTGGTTCACCACTTGTGAAGTGATCCCCTGCAGGTGCGGAGTGGGGGCTAGAACTGGGATCCTTGTGTGGTCCTTGCACTTTGTACTATATATGCTTAACCTGGTGTGCCACTGCCTGGCCCCTGAAAAGATTTTTCACTTAACAGTTTGCTTATACCAGCTGTCCTGTACCAAAATACTACAACCAACTATTGTTGGTAATCTTTGCGGTAAAACTAACCCTGAAAACATAAGTTGTTTCCATGATGAGTGGAAATACCTATTTTGGAGATTCTAACTAATAGAAATTTGTGCTTAAGGTGTAGAAAGCCACCTGCAAAAATAAATCTCTTGCTATTCATGTTATAATTTAAAAAGGTTCTACACAGAATTTTTGTAAAAGTGCTGTCAAGCAGCATTATAGATTTATTTCGGTCTACATGTCTTACCTTTAAACATTTTAAAATGAAGTGTTTGTCCTTCCTGTTAATCAAAGATGTTTTTTCCCTTCCACTCACCTAGGTCACTGAGGTCTCTATTCAGTCAGCAAATTTTCTTCCATTTTGTTTAGCTGATTTCCACTACTGAAGGATTTAGGTCTGGCAATTAAATTCAGTCTCAGCAAAGATTTTTTTTTTGGCTGTTTATGTAGGCTCTGTGCAAAATAGAATCCCTCAGGGACAGAAGATTAACATGTTGCGAATTATAATTGCAATGAGATATATTTAATTCTTTTAATTTAAAAACATAGAGACTTCCATTGACTTGGTTCAGTTTCAGTGCCTTTATGTGACTCCATTTATAGTTCCTAGTCTTTATAACTGGATGTGCTCCTATATATTTTTGCTGATTTTCTACATAAATAATCTGCTTTTGTCTGTGATTCTGTATAAATCAGTATGTCTCCCATTGACATATATATATATACATATATATTCAAACACTTATAAAATACTTTTAAAATGAGATATGACTATGAGAGGTCTAAAATGTATACATATGATTATATACTACATCATGATTTTCCTTATGTATTGCATAGGCATTTTTAACATCCTGTATTTTGACATATCCATATGCTTTTAAAATTTTTATTAAAGTGACATTGTATTATAATACTACATGAATTTTATCTGTGCATCATTATAAATCAGTTCTTATATAAATACTGCATTAAATTCACCACTTAAAGCCCAATTCTGTTTGATACATCTTCTGTAGATATGTGTCAAATTTATGAGTATTTATTTTGAATCCCTTTCATCTAGCAACTTAAGTGTCTTGAAATTATGTAGAAGTAAAACAAAAATAGAATTCAAAAGTGAGGGCTGCTGTTTTCCAGTCACCACTAAGGTCCTCTTACTTAGTCTGCTTCTCAGGTGTTTAGCTATATACTTTCATCATAGAATGGTATTTCCAAGCTGTCTCTCACTGCTATTGAATTCTATTATTTATAATAAATTCTTACAGGAATTTTCAGAAAGCATGTAAGAATGATTTCCTTTAGGTCTTTAAGGACATTGCTTCTCACAGAGAACTTTTATTTTGTTTTAGCTGGTTTGTTTGATTTTGTACCTAGGAATTTTTAAATGTTGCTTCTTCCAATTACATACTCCTTTTAAAAAATATTTATTTATTTCCTTTTGTTGTCCTTGTTTTACTGTTGTAGTTATTATTGCTGTTGTTATTGATGTCATTATTGGATAGGACAGAGAGAAATGGAGAGAGGAGGGTAAGACAGAGGAGGAGAGAAAGACACCCGCAGACCTGCTTCACCGCTTGTGAAGCGATCCCCCTGCAGGTGGGGAGCCAGGGGCTCGAACCAGGATCCTTACGCAGGCCCTTGTGCTTTGCGCCACCTGTGCTTAACCCGCTGCACTACTGCCCAATTCCCTACGTACTCCTTTTATTGACAGTTTTTGCCACAACATTTATTATCCACATTGCAAAGGATCGAATGTTTTCATTATCTCAATATTCAAATTTTATTCATTTATTTATTGAATAAAGATGGAGAGAAATTGAGACAGAGACACCTGCAGCACTACTTCACCACTCATGGAGCTTTCCCTCTGCAGGTGGGGACAGAGTTCAATACCCTGGGTCCTTGTGTGTAGTAACATACACCCTCAACCTGATGCTACCACATAGTCTTAGTATATCTTTATCAGTTAAGCACTCGTTCCCTCCCCATGAGATTGTGTTCATGAGAGAGAGAATGCAGAATGGCTTTGTGGTATTTGTTTATTTTTTCTTTTTCTTTCCTTTATTTATTTCTATTTTTTCCCCTTTTGTTGCCCTTCTTACTTATCGTCATTGTTGTTGTTGTTATTGCTGTTGTTGTGGTTGGATAGGACAGAGAGAAATGGAGAAAGGAGGGAAAGACAGAGAGGGGGAGAGAAAAATAGGCACCTGCTTCACCGCCTTTAAAGCGACTCCCCTGCAGGTGGGGAGCCAGGGGCTCAAACATGTGCACTTAACCCGCTGTACTACAGTCCGACACCCGGTATGCGTTAATTAAGATGGGCCATACACTAGATGAATCTTTGCATTGAACCACTCTGCTGTCAATGGAGACATTCTCATTCCTGTTGGTTTTGTGTCGTTTTACCTAGATATTATTGTGTCTCATTTCAACCATAAAAATTTCCCAGTCACTGCGGGATTGTCAGTGCTAAGTCATAGCTTCCTTGCTGTTTGGTGCTCCTTGGTTCAATGAAATTTTATCATGTTTGACACTGATGTGTGCCCAGGTCCTCTATGAAACCAACTGGCTGTTTTCTTGTAGATTCCCCACTCCACCACTGTGTCTATTCTCTGATGCGTGCCAATACTAGGAACATTGAGATCTTGCCAATAGTCAGTGTTCTACTAGGCACAGGATACAGATTCCATATCCTTTTAAGTCTTCTAAACATTTTCCTCCTGGGAGGTGGAGCTACAGAGTAGCAGCAGCTGGGTTTCTTCCTTTCCCCGGTCAACTAAGAATAACAAAGAAGATCGCCTGAGAACACAACAATACTTTGGGAACCCGCCAAGTCACAGTCAAGGGAGACTCAGAGACTTGGAAACACGACAGCAACAGAGTTTCTGCAACTTTCATGAGGCTTGAATATGGCTTACACAGGGAAAGCCAACAAGATGCAGATGCTGCCATGACACCAACCTGGCATCCATGGGCAGATGACTTCACCAGTGTGTCCTGCAACCCCATCTCCCTAGAGCCCTAACCCAACTAGGAAAAGATAAAAACAGGCAGGGAGTATGGATTGACCTGCCAACACCCATGTCCAGTGGAGAAGCAATGACAGAAGCCAGACCTTCCACCTTCTGCACCCCATAAAGATCTTTGGTCCATACTTCCAGAGGGGTAAAGAATAGGGAAACTTCTAGTGGAGGGGATGGGATACAGAACTCTGGTGGTGGGAATTGTATAGAGCTGTACCCTTCTTATCCCATAATCTTGTCAATCATTATTAAATCATTAAAAAAAATAAAACAAAACTCTTTGTATAGGGCAGGGTGGTGGTTCACCTAGTAAAGCACATGTGTTTGAATATGCAGGGACCAGGGTTCATGTTCTTGGCCTCCACCTGCAGAGAGGAAGCCTCACAGGTGTTGAAGCAATGATGCAGGTGTCATTCTTTCTCCCTCTCCACCTCCTCCCTCAAGTTATCTCTGTCTCAATCCTAAGGAAAGGAAGTATAAACATTTAAATAAATAATGATAATAATAAAACATTTTCTTCCCTTCCTTGCCCCTGTGACTTAGACAAAGGTAAGGGTAGGCCTAGGAATCTCTTCTCACCAGTATCTAACTGTTGTATTCTCTCCTTCCAGTTGTTTTTTCTAGTTTTATTATATATATATATATATATATATATATATATATAATTTATTTAAGAAAGGAGACATTAACAAAACCATAGAATGAGAGGGGTACAATTCCGCACAATTGCCATAACCCGATCTCCACATCCTACCCCCTCCCCTGATAGCCTTCCCATTCTCTATCCCTCTGGGAGTATGGATCCAGGGTCGTTGTGGGTTGCAGAGGGTGGAAGGTCTGGCTTCTCTAATTGCTTCCCCGCTGAGCATGGGAATTGACTGGTCGATATTTTTATTGTATGTAGACAGCCAGAAATTGAGAGGGCAGGGGGTGGTAGGGGGACAGAGACACCTTTAGCACTGCTTCACCACTTGTGAACCTTTCCTCCTGCGGGTGGGGAAAGGGGGCTTGAATCTGGGTCCTTGTGCATTGCAATATGTGCATTGCAATATGTGCATTCAACCAGGTGTACCACCACCCGGCCCACCCTCCTAATTCTTTTAATGTTCTCCAATACTTCAGTTCTTTACCTGCTCCAGCAGAGAGAAGAGGCTTGGGAGTAGGAATTTGGCCAGTGATGATGGAATAAATACTTGCTGGAGGGATATGAGAAATAGAAGGCATGTGACTACCTTGGAGAGTGTATTTGGAACTTAAAATGTAAACTGGAGATCTGTTTGAAATATGATGGAACTGGAAAACGATCAAATAGATGATTGACAGATTGAAATATTAAAGTATAGAGTTTGTCTCAAGAAATTAGAAGTCTGAAATTTTTTTATAAAGAAACTTTATTTATTTTATTATTTATTCCCTTTTGTTGCCCTTGTTGTTTTATTGTTGTAGTTATTATTGTTGTTGTCGTTGTTGGATAGGACAGAGAGAAATGGAGAGAGGAGGGGAAGACAGAGAGGAGGAGAGAAAGATAGACACCTGCAGCCCTGCTTCATCGCCTGTGAAGCGACTCCCCTGCAGGTGGGGAACTGGGGTTCGAACCGGGATCCTTATGCCGGTCCTTGTGCTTTGCGCCACCTGCGCTTAACCCGCTGCGCTACAGCCCGACTCCCTCTGAAAAAATTTTAACAGCAAATAATATAATGAAAGAAATAGTTTGGATTCTAATGGACATTATAGTACTATTTGAAAAGAACTGGCACAGATGGATGTTTGAATAAGGATAACTTAAACATTATTTCAAGAGTGGTGATGGTGAGCTTGCTTTATAGAAGGAAGGATAGTTTATTCTTAGAGGTATTATGTTGCAGTCACTGCTATGAGAAGTCTGTCACACAGTTGAAACTGAGATGGGAGTTCATAAGAAAGATGAGGTCTTGGAATATAGCTGCAGATAAAAATAGTAACTGATTATTGTTGAAAGAAACTTGGAAGAGAAGGAAGAATATTGGGAAAAGATGGTCATCTTGGAGTGCTGAGGAATGGCCAGACACTGAGAAAGAGGAGCTGAATTAGGTGAATTAAATGACTTAGGAGAAGAGAAAGAGAAAAAAGAAGTTCTGTTTGGGGCCAGGCTGTGGTGCACCTGGCACAGCATGTATGTTACAATGTGCAAAGACCCGGGTCAAGTCCCCAGTCCCTACCTGTGGGGGGAAGGCGTCACAAGTGGTGAAGCAGTATTGCAGGTGCTTTCTTTCTCTCCTTCCTCTGTTTCTCTTAATATCTGTCCAAAAATGAATAAGTAATATGTTAGTAATAAAAAAAGAAATGTGGCAGTAGGGGTTTCTTGGAATATAATGGTTTTGTTACACAGAGTGATTTTTTTTTTTTTAGTTCAGAATATCAAGAGAGTTGTATGAAAATGTTGACAAAATATTTCTATAAGCATTGCTTAGTTTCAGAAAGGGGATTTATTTCACGCTAGGTTTCCTTGAGGGAGTTGCCTTGTAGGAAGAGTTGTTTTGTTTTTACTCACCTGCCCTAGCGATGTGTCTAGGCTTGGAAATAGTGTGTATGTTATTACGTGTGGGCATCTGAGAGTGGATACTGGGGAAACTACTATCACAACACTATGAGGAGAAGGCAATGCAAGGGAAGAATTAAAAGCCTTGCTAATAAGAGCAAAATCTACAGGGAAATGAATTCCGACGAAGGAGTTCCGAGTTAGGAAAAATATGACTACAGATTAGAATGAATTTTTCGTTGCTGGCCCACACTGGAGATTCTGGATTTCATGTGTTGGACCAAGTGGCTGGAAATTTCTTTAAGATGTATTTTATGAGAGGGAAAGAGAGAACAGTGTACCACTCCAGCATAGGTTGTGTTAGAGATCAAGTCCTGTGCTTTATCTATTTAAATACTTCCTGGGCTGATGAAAATTGTTTTAAATGTTGACATCGTTAATTGAATAAAAAATGGATTCCATAGCAGTCAGGGAGGTGGTTCAGTTAGAATAGGCAATTTGCAGATATCTTCATTTGTTTCCTCATTCATTGAGTAAGGATGTTTATGTCAGGGAGGACCAGTTGGAAGCTCGGTTAAGTTAAAGAAACCACACAAAGGCTGACAGCAAGGGAATTCACTGGATTTATATATATTTTAATTTTCCCTTTTGTTGCCCTTGTTTATGGTTGTTGTAGTTATTATTATTGTTGTTGTTGTTATTAGGTAGGACAGAGAGAAATTGAGAGAGGAGGGGAAGATAGAGAGGGAGAGAGAGAGATAGACACCTGCAGACCTACTTCACCGCCTGTGAAGTGACTTCCCTGCAGGTAGGGAGCCGGGGGCTTGAACCGGGATCCTTACATTGGTCCTTGCACCTTGTGCCACGTGTGCTTAACCCACTGTGCTACCACCCGACTCCTCCTGGATTTATATCTTTATCACTAGAAATGGTTATTTTTATTGAGTGGTGCAATGGAGTATGGAATACTCAATTGTAGTGCCAGTATCTCATGAAATTGAATACTTTCATACAAAATTCAGAATGTGCCCTGATATAGCAAATGAAATATAGTGTTCTTCCTCCCCTTGTCAGAATGGGTGTGTCCAGAAATAGTGAAATGGATGTGGGGTGCATTATTTTGTTAGTCTAGCTAATGATCCACTAAAGCACACTTGTTTCCTGTCTTATGATTATGATTCTACTGTTGTGGCTTCTGGAAGAAGCATTTTCCCCTAAAGTTGTAAACTAATACTCCTGAGAGAGTTTGATGTAGAGTCAGCCTCTGGAAGACCTGAGAATTACCTTCCTTATTAAAGAGGATTGAAAATGGTCTTTTAAGAAATATTTAATAGAGAGGGATAGAGAGAAGACTGAGATACAAAAGTGTTTAATTCTGGCAAAAGTTAGTGTTGGGATTGAACCTACAGCCCCTGGGCTCTTAGACATAAAAGTTCTATACTCTAACAGACTGAGCTATCTCTCTGATCCTAAAATAAATTGATTATTTGAGGGGAAATATGTATTGTATGAAACCAGAATATTTTCAAATGAAAACAGGTATGTAGCTGTCCAGCAATAACAGTATTGGACTGTGTTAGACATTTGCAGTTTTTTTTATTTTTTAAATAAATCTTTTTTTAAGATTTATTTTTTTATTCCCTTTTGTTGCCCTTGTTGTTTTATTGTTGTAGTTATTATTGTTGTTGTCGTTGTTGGATAGGACAGAGAGCAATGGAGAGAGATGGGGAAGACAGAGAGGAGGAGAGAAAGATAGACACCTGCAGACCTGCTTCACCGCTTGTGAAGCGACTCCCCTGCAGGTGGGGAGCTGGGGTTCGAACCGGGATCCTTATGCCTGTCCTTGTGCTTTGCGCCACCTGCGCTTAACCCGCTGCACTACAGCCCGACTCCCGCAGTTTTTTTTTTTTTTTATTCTCCTACATCCAAATACCATTTTACTTGTGGAAAATGCCCTCACGTGTAATCTTGATGAGAGGAAGGCATGCATATCTGTTATAGAAGACAAAATGACCAGACATTCTCCCAGGCCCCTTGTATGGAGATAGACTTCCATCACCTAGGTTTGAACATTCCAAATTTCCTCAGAGAATGACTTAAATGGGTAAAATGAGAAATGCTTCTTGGTGCCAGTGTGTTTATTGTACAAAGCTCAATAATTACAATGTTAGTTTCAAAAGTATAGGTAACTGCAGGAAGTGTTTGATGGTGATGATACTGAGTTGGTGGCCAGTATCACAATGTGGTGACACAATGTTCTTGGCTTTCACTCTACTCTGGTTCTGCCCATTTTCTCAGCCTGGACCTTTAGGATTTCCTATTGATTGAGTTAGTAACAGAATCTCTCTTTCTAGCATTCTCATTTTCTCTCTTTTAGATTTATGTATTCGTAAGAGAGAAAGAGAGAGACACACACAGAGAGAAAGACAGACACACACAGAGGGAGAATGAATCAGACCATTATCACTCTAGTACCTATGATGCCAGGGTTTCAAATTTGGGACCTTGTGCTCTTAAGTGTAACGATTTAGCCATTATGCCTCTTCCTGGGCCAGGAGAGTACAGCAAAGTTACTGAGACTTGCTTTCCACTGATCACACCCTGTATACAGGACCATCAGAAGACTTATTCATGGATAACATTTAACTTGTATCAAAGGGCATCAAGATACAAAAGATTGTACAAGTTCTTTCAAAATATTAAAGACACAGAAATATTTCCTTCCACTTTCCATGAATCCAACATCATCCTGCTACCAAAAGCAGACAGAGATCCAATCATAAAAGAAAACTAGAGACCAGTATCCTTGATGAATATATATGCTAAGATCTTAAACAAAATCCTAGCAATCCGACTACAGTAGAACATCAAAAAAGTTATACAGCATCACCAAGTGGGATTTATCCCAGGGATGCAAGTCTGGTTCAATATACATATGTCAATAAGTGTGATTCATCACATTAACAAAAGGAAAGCTGAAAGCTACATGATTATTTTAATAAATGTAGAGAAAGCTTTGATAGGATCCAACACCCCTTCATGATCAAAACATTAAAAGTAATGTGGATAGATAGAAAATTCCCCAAACTAGTTGAGTCTTTATACAGCAATCTTACAACCAACATCATACTTGATGGAGAAAAATTGAAAACTTTCCCTCTGCAGTCAGGTATAAGACAGGGCTGTTCACTATCTCCATTGTTATTCAACATAGTCTTGGAAATCCTAGCTATAGCAGTCAGGCAAGAGAAAGTGATTCAAAAGATACAGATTTGAAAGTCAAACTGTCACTAGTCACAGATCACATAATCTTATACATAGAAAATCCAAAAGAATCCAATAGGAAGCTCCTGGAAATTGTCAAGCAATTTACTGAGGTAGCTGGCTACAAAATCAACATACACAAATCAGTGACATGCTTCTATGCAAACACCAAACTAGAAGAAGAAATCCAGAAATTGGCTCTATTCACCATAGCAGGAAAAAAAACTCAGATATCTAGGAATAAACCTAAACCTACCAAGGGAGTGGAAGACCTTTAGACTTTTATACTGAAAACTATGAGACACTTCTTAAGGAAATAGAAAAAGACACAAAGAAATGAAAAGATATCCTATACTCATGGATGGAAGAATTAACACTCTCAAAATGACTATTCTACCCAGAGACATATACAGATTTAATGCAGTTCCTAGGTAGGGGATATATTATAATGGCTATGCAAAAGACTTTCATGCCTGAGGCTCCAAAGTCTCAGGTTCAATCCTCTGCCATAAGCCATACCTGAACAGTTCTCTTGTCTCTTTCTCTGTGTCTCTCTTATTAAAATAAAACAAATAAAACATATTTAATCCCACCAACTTTCTTCACAAGAGTAGAACAAAAGGTACACAAGCTTATCTGGAGATAGAAAATACCCAAGATAGTCAAATCACTCTTGAGAGAAATAGTAAGAATGGAGGCATTATGCTTCCTGACTTCAAAACATATTACAGACATAATATAAACAAAATAACTTTGTACTAGAACCAAAATAGACACACAGGCCAGTGGAATAGAATTCAGAGTCCAGAAATTAGTTCCCACACCTATGGATATCTAATTTTTGATAAGGGGGCCAAAGACATCAAGTGGAGAAAGGATAACCTATTCAACAGATGGTGCTGGGAAAATTCCATTGAAACGTAGAAGAATGAAACTTAACGACCACATTTTATCATATACAGAAGTAAAATCCAAATGGGTTAAAGTGTACTGTGTCAAAGTAAAGGATTCTAATGGGAGAGGGCTTTCAGGTCCTGGTTCATGATGATGGAGGAAGACTTAGGCGAGGGGTGAGATTGTTTTGTAGAAAACTGAGAAATTTTACACATCTTATTAACAACTGTCCTCACTGTAAACCACTAACCTCCCAGTTAAAAAAAAAGAAAAGAAACCATCAAATATATAGAGGAAAACATATCCTGGACTCTCTTCCATATAATTTTTTGTAATATATGCCCAATTCAAATTAAATTGCAAGGGAAACAAAAGCAATGATAGATCAATAGGACTACATCAAACTAAAAAGCTTCTGTATGGCAAAGGTAATCACAATTACAGAGAGACCCACCAGACATGGGGGGAGACATGGGCAGAATCTTCTCCAAGTAAGAGATCCAGGGGGGCAACAGACATTTGAAAAATTCTCAAAGTCACTCCTAATCAGGGAAAAGCAAACAAAAACAAGATACCACTTTATACCTGTCAGAATGTCATACATCAGAAAGGATAGAATCACCAACTGTTGGAGAGGTTGTAGGGGGAGTGGGACTGTTCTGTATTGCTGGTAGGAATGTAAATTGATCCAACCCCTATGGAAAACAGTATATGGACATTCATCAGAACTTTAGAAATGGACTAAAACCAGAAATCCCTCTCCTAGGGATTTACCCAGGGAAAACAAAGCAGGTATGCACACCAATGTTCATAGCAGCACAGTTTGTGATAGCTCCAACTTGGAAGCAACCCAGATGCCCAACAACAGATGAATGGTTAAGAAAGTTGTGGTATATATACAAGATGGGATACTATGCAGCTGATAAAAAAGGAGATGAGGAAGTCATTTCCTTTGCAGTTTCAGAATTTTTTTTTCCTCCAGAGTTATTGCTGGGCTCGGTGCAATGCCTGCACCATGAATCCACCGCTCCTGGAGGCCATTTGTTCCCCCTTTTGTTGCCCTTGTTGTTGTAGCCTCCTTGTGGTTATTATTATTACGATTGTTGATGTTGTTCATTGGATAGGACAGAGAGAAATGGAGAGAGGAGGGGAAGACAGAGAGTGAGAGAGAAAGATAGACACCTGCAGATCTGCTTCACCGCCTGTGAAGTGACTCCCCTGCAGGTGGGGAGCTGGGGGCTCGAACCGAGATCCCTACTACGGTCCTTGCACTTTGCGCCACATGCGCTTAACCCACTGCACCACCGCCCAACCCCCTTCAGAATTTGAAGGTATTATGTTGAGTGGGACAAGCCAGAAAGAGAAAGACCAATACCAAATTATTTCACTTATAGGTGAATTAAGGACAGTAAGGAAAAATACCAAGTGAAACTTGGACTAGGTGTGGTGTATTGAAACAAAACAAAGGACCTTGGGGAATGAGGGAGAAAGAGTAATTTCCACTAATAGAAAAATCAAAGCCTTCTCAGGGAGATAAATATTTATTTATGAAAGATATTACTAATTTTTTCTTGTGCCTTGTATCCACAAAGTTCTGGCTCTGTGTCTTTGTCCTTTTCTTCATCTAGTTCTGCTGCTGGGTGGGGTAGGTGGTATAGAATGATTGCTTCAGATCCTGCTGGTGAAGGTGAGATTGAGAAAAGAACTTCCTTATCCTCTGGTGTAGAGGAGGAGTATCACAGAGGTTAATCTCCTGTAGTTCCTGTATCTTAATATGCTCAAATTATTCCTATCACCTTAAGAAGGCCAAATTTTAGGAGTTTTCACTTTACCATTCAAGTTTTCAGAGCCTCCAGATTCCCAGATGGTGAGCATGGAAAACCTGCCCGCCTACAACCTGACACAAAGGAGATTCTAGATCTAGCTTTTATCCTTTTGTTCACTGGTTTCACAAAGGGAAGGAGCAATTATTTTCAAGTTAACAAAATACAGTGAATGTTCTGTCAGAATTGCTAAGTACCTGGAATCTGGTGCTAAACTGTATATTCTGGATAATTTGGTTTCTATTTTGATTTTGGTGACAGTATCCTCACAGGACCTGGCAGATTGTAAGCAATTAGCAACTCAGTTTCAGACAAAAAAAAAAATCCTTTTCTCAGGACTTGTGAAGGGCAAAGCATCACTTGGCTGTCCTCATGAGCAATCTCGTGGTGCCAGGTGGGCATATTTATTCAGAAAATGAAAAAAACACAGATAAAATAGTCGGGTTCCTTTAATACACTCACTCTTTTTGTGTGTGTCTAGATTGGGAAATAGTATGAATAAAGATCTACCTTGTTTAAAAATTCAAGTCACATGATATTTCAAAGAGGGAAAAATAAGAAATAGCTGACATATTTCTAAATATACTGCATTGTGCAACAGCTATTTTGAGCAAATGCAGAAAGGTTGAAAAGGCAAAAATAATGACTTTTAGTGGCTGGAAGGCATCCATGTTCAACAGTCTGTCAGGAAGAGACAGGTGGAGCTGGCTTACCACCTGGAGTGAGGACTGGTACAGAGTTTTTATTAAAATTGCTATACAAGAGTGGAGAAGATAAACACTCAGTGGGGGTAGTGGAACTGCCAGCCTTCATGCTTGACCAGAAGTAGGAGACTCCTTCTCCAAAGTAAAGCTACCCAAGACAGGCATTCCTCTAAAACAAAAACAAGAACAAGAATAAAATAGCTTGTGTATCAGGTAAATACAAACCAGAATTTGGAAATCCTTTCTATATGCTGTATGTCCCCAGTGAAAAATAACTCTCAATTTTTAATTTTGCTACATATTCATAGTTTGAGGGTTTGAAATGGCAGATTGAATCTAAGTTACTGGGAGAATGTTGATTTACGTGTCCTTGTATACTTAGCATTATGTTCATGAAAGACTCTTTGAGGGAGAGGGGACTAAAGAATTAACCAGAGTTAATCCTTCTGTTCTATGGGATCTATATTCAGATGCTGAAAGGTAATGGGACTAGCTTAAAGTCTTACTTGCTAGTAGTGACCCACAAAGTCAGAATCAGAATCAAATAACCAAATTCTTCCAGCCCTAAGATGTCTTTTTCTACTAGAGAAGGAAGCTTCCTATATGCATTAGTTTCATATGGCTACTCTAAGTAATCACTACAAAATCATCCATTTAGAACAACACATAATATTATTTTGCTTTTCAGGATGTCATAAATTCAAAAGCAGTTTCACTGGGTTGAAATGAAAGCACTAGCAGGGCCCTGAAGGAAGATCTATTTCTGTGTCTTTTCTGGCTTCTGGAGATTGCTACCATTTTTTAAAATTTAAAAATTTTTTTATTTTACTCTAGGTTTGTGTAGTGAACATGTAACCATAGTAACCATAGTGCCCCTGCATAGTGTTGGTATTCTTTGTGTTGGTTTGGCCCCCTTCCCCCTACCTCTGAGAGAAAGGGTTTGGTCCTTGCTAGTTTTGCGACCCTCTTTCTCCCTGCCCCGTATGCTAAGGACATGCAGAGTCCCAGCAGCAGGGGCGGAGAAAGAATGATGGGGAAGCACATGGTGTGGTGATTTGCCCGCTCGTGAATAAGGATTAAACTGCAGCTTCTCAGCCCAGCTGTGTATCCCCGAGTCTCTCTACCGCTGCGACACTAGTCCGGCCAGCTGGCGCCCCCGAAATATAACAACAAATGGCGCCCACGTGGACCTGACTTGCGCATCTCTCAGATAAGTGAAGACAATTTGGCTACCTATGCACTATGGCCTTCTCTTCTGCTTGTGAAGAGATCTCCAAAGGCCTCTGCCCTTTCTTCACGAGACTGTTTCACTGTTTCTGGAACATTTATCTCTGGACCACTCTGTGGTTTCCTCCCAACGCTAGCCCACAAGAGCCCAATGCCAGCCCGCAGGAGCCGGCTTTCTGCCACATGGTGCAGGACATTGGGCGCCGGCTCCCTCCACACTGCTCGGCCGCTGGGAGCAGGGCAGCAGACATGGCAGGGCCATGGGGCAGGGCTGCGGCAGCCTATCCTGGCCGCCACCCCGGGGCACCTCAGCCCACGCCTTCTGCACGGCTGGCCCGCCCACCCTCGTGCTATGAAGTCTGGACAGATCCCGGACCACCTGGAGACCGCGGGCTCTCTGCTGAAACTGGGCCCCCTGGCCAAGATCTCCAGCTTGGGTCTGAAGGCAGATGAGTTAGAACATGCAGAGATTCATCCAGAGATCGCAACCTACAATTCCTAGAAGTGGAGCTGCACGGGAAGCCACCTCCTGACAGTACAGATCTAAATTTGTGTTTGAAATGACATGTCATCGTAACAAAAGTTTCTCTCCTTGTGTATTAAAGACCATGTGTATGTGTGTGTTTAAACTTTAAGGTTAAGAATGTAACTTTAAGGCTAGATTCTTACCAGACAAAGTTAAATAAAAAAGGTTTTCAACGTAATTCACGTAAAGATAAAATTAACTTTCATTTAAAGTCTGAGGTAAAAAATTAGTTAAAAATCAATATATTTTAACCAAGTTGGTCTAAAAAAAAATCTGCGCACACCTAGGGTGTGTCTCCATCTTGAATGGGTGTAACAAAAGGTTAAAAAGACGCTGTTGATATGTAAAACTCTCAAATTCCTTCTTAGTTAAAAACGTTAGATTGCACTATGGTTATGCTAACAATTGTAATAGAGTTATCACTTGTGGTAAACTTCTAACCTGCTACAAGTTTTGTTTCATAGTAAGTAAATTGCAGCTGTCAAGTTCTCTACAGAAAAGCAGAATTTCGATAGCTGACATTCCCCATCGGGACAGATGTACAACAATTCACCCCCAGGCAATTCTTCGGTGGACATCTGCTTTGGACTTCTATCGGACTCACTGGTACACACACCTTGGACACTTTGCACAAAACTAGCAGCTTCCCTTATGCTGCTGGGTTTCTCAAAGACTGACTGCAACCATGCCTTGGGACTCTAGGCCTCACCCTTCCCCCATGCTAGAAAATGCCCGTCGAGGCAAGTACGCCCCCCAGAGGCAGGAAATGTTTTTTTTTAAGCTGATAAAGTTTTGCCCACAGAGGCAAAAAATGGCCCCCTCAGGCCTTCCCTTGGCAGCACACTGGTTCTTGTTACTCGCTTACATGTTTCTCCATGTTTGTGCCAGTTTCTTTTTTTTGAAAATGCCTGTACGATATAGGTTTCTGTTCACCCCACACCCCTGATACTGTGGTCATTTAGTTAAAAAGAAAAGGGGGAATATGTTGGTATTCTTAGTGTTGCTTTGGCCCCCTTCCCCCTACCTCTGAGAGAAATGGTTTGGTCCTTGCTAGTTTCGCGCCCATTTTCTCCCTGCCCCATATGCTAAGGACGTGCAGAGTCCCAGCAGCAGGGGCGGAGAAAGAATGATAGGGAAGCACAGTGTGGTGATTTGCCCACTCATGAATAAAGATTAAACTGCAGCTTCTCATCCCAGCTGTGTATCCCCGAGTCTCTCTACTGCCACGATGCTAGCCCAGCCAGCTGGCGCCCCCGAAATATAACAACAGCATAGTGTGATAAGACAGAGACATATGTATAAGTAGGATAAGAATTACTCTAATGTCAACCTGAACCTGATTGGCCAGTGGTAATGTAACCTTAAAACCAGAGGCAAGTTACTATATATAGAGGCTCAGAAACCAGCTGAATGAAGCACTGTCACCACTACTAACTGGGATGCTGCTGGTGGTGCTAAAGACTTAAAGCACATGTGACCAGGCTAAGTAGTTGCTTCCCCAGCTTCCAGAGACTCTCGTTCATCTGGTCATGCCAGAGGACAAAGGACCATCAGCTCGGCGACACAGCCACTGGTGACCACGTCATGAGCCTTACCTGCAAACGACTACTGAGTAAGGAGAGGTATTGGGTTCACTGTGTGTTGTGTGAATTGTGTGACCCTTCTCTGGCATCTAAATAAGTAAAGAATTATTGCTTAACCCAGACACGCTCTCCTAGTGAGTCCTTACACCTATACCTTGCTTCCCTGTGTTACTCTGATTCCTTGCTGCTCATCGTCTAGTCTATTGTCACGAACTTTGACCTTCCTGTCCCCTTCTTATGTGGTTATTTGTGGTTACATTAACCTAAGCCATATAATTCAGAACAATCTTCCATCTCTGCATGTTTAACTTAAGTCTGCAAAAAGTTCATTTTGCCAAGTTAGATATTCTTGAGTTCCAGGAACTAGCATGTGAATATCATTGTGGGAAACTATTTTGTCTAGTGCTCTATCCTACTTTTTGCCGTCATCTCTCTAGTTTTCTGAAACCAATAAAATATAGAAGGAAAAATAGATTTCTGAGGTCAAAATGTTGTAGTAATACTCATGAAACATTAGATGTTTCTCTTCACATAATGCAGCACATTTGCCTGTGAGTTTCCCTGAACTCTGGATGAGTTAAAGGGTCAATATCTCTACAACTATCTAAATTAAAAGGGGAAAGTTGTGGCAGGGAGATGGCACAGGGGATTAAGCACTGGACCTTCAAGTATGAGGTCCTTAGTTCGACCCCTGGCATCATATGTGCAAGAGTGATGCTCTGGTTCTCCCTCGTTCTCCTCCTCCTCTCCCTCCTCCTCACATAAATACATAAATTCTATTTTAAAAAGAGGGAAAAGTTCAAAGCTTTGCTCAGTTAGAGATTAGTTAAGGCATACCTGCTTGTACCAAGAATTTTTCAATGTAGCAGCATTTATATGAGTACTCATAGTCCTTAAATTCTTTACTAACATTCAGAGCAGGTAGCTTTAGTTGTACTTTATTTTTTTTTAAATATTAGTTTATTCCCTTTTGTTGCTCTAGTTGTTTTATTATTGTAGTTATTATTGTTGGCGTCGTTGTTGGCTAGGACAGAGAGAAATGGAAAGAGGAGGGGAAGACAGAGAGGGAAAAATAGACACCTACAGACCTGCTTTACCGCCTGTGAAGCGACTCCCCTGTGGTTGGGGAGTCGAGGGCTTTAACCAGGATCCTTATGCCGCTGTCCCTTGAGCTTTGCACCACATGCGCTTAACCCGCTGTGCTACTGTCCTACTCCCTAGTTGTACTTTCAGCCATTGTTTTCCTCTTTTTACTTCTGTGTCAAGAGGTCACAGGATGTTTACCAGTGTTTCTTTCTTTCTTTTTTTTTACTTCATGCCATTAGACTGTGCATGGTAAACAAAGCATATGTATCACCCTGAATTTGGTATATAAATGACTGAGTTAGAACAGGGAGATGCTTGTTGACAAAGGCAGTGGAGCTAGGAAGTTGTGGGAGTGGAACATGCCTCCCAAGTGAGAGAAAACTGTAATTTTGAGAGAAAACATTAATTTTGTAACTCTCTGAGTTCTTTTCTTGGGGAATGATAGGAGAGGGTAATTTTATTAACAATTTATGTGAACTCTACCATCCTTCAAATATTCTGAACCTCTGGAATTATATTTTGTTAAAGACAAATATAATGGGCATTCAATAAATGTTGGTGGAATGTTGAAATGAATAAGTCTAATCTCATGATTTGATGATTGACCCTGCCTGAAAAATAAATGAGGAATGGTTTTATTCAGGCTCATTTACTTTTTCTGTATTCAATGGTGGCTTAAAGAGTCATTTAATTTTTAAAATTTGAATTATCAAGCATAAGTCTTTGTGCCAAATTTGGTTTACTGAGTAGGCAAACTTGAAGGAAATGATTTTGCTGAAAATAGTTACAAAAAAATTTCCTTCTAAAGACCAGGGAGATATAGAGGACTCTGGCAGAGCACAAGAGTTGCAAGTTTAATAATTTAGGCACATTACTGAGCTGAGCAATGCTCTGGTCTGTCTTCTCTCTTTATCTTATAAAACTAACTAGGTAAATCTTTAAAAAACCAACTGCTTTTCTTCTATCAGTCTTGTGTTTCAGTGATATACTTACAACCAGGTGTTTTATTTGGCAGGGACATTATGCATTTTTGAGGGTATTGTGGGACACAAGGACAATCAGGAAGATAGAATCAACAATATTTGAGTGCCTACCAGCCCAGATCTTTTCAAAGATCCCATTTCATTTCATTAAATTCTCCCCAAAACTTTGTGAAACAGATATTCCTATGTTGTAGTTTAGGAGACATTTTAGTGTTATATTATTGCTATGTATAGTTATCTTAATTTTTTAAAATTTTCCCTTTTGTTGCCCTTGTTTTTTTATTGTTGTTGTAGTTATTGTTGTTATGGATGTCATTGTTGTTAGATAGGACAGAGAGAAATGGAGAGAGGAGGGGAATACAGAGAGGGGGAGAGAAAGATAGATACCTGCAGACCTGCTTCACCACCTGTGAATCAACTCCCCTGCAGATGGAGAGCTGGGGCTTGAACCGGGATCCTTAATGCTGGTCCTTGTGCTTCGTGCCTCATGTGCTTAACCTGCTGCACTACCACCCGACTCCCAGTTATCTTTATTATTAAAATTATTTTTTCTTATTGGGTTGTCACAAAAGTTATGATGTGTTTTTCTATGCAAAATGTGTCATGGATTATCTGACAGCCAAATATTGTGGCGTTGGATACACTTGCCATTCAAAACTTAATGCTTTTTATAAAAATTTCAATTTAATTATAATTTCACAGATTCAATTTAAAATTATTTTTTAATTATGATAAATGCAGAGAAAAATAAGGAGAAAGGGTGAGAGAAGGAAAGATGCCTGCAACACTGTTCCACTGTGAGGTCTACCCTACACAAGTGGGGACTGGGGACTTGAGCATGGATCCTTACTCTTGGTAACTTGTGTACTTTACCAGTTTTATCACCACCTGGATCCAGAAATTTAAATTTTATAAGAACTTTATAAAAAAGTTCTTTGGGGAGGGTGAGCAATAACATATCTGGTTGAGTGTACAAATTACCATGTGCAAGGTTTGAGCCTCTACTCCCCACCTGTAAGGAGGATGCTTCATGAACAGTGAAGAAGCAGATCTGCAGGTGTCTATCTTTATTTCTCTTTCTATCGACCCCTGTCCTCTCAATTTCTCTCTGTCCTATCAAATAAATAAGGGAAAAGGAGGAGGAGGGGAGGAGGGGAAGGAAGAGGAGAAGGAAAAAAAATGCTTCCCGGAGCAGTGGATTCATAATGCATGCACACAGCCCCAGTAACCCTGGGTAGGTATTAAAAAAGATTTTTTTTGTTATTTTTTTCTGCAACAGTTTCAAAGCATTCTCATTTGGGTCATTGAAGAAACTACTCTCTTCTGGACTACTTATAAAGCGAGAAGTTCTATACTAATTATGAGTCCATACTAATATTATAAAAGGCCATCATTGCTTTCTATGTACTCTAACTAATCACTGAGTAGTTATTAACAAACAGAACTGAGAGATTAGCAGAAACCACCTAGACTGGGACCTGCAGCCTCTCATTGTGGGGTCTAGCCTAGTTGTGCCAATCTCTGGCTGGGCACTTTCTCTCTAAAAGGTATGCTTTTTCCTTTCATTCGAGGTGCTATAGTTCGAAGAATGTTTTGAATCTGACTGAGAATGACTCAGCCCTTGAAGAAACATGCGGGTAGAAAATAGCCTTCCAGATGGCGAGCCTGAATAAAATCAGTCATTTCAAAGATGGAAGTGGACAAGGCAATTGCTATGTCTGGTTTGAGAGTTGTTTCGTGTCATTTTACAATGTTACTCTTATTTATTAATTTTACTCTCATTATTTTTCTTGCTTTGTGTCAACAAAAAGTAGGAAACATTGACTTTGTAAGTGTCAAGTAGGATCTCACTTTTACTTTATTTCCTTTAGTGTGGAGCAAGGATTGTGTGCATTGTTGGCATTGAAAATAACACAGTAGGATATGTTTTAATGGGAGTCTTCTAAAAGGCCACCAGATGGGGATATTACTCCATAAACTTAGATCTTTCCATGTATTCTGCACATAATAATTAAGTGCCTACTACGTGCTTGACTGTGCCAGGCTCTGGGATTGCAGTGGTAAGTAAAAAAGAAATTGACCAGTGTAGTTTTCAGTCTTGTGGAAAAGTAGATACTTGAATCTAGATCTAGCACCACTTAGTGCTGCGATGACAGAAATGCAGGGCATGCTTGGTGAGGACCAGACGTGATTTGAGAAGGGCTTGTCTTGAGCTCTGAGAAGATTCGGTGTGCAAGTTGTGTACTCTCTAGGAGTCCTAATCCCTGATCCACCAAGTTTGGATTTGGAGTCTTACTCATGATTCCCATTGTACAGTATATGTTCCCCGTCAGTTACTTATAATTACTCAGTGTTAACAGCCAGGGCTTGTAATCCATTATTGTTAACAGGCAGGGCTTGAACTCAGAAGGCCAGAGTTTTAGCCTTACCTCTCCTTTTTCTAGTAAGCTGACCTCAGATAACTGCTTTAAAAGCTGAGGCTAGTTATAGTAGCCATCTAAATAGAATCTTGAGAAACAATATAAAATAGTGCTTGGCACGTAATATTTATTGACTAGGAGTTATTGCTATGACTCATTTGAAGTGAAGCAATAGATATAGATATCCATTCTGCTGGATTTTGGTTTCTTATATCACTTACCAATTTCTCCCATTATCTTGAAATTCTTCTTTTTTTTATATGGGTGGGGCTGAATTAATGGTCTTTTAACACATAGGTACAACTTCTTATCACCCCATGATATGTGTCTAGTAGACACACTAGGACCCCAATACCCCTTCATTCTGTTCATTTTCATACTTCCCCAGAGTCCTTTGATTTGGTGTACTACACCACATCCAGTCTAAATTTCACCTTATGTTTTACTTTACTGTCTTTTATACTTAAGTTTCACCTATAAGTGGGGTATTTGGTATTGGTCTTTCTCTTTCTGGCTTGTCTCGCTCAACATAAGATATTGCAGAGGAGATGATCTCATCATTTTTATCAGCTGTTTAATACTTCATTGTGTATATGTACCACAACTTTTTTTTCTTCTTGTCACTTTTTTTTTTTTGGCTTTTTATTGGGGGGTTAAAGCTTGACAGGGCATTCATTGACACATGTGTACAGTTTCATTATGTACCTGGCCCTCAACTTTTTTTCCTCCCTCTCCTTCCTTCCTCTCCCTCCCCAGAGCCATTTGCTTTGGTGTAATACACCACATCCAGTCCATGTTTCACTTTGAGTTCTCCCTTCCCATCCCTATCTATTAAGTCCCTCTAATAAGAGAAATAATTTTGTATTCATCCTTATCTCACGCAACATGATGTCCTCAAGTTTTATGCAAGAGATGCAAAGGAGACAACTTCATCATTTTTATCAGTTGAGTAGTATTCTATTGTGTATATATATCACAGTTTTTTTAGCCAGTCATCTGATGTTGGACATCTGGGTTGCTTCCAGATTCTGACAATTAAATATTGTGCTGCTATGAACTTAGGTATACACAGATCTCTTCTGACAGATGTTTCTGTCTCCTTTGGGTAAATCTCCAGGAGCGAAGTTGCTGGGTTAGGTCCATTTCCAGTGTCATGATAGATCTCTAGAAAGCTTGGCCACTTTGTGTTAGACTTCCATTTTAGATTCTTTTGAGCATTCAGAACTTGTGGTTTGGTATCTTTTCTTTTCTTTTCTTTTCTTATAGTATTTATTTTATTTATTCCCTTTTGTTGCTTTTTTTTTATTGTTGTAGTAGTTGTTGTTATTGATGTCATCATTGTTGGATAGGACAGAGAGAAATGGAAAGAGGAGGGGAAGACAGAGAAGGGGAGAGAAAGACACCTGCAGACCTGCTTCATGACCTGTGAAGTGACTCCCCTATAGGTGGGGAGCTAGGGGCTCGAACCAGGATCCTTAATGCCAGTCCATTAATGCTTTGTGCCACATGTGCTTAACCCACTACACTACTGCCTGACTCCCCTGTTTGGTATCTTAATGCCTAGATGATGAACCATTGAGATTCTTGCAAAATAGACTGGCATGCCTATAAATGCTGTGGATGAAAATCAGGCATTGGACTTTTTTTTTAATTGTAATACTTTTATTGTTGTTTTTTTTGGGAGAAGAGTGAGATAACACTTGATAACTACTATTTATTCTAGTAAATTAGATAAAGTGCGTTACATTTATACATTGAATTCAATTGTACCCAGTGAAAAGAACAGTGTATTATTAGCCACATTTTACCTGTGAGGAAGTGAGGTTCAGAGAATTTCAATGATTTAGCCAAAGGCACAGAGCTTAATAGCTCTGTGCTATTAAGCCATATTAATTGCTTATTTTATTTTATTTTTTCTTTTATAATTTTTGTTTATTTAATTACAGAGACAGAGATATTCAGAGGGGGCAGCGGAGAGAGAGAGAGACACTAGCAGCACTGCTTCACAACTTTTGAATCTTCCCCATTGTAGGTAGGGACCAGGGGTTGGTTACTTCCATTTTTTTTTAAAAAAAATTATTTTATTAATTTATTTTTTATTTAAGAAAGGAGAAAAAAAAAGGAACAAGTCAAGCTCTCACTATTTGCAGATGATATGATAGTATACATAGAAAAACCTAAAGAATCCAGCAGAAAACTACTGGAAGTTATTAGGCAATATAGCAAGGTATCAGGCTACAAAATCAATGTACAGAAATCAGTGGCATTTCTTTATGTAAACACTAAATCTGAAGAAGAAGACATCCAGAAATCACTCACATTCACTGTTGCAGAAAAATCAATCAAATACCTAGGAATAAAGTTGACCAAAGAAGTGAAAGACTTGTATACTGAAAACTATGAGTCGCTACTCAAGAAAATAGAAACTGATACCAAGAAATGGAAAGATATCCCATGCTCATGGATTGGAAGAATAAATATCATCAAAATGAATATTCTCCCCAGAGCCATATATAAATTTAATGCAATACCCATCAAAGTTCCACCAAGCTTCTTAAGAGAATAGAACAAACACTACAATCATTTATCTGGAACCTGAAAACACCTAAAATAGCCAAAACCATCTTGAGGAAAAGAAACAGAAATGGAGGCATCACACTCCCAGACCTTAAACTATATTATAAAGCCATCATCATCAAAACAGCATGGTACTGGAACAAAAATAGGCACACAGACCAGTGGAACAGAATTGAAAGCCCAGAAATAAATCCCCACACCTATGGACATCTAATCTTTGATAAGGGGGCCCAAAGGATTAAATGGAAGAAGGAGGTTCTCTTCATTAAATGGTGCTGGGAAAACTGGGTTGTAACATGCAAAAGAATGAAATTGAACCACTTTATCTCACCAGAAACAAAAATCAACTCCAAATGGATCAAAGACCTAGATGTCAGACCAGAAACAATCAAATACTTAGAGGAAAACATTGGTAAAACAGTTTCCCACCTACACCTCAAGGACACCTTTAATGAATCAAATCCAATTGCAAGGAAGACTAAAGCAGAAACAAACCAATGGGAATACATCAAATTGAAAAGCTTATGCACATCCAAAGAAACTATTAAACAAACAAAGAGACCATTCACAGAATGGGAGAAGATCTTCACATGCCATACATCATACAAGAAACTAATCACCAAAATATATAAAGAGCTCAGTAAACTTAGCACCAAAAAAGCAAATGATCCCATCCAAAAATGGGCAGAGGATATGAAGAAAACATTCACTATAGAGGAGATCCAAAAGGCTAACAAACACATGAAAAACTGCTCTAGGTCACTTATTGTCAGAGAAATGCAAATTAAGACAACACTAAGATACCACCTCACTCCTATAAGAATGGCATACATCAAAAAAGACAGCAACAACAAATGCTGGAGAGGCTGTGGGGACAGAGGAACCCTTTTACATTGCTGGTGGGAATGTAAATTGGTCCAGCCTCTGTGGAGAGCAGACTGGAAAACTCTCAGAAGTTTTCCATATGATCCAGTAATTCCTCTCCTGGGGTTATACCCCAAGGACTCCATAACACCCAACCAAAAAGAGGTGTGTACTCCTATGTTCATAGCAGCACAATTCATAATAGCTAAAACCTGGAAGCAACCCAGGTGCCCAACAACAGATGAGTGGCTGAGAAAGCTGTGGTATATATACACAATGGAATACTATGCAGCTATCAAGAACAATGAACCCACCTTCTCTGACCCATCTTGGACAGAGCTAGAAGGAATTATGTTAAGTGAGCTAAGTCAGAAAGATAAAGATGAGTATGGGATGATCCAAGTCATCAACAGTATTTGAGTAAGAAGATCTGAAAGGGAAACTAAAAGCAGGACCTGACCAAATTGTAAGTAGGGCACCAAAGTAAAAACCCAGTGGTGAGGGGTAGACATGCAGCTTCCTGGGCCAGTGAGGGGTGGGAGTAGGTGGGAGGGATGGGTCATAGTCTTTTGGTGGTGGGAATGGTGTTTATGTACACTCCTAGTAAAATGTAGTCATATAAATCACTAGTTAATTAATATGAGAGGGGGAAAATTAGTTGTATGTCTTGAAGTTTTTTAAAACACAGACTGAATCATTTTAATATATAGGCTGTGTATTTGATATGCGGACTCTCTCAAAAGCCTAGACCAAGTAGATCAGAAGCAACCAATAGCACAGCTATATACAAGATACTGGGTACTGTACAGCGAACCCTAACAAAAGGACTTTTCAAAGTTAACCCAATTACCAAATAATGTGATGATAACATTAACTATCAATTGTCTTTTTGAACCCTAAGACAGCAGGAACCTCACATCTCCACTATAGAGCCTCTACTTCCCCCAGTCCTGGAACCCTTGGACAGGGCCCACTTTCCCGTATGCCTCTCCCAATCCATATCAAATAATATTGCATCAACCAACTGCATCCTAATCAACGCAATGATGGCCACCTCAACATGCTTCACTTCAGACTGTGTCCAGAGACTTCACATGTGGAATGACAACCCTTCAGCTTCATTACTCAGGTGAGACCTTTCCTTTCATAGTATACTCTAATTCCATCTCAGGTGGTTCACTTTCTAACAAAGTCCCAAAACCTAGATATACACCAGTTTCTGTGAGAGAGAGCATATGTTCACATGTATCCATAAACTGCTGCAAAATATATACCTGAAAGCAGAAGTACACTAGAGTTTGCAGTGAGTATCCCCCTAACACTTCCTCTCCACTATTCCAAGCTTTGGGTCCATGATTGCTCAACAATTTCTTTGGCTTTGTATGTTAACTCTCTTTTCAGTCACCAGGTTCCAGATGTCATCAGGATGCCGGCCAGGCTTCCCTGGACTGAAGATCCCACCAATGTGTCCTGGAGCTCTGCTTCCCCAGAGACCCACCCTACTAGGGAAAGAGAGAGGGAGACTGAGAGTATGGACTGACCAGTCAACGTCCATGTTCAGTGGGGAAAATTATAGAAGCCAGACCTTCCACCTTCTACAACCCACAATGACCCTGGGTCCATGCTCCCAGAGGGATAGAGAGTGGGAAAGCTATCAGGGGAGGGGGTGGGATATGGAGATTGGGTGGTGGGAATTGTGTGGAGTTGTAACCCCTCTTACCCTATGGTTTTGTTAATTTATCCTTTCTTAAATCAAAAAAAAATTTATTTTTTATTTAAGAAAGTAGACATTAACGAAACCGTAGGATAGGAGGGGTACAACTCCACACAATTCCCACCACCCAATCTCCATAATCCCATCCCCTCCCCTGATAGCTTTCCCATTCTCTGTCCCTCTGGGAGTATGGACCCAGGGTCATTGTGGGTTGCAGAAGGTGGAAGGTCTGGCTTCTGTAATTGCTTCCCCGCTGAACATGGGCGTTGACTGGTCGGTCCATGTTGGTATCTTCTAATTGTGCTTTTAAAAACCCCTTTTGTTTCATTTGGTTTAAATCCCCCCTGCTTAACACTGCATTCTATTTACATAACCACTGTATTCTATTTACATAACCACTGCCTTCTATTTACATAAATCACTTTTACATTTACATAAAGCACCACCTTCCCTCCAGGGCATTGGTGGTTTAGTGGTAGAATTCTCACCTGATTCACCCCCTCTCCTCGTCACACCCTGATCCTCTCCTTGTCACACCCTGATTTTCACCACTCACTTTTCTCTCCACCCTCTACTGTTCCCACCCTACTGGGTTAGTATATTTATAAAGACAAGATTGTTTGTAGTTAGTTAGTTGTTAGTTTATCTTAGCTCGGCTTAGATTGTGCTGCCTCCTGCATGAATAAAGAGATACTGCGTACAGCTCAACCATGAGACCCTGGTCATCTGTTACCCGCCTGTGAAGCCAGCCTGGCGAAAACAACAGGTCCATACTCCCAGTCTGCTTCTCTCTTTCCCTAGTAGGGTGGGTCTCTGGGGAAGCAGGGCTCCAGGACACATTGGTGGGTCGTCAGTCTAGGGAAGTCTGGTTGGCATCATGCTGGCATCCGGAACCTGGTGGCTGAAAAGAGAGTTAACATACAAAGCCAAACAAATTGTTGATCAATCATGGACTTAAAGGGTGTAATAGTGCAGATGAAGTGTTGGGGGGGTATTCACTATTGTGCACTTTTGCTTTCAGATATATATTTTGCCCTGGTTTATAGACACTTGTGAACATATGCTCTATCTCAGGGGACCTGGTCTATATCTAGGTTTGGGGTCTTTATTGGGAAGTGGAACACCTGGAATGGAAATAGAGAATACTATGAAAGGAAAGGTCTCACCCGAGTGATGAAGCTGAAGGGTTGTTGTTCCACACCTGAAGTCTCTGGACACAGTCTGAAGTGAAGAATGCTTGTTGCGTTGGTTAGGTTGTGATCGGCGGATGCAATATTATTTGATATGAATTGAGAGAAGCATGCAGGAAAGTGGGCTCCACCCTAGGTTCCAGGACTGGGGGAGATATAGGCTCCATAGTGGAAATGTGAGATTCCTGCTGTCTTAGGGTTCAAGAATACAATGGATAGTTATTGTTATCATCACATTATTAGGTAATTGGGTTAACTTTGAAAAGTCCCTTTGTTAGGGTTTGCCATATAATACCCAGCATCTTGTATGTAGCTGTGCCACTGGTTGCTTCTGATCTACCTGGTCTAGGCTTTTGAAGAGAGTCCACATATCAAAGGCTCAGCCTATGTATTAAAAAGTCTCAGTCTGTGTTTTAAAAAGTTTGAGACATACAATCAATTTCCCCTCTCTCATATTAATTAAGTGGTGATTTATATGACTACACTTTAATAGGAGTGTACATAAACACCATTCCCACCACCAGAAGACTGTGTCCCATTCCACCCTCCCACCCCCAGCCCCCCACCCCCCAGTGCCCCGGAAGCTGAATGTCCACCCTCCCCTTCCCCACAGGGTTTTTACTTTGGTGCCCTACTCTCAACTTAGTCTGATCCTGCTTAATTTTCCCTTTCTGATCTTCTTTCTCAACTTGTGTTGATGAGTGGGATCATCCCATATTCATCTTTATCTTTCTGACTTAGCTGACTTAACATAATTCCTTCTAGCTCTGTCCAAGATGGGTCAGAGAAGGTGGGTTCATTGTTCTTAATAGCTGCATAGTATTCATATTCATTTATTTTAATGAGAGAGAAATACAGAGAGAAAAGGACACACAAAGACCAGAGCACTGCTCAGCTCTGGTTTATGGTACTACTGGGGATTAAATTTGAGGCCTTGGACCCTCAGGCATGAAAGTCTTTTTTGCATAACCATTATGCTGTCTCCCTAGCCCAGTGGATAACTTCTTATAGAGAAGCTTCAACTACTTGGTTGTTTTTTAAATTTTTTAAAAAATTTTTATTTGTTAGATAGAGACATCAGAAATTGAGAGGGAAGGGGTGACAGAGAGGGAGAGAGACAGAGAGACACCTGCAGCACTGCTTTACCACTTGTGACACTTTCCCCCTGCAGGTGGGGGTCAGGGGCTTGAACCTGGGTCCTTGTGCAATGTAACATGTCCATTCAACCAGATGTACCACCACCTTCCCCCCACACTCACTTCAACTAGTTGTTAGACTTATATAAGCAATTCCCAGCAACCTTTCACTGAGTACTTTCAACTCCTGGGGAGTAACTCTTATTAATGACATATGTTTTCTTTGAACTATCAATAGAAATTATAGGCTCAAGGTGTATTTGGTAGGAAGATAATCCACAAATAAAGAATTTGGAGCCTTTATATGGAAGCCATTGTAGAAATACAAATACTGTTTGAATGCATTTTTCTGACTTAGTCTATTCATGATTATTTATTTACAAACCTACTACAATTTATTCTAGTTATTCTGATCCTAATAGAAATAGGTATAGTTTCTGTGTTCAGGAATCTCTTATACTCCACTCTACTGCAAGATATTGTCAAGTCACCAACATCTCTGAACTTCAATTTACTCATAAGCAAAATGAGCATAATTTCCCCTGGGCTGGACTTATGTAGTCACAAAGAAAATGTGAATTCCACCTAGAACAATGCCTAGAATATTGAAGATGCTTAAGAAGTGGTAGCTGCAGTTATTATTATTTTCATAGTACTGTTACTTAATTTCATACTAGACTGTAAATTCCTTAGTATTAAAAGGCCTATCTTCCTACAGCATTGCTCAGATAACAAGTATGCAAAAGAGTTATAAAGTAAAAATGTAAACAGTGGCCAGGGAAGTAGCTCAGCTGGTTGAGCATGAGACTTGCATGCTGGAGGTTCCTGGTCTGACTCCCAGTGCCTCATGTGTTCTGATTTCTCTCTCACCTTCTTATGGGAAATATCTGCCTCACATAATATTTGTAAAATAAATATTTAAAAAGTATGAAAGTGATATGTGGTTACAAATCCTTTCCATCAACTGACTTGGTTGGGGTGACTGATTAGAGTTTAGATGTGATTAGATTAATGGAGGTTCTAGAAAAGGATCCAGGAAGTCAGGAGTGAATCAAAGAAACACAGAGAAGGAGTGGTAAGGGCCTGGTGTAAACTGGGAATGGAAGGGATGGAATGGGGATTATGTGTGGGAAATTATGAGTAACTGAGCTTTCTGGTATAAATGAGTGGATCAGGAAACCTGAGAGGTAGCAGGTGGAAAAGGATTTGAAAAGTCATTTCAGGGCTTGTTGAGTTTGAGGTGTATGGAAGACAATGGGATGTATCAATATAAACAGGTGACAGGTGCCTCAGAGAGAAGACATAAGAAGTTCCGTGGCAATCACATTAAAATCAGATTTCCTGGAAACACTAAGAAATGGACTATAATTTCCATAGATACTTCAATGAGGTTATCTGCTGTCTGGTTTCTTTTGTTGTTTATTATTACCATTTCTATTCTTTTTCTTTCTCTTGCTGACCTTTTCTAACTTTCTCAGATTCATATTGCATTTTCACATTGGCATTTAAAGTCTGAAAAAAATTAAACAATGTGGGCATTTCAGAAAGACATAGTAGGCGGTAGGTATATGTTTTAGTAAATTATTGAAATAGTTTTTTTTTTTTTTGCCTTCATTAAATCTTCTTTTTGGTGGATCCTATGAGGACTCTGGGCTGTAATTTAGCAAAGAAGGATTTTCTTCTATCTCAAATGCCTTTGACTCACCTTTCTATTTTAATACTTACATCAGACTTTTTTTTTGTCTTCAGAAGTACATTAAATGTTTTAAACGACAAAATGGAAATAAAAATTCCATCGGATAACCTGTAATTTTGGCAATGTGACACACTAGAATGATTATCTTATTGCTATTGTAAATGGAATTGTTCATACATAATGCTCCTCAAGATTATGTTATTTACTTTTCTTTTTTTTTCTTTTTTTAATTTTATTTATTCCCTTTTGTTGCCCTTGTTGTTTTATTGTTGTAGTTATTATTGTCATTATTGTTGTTGGATAGGACAGAGAGAAATGGAGAGAGGAGGGGGAGACAGAGAGGGGGAGAGAAAGATAGACACCTGCAGACCTGCTTCACCGCTTGTGAAGCGACTCCCCTGCAGGTGGAGAGCCAGGGCTTGAACCGTGAACTTTGTGTTTGCAGGATTAGTTTTTTTTTTTAAAGAAAAACAATTTTATTGGTACATTTTGAAAAAACAGAAGTAATAGTTTATCTTGCATTCTCTCCCTGAGCTAAACTTCTTGGGACATATCATGATCCTTAAGTATTAATTCACTTCAGTGTCCATGATCAACATCATTGATTCCTCTATGAATTAAGACTTAGCACCATCATGTTTGTGTGCTCATGCTAAGATAATGATTCAGATCTGTGCCCTTTGTGGTGCTGTGAACTTTAAGTGGAATGCTATGTGTATGTGTGTGTGGGGTGGTGGTGGAGGTTAGGACTTCATTAGTTCTTCACTGTCAATGTGTGCAACAATATAACAGTAGGATTTAACTCCATGGAGATATAGAACAAATGTAGATTTACCTGGGAAGTTGTGGGACCCAGAAGCAGTCACTTCTTTTAAATTTGTAAAAACTCTTTGACCCATGAAAATCTAGGTCTTAGCAGAAACATCTCATACTGATCCTAACCTGAACCTAGCACTGACAAAGGTCATGAGAGGCTGACTGAGGTCTCTTGGTTCTCAGTAGCCTAGGCAGTGGACTAGGGCAGCAGGGGCTGGCTTTCCTAGGAACCTCTTGTGTCAGTCTCTGCTGCAGGGTGGCATCTAGAAGCTTGGGTGGGAAAGGACCAACCTGTTATGCACTGGAGACCCCTCCCCAATCATCCACTTCTGTAAAACACACACACACACACACACACACACACACACACACACACACACACTGATCTTTTATTCTCTCTTGCAAAATTCTGAGTCAAATGACCAATTTGAAATATCAGTGTCTAGGTAAAGAATTTGAGAGCTGGGAGTCGGGTGGTAGCACAGCAGGTTAAGCGCACGTGGTGCAAAGTGCAAGGGCCAGCGAAAGGAGTCCCCGCTCCCCACCTGCTGAGGAGTCACTTCACAGGTGAAGCAGGTCTGTAGGTGTCTATCTTTCTCTCTCCCTCTCTGTCTTCCCTTCCTCTTTCCATTTCTCTCTGTCCTATCCAACAATGATGACATCAATAATTACAATAACAATGAAAATCAACAAGGGCAACAAAAGGGAAAATAAATAAATATTTAAAAAAGGAATTTGAGAGCTAAGACTTTCACAGTCTTCCTCCCCACACTACCAAAATTAAAGAGAATAAAATTAAATCATGAAGTCAAAGTTCTATCACTGTTACTAAGTCTTAGGAACTTTCTGCAAAGATTGTTATAGCTGCTGTAACAAGTGACTACAGTCAGTAAAACAGCACACTCTTTTTATCTCATAGTTCTGAATTTTAAAATCCAAAATCACTCTAGCTTAAAATAAGTGTGTTTCCAGGGTTATTTTTCTTTTTTGGAAGCTCTAGGGAGGAAGACTGTTCTCTTGCCCTTCCAGCTTTGCGAAGCTGCCCTCATTTCTTGACACGTGTCACCCCTCTGTCTTCAGAGCCAATAGTAGTCAGTGAAGTCTTTCTCTGTGTTTGATATTGACATTGACCCTCTCCTTTCTCCTTTTATCTTTAAGGGTCTTTATGAGTACATTGGGTCCATCTGAATGAACTAAAGTAATCTTATCTTGAGTCGACTGATTCTCAACCTTTATTCCATTTTCAAAATTAATTTCTGCTTTCCATATAACATTATTCAGAGCTTCTTTGGCTACAAATGTAGACATTTGGTGTGTGTGTATATTGTACTTCTTAATCATACTAAATTCTTAGTCATAAACACATTCACAAGAAATAAATCTGAATTTGGAGGAATTGGAATGAATTTGAATAACTGTACCACTGTCAATACCTTGGTTATGATATTGCATTATAGTTATGAAAGATGTCACCATTGGAGGAGATGGGGTAAGAGTACCTAGATCTCTCTTTGTTATTTCTTGTAATTCCACAAGGAAGGTATGCTTATTTAAGGAATAAAAATTTAAAGTAAAAAGTACTACCAACTATTTGCTCTACTTCTAGAGTTTGCCACCAATCTTTGGCCTTTGTATACAGTCTGAATTTTCAGTGGCCCATGAAGACAACTTCTCAGCAGGCAAGAGTGTAGGACTATCAAGACTGAAGCCCCAAGCTCAATTCCTGGTATCACATAGGCTGGAGTAGTACTCTGATCTTTTTCTCAATAAATACATTTAAAAAAATTTCTTCAGCATGTATAACTCAGTTAAAAAGCTCAGCTGTCTATCCTGAAAGACCTTTTGTCAGTACTCACACAATTATCTGCAGGGTCAAGACATACTGAACAAATACAAAAATAACCCAGGAACATGAGATTCTATCACTTCTGAGCCACTCTTTTTAAAAGTCATAATTTTAGGAAGACTCTGTTATTGACCTTATTGGCATTTTCTAATTTTTTTCCCACCAGAGCTCTGCTTAGGTGTGACTTATGGTGGTGCAGGGGGTTGAACTTGGGACTTTGGAACCTCAGGTATGAGAGTCTCTTTGCATCACTATTATGCTATCTACCCTCATGAAATACTGTTTTTTTTTTTATTGTCTAATAGTTAAATTTTCATGCTGGAAAATGAGATCAAGTAAATACTCAGCACCAGTCCTGAATTATAACTACATGTACAGAGAGCTATTTAGAACCTAGTCTGATTTGGAAGAGTAATCTTTGAAAGCACCAGAACAAAATGACCCGCATGCTTTGGTTTCTATTATATTTTCAGAAGCATGGATTTTTGAATTATCCATGACCATCAGAAATATGCTGGAAATTTCCTTTTATAATGGTGCCAAGATATTTGGTTCATAAAGAATTTCTCTGGGGGTTGGGGTGGGAGGTAGCATAATGGTTAGGCAAAGAGACTCATGCTTGAGGCTTCAAAGCCTCAAATTCAGTCTCCCACACCACCATAAGCCAAAGATGAGTGGTGCTCTGGTAAAAGCAAAGCAAAGCAAAGCAAAGCAGAGCAGAGCAGAGCAGAGCAGAGCAGAGCAGAGCAGAGCAGAGCAGAGCAAAAAGCAAAGCAAAGCAAAGCAAAGCAAAGCAACAACAAAAACTTATCTCTTGAATCTGTCTAATAGAAACTCAAAATTATAACTAAAGTCTTGCTCACTGTGGTAGCCCTAATGGCTTTAGAATATAAAATCTAGGCTGGGGAGTTAGCATAATGGTTACCCAAAAGGACTGCCAAAGAATCTTAAGTCTGTTGATCTTTAGATTAAAGTACATTTCAGAGAGTTATCAAATAGCCCATGCAGTCTCTTCTTCAGAGAATGATGTAGTTTAGTTTCTTTAAAAACTTATTTTTTATTTAATGCGAGAAGGAAATTGAGAGGAGAGAGAGAGAGAGAGAGAGAGAGAGAGAGAGAGAGAGAGAGAAAGAGAGAGGGGCAGAGAGAGGGAAAGAGATAAACCTGCAACAGATTCACTGCTTGTGAAACTTCCCCTGTGCAGGTGGAGACTGTGTAAGTCTGGCTCCCTGTGCATGGTAATGTGTGAGCTCAACCAGGTACTTTACCACCCACTCCGGTGGATTTCTGAAGATTTAATATTGTCTCTTGACATGACATGTTCTTTTGATTTGCTGATGATTTTGTAACTTCCATGGGTGAATACAAACCAGGGAACACAGCAAGAGAGAGAGAATCTAAGCTATATAGAATTCTTACTTTTTTCAAGTGACTTTTTAAAATTTATTTGTTAAAATGGAAATATTTACAAGACCATAGAATAAGAGGGGTACAATTCCACACAATTCCCACCACCAGAACTCCATATACCATTCTCTCCTTTGATACCTTCCCTATTCTTTATCCCTCTGGGAGTCTTTATCCCTAGGGTCATTATGGGGTGCAGAAGGTGGAAGGCTTCTGTAATTGCTTCCCCACTGAACATGGGCATTGACAGGCCAATCCATACTCCCAGCCTGTCTCTCTCTTTTCCTAGTGGGGTGATGCTCTGGGGAAGCGGGACTCCAGGACACATTGGTGGGGTCGTCTGCCCTGAGAAGTCTGGTTGACATCATATTTGCATCTGGAACCTGGTGGCTGAAAAAGAGTTAAGATATAAAGCAGAATAAATTGTTAAATAGTCAGGAACCTAAAGGCTGGAATAGTTCAGATGAAGATTTGGGGTCTCCGCTTTGGAAAAAGCTAGAGGTATATGACCTTTAGTATTTGTTAGCCTCTTTTCCAGGTCATTTCCTGAGTTCCATTACTCTAGAGTAAGAGCTACCACTCTCAGTTTGTGTTGGGAGTGGTGGTAGCAGGGAGGGGGACTCCTGGAACAGAGTGATCTCTTGAAAAAAGTTACAAATCATCTGTAATGAACAATATCCTTGAAGTTGATTTATCTATCTTGGACTACACTAGTCAGTTTGAAATATAGTAGAAATGAACTATTACTCTATGCTATAGTAGTAAACTGTGTGTGATTAAATACTGTGTCATTGTACCATCATACCATACTGTAATATCACACTTGAGTATTGAGACATTTTAAAGAGGATTATGATTTATAAGTCAGGAAACCAAGGACCAACTCTGGGATTTCACAAAAACTATTTACTGCAGGGTAGTGCCTTGGTTTGGCTCACAGGTTACCATGTGCAAGGACCTGGGTTCAAGCCTCTGGTTCCCACTTGCATGGGAAATACCTCCTTAATGGTGAAATACTGCTTCAGGTGTCATTCTTTTTCTCTCCCTCTCTGTCTCCTCTTTACTTCTCAAGTCCTCTCCATCCAATAAAATAAAAATAAATAAAACATTTAAAAATATTTATTAATATATATTTAAAATTTTTTACTAGTTGTATTGCTTACACCTTCCTTGACCAGATTTCCCCTTCTGCATATTAAATTAAATATAGTAGATATTTTGGAAGAATAAAATAAGCTTTTGGGGGCCAGGTGGTAGCCCAGCAAGTCAAGCGCACGAAGCAGAAGCGCAAGGACCTGTGGAAGGATCCCTGTCGGAGCCCCCGGCTCCCCACCTACAGGGGGGTCACGTAACAGGCGGTGAAGCAGGTTTGCAGGTGTCTGTCTTCCCTTCTACCCTTCTCTTCTCTCAATTTCTCTCTGTCTTATCCAACAACAACAACAACAACATCAACAACAACAATAACAACAACAAGGGCAACAAAATGGGAAAAATGGCCTTCAAGAGCAGGGGATTTGTAGTGCAGACACCATGCCCCTGCAATAACCCTAGAGGCAAAAAAATAAAAAGCTTTTTAGCAAAGTATGATACTCTTCAAAAGAAAGAAATTGATATTACTAAAACCTAAGTATTGTTTTAGAAGATGCTGACATGAAAAATCTGAAGAGCTGTCAAAAATATCTACATCTGGGAATGAAAGATCTAATTTCTTTTTGCTTTAGAACAGACTAGAGGCTCCCTGGGCTGTCTCTCCAGGCACTTTCCTCTACCTTTTTATGTTTTCTAGCAGACAATGACGTACATACTTACTGTAGACTGATACTACTTCCTTGCTTTATCCATCTCACTTGTAGTTAGTGATGGACATATGATAATTGAATAAGAATTTCCTGTCTTTGAAAAATAACAAAAGGGGGCCAAGTGGTGGTGCACCAGGTTGAGCACACATGTTACAATGTGCAAAAATCCCGGCTTGAACCCCTATTCCCCACCTGCAGGGTGAAAGCTTTTTGAGTGGTGAAGCAGGGCTACAGGTGTTCTTTGTCTCTCCCTTTCTGTCTCCCTCAACCCTCTATATTTCTGGATGTCTATATCCAGTAAACAAAGATAATTAAAAAAAAAGAGATAGTCAAGGACAGTCTATTAACCTGTCTGATTTGTATATATTTGGATATTTTCTAGAACTTTGAAAACCATCTGATAGTTATTAAGTAATAAGATCTGGGGTAGACTTAAAACAACAGAGTGATGGAAGATCCTCACTGCCATAGTCATGTCCCTGTATAGCCAGGACCACGCTCTTTTAGGTTCTGATTTAAACTTCTATATTTAAGTCATTTTCTTTCTTTTTAAAATATTTATTTATTGATTGATTGATTACCTTTTGTTGACCTTGTTATTTTATTTTTTTAGTTGTTATTGATGTCGTTTTTGTTGGATAGGACAGAGAGAAATGGAGAGAGGAGGGGAAGACAGAGAGGGGGAGAGAAAGATAGACACCTGCAGAGCTGCTTCACCGCTCGTGAAGCAATTCCCCTGCAGGTGGGGAGCTGGGGGCTTGAACCAGGATCCTTACGTCGGTCCTTGCACTTTGTACCACCTGCACTTAATCCTCTGTGCTACTGCCTGACTCCCTTAAGCCATTTTCTATACCATTCTTACTAACATAAGAGATTATCCTAAACTGATACGCAGAAGTGTTTGTCTCCTAGGAGTACGAGTTCAAGCACAGCATTTGTAAATAGTGTAACAGCCCTCCTTTAGTTGTGGTGGTCAATTTTAATCACAATATGATAGTATTGTGCAAAGGTTTATTATCCTTCAAGACATGTCGTATGATGCCTCTTCTGAGAAATTCTTCTACATATATTAATAAACTTTAACTTGATCATAGTATCTTATATTTTATTATACATATATTACTTCTGTAGTTTGTTGACTTGTGGCTGAGTGCCTATCAGTATGTTCTCAAGCACAGAGAACCCGCACTGTTCGTTCCATTTATTCTTAAACAGCATGCATTCACAAAGTTTCTGGAATAGAAGATTTATTTCATTCTGTAGAAATTATGCAGTTCTCATGCAGCTGGAGACACAAAATATTTTTCTCCATGTGGATTCTATAAAAAGATATAAGTATTTTAAATATAATCAAGCTTGGGGGCAGGGGCAGTGTACCTGGTTGAGCACAAATGTTACAATATGCAAAGAACCAGCTTCAATCTCCCAGTCCCTACCTGGGGGCCGGGGGTGGGGGTGGGGTAAAGCTACAAGGGAGGTGAAACAGGGCATTGTCTCCCTCTTCCTTCTCAATTTCTCTCTATCTCTATAAAATGAATAAACTAAGTAAGTAAAGTATTAGAAATTAAAGAAAGGATAATCAGGTTTGTATTTCAGTGTCAAGCTTCATTCATCCCAACTCTTAATCTTCCTACATCTGTATCTGCCACTAAAGATGACACTAGATTTAGCATATTAATCCCCAAACAGCAATGATCCATCACATCACTGAAAGATGTAATTTATGTTCATTATACTGTGTTTAGTAAGGCAAGAAATCATATACAGAATTTGGAGAAACATTTAGAAACTAGAGGACTTGAACTGGCAGGAGTGAACTACTCTTTAACCCCCAGCTGACAAAACTGTACAGCTCAATCACTCTTTAGTTTGCTAAATATTCAAGAATTTTCCTAATCTAAATTAATTAATCTTTCATTCAATGAATACATTTGATAGCTTGTTATATTTTTGATTCTCATGGTGAATGCTAGGGATATGTTAGTGACCAATATACTTGAGCATGCTTCAATTTACATGCCAATTACATTGGTAATAATGGTCACCTTTAAGGTTAAAAGCATTGCAAACTCTTGACACAAGTTCCAAAGACTGTTGAAAGTTTCTTTTTAAATTGAGTGGAGTGTGTAGAACCTCAGCTTTGATTGAGATATCACCAGGACAAAGCTGGCCAATGTGTTAATCTAAAGAGAAATGGAATGTATAGTGACATATAGTGATTTACAAATGTGATCACTGGGTCAGAAGCCATACCCATGACCTGAATACTTTTTGATCAATGTCTAATGGTAATCTCAATGCTCATGTATGTGGGATAATTGCTTATATAGGCAGTTCTATCTAATATGATAATACCAACACAGCATTGTTAATCTGACTTCATCAGATTAGACATGACTAGGCCGCAGAAGCTGGGCAATGGTAATTCAGATGCTATTGGCTATTGTAGTTACGTGAGGAGCAAAGTAATTGCTTCACAGTTTAGCAATTTTACCCTATCACAGTACCCATATCTCTTTAGAAACTTAGGAATCTTTAGATCCCTGTTTGCTTAGCAGTTGAATGAGTCAGATATGATTTTGAGTTTAATTATTTTATCTCTTTAAAATCATTACTGTTTACTAAAGATGAAACTGAGACTCCAAGAACTTAGGTTATTCACTCAAGTTCACACAGCTTGTTGATGGGCCAGTTTAGACTCAAACTTGATCTATGGAAGATTCTAAATCTATTCTTACTCCTTTAATCCATCACTTTTCCCCTTCTACATATCAGTTTATAAAATCAACCTTTCAATGCACTTTTTTTTTTTTAAGGAGACAACAGTTATTGCATGGCAAACATGCAGTTCAGGAACTGACAGTGAGTTTGTGTTGCTTATGGCTTAACAATGTATAACGTAAAAAAACCTACATTTTCATAATTTTTCAACTTTTTGATTATTCAGGTAATAGTAACTGAGGAAAACTGATGAATCCAACATATTTAGTTGTTCTTGAAAGTAATAAACTATTATCTTTACAATACTGCTAAGTTTAAAAATTCATAACAAAAAATGACAATGTAATTTTAAAGCATTTAGTATGTATCTGAAATACTGGCCCAATTATATATATATATAGATTATAATAATAGAAATAACCATACCAACCTTGGTTTTTATGCATTATTTTATTCCTCTATTATGTCCTCTAAAGGTTTTATCTTGATGTGTTAACGGGGAAATCTGTCACCGGTAAATGACTAAATGAAGTCACGAATCATATAACAAGCAGAACAGACAAGTAACCTTCACTTGGATACTTAAAAAATACTGGCAGAAACCCTGATATAGTCAATTTGCAAGTAACTTGAAGATAAGAAGGTTCTTAGTGGATAATGACTAATGTCATACTTAAAGTCAAATCTTTTTAAGATAATCTAATATGGTAGATCAAGTAGAAATTATAGATGCTCTGCCTTGATTGTAACTACAGATCTTTTGATTATCTGCATGTTATTCCCATCAATGCACAGAAAATGTAACCTAGAGCATATTGCAGATTAGACTGTAGAAACTACATAATGTCAAACATCTGGATAGAAATACCAGATGCTCTATTTCTGCAATGTCAGATCTATGCATATAAATACTTGTACACTCAGAGTCTATCAGGTTGGAAATCTCTGAATTTTTAGCCTTTGAATTATATCATTTCTACATTTGCATCATACATATTTGCTTAAAGTACTTTGTCCCAGATATGAATCATTATGAGAAAACTCTCAGATATATAGGAAGATTAGATAGCAGAAAATGATTTCACAGAATATAAATTAAAGGCATTAAGAGCAAGTTCACCAGGTAAGGTACGTGCCTTGCCATGCATGTAGCTTAAGTTCAGGCTGCCACAGCACTAGGGGAGACTCAGGTGCTGTGGTGACTCTCCCTTACTCTTTGTATCTTAATTTAAAGAAAAGTCAGTCTGGGAGGATTGAAATCACACATGTATGAAACCCTGAAAAAAATGGATGATTTAATTATATTAGTTGACTCTGCCTTCATGGTACCAAAGTAGCCAAGCACTTTGGTTAGATGATTAGTAAAGCAGGTGAAAAAATTAATTTGATAATGCCATCACAATAGTAATTGATGCCTCTTAGTTTACTGATTGAGATTTCATTAACATATGGGCATCTCAAATACAGAAATTTTCTAGGCATTGTAGAGTGTTGTCTTATGGGAAAGAAAGGTAGACTAAGAGGATCGAAAATAAAGTTAAGAAATAAGTTAAAGAAATGATCAAAAACAGAAATAAAAGCAAGAGCTCTGGAAGATAGAATAATTAATGGATAAGGACCCTTTATAAGATAGTAGAAGATCTACCCATCTGAAACCAGAGGCTTACCATCACTCTGGGAACATTTTATATTCTTTCTTCCTCAATTTAAAGTTATACCATGCAGAGCACACACATAACCATATACAAAAACCCAGGTTCAAGCACATGCGGGGGGAAGCTTTGTGAGTGGTAAAGCAGTACCGCAGTTGTCTCTCTTTCTCTCTTCCTATACGTCTCACCCTGCCCTCTCACCGTCTTTGTCTCTGTCAACAGAAGAAAGAAAAAGAAAAGGAATTAAAATTACCTCTGGCAGTGGTGGATTCATCCTGCAGGCACAGAGTCCTGATAACCATAGTGGCACTTATTTAAAAAATGGGGGTCGGGTGGTAGCACAGTGGGTTAAGCACACATGGCAGGAAGCGCAAGGGTCATTGCAAGTATACCAGTTTGAGCCCCTGGCTCCCCCGGTTTCCTGGGCTCCTCACTTGCAGGGGGGTCACTTCACAAGCGATGAAGCAGGTCTACAGGTGTCTGTCTTCCCTTCCTCTCTCAATTTCTCTCTGTTCTATCCAACAACAACAGCATTAACAATAATATCATGAAGAAGGGGAACAAAAATGGGAAAATGGCCTTAGGAGCAGTGAATTCATGTTGCAGGCACGGAGCCCCAGCAATAACCCTGGAGGCAAAAAACCAAAACAAAACAAAAAAACCTACCCATTTAATTGATTCCTTCTTTCAGTTTTTATCTTCACAATTTATCTTTTGTAATATGGTGTATAAATTAATGGACTGTTATTTTAGCTGTAGTTATTTAAATATTCTTATCCTTTGGTTTTTATACTAGAGTTAAATGGTTAAAATTAGAATATTTTGAAATTGGTTACTTTTTCTAGTGTCTTGCATATCTTTATGTTTTGAAGTTTATAAATTCATATCATTTTTATTTCAAGGCAAAAGAACACCTTTTGACATTTCTTGTAAAGCAGGTTCAGAGGTGAATTTTTTTTTGTTGTTGAAGAGAAAACCTTTTTCTTTAAAATTTTTTTTTATTATCTTTATTTATTAAAAAGAGACAGTCAGAAATTGAGAGGGTAAGGGGAGATAGAGAGGAAGAAAGAAAAAGAGACACCTGCAGCCCTGCTTCACCATTTGAAAAACATTCCCCCAGAAGGTGGGTACCAGGGGCTGGAACCTGGGTCCTTGTGCATTGTAACACATGCGCTCACTCAACCAGGTGCACCACCACCTGGCCCGAGAAAACTTTTGACTTTATTTTTCCTTCATTTCTGAAGCAATACATTTTCTAGACGCAGTACTTTTCATTGACAGTTTGCTATTTTTGCTTTTTTTAAAATTATCTTTATGCAATAGAAACAGTCAGAAATCAAGGTTGGATCCTTGTTATTGCATATGCCAGAGTGATGCTTTGGTTCTCTCCCTCTTCTCCTTTGTTATTCTCATAAATACAAAATGAAATAAATAAGTAAGTAAATAAATGCTATAATGAAAATGGGAGTAAATACTCTTTTTAGTTTTAGCTTTCTATTTTGTTTTCTTTATCTAGCAAATTGCAGCTCACCATGTTTTTGGCATCAGTTACTGGAAGACTATTATAGTCCTTTTGTGATGCCATGAAAGTTTTTTATCCTTTGAATTTTTGTATTGCAGTCTTCACAGCTAAAGTAGTAGTCATCTCCTCCAGGTTTTATTTATTTAAATTTTTTTTCATTATCTTTCTTTTATTTCATACAAACAGCCAAAAAACAAGAGGGAAGGGGAAAGAGGGAGAGAGGCAGAGAGACCTGCAACACTGCTTCACCACTTGTAAAGCTTTCTCCCTGCAGGTGGGGAGCAGGGGCTTGAACCTGGGTCCTTTCTCACTGTAAAGTGTGCACTCAACCAGGTGTGCCACCACCTGCCCCCCTCCAGGCTTTATTAACCGCACTCTGTTGCCCCGGCCAGTGGGGTGGTGAACAGGGGCTAGGAACCTTGGGACCTGGAATGACAGGGACAAGAGACATGAAAGAATGACAGCAAGACAGGATTCTGATCAAGCTGCAAAATTTTATTGTGTTCACAGGCATAAGGCTTTGGGGAAGGGGGGAAGTGCTGGAGGAGGAGGAGGAGGGGGAGCAATCATTAGGGTGGAATGTCCCTTGCAACGTACATAGCCGAAACTATGTCTATTAACTATAATTATGTGGTGTGTCACTTGTTTTCTGGTAAATGGTCTATCTGCGGGGAAATAGAAACTTGTCTTGAGGCCTTCCATTGTTTCAAAGCTTATCAAGTAGAGAAATGGCTCCTGGCATCTCCTCCCTTCATTACAATTTAACTGAGGCAGTTAATCAGGGGTGAGGGGTAGAGACCTTAACAGCAGTTTTGGTAGGCATTAACCAGAGGGGTGAAGTATTGACCCGACTCCTCCCATGGGGTGAATGCAAAACCAGTCTTCCCACATCTTATAAGGCTCTTGGTGTCTTTTTGGTGTCTTTTCAATGAATGGATAGGTCATACGTTTCTCTGGTACTATGGGATATTATGCTGACTCTCAAAACTCCTATAAATGCACTTATGTTTGTGGATGGATACCAAATTGTTGCTGAGGGTATATGGGTCAGTAACATCTTATTCAGCTATGATCTTTGCCACTTAAAAGTTATTGAATGAATAGATGATTACAGATTATTCTAAAAATTCTTAAATTTTTTTGGGGGTGCAGTGGTGTACCTGGTTAGGTGTTTAAGTATTCATGTTACTGTGTAGCAAGGATCCGGGTTTGAGTTCCTGCTCTCCACCTGCAGGGGTGATTGCTTCACAAGTGGTAAAGGAAGCATGCAGGTGTCTCTCTTTCTCGATCTCTGTCACCTCCCTCTCCTCTCAATTTCTCTTTGTTCTATCCAATTAAAAAAATAGAAAGAGGGAGTCACGTGGTAGCGCAGCAGGTTAAGCGCAGGTGGCGTGAAGCACAAGGACTGGTGTAAGTATCCCAATTAGAGCCTCCAGCTCCCCACCTGCAGGGGAGTCGCTTCACAGGCAGTGAAGCAGGTCTGCAGGTGTCTGTCTTTATCTCCCCCCTCAGTCTTCCCCTCCTCTCTCCATTTCTCTCTGTCCTATCCAACAATGACGACATTAACAACAACAACAATAACTACAACAATAAAACAACAAGGGCAACAAAAGGGAATACATAAATATTTAAAAAATAGAAAGAAAAAAAGGCCACAGGAAGTGGTGGATTTGTGTGCTGGCACTGAGCCTCAGAGATAACCCTGGTGGAAGAAAAAAAAGTTCTTATTTCTGCCTTTTTTTTTTTTTGCTAAGCTCATTACTGATTTTTGCCACCTGAGTTAAAATATTCTTTTTAAAAAAAAACTTTTTATTATCTTTATTTATTTATTGGATAGAGACAGCCAGAAATCGAGAGGGGAGAGGGGACAGAGAGAAAGAGAGACAGAGAGACACCTGCAGCACTGCTTCACTACTTGTGAACTTTTCCCCTGCATGTGGGGACCGGGGTCTCCAACCTGGGTCCTTGCGCATTGTAGCATGTGCGCTCAATCAGGTGCGCCACCACCCGGCCCCAAGTTGAAATATTCTATACTGTCTTTCTTTTTCTTTTTGATAGAGAGAGAAATTGACGGGGAAGGGAGAGGAAGAGGAAGAAAGAGAGAGACAACTGCAGTACTGCTTCACTGCTTGTGTGTTTTACCAGCACCAATCCCTTTCCCCCCACTGCCCATGCTTTCTTTTCAATGTGCATTTCCTCACTACTTCTTTTCAATCACTTTTGGCACATGTAGCTAAAATGTGTTCCTCACCTCTCTGTTTATATATTTTTCTAACTGCCTTCTGTGATTATCTCAAACTGTTGCCATTCACTGGGCTACTATTAATTGACTTCTAATTAGTTTCCTATCTACCGTCTATCTCCACATTAATTCATCTTTCTGGTTACTAAGGACTCCTCCTGATGCACAGGTCACATCATGTCCTTTAAAATAGACCAGATGGCTATGATGCCATCAGGATAAAATCCAAATCCTCACTTGTGCCATTTAGACTTTCACAATCTGGTTGCAATCTGTCTATCCACCTATGTGGATATGTCTCTCAGAAATCCTTTCTACATTTGACATGCTAAAGTTCCCCAGGTGATTTCCTCATAATGTTTCTTAGGTATTAATAGCTGCTGCATTGAGCATATTTGCCCATGGCCAAATAAGTTGTAATGACAATGCTGGTTTACACAAAGTTTGGTAGAACTTCTCAGTCCCTAACTGTGTTCATAAACATGACCCAACTATATACACTTACAGTAAAGAATTGATAAATCTATGGAGGAAAACAAGGGAATAATTAATGTAAAATTCAAGGTAGTATTTATTGTTGTGGGAAGGAAAGAGGTACCTATAGAGGATTCATTGATGTTATAAGTTGCTCTGTATCTTGAGCAATATAGTGAATATATTGGTGCACGCTTTTGTTGTTTATGTTTTTTTATGCTTTAACATCTTTGGAATCATTATGGTCTTATAATCACTGAGGGGTCCAGTGACAACTGTGATGTACTTGTCTTTGACTTGGATGTACCTTGAACATTGCTTTTTTCATTTTTACTACCTTTTGATATGACTATAAGCCTAATATGTCTCCTTCATTAAGTATAGAAATAAAAATCTAAATATCAAGATAAGATAATTTGAGTTTATAATGATATCTATATTCAGATTTGATAGTAATTTAAAGATCATTTTATCTGAAGCAGATTTCCTCTAACTTGTTTCTCCATTATGGTCCACTCAATGTAGATTGTAAAGATAACTGTTGGTATAGTATGCTCAGCACCTTTTATTTAGTAGGTACACATTAAATGCTTGGATTTCTAGTATTAATATTTATCTCTAGTGAGCTATTTTTTAAATTTTATTTTATTAGTGACTTATTAATGAACAACAAGATTATGGAGTAAGAGGGGTACCGTTCCCTACACCAGAGTTCCATATCCTATCCCCTCCCCTCCATTGAAAGGCTCTTAGTCTTTATCCCTCTGGGAGTATGAACCAAAGATCCTTTTATTTTATTTTATTTTTAATATTTTTATTTGTTTACAATTGGATAGAGACATATGTTGAGAGAGGAGGGGGAGATAGAGAGGGAGAGAGACAGAGAGACATCTGCAGCCCTGCTTCACCACTAGTGAACCTTCCCCCCTGCAGGCAGGGACTAGGGGCTTGAACCTGCATACTTGTGCATGGTAATGTGTGCACTTATTAACCCCAGGTGTGCCACTGCCTGGCCCCGATTTTTTTTTTTTGCCTCCAGGGTTATAGCTGGGGCTTGGCGCCTGCACCATGAATCCACTGCTCCTGCAGGCTACCCTTTTCCTCCTTGTTGCCACTGTTGCCCCATCGCTGCTGCAGTTCTTCTTCTAGCGTTTGCCCTTCTTCCGTAGCCAGTCAACAGCGTCAGGTTGAGCCTGATATAAAGTTTCGAGACCTCCTTTGAATCTGGAGAGGTGGCAGTCGTCGACTATGTGGGTCATAGTCTGTCTGGAGCCACAGGGGCAGTTCGGGTCGTCTCTGGCTCCCCAGTGATGGGACATAGCGGCACACCGGCCATGGCCTGTTCGATAGCGATTGAGGAGGGCCCGATCATAACGTGCTAGGTCAAAGCCGGGTTGACGCTTGCAGGGGTCTGTGATGAGGTGTTTGTTCTTTACCTCAGCTGACTGCCAACTCTGTTTCCAAGAGTCTGGAACAGAGAAGTTCAGTGTAGGCGTAGGGGACCAGATTGGGTGACGAGATGTCAAGCGTTGGACAGGGTGGGCGAAGATATCTGCCTATAGTGGCAGGTCCGGTCGAGCGTAGAAGTGGGAAATGAACTTAGATGATGCCGCATCCCGACGAATATCTGGTGGGGTGATGTTACTAAGAACTGGCAGCCATGGAACCGGGGTGGAACGGATGGTTCCAGAAATTATCCTCATGGAGGAATATAATTTGGAATCGACTAAGTGGACATGGGGGCTACGGAACCATACTGGGGCACAGTATTCTGCAGTGGAATAGCATAATGCCAGAGATGATGATCGTAGTGTGGAAGCGCTCGCGCCCCATGAGGAGCTGGCCAGTCTTGCAATGATGTTATTCCTCGTGCCCACCTTTGCTGCAGTTTTTATGAGATGTTCGTGAAATGACAGAGTGCGATCGAGAATAATGCCAAGATAGACTGGCTGGGGTTCATGCCGGATTCTCGTATCGCAAAGCTGCACATTAAGCTCATGCAAGGCCGAGGCATGGCTCGCTTCATTCCTGTCCCACATCTTGGAATCTGAGTCTATGCCCAAAGTTTGGCGTCGTGCGAAGATTATAGCAGTTTTGAAACCAAAGAAAGACCCAACACTGGCCGCCAGCTATAGACCAATTTCTCTCCTCTCCGTGTGTTACAAACTCCTTGAGAGGCTGCTTCTGTCACGTATTTCTCATCTTACAGAGAAATTCCTATCACCCGCCCAAGCTGGTTTCCACCCAGGAAGATCTACCTGTGAACAAGCCCTGGCCCTCTCAACTTACATTGAAAATGGATTCCAGAGGAATTTAAAGACGGAAGCTGTCTTTGTTGATCTCACAGCAGCCTATGACATGGTCTGGGACCGTGGTCTCCTAGTCAAGATTTCAAGATGCCTGCCTCCATGGGTGGCCAACACTATATCGTTTCTTCTCCAAAACAGAAGATTCCGGGTGCATCTGGGTGACAAGTCTAGCAGATGGAGACTTGTCTCAAGTGGCCTCCCCCAGGGCTCTGTTCTGGCTCCTACGCTATTTAATATTTACATCAATGACCTTCCAGAAACTTCTTCAAGGAAGTTCATCTACGCCGATGACATCTGCTGTGCAGCTCAGGCATCAAAGTTCGACATCCTAGAGGAAACACTCACGAAAGACATGTCTCTGATATCTGATTACTGTAAAAAATGGCGACTAATCCCTAGCACTGCAAAAACGGTATCATCTGTTTTCCATCTACACCATGCCTCGGCCTCACTGCTGCAGTTATTATTATTGTCTGTTCTGTTGGACAGAACAGAGAGAAATGGAGAAAGGAGGGGAAGACAGAGAGAGGGAGAGAAAGAGAGACACCTGCAGATCTACCTCACCGCTTGTGCAGCGACCCCTCTGCAGGTGGGGAGTCTTGGTATGGAACCGGGATCCTCATGCCAGTCATTGCGCTTCGGGCCATGTGCTCTTAACCTGTTGTGCTACCCCCCTAACCCCCAAGATCTATATAGAGTGCTGAAAGTGGAAGGTCTGGATTCTGTAATTGTTTCTCCACTGGACATGGGTGTTGAAAGGCTCATCCATACCCCAGTCTTTCTATTTTTCCCTAGTGGGATAGGGCTCTGGAGAGGGTTTCCAGGACACATTGGTGAGGTCGTCTGCCCAGAGCAGTCAGGTTGGCATTATGATAGGCTCTGCAACTTGGTGGTTGAAAAGCATTAAGATATAAAGCAGAAAAAATTGTTTATTAATCAGGAAGCTAAAGGTAATAGTATATCAGATCAGATTTGGGGACTTCATGTTGGAAGAAGCTAGGAAGTCTATTTTAGGTACATGCCAGTGAGCTTATGACTTTACTATTTAATGACTTATTAACATTCTTCACCAAATATTGCCATTTCTAAAAAACAAAACAAAGAAAATAAAGGAAAAATTATGAGAATATCCATTTGGTTTATAACTGACCTGATAAGACAATTTATATGTATTTCTGTGCTAGTGGGAAGATATTACCAGGGATCTTTGTTTTTTATTTTATTATTTTTAAATTTTTTATTTATAAAATGGAAATATTGACAAAACTATAGGATTTCCACACAGTTCCCACCCCCTGAATTCTGTATCCAATCCCCTCCCTTGATAGCTTTCCTATTCTTTATCCCTCTGGGAGTATGGACCCAGGGTCATTATGGGGTGCAGAAGGTGGAAGGTCTGGCTTCTGTAATTGCTTCCCCGCTGAACATGGGTGTTGTCAGGCTGATCCATACTCCCAGCCTATCTCTCTCTCTCCCTAGTGGGGCAGAGCTCTGGGAAAGTGGGGCTCCAGGACACATGGAGGGTCATCTGCCAAGTGAAGTCAGGTTGGCATCATGGCAGCATTTGCAACCTGATGGCTGAAAAAGTGTTAAGATATAGAACAGAACAAATTATTCACTAATAGTGAACCTAAAGGCAAGAATATTTTATTTTTTACTAGTGATGTAGTAATGAATGATACAGGCATGACTCAGCTTGCTTATCTTGCCACACAATCTTAAAAATCTAAATTAGAAACCACTTTGTAATATGTGATTCTTATTAAAATTGTGATCCATAAATCAAAAGAGATGAGAAGTTAGTTAAACTGGTTTGTAAGAAATTTTCCTGTTTCTGTGATTACTGATCTTCAAGGCAGAAAAGTTTGACTATCCATTGATCCTATAGCAGGTATTATTTGGAAATAGACCTCAAACAGATACGTAGACTCTACATAAACTAAACTTGGTCTGCTCAGAATCCTGTAGGAATTGCATGGTCTGTTCATCACTTTTTTTTTTTTTGATGGTTTTCAGTTTTCTTTCTTTATGGGGGGTTTTAATAGTTGACAGTTAACAGTAAAATGCAATAGTTTGCACATGCATAACATTCCCCAGTTTTCCACATAACAGTTCAACCCCCTCTAAGTCCTCCTCTGCCATCATTTTCCAGAACCTGAACCCTGTCCTCCACCCCACCCAGAGTCTTTTACTTTGGTGCAATACACCAAACCCAGTCCAAGTTCTGCTTTGTGTTTTCCCTTTTTTTTAATTTCTATTTTTTAACTTCTGTCTATGAGTAAGATCTTCCCATATTCACTCTTCTCTTTCTAACTTAGCTTACTTAACATGATTTTTTCAAGCTCCAGCCAAGATGAGGTGAAGGTGAATTCATTATTCTTTTTAAAAATTTTTTTATTACCTTTATTTATTTATTGGATAGAGACAGCCAGAAATTGAGAGCATAGGGGGTGACAGAGGAGAGAGACAGAGAGACACCTGTAGCTCTGCTCCACCACTCATGAAGCTTCCCCCTGCAGGTGGGGACCAGGGCTCTAACCCGGGTCCTTGCGCACTATAGCATGTGCACTCAACCAGGTGTGGCACCACTCAACCCAGAATTCATTATTCTTAATAGCTGAGTAGTATTCCATTTTGTACATATACCACAGCTTTCTTAGCCACTTATTTGTTGTTGGACAACTGGTTTGCTTCCTGGTTTTGGCTATTAAAAATTGTGCTGCTATGAACACAGGTATAAAGAAACCTTTTTGGATTGGTGTGTTTGGTTCCTTAGGACATATCCACAGGAAAGGAATTTCAGGATCATAGGAAAGGTCCATTTCTAGCCTTCTGAGAGTTCTCCAGTTGTGAATGCAGCTCATTTTAAAACCCATAGTTGAATTCATAACTGAAAAGGTTTTTTATTGAAGAGAGTATTTAATTACCATTTAAGATTTGAGAATGAAAAAGTTCTTACAGATTTAATTCTGTCTAATGTAATAAGAAAACGACTAGTTGCTTCTTTGCTTAATTTCAATTTCAGCGATAATCTTCTTAGTAGAGGTTATTTAGAACAAAAGACAATGAAGAAAAAGCTTTAGTATCATTTAGCTGTCTCTATATACCACAGTTGGATGCATTAACTATTTAGTTTTATTTTTTATGAAATAATTTTCAAAATGAGTCTTTAAGGTTAGTGGACCAATTTAAACTTTTTTTTAAAGCAAAAAAGCATATAATCAGAAGTAACTCTTTTGCTAATTCTTCTGTTAAAATCAAGACCTTTTACAAACCTTTGAGAGCTATTTAGGAATCAGAGCACTATGATTCAAAAAAATTATTTCTCAAGGCATACATTAGATGTCACTTTCTTCTGGACAGTTCCTGTAATAGAAAGACATGAATATATTTGTAATAAAGAGTTCTAGATAATAAAATTCATTTAATTCATAAATTATACTGAATGTCAGAATGAAAAAAAGGCAAGCATTAAACTACTCAGAGAACTCCCCCAGAAAGTTTTATTAAGAAGATTAATGATTTCCAAGGCACTTATCTGAGAAAACAGTCTAAATTGACCCTGTCGGCATGTGTCTTATAATAAGGATGAGTGTGTGATGAACAGCCTATAGAAGAGAGAGACATTACATATGTAGAAGTTCACATTTGGAAACTGCTCCATGACATTAAAGAGTCACATAGAGGATGCCAAGCTGAGAACCCTGGAGTTTTAGAAATTTTCACTTGAGTGTCAGAGAAGCTATGATCATCTCATTTCCAAAGTTGGCTCATTGTATGCTCCAAGATCTAGAAAGTATGCTGAATTTTGAATTCTAGTTCTTGTTGAAGTTGTCAGCTCTGCAAAATTAGCTAGGAAAGGCATGTTATTGAAAGAAAGTAATATATGATGACTCTTCTGATCCAGACTAGAAAGGAGTACTTTCTGGAGGGAGTTGCTGATTTTTCTTTCATTGAGTTCTATAAAACTAAGTATTACTTTTGTAATAATTAGGATAATATATATAGTGATCTGGAGATGAAGGCATACAATAAAAGGGGGTGATAACTGACTCGGCATGTAATTATATGTATGGGAGAGGAATCAAGGGTATATTGTACTCATTAAGCTCTATAGAACAAATCTATCTCTGGTAGTGTCATTAATGGGAGCATAGGACATAGGAACAGAAACCATGAACAGTCTGAGGGCTTAAAGAGGGCCAGAAAAAAGGAGTAAGCTAGGAGGTACCCATAATGGCTATGGGAAAAGAATTCCTTGAGGCTTTGCAGTTTTAGGTTTTAATCGCAGCATGATCATAAACCAGAGCTGAGTGGGTGCACACATTAAGTATGCAAGAACCCTGGTTCAAGCCTCCAGTCTCCCACCTACAAGTGGCAAGCGTTATCAGTGATGAAGCAGTGCTGCAGATTATCTGTCTTTCTCTCTACCTCTCTATCTTCCCTTCCATACCAATTTCTCTCATTTCTGTTCAATAAATGAATAAATAAATCATGTGTTTAAAAAAATAAACAAGAATTTAGTTGGGATTTTTTAAAGTCTGAAGTGCAAGTACTTATGGATCCATCAATTCAAACCCTCCAGTAACAATGCAGGATGAGCAAAAATTTCAGTTTATCTGACTTTCCTGGGAAGACGACCCTACTAATATATCCTGGAGCCCCGCTTCTCCAGAGCCCTGCCCCATTAGGGAAAGCCAGAAACAGGCTGGGAGTATGGATCTACCTGCCAACATCCATGTCCAGTGGAGAAGCAATTACAGAAGCCAGACTTTCCACCTTCTGCACCCCATAATGATCCTGGGTCCATACTTCCAGAGGGATAAAGAACAGGAAAGCTCCCAATGGAGGGGATGGGGTAGAGAACTATGGTGGTGGGAATTGCACCCCTCTTACCCTACGGTCTTGTCCGTCATTATTAAATCAATAAATTAATTAAAAAACAGAAAAGTCAGTTTATCCATTTATATTTAATACTTACTTACTTTACTGAAATTCTTTCTGGATGAGGGTATTTACTGTCTATTAGCTGGGATTTAGAAGTTACTCAACACTCAGAGCAGTTCCCACAGATCTTAAACTGAGTTTCGAACACTGAGCTAGCTGTTGGCAGGAGAACAAAGAAACAGCTGGAGAAGCTTAAAGTGAAAGCCAGAAATAGTTTTAAATCTAGTCTTCCTAATAATGTACATAAAATAGTGAGGGGCTGGGAAGATAGCCTGATGGTTATGCAAAAAGGCTTTCATGCCTGAGACTATAAGGTCCCAAATTCAACCCCCAGCACCACCATAAGCAAGAGCTGGGCATTGCTCTGGTGTCTCTCTCTCTCTCTCTCTCTCCGTGTATCTTTCTTTCTCTATCTCTCTCCTTAAAATAGATAAAGTATGAAAAAAAAAAAAAAAGGGTAAGTGCAAGAAGTGCAAAACATAAGGACTAGCCTAAGGTTCCTGATTCGAGCCCCCGGCTTCCCACCCACAGGGAAGTCACTTCACAGGTGGTGAAGCAGGTCTGCAGGTGTCTATCTTTCTCTCCCCCCTCTGTCTTCCCCACCTCTCTCCATTTCTCTCTGTTCTTTCCAATGATGACGACATCAGTAACAACAACAATAAAACAACAAGGGCAATAAAAGGGATAAATAAATAAATAAATAAATATTTAAAAAAATCTTAAAAAACCCCACAAGACGGGAGTCGGGCAGTAACGCAGCGGGTTAAGCGCAGGTGGTGCAAAGCACAAGGACCAGCATAAGGATCCCGGTTTGAGCCCCTGGCTCCCCACCTGCAGGGGAGTCGCTTCACAGGCGGTGAAGCAGGTCTGCAGGTGACTGTCTTTCACTCCCCCTCTCTGTCTTCCCCTCCTCTCTCTATTTCTCTCTGTCCTATCCAACAACGATGACATCAATAATAACTACAGCAATAAAAACAACAAGGACAACAAAAGGGAATAAATAAATAAATATATATAAAAAAAAAACCCACAAGACTTAACTTTAAAAAATGTATATTAAATTGTCTGGAGAGCACAGTACTGTCCAAGTAGTAAATGAACTAATTTTTGTGCTCAATCCAAAGAGCACAATGGTTAAGAACATGGTCTTTTGAGTGAGTAATTCTAGTTTAGCATCTCTGTTCTGTCACTATACAACCTTAGGGAAATTAATCTTTCAAAGACTCAATTTCTTTATTTATCTGTAAATGAGATAAAACTACCCACTTATGTATAAAATATCAGATTAGTATAGGCGTTAGTGAAATCATGTATATTATGTTTCAGCAAATCATAGTGTCTGATAAATCGTAAGTCTCTGGTAGTCACTGTGGCTGCTGTTATTATTATGAGACCTCCAGGGAAGGCAAGTATTCTTTTCTTCCCATTTAATGTAGCAACTAGGAAAAAAGGAACCCAGAGTCATACCTAATCACACCTACATACATGAATAGGTGACTATACATTTATTTGTAATAAGGGAAAACATTATTTGCATGCTTTAAAGTCATAACCATTTTGATTTATGGAAATATGGAAGAGAAGTGTACCCTGTTGCTAAGTGATGTGCTCATGCAATTACTGGGGAAACAGATGGCCAATCAATAGCAGACAGGTAATAGCCTTAGAAATGGATTTAGTTCAAGATTGAAAATGATGATAAAGCATATTGTCCTTATGATAGTGGCATTAAGGTGGCTCATGGTCAATTATAATAAAAAATTACATGGAAAATGGCATCTTATTTCTACCTATAAGCTAATAAAGAAACTGATGTTTGCTCTGTTACTGAGTGAAGCTTCAAATGAAAATAGAACTTCTCATTGTACTAGGTCAATGTTTTATTCTAAGCTACTTTTCTTTCCAGAGAAGAAGTTGAGCATTTGTTAAGTCCAATTATCCATTCATTCATTCATTCATTCATTCATTCAACCAGCATTTATTGAACACCTACTATTAAGCTTTTATTTATTGCCTTCACTGACCAATCATCTCTGCTCTTCTCATCCACTTTTCCCTCATTCAAACTACCTTAAAAATCTAGAAATGGTGGTGCGGGAGGTGGCACAATGGATAAAGTATTGGATTCTCAAGCATGAGGTCCCGGAGTTCAATCCCTGGCAATACATGTACCAGAGTGATATCTGGTTCTATCTCTCGCTCTCTCCTCCTATCTTTCTCATTAATAAATATATTTTTTTAAAAATCTAGAAATGAGTAGCTTTACATACAGGGAAAATACTAAAATAAACTGGAATGCTGTTTTAAGAAAGCAGTGAGCCTCTGTATAAGTCAAGCACAAAATCTTACGCTGTTTGGCTGTACCAGTCTTTTGTTTAGTGGTTCACAGTGCAGTTGTTGGCATATGGGTGCAATCTCTCATCTCCCCAGGATAGGTGTCGTTAAAACAGTCTCACCCCTAATTTAAGTCCACCATGTGTACTAGGACCTGAAATCCTCCCTGTCCTCATCCCTCTCCCTCTCCTCTTTCCCCAGAGTCCTTTGATTTTGTGCAGTACACCAAATCAGTCCAAGTTTTACTTTATGTTTCCTTTTTCTGTCCTTTTTTTCTTAAGTTCTGTCCATGAGTGAGATTATCCCATATTCATTTTTCTTTTTCTGGTTTATATTACTTAACACGAGTCCTTCAAGAAGGGTTGAAGAGTAGTATTCCATTGTGGTAGTAACAATCTTATATCCTATGAAACTTACTAAAACAATTCAACAGAAGAATAAAACTATTTGTATGAAGATACTTATTACAACATTAGCTATAGTAAAAAATACTGGAAGTAAATTGAATGTCTAGTACTAAATAAAAATAATAATTGTAAAGCTATGTTGATTATATATATTAGGAAACTATAATATTTATAAATTATTCATAGAAATCTAGTGAAATGAAAATAATCAAAACAGTAACCTCTTAAAATTATTGGCAAGAATTCACATGTTGTATGGTAACAGCTCAAATAATAAGTTTGAAGTATGAAAATGGCTGTGAAAGAGAAAAAAAATGAACATGCTATGTTAGCATAGTAGCATAATTTTCCCAACCCTTTACATTTTAATTTTATTTTATAGTACATTTAAAATGAACACAACAAAGGATTGTTCTGTGTATGGTTAAAATCCAAAATGGTATCTTTCAAATAGAAAACAAAAAGAATTTGCTACATTTAGAATTCAAGTAATTTTAGAGAAATAAACAGTCCTGTTTCTTGTTATTTTATCTCTCATGTTTTCTATTGTGAAAGGCATTTACAAGTATATTGAATTTCTCTTGCTTATGAATTCAACTGCTGCTGCTTTTCTGAAAACAGCCTTAATCCTTTGTTTGGCTGTCATAGTTACTACCACAGGAATTATGATGCTGCTAGCAGAGAATTTAAGAGCTACAATGAAGAGATTTTTAAAAAATGCTGGTACATATGCCCCAACCCCACTATGCGAATATACCCTTTTAGGATATATTCCTATTAAATTCTAACCTTGTTTAGAGTAGTTACCATCAAGTTTGTTTAATCTGAAGACATATCATCCTTTATTTATTATTGGAACAGGAAGTAGATTCATTAATCAGTATATTTGCTAGGAATACAGAAGGAAAATACTTACTTGTCCAAGGAATAATTTTCCTCATACACATGTATGGATTTTATTTCCTTTTGTTTTTCCCCAACTTTCTAAACACTCATTCTCAGTCCCTCAAAATAGTTTGCCAATCATCAGGTAGGAACAATGAAAGTTTTTATTAACTTACATCACAAATATTGTATCACCAGTATTATTTTAGTGTGATTACATAGAGAAAACAAGTGTCTAATTATTCCTAATGGTTTACTTTAAGATTGTAATAAAATAATTATATTCTAAGTGATAGAACTTTATTTGGATTAGAAGGTTGTCAAGAAAATGCCTTCTTGTTAGAGATGTTGCAAGTGTCTCCTATTTATAGCTGACTGCACTTGTGATCCTTCAGGACTCCTTCCTAGCCTTTATTGGGGAATTCATGTTTTACATTCGACAGTAAATACAATAGTTCCTACATACATAACATTTCTCACTTTTCCATAGAACAATACAACCCCCACTAGGTCCTCTGTCATCCTTCTTGGACCTGTATTCTCCCCCCCTACCCACCCCAGAGTTTTTTACTTTGGTGTGATACGCCAATTCCTATTCAGGATCTACTTGTGTTTTCTCTTCTGATCTTGTTTTTCAACTTCTGCCTGAGAGTGAGATCATCCCATATTCATCCTTCTGTTTCTGACTTATTTCACTTAACATGAATTTTTCAAGGTCTATCCAAAATCGGTTGAAAACAGTGAAGTCACCATTTTTTAAAATTTATTTATTTAAGAAAGGAGACATTAACAAAGTCATAGGATGGGGGGTACATTACCACCTAGACCCCCCAAATTCTTTATGGGGAGCTGAAGGTGGGGAGTCTGGCTTCTGTAATTGCTTCTCTGCTATACATGGGCATTGGCAGATAGTACAGTTTTTTTAACCACTCATCTGTCACTGGGCATTTGGGTTGCTTCTAGGTTATGGCAATTACAAATTGTGCTACTATGAACATAGTTATACATAAATCTGTTCTGATGGGTGGTTTTGTTTCCTCTGGGTAAATCTCTAGGAGAGGAGTTGCTGGGTTCTATGGTAGGGCGATTTCTAGTATTCTGAGAAATCTCCAGACTTCTTTCCACAGTAGTTGGACCGTTTTATGCTTCCCATCAGTGAAGATGTGTTCCTTTTACCCCACAGCAGGTGGGAAACTTTTTAAGATTGTAAATATTTTAAACACATGTATAAATATTATAGTGGACTTTTAAAAACAAATTCACTGCCAGTCTGTGAATATTTTTAAACCAAATCTACTGCAAATATTCCTATTTTTAGAATTGAAATTTTCTTTTTTTTTTTTTGTATTGATGTTGTTGGATAGGACAGAGAGAGATGGAGAGAAGAGGGCAAGACAGGGAGAGAGAAAGATAGACACCTGCACACCTGCTTCACCGCTTGTGAAGCAACCCTTCTGCAGGTGGGGAGCCCGGTGCTAGAACTGGCATCCTTACAGTCTTTGTGCTTCATGCTGTGTGCACTTAACCTGCTGCACTACTGCCCAACCCCCATTTTTATAACCACTGTCACTGTTCCTTGTGTGGAAAGTTTGTTTACCATCCTCATGTTTCTTTTTTTGTTTTAAATTTCTTTATGGGGGGATTAATATTTTATAGTTGACAGTGAATACAATAGTTTGTACATGCGTAACATTTCCCAGTTTTCCATTTCTTTGTATCATTTTCTATTTCCTTATATAGTGACTTATGGTTTTCACTTTAAAGTCTTATAGTCCTTTGGTTAGGTTTATTCCTAGGTATTGATTTTGCTGCAACAGTGAATGGGAGTGATTTCTGAATATCCTTTTTTTCCCCCCCAGATTTAGTGTTTTTGTTATTGGGAAGACTATTAATAACTGTTTCAATTTCTATGTCTGTGGTTGGTGCATTTAGGTTATTTAGTTCTTCCTGGTTCAGTTTGGGAAGGGTATATGTTTGTAGGAATTCTTCCATTTATTCCAGATTCTGTATCTTGGTGGCATATAGTTCTTTGTAAAAGTTCCTCATAATTTTCTGGATTTCTGTGGTGTCATTGTGATATATCCTTTATCATTTACAATTCTGTTTATTTGAGTCTTATCCCTTTTTATTTTTAGTGAGTCTGGCTAGGGGGTTGTCAATTTTGTTTAATTTTTCAAAGAACTAACATTTGGCTTCATTGATCTTTTGTATGGTTCTCTTATTTTTAATTTTTTTATATTTATTTATTTATTTTCCTTTTTGTTGCTCTTGTTGTTGTAATTATTGTTGTTATTGATATCGTCGTTAGATAGGACAGAGAGAAATGGAGAGAAGAGGTGAAGACAGAGAGGACAAGAGAAAGATAGACACCTGCAGACCTGCTTCACTGCCTGTGAATCCTTATGCTGGTCCTTGTACTTCTCGCCATGTGTGCTTAACCCACTATGCTACCGTCCAACTCCCGGTTCTTTTATTTTAAATGTTGTTTATTTCTGCTCTAATTTTAGTGATTTCTGTCCTTCTGGTTGCTTTAGGGTTCCTTTGTTCCTCTTCCTCTAAGTCCTTAAGGCATGCAGTAAGGTCGTTCATTTGAGCTTTTTCTTGTTCTCTAATGTATGATTGTATGGTTATGAGTTTCCCTCTCAGTACTGCTTTAGCTGTGTCCCAAAAATTTGGTAGCTTGTATCTTCATTTTCATTTGTTTCCAGAAACATTTGAATTTCTTGTTTGAGCACTTCTTTGATCCAGCGGTTATTAAGTAGCATGATGTTAAGTTTCCAAATTCTGTGACTTTTAGTAATTTTCTGTTTGTTGCTGAATGTTAGCTTTACTCCACTGTGGTCTGAGAAGATACATGGGATGATTTCAATGCTCTTGAATTTATTGATACTCTCTTTGTGGCCTAATATGTGGTCTATCCTTGCAGATGTGCTGTGTGGATTTGAAATGAATGGTTGTATCAGTTTGGGGGGGGTGAAGAACTCTAAAAATGTCCAGGAGGTCTAGTCTACCCTTCTCTTTATTTAATTCTCTTGTTTCTTAGTTGATTCTCTGCTTCATTATCTGTCTAAGTGTGAGAGTGTGGTGTTGAAATCTCCCACTATTAGTGTATTGCTACTGATGTATTTTTGTAGTTCTTTCAATAGGTTTTCGATTTATTTAGATGGTCCCTCTTTGGGTGCATAGATGTTAATAATTGTTAAGTCTTCTTGGCTGATTGATCCTCTAATCATATGTAATGGCCTTGCCTATCTTTTATTATTTTATTTAATTTAAAGTCTCTGGTGTCAGAGATGAAAATGCCTGTTCCTGCCTTTTTTTGTGGTCGAATAGCCTGTATGATAGTTTTCCATTCTTTCATTTTAAGTCTGCTTGTCTTGTTGGGTCAGGTGGGATTCTTGAAGCAGCATATGGTTGTGTTGTGTTTTCTGATCCATCTTTCCTCTCTTTGCCTTTTAATGGGTGAATTTAAGCCATTGACATTTATTGATATTATGGATTTACAGTATTGCAGTGCCATTATTCAACAATTTTTTATTTGCTCTGATATATGACAGGTATTATGGTGATGTTCCTGTTTATAGGAGGTGTTTTAGAATCTCTTTCTAAAACACAGGCTTGGTGATGGTTGCTTCCTTTAACTGTTGCCTGTCTGAGAAGGATTTGATGCCTCCATCTAGTTTGAATGAAAGTCTAGAGGATATATTATCCTTGGTTGAAACCCTTTTTCATTCAGGGCTCGATAGATATCTTGCCATTCTCTTCTGGCTTTTAGAGTTTGAGTGGAGAAGTCTGCTGATATTCTTCTGGGTTTTCCCCTGTATGTGACTTTTTGTTTTTCTCTTGCAGCCTTTAGGATCCTTTCTTTATCCTTGCTTCTTTTCATTGTAACTATGATGTGTCTGAGTGTCTTCAGGTCTTGGTTGATTCTGTTTGGGACATCTTGACCACTTGAATCTTCATGTCCTTTCTGTTGTTTAGGTTTGGGAAGTTTTCTTCTATTATTTCCTCTAGGATGTTTACTTCCCCTTCCTCTTTTTCTTCCTCTGGTAGGGCAATTATACCAATGTTACTTCTTTTGAGATCATTCCTTATGTCTCTGTTGCTGTTTTCAGTGTCTTTAAATCTCTCTCTTTTTTTTAAAACTCTTTTACCTCTTTGTTAGTTTTCACTCACTCATCCTCTGTCTGGATGTTTCTGTTTTCTGCTTCTGTTAATTTGCTTTCCCTTCCCTCAGCTTCTTTCTTCAGTTAAGTCATAATATTAGCTTGTTCTGCTAATTGGCCTTTTAGGTCATCTCTTTCAGCTTTCTCTGATTACCTTGAGGCAGCTAGTATTATCCTTGAAGGTCTCATCTATTGTTTCCCTAATTCTGATAGCCCTTTCCTCGATAGTTTTCTTAATTTTTGTGATTATTAGTTTACTATTGCTTGCATACTTTTCTTACCTATAGGTACTTCCGACTGATTTGAAATTTCTTCTGAGCTTCTATCCTGATTCATTGTGGTAGCAGTTTTATTTGCTCTTGATTTAACCACTTTTTAAAAAAATTATTGTGGTTTGTATTCTTCTGTTCTGTTGTTCTTCAGTTGTTATATTTTGAGTACAAGCCACGCTAAACTAAAGTCTTTTTACAAATGCAGTTGTCACAAACCTCAGAAAGTACAATAGCAACTGAAGCAAAGATTGATGCAGTTCAATTAATACCAGTTAGCCAAAGAACACCTCCCATCCAAGAAAAAACAAAAACAAACAAAACCAAAAGAAAAGGAAAAAGAAGAGAAGGGGGAAAAGACAAAGCAATAATATACAATTATACAAATATACTGTCCACTATAAATTCTAGAGATAGCAAGAGTAGAAAGGAAAGAAGAAAAGAGAGACAGAAAGAGAGTCCATCTCTAGTCATATTTTTTTCACAAAATCGTTCACAAACCAATGTCAGTGAATTCACAAAGCAAAAAAAGGAAGAAGAAGGGGAAAAAAGAGCAGTGAATGGAAAGTTTTTTTTTTTTTTTGAATTAGCTACCTAGCATGTTATGATTGGGCCCTCCTCAATCGCTATCGAACAGGCCATGGCCGGTGAGCCGCTATGTTCCATCGCTGGGGAGCCAGAGACAACCCGAACTGCCCCTGTGGCTACAGACAGACTATGACCCACATAGTCAATGACTGCCACCTCTTCAGATTCAAAGGAGGTCTCGAAACTTTACATCAGGCTCAGCCTGACGCTGTTGACTGGCTACGGAAGAAGGGCAAACGCTAGAAGAAGAAGAAGAAGCTAGGAGCAGGGAATAATGAGGGTGGAGGAAATAAATGGAGGGAAACAAATTTCCTCTCACAATGGCTAGCATACCCAGTCACCTATCAATGGAATAAGCAACAACAGTTAATTTTGTTCAACCTGAGGAGGAGGGAAAAGAGACATGTGTATATAATAAAAAAAATAATAAAATCAAATAGAGTTAAAAACCCTAAAATTCAGTCTGTACCTTTGACTGCTCCAGATTTGCTGCACACAGCCTGGTACTCTTACTAAACAAAACACAGCCTGGTCCTTTACTAAGCAAAGACAACCAATTATAGGAAATATCAAGAAAAGCCTCCAGCTAGTCTTTCCCAGGTAGGGCTGAGGCCCTGATTAGTCAGCCATTCTGTCACTCAAATAGAGTTCCAGCCCCCTTCAAAATGAAATATATGTATATGCTTGGAATGACACCCACCTCTGCTGGGCTAGGAATCTTGGTCAAGAAAGTATCTCCACAGGAAGCCTGCCACAGGAAGCCTGCTAGGAGCAGCTGGCCAGCCTGCAGGGGTTGATTTTGGGGTGAGTGGGCATGTTGAATTCAGAAATAGCCAAGCCAAAGATCCTCCTTGCCTTTGTCCTTTTGGCCTCTGTTTGCCAGCACAAGAGTGGGTTATAGGACTCCTTTTTTGTGTCACCTTGATCACCCTTACCACCCATGGTCAGAAATCCTTCTCTCTCCCAGAAGTCCCACGTTAAAAGCTGCTTTTTTCTGGAGCTCACACTACTTGTTGTCTCCAAGTTGCCATCTTGGTTCCACCACCCCCAAGGGGAACTTTCAAGTGCAGATATTTTAAACACATGCATAAATGGTTTGTGATTTTTTTTTTGCTAGGGTAGAGAGAAAATGAGAAAAAGGATAGAGAAGAGAGAGAATCAGAGAGGCACCTGGTGCACTGCTTTATCATTTGTGAAACTTCCTCCCTGCAGACTGAGGACCAGGGATTTGAACTTAATTCTTTCTTTTTTTATTTATAAAAAGGAAACATTGAAAAAACCATAGGATAAGAGGTGTACAACTTCGCACAATTCCCACCACCAGACCTCCATATCCCGTCCCCTCCCCTGATAGCTTTCTTACTTTTTAACCCTCTGGAAGTATGGACCCAAGATCATTGTGGGGTACAGAAGGTTGAAGATCTGGCTTTTGTAATTGCTTCCCCGCTGAACATGGGCATTGACAGCTCGATCCATACTCCCAGTCTGTCTCACTCTTTCCCTAGTGGGGAAGGGCTCTGGGGAAGCAGAGCTCCAAGGCACATTGGTGGGGTTGTCTGTCCAGGGAAGTCTGGTTGCATCCTGCTAGCATCTGGAACCTGGTGGCTAAAAAGAGAGTTAACATACAAAGCCAAACAAATTGTTGAACAATCATGTACCTAAAGGCAGGAATAGTGCAGATAAAGTGTTGTGGGGGGGGGTCCTCCATTTTGTAGATAGCTAGTAGGCATATTTTAGTTATATTTCAAAGGGCCTGTAGCTATACTAGTGGTTTTGTTTGTTTGTTTGTTTGTCTTTTGTGCCTGAGCCTGAAATCTGATATTCAGGTGGATCCTAGTTATTGTCTGGGGAGATGATGTCATGGCTGGGAAAAGGACCAGAAAACTGCATCAGGGAAGAGAGTAGCTCCTTAATATGGGAAAGAGGTATAAATATTGTTGACTGTAGACCCCATCGATTTGATGTGATCTGGGGCCCATAATTAGCTTGGGAGCCTGTGTGACTTCTGCATCCCTATAGATCTGAGCTCACATTCTGTGGTAATGAGTAGGAACATTCCATGCTGCCTCAATATCAGGACCCATCTTCCTCCAATAGAGTATGTTGTCTATCCTCCCTTTGGAGGATGGACCATTCTCTACCATTGTTGATCCAAATTGAGGGCAAGGTCCTATGAGGGCCCACAAAGGGGTCTATTTTGTTGTTCCTGATAGAAATGACAGGTAACAAAGGAGAGAGGGATTTATTCGATTGAACTTAATTCTTATGAATGGTAACATATGTGCTAACTGAATGTGCTACTACCTGACTTCTCTAGTGAGCTACTAAAAATAAATTCATAAGTATACTGTTCATATGTTTAAATCAAATTCCCTGCAAGTCTCCCCATATTTACTGTTGAAACCTTAATCATTAAGTCTGTTGCACAGAGAGTGAATTCAAAGGACTGTTTTCCTAATAAAAGTCTAAACAGAGTCAAATTAAAGTGGGACTATCTTCCTAAAGATCACGCTGGATAGTGGCTTACCTAGTTGAGAGCACACATTACAGTGTGCAAGGAGCAGGGTTCAGGCGTCTAGTCCCTACTTGTGAAGAGGAAGCTTTATAAGTAGTGGAGCAGTCCTTCAGGTGTTTCTCTTTCTATCTAAAATATATCATATTTAAAAATATTTCCAGAGTACTTGGATATGTTCAGCAAAGTATGAAACTGTATTGGTCAATGTGTTATGATTGTTAAGAGTTGCTTATACATTGTCTTGGTAGCAATGTAGACCAAGGTCTTTATTTCAAACGGTGATTAAGGGTAGTGAAGTAAGCACTACCTTCACAGCTTTCTTTTCTGTCAGAGTCTGTTAGGGTAAGAGAAAAATATTGCAGATTCAGTTCAATATTGTAGTGATAGAACTTGTAGAGGTAGTGGTGTGAGTACTACTTTCATAGTTTTCTCTATCTGTCAGAGACAATTAGGGGAAGAGAAGAAGCACCAACCAACAGAACCAGTGAATTAGCTTAGCGGAAGAGCTTTAGGTTGGCAAGCCTGAGGTTCCAGGCTCAAATCCCACCTCCCCAGTGTGATGTGGTTCAAGTCTGAGTCTAAGGATGCCTAGCTGGAAAGTAGATTAAAAATGAAAGTTTGACTTATGTTGATAGCTTTTCAAAATTAAATTATGATTTATAAATGAGTTACGGGGATTTTGAAGACAACCTGTTGAATCTTAAAGTTTTGAAATTTAAAATTTAGAAAAGATAAGGTAGGTTCTAGACTTAAGACCCATTTTAAGATATTGGGACATGAATGAATTTGTAAGACACATAGAGTTCACATTTTCCTAATGTGACTCACCCTTCAGTGTTTCCATGTTTTCATAGATCCAGACTGTTTACCTTTCAGCTCCTCATATTATAGAACATAGGTGCAGCCCTCTGTGAGTCTGATAAATAAGAAGTCTGATAATGATAAGAAAGCCTAGGCTTTTTGTGGGTCTCATAATTGTCAGCATAACCAATTTTTAAATTAACCATAATCTTATTTCCAGAAAGATAATCACAGTCATGGAGAGAATAGTTAGCCTGAAGTGCAGGAAGTAGCCTATAGGTCTAATTTTAGGACTGTGAATCTCAGTGTCATTCTTTAAACAAAACAGAACACTCTTGTTTCCAGGGCCTCAACAGGATCATTTTGGATATATTAGAATCAACCCCTCCTGTTCCCTGGGAGTTACACAGATGCTGTGATTTTAGCTTCTTTTGTTGTCTTCTTTTTTTTAATATTTATTTTATTTATTTATTCCCTTTTGTTGCCCTTGTTGTTTTATTGTTGTAGTTATTATTGTTGTTGTCGTTGTTGGATAGGACAGAGAGAAACGGAGAGAGGAGGGGAAGACAGAGAGGAGGAGAGAAAGATAGATACCTGCAGACCTGTTTCACCGCCTGTGAAGCGACTCCCCTACAGGTGGGGAGCTGGGGTTCGAACCGGGATCCTTATGCCGGTCCTTGTGCTTTGCACCACCTGCGCTTAGCCTGCTGTGTTACAGCCCGACTCCCCCTTTTGTTGTCTTCTGTAGACTGCATCAGGTTGGTTTCTCAGCCTTCACATTCTGGGCCAAGCACAACCCCATCACCACGATTCAGCTACTGTTTACTTTATTACCAGAGCCATCTTGCTTTGTAGACATTTACCTTTTGTCATCTCTAAAGTTTCTTCATTAGAAAATGACAGACTCCCTTACTGGGTGACAGGGTATATGAAGGAATTTGAGTAAGACTGTTCTCATTTAAAAATGAAAGGAGACCCCTGCATCCATTCTAATTGTCATGCATGATTCAGAGCATACATATATATATGCTTGGATTTCACTAAATAAACCTTTTCTAGCTTCAGGTAGAGGTGAGAATAGAGATATATCTGAAAGAGTTCTGATTAAAAAATTGTAAATCTAATATTGACTCCATTTTAAATTAATTAGTTAATTTATGTAATCTCTGGGGCTTCACCATTCTGGACTGACTTTATCAGTTAGGGATAAGAGAGATGTAGGCAGAGAGTACAACACTGAAAATTTCTTCAATGTGGTGGGGACCTGGCTAGAACTTGAGTTGTGCATATAGCAAGGCTGAACTCTCCAAGTTAGCTATTTAACCAGGCCTCATTTTTATTTTAACTGCTTTATTTTTCATTATTATTATTATTAATAAAAGCACACAAGAGAACTAGAGCATTACTCTGGCATATGTTATGTGGACAATTGAACTCAGGAGCATGCTCTTGCACACAATCAGGGCACATGATTTCTTTTTAAAAGGATCCATAATACATAAAGTATTCCACATATGCTATTATATGTAACCCCCATCCCATGCCCAGATCTATATGTTTGACTATTGCAATTGAAGACAATTAATTTCTGAAAGGCCCAGGTATTTGCCCAAGGTCATCCAGCAGTTGTGTTGCAGAGCTAGGATTTATACCTGGATTTTTTTTATTTATTAATTTTTATTTATAAAATGGAAATATTGGCCTGGACTTTTGAGACTCTTTTCATTCTATTGCTTTCTTCTGTATCCCAAGACAAATAAGTTCTCAGAAATGAAATTTCTCAGAAAGAAGCACTAGTTAGACATGTTGGAAGCACATTATTTTATATGAATGAAATCCATTTATTTGGATTAGAGAATTCCCGGTTACTTTAGCTCTCAGAATTTGGAGTAGTCGCCTGTACTAAATATTAATAGATAGTTTGAAAACCCTATATCAGTTTGATGGGGTTTTCATTTAATGGTATTTATATGCTTTCCCCATACCTGGGAGCTATTCTCTTCCCTGATCCAACTTTTTAGTCCTATTTCCAACTCTGACATCATCTCCCCAGACAATACTGTTAGCCCACCTACATGTTAGCTGCTGGGCTCAGGCAAAAATCAGCTAACTGGTTCACTTTCTAACAAGGTCCCAAAACCTAGATATAGACCAGGTTCCAGGAGATAGAGCATATGTTCACAGGTATCCATAAACTAGTACAAAATATATACCTGAAAGCAGAAGTACACTAGAGTTTGCAGTGAGTACCCCCCTAACACTTCCTCTCCACTATTCCAACCTTTGGGTCCATGATTGCTCAACAATTTGTTTGGCTTTGTACGTTAACTCTCTTTTCAGTTACCAGGTTCCAGATGCCATCAGGATGCCGGCCAGGCTTCCCTGGACTGAAGACCCCACCAATGTGTCCTGGAGCTCCGCTTCCCCAGAGACCCACCCTAACAGGGAAAGAGAGAGGCAGACTGGGAGTATGGACCGACCAGTCAATGCCCATGTTCAGCGGGGAAGCAATTACAGAAGCCAGACCTCCCACCTTCTGCAACCCACAGCGACCCTGGGTCCATGCTCCCAGAGGGATAGAGAATGGGAAAGCTATCGGGGGAGGGGATGGGATATGGAGATTGGGTGGTGGGAATTGTGTGGAATTGTACCCCTCCTACCCTATGGTTTTGTTAATTTATCCTTTCTTAAATAAAAAATAAATTAAAAAAAAAACAACAAAAATCAGTGAAGTCAAGGACTTCTTGGAATATACCTAAAATAGACTTCCTGGCTTTTACCAAAATGGAGACCTCAAATCTCATCTGCTATATTCTTACCTTTTGGTCTCTGATTATTATGCTCTGCTTTATATCTTAATGCTTTTTAGCCACCAAGTTGCAGATGCTACCACAACACCATCCTGACTTCCTTAGGAAGGAAACCTCACAGTGTGTCCTGGAACCCCGCCTATCCGTGGCCCTGCCCCACTAGGGAAAGATAGAAACAGAGTGGGAGTATAGATTGACCTGCTAATGTCCATGTCCAGCAGAAAAGCAATTATAGAAGCCAGACCTACCTTCTACCATAGTGATTCTAGGTCCATACTCCCAGAGGGATAAAGGATAGGAAAGCTCCCAGTGGAGGGGATGGGATATGGAACTCTGCTAGTGGGAATTGTATGGAGTTGTACCCCTCTTGTCCTACAATCTTGTCAATCATTATTAAATCAATAAAAAATTGGGTTAGTTTAGGGGGCCATGTGTTGGTGTACCTGTTTAAGTGCATATAGTATTAAGCACAAGGACCCTTCACAAGGATCTAGGTTCAAGTCCTCAGCTCCCAAACTGCAGAAGGGATGCCTCACAGTGGTGAAGTAGGTCTGCAGGTATCTATCTTTCTCTTTCTCTATCTCCCCTTCCTCTTTCAATTTCTCTCTGTTCTACCAAATAAAATGGAAAACAATTAAATTTGGCCACTAGGAGCAGTGGATTCATAGTGCCTGCAAGGAGCATGAGCAATAATTCTGAAGGCAAAAAAAAAAATAGATAGATAGGTAGGTAGATAGATAGGAAGGAAGGATAGGAAGAAAGAAAGAAAGGATAAAAGAAAGAAAGAAGCTGGAGTAGTTTGATTAGTGAGCCAGACTGCTACAAATCATATCTTTACATTTATTTAGTAGGTGGCCACTGGTTGGCTATGTGATGTGGGTCTACTCTGCTGGACTTGTGTTTCTGAGCTGAAAAAGGAAGATACCACTTTAAAGGATTGTGAGAGGGTTGGGGAGACAGCATAATGGTCATGCAAACACCTTTCATGCCTGAAGCCCTGAGGTTCCAGTTTCAGTCCCCAGTGCCACCATAAGAGCATCTCTGTCTCTGTATCTCTTTTCCTTTTATTACAATAATTAATTAAAGCATTTAAAAGATAAAGGGTTGTGAGAATTAAATTAGAAAAATTCTTATAGGATCTCAGGTAACCAATACAAGTGAAGTATTGTCATTAGTAAAATGGTTTATAAATGTTTTCTCTTACTCTATGCATAATGGAAAGACTTGTATTTGTAGGGAGTTTGTTGTTGTTTTGTTTTTTGAGCAAATTAACTTGTAAAGCTAATAGCCTCAAATAATAGTTTCAAATAAATAGAAAAAAGTCAATGCATAAAGTTGGTGGGCAATAGAGGGTGTTGCAACAAAGGCTTTGGAAAAACACGGGCTTTGGAAGGTTGCCACTGTCACACCCCATTATTTTATAGCTGTAACTCTGTGCTGACTCAGCCAAAGGCAGGTGGTAATCACAGCCAAGTTTATATGCTCTAGAATTGATGTGGCCATATTTCCACATTCTCCAAAGTGAAGTCAAGCAAAAGGGGTAATCAGAAAGTTTTTATGGGCCTAATTATGAAATGCTGACAGCTCGAACTGATTGATTTGCCTCTACTTAAACTCTGTAATTAGAAGTGATCAGCCCAGTCAAAAATGAAGGTACGACAGGGGAATCCTTTTTGTCTTTTGGTCATTTTAGAACAAGAAACCTGTCAGTTTTATTTATCCTACAGAGGGTAATTGATCTGGGATGGTGTAAGTGTTCAGATGGGGTTTCCAGAGGACATTTATCTTAATCCCCATAAGAATTCACACAATCAATATTGTTTATGCAAATGATTGTGATTTTGAAAAGCCCGAGCAGGAACAGTCACCGTACCATATTCAATTATCTCTGTCTTTCTAATAGTGGAAATAAATTAGAAGACATGTATTTGACTACTATTCTGCGCCCACAAATTCATTGTCTTTTTGTGAAATGGTACTAATTGTGGTTGTCATGGAAACTCTGAAGGTACTAAAGATATTGCCCTTTTTTTTTGTCTTTTTTTTTTTTCTTCCTCGCCATGATTGTTCCTTTGGCTGATATGGGAGTTCAGTCTCTAGAAAGCTCCTATGTGCCCAGGAGACATTTGCTCTAAGTTAAGATTCATGGTAATTTTGTTACACCAATTATATCTGTGTTACCATTTTGTGACTATATTTGCTTGAAATATAAACTAATTTTCTAGAAAAATTAAGTCCAGTTATTTAGTTTTCTTTAAAAAATTTTTTTTTGGTCAGACACCGATGCAAAACCAAATGATTTTTTACAATCTGCTTGTGAGGCCTAGACGGTGGTTCATCCTGTTGAGCACTCCTGTTCCCATGTGCAAGGGCCCAGGTTACAGTTCCCGGACCCCACCCACAGGAGGTATGCTTCATGATAAGTGAAACAGTGTTGCAGGTGTCACTCTTCCTCTCTACCTTCTCTTCCCTCTCAATTTCTCTCTGTTTTATCAAATGTAAAAGAAATGAATATTTGTTGTTGGGCACCCGGGTTTCTTCCAGGTTTAGGCTATTATGAATTGTGTTGCTATGAACATAATTTACTTATATCTTTTGGGATGGGTGTGATTGAGTCCTTAAAATATATCCCTAGGAGAGGGATTAGTGGGTCATATGAAAGGTCCATTTCAAGCTTTATGAGGTTTCTCCAGCCTGCTCTCCACAGGGGTTGGGCCAATTTACATTCCCACCAGCAGTGCAGGAGGGTTCTTTTGTCCCCACAGCTTCTCCAGCATTTGTTGCTACTATCATTTTTGATGTATGCCATTCTCACAGAGGTGAGGTGGTATCTCATTATTGTCTTTATTTGCATTTCTCTGACAATCAGTGATCTGAAGAAATTCTTGATCTGTCTGTTGGCCTTTTGTTTCTCTTCTGTAGTGAATATTCTGTTCATGTCCACTCCCCACTCTTTGATTGGGTCATTTGCTTTTTTGATGCTGAGTTTGTTGAGCTCTTTATATAGTTTGGTTATTAGGCTCTTGTCTGATGTGTGGCATGTGAAGATTTTCTCCCATTCTGTGAGGGGTCTTTTTGTTTGGGTGATGGTTTCTTTTGCTGTGCAGAGATTTTCAATTTGAAGAGGTCCCATTGATTTGTTTTTGATTTAGCCTTCCTTGCAATTGGGTGTGTGTCATCCATCAAAGATAGCCTTGAAGTTTAGGTGGGAGAGTGTTCCATCAATGTTTTCCTCTAAGTATTTGATGCTTTCTGTTCTAAAATCCAGGTCCTTGGTCCATTTGGAGTTGACTTTTGTTTCTGGTGAGATAGAGATTCAGTTTCATTCTTCTTCATGTTTCAACCCACTTTTCCCAGCACCATTTATTGAAGAGAGTCTCCTTCCTCCATTTAATAGTTTGGGCCCCCTTATTAAAAATTAGGTGTCCATAGATGTGGGAGTTTATTTCAGGGCTTTTAATTCTGTTCCATTGGTCTGTGTATCTATTTTTGTTCCAGTATCATGCTGTTTTAATGATGATGGCTTTATAATATAGTTTGAGATCTGGGAGTGTGATGCCTCCATTTCTGTTTCTTTTCCTCAAGATTCTTTTGGCGATTCTAGGTGTTTTCTGGTTCCAAAGAAATGATTTTAGATTTTTTTTTTTTAAGAAAGGATAAATTAACAAAACCATAGGGTAGGAGGGGTACAACTCCACACAATTCCCACCACCCAATCTCCATATCCCACCCCCTCCCCTGATAGCTTTCCCACTCCCTATCCCTCTGATAGCATGGACCCAGGGTCATTGTGGGTTGTAGAAGTGGAAGATCTGGCTTTTGTAATTGCTTCCCCGCTGAACATGGGCATTGACTGGTCGGTCCATACTCCCAGTTTGCCTCTCTCTTTCCATAGTAGGGAGGGTCTCTGGGGAAACAGAGCTCCAGGACACATTGGTGGGGTCTTCAGTCCAGGGAAGCCTGGCTGGCATCCTGATGACATCTGGAACCTGGCGACTGAAAAGAGAGTTAACATACAAAGCCAAACAAATTGTTGAGCAATCATGGACCCAAAGGTTGGAATAGTGGAGAGGAAGTGTTAGGGGGATACTCACTGCAAACTCTAGTGTACTTCTGCTTTCAGGTATATATTTTGCAGTAGTTTATGGATAAGTGTGAACATATGCTCTCTCTCACAGAAACTGGTGTATATCTAGGTTTTGGGACTTTGTTAGAAAGTGAACCACCTGAGATGGAATTAGAGTATACTATGAAAGGAAAGGTCTCACCCTAGTAATGAAGCTGAAGGGTTGTCATTCCACACGTGAAGTCTCTGGACACAGTCTGAAGTGAAGCATGTTGAGGTGGCCATTGTTGCGTTGATTAGGTTGTGATCGGCAGATGCAATATTATTTGATATGGATTGGGAGAGGCATACGGGAAAGTGGGCCCTGTCCAAGGGTTCCAGGACTGGGGGAAGTAGAGGCTCTATAGTGGAGATGTGAGGTTCCTGCTGTCTTAGGGTTCAAAAAGACAATCGATAGTTAACGTTATCATCCCATTATTTGGTAATTGGGTTAACTTTGAAAAGCCCTTTTGTTAGGGTTTGCTGTACAGTACCCAGTATCTTGTATATAGCTGCGCTATTAGTTGCTTCTGATCTACTTGGTCTAGGCTTTTGAGAGAGTCTGCATATCAATAACACAGCCTATATATTGAAAAGATTCAGTTTGTGTTTGGAAAAACTTCAAGACATAGAATTGATTTTCCCCCTCTCATATTAATTAACTAGTAATTTATATGACTACATTTTACTAGGAGTGTACATAAACACCATTCCCACCACCAAAAGACTATGACCCATCCCTCCCATCCACTCCCACCCCCCACTGGCCCAGGAAGCTGCATGTCTACCCCTCACCACAGGGCTTTTACTTTGGTGCCCTACTTACAATTTGGTCAGGTCCTGCTTTTAGTTTCCCTTTCAGATCTTCTTAGTCAACTTTTGTTGATGAGTGGGATCATCCCATACTCATCTTTATCTTTCTGACTTAGCTCACTTAACATAATTCCTTCTAGCTCTGTCCAAGATGGGTCAGAGAAGGTGGGTTCATTGTTCTTGATAGCTGCATAGTATTCCATTGTGTATATATACCACAGCTTTCTCAGCCACTTGTTTGTTGTTGGGCACCTTCCAGGTTTTAGCTATTATGAATTGTGCTGCTATGAACATAGGAGTACACACCTCTTTTTGGTTGGGTGTTATGGAGTCCTTGGGGTATAACCCCAGGAGTGGAATTACTGGATCATATGGAAGGTCCATGTCTAGCCTTCTGAGAGTTTTCCAGACTGCTCTCCACAGAGGCTGTACCAATTTACATTCCCACCAGCAATGTAAAAGGGTTCCTCTGTCCCCACAACCTCTCCAGCATTTGTTGCTGCTGTCCTTTTTGATGTATGCCATTCTTAAAGGATTGAGGTGGTATCTTAGTGTTGTCTTAATTTGCATTTCTCTGACAATCAGTGACCTAGAGCAGTTTTTCATATGTTTGTTAGCCTTTTGGATCTCCTCTATAGTGAATGTTTTCTTCATATCCTCTGCCCATTTTTGGATGGGGTCATTTGCTTTTTTGGTGCTAAGTTTGCTAAGCTCTTTAGATATTTTGGTGATTAGTTTCTTGTCTGATGTATGGCATGTGAAGATCTTCTCCCATTGTGTGAGGGGTCTCTTTGTTTGTTTAATAGTTTCTTTGGATGTGCATAAGGTTTTCAATTTGATGTAGTCCCATTGGTTTGTTTCTGCTTTAGTCTTCCTTGCAATTGGGTTTGATTCATCAAAGGTGTCCTTGAGGTGTAGGTGGGAAACTGTTTTACCAATGTTTTCCTCTAAGTATTTGATTGTTTCTGGTCTGACATCTAGGTCTTTGATCCATTTGGAGTTGATTTTTGTTTCTGGTGAGATAAAGTGTTTCAATTTCATTCTTCTGCATGTTCCAACCCAGTTTTCCCAGCACCATTTATTGAAGAGAGCCTCCTTTTTCCATTTAATGCTTTCGGCCCCCTTATCAAAGATTAGATGTCCATAGGTGTGGGGATTTATTTCTGGGCTTTTAATTCTGTTCCACTGGTCTGTGTGCCTATTTTTGTTCCAGTACCATGCTGTTTTGATGATGATGGCTTTATAATATAGTTTGAGGTCTGAGCGTGTGATGCCTCCATTTCTGTTTCTTTTCCTCAAGATGGTTTTGGCAATTCTAGGTGTTTTCTGGTTCCAGGTAAATGATTGTAGTGTTTGTTCTATTCTCTTAAAGAAGCTTGGTGGAACTTTGATGGGTATTGCATTAAATTTGTATATGGCTCTGGGGAGAATATTCATTTTCATGATATTTATTCTTCCAATCCATGAGCATGGGACATCTTTCCATTTCTTGGTATCAGTTTCTATTTCCTTGAGTAGCGACTCAAAGTTTTCAGCATATAAGTCTTTTACTTCTTTGGTCAACTTTATTCCTAGGTATTTGATTGATTTTGCTGAAATAGTGAATGGGAGTAATTTCTGGATGTCTTCTTCTTCAGTTTTAGTGTTTGCATAAAGAAATGCCACTGATTTTTGTACATTTATTTTGTAGCCTGATACCTTTCTATATTGCCTAATAACTTCCAGTAGTTTTCTGCTGGATTCTTTAGGTTTTTCTATGTATACTATCATATTATCTGCAAATAGTGAGAGCTTGACTTCTTCCCTTCCAATCTGTATTCCTTTGATTTCTTTCTCTTGCCTGATTGCTATGGCAACAACTTCCAATACTATGTTGAAGAGTAACGGTGACAGTGGACAGCCCTGTCTAGTCCCCGATCTGAGGGGGAATGCTTTCAGCTTCTGTCCATTGAGTATGATGTTGGCTGTAGGTTTGCTATATATAGACTCCACTATCTTGAGGAATTTCCCATCTACTCCCATTTTTTGTAGAGTTTTGAGCATGAATGGGTGTTGGATTTTGTCAAAGGCTTTCTCTGCATCTATTGAGATAATCATGTGGGTTTTGGCTTTGCTTTTATTGATGTGGTGAATGACATTGATTGACTTACGGATGTTGAACCAGCCTTGTATTCCTGGGATAAATCCCACTTGGTCATGATGTACAATCTTTTTGATATTTTGTTGTATCTGGTTGGCCAAGATCTTGTTTAATATTTTGGCATCTATGTTGATCAGAGATATTGGTCTGTAGTTTTCCTTTTTTGTTGTGTCCCTATCAGCTTTTGGTATCAGGGTGATGTTGGCTTCATAGAAGGTAGAAGGGAGTATTCCTATTTCTTCAATCTTATGGAAAAGCTTAAGAAGTATGGGTAATAATTGTTTCCTGAAAGTTTCGTAGAATTCATTTGTGAAGCCATCTGGTGCAGGACTTTTGTTGTTGGGGAGGTTCTTAATAACGGTCTCAATTTCTTTGTCTGGGATTGGTGCATTTAGGTTTTGCAGTTCATCTTGGTTCAGTTTTGGAAAGGCATATGCTTCTAGGAATTCTTCCATTTCTTCCACATTCTCTAGCTTGGTGGCATATAGTTCTTTATAGAAGTTTCGCAGGATTCTCTGGATTTCTGTGGTGTCAGTTGTGATATCTCCTCCATCGTTTACAATTCTATTAATTTGAGTCTTCTCTCTTTTTTGTTTGGTGAGTCTGGCTGGGGGTTTGTCAATTTTGTTTAATCTTTCAAAGAACCAACATTTGGTTTCATTGATCATTTGTATGGTTCCTTTATTTTCGATGTTTATTTCTGCTCTAACTTTAGTGACTTCTGTCCTTCTATTTGCTTTAGGCTAGACATGGACCTTCCATATGATCCAGTAATTCCTCTCCTGGGGTTATACCCCAAGGACTCCATAACATCCAACCAAAAAGAGGTGTGTACTCCTATGTTCATAGCAGCACAATTCATAATAGTTAAAACTTGGAAGCAACCCAGGTGCCCAACAACAGATGAGTGGCTGAGAAAGCTGTGGTATATATACACAATGGAATACTATGCAGCTATCAAGAACAATGAACCCACCTTCTCTGACCCATCTTGGACAGAGCTAGAAGGAATTATGCTAAGTGAGCTAAGTCAGAAAGATAAAGATGAGTATGGGATGATCCCACTCATCAACAAAAGTTGACTAAGAAGATCTGAAAGGGAAACTAAAAGCAGGACCTGACCAAATTGTAAGTAGGGCACCAATGTAAAAGCCCTGTGGTGAGGGGTTGACATGCAGCTTCCTGGGCCAGTGGGGGGTGGGTATGGATGGGAGGGATGGGTCACAGTATTTTGGTGGTGGGAATGGTGTTTATGTACACTCCTAGCAAAATGTAGACATATAAATCAGTAGTTGATTAGTATGAGAGGGGGAAAATCAACTGTATGTCTCAATGTTTTTCAAAACACAAACTGAATCTTTTTAATATATAGGCTGTGTATTTGATATGCGGACTCTCTCAAAAGCCTAGACCAAGTAGATTAGAAGCATCCAATAGTACAGCTATATACAAGATACTGGGTACTGTACAGCAAACCCTAACAAAAGGACTTTTCAAAGATAACCCAATTACCAAATTATGTGATGATAACATTAACTATCGATTGCCTTTTTGAACCCTAAGACAGCAGGAACCTCACATCTCCACTATAGAGCCTCTACTTCCCCCAGTCCTGGAACCCTTGGATAGGGCCCACTTTCCCATATGCCTCTCCCAATCCATACCAAATAATATTGCATCCGCCGATCACAACCTAACCAACGCAACGATTGCCACCTCAACATGCTTCACCTCAGACTGTGTCCAGATACTTCACTTGACAACCCTTCAGCTTCATTAATATTGATGTATTTTTGAAATTCTTTCAGTAAGTGCTTGACGTATTTAGATGGTCCCTCAATGGGTGCATAGATGTTAATAATTGTTAAGTCTTCTTGGCTGATTGATCCTCTAATCATTGTGTAATGTCCTTACCTATCTTTTATTACTTTATTTAATTTAAAATCTACCGTGTCTGAGATGAGAATGGCTGTTCCTGCCCTTCTTTGTGGTCCATTAGCCTGTATGATAGTTTTCCATCCTTTCACTTTAAGTCTGTGTTTATCTTGTTTTGACAGATGGGATTCTTGCAAGTAGCATATGGTTGGGTTATGTTTTCTGATCCATCCCCCCACTCTTTGCCTTTTGATGGGTGAGTTTAAGCCATTGACATTAATGATATTATGGACTTATTTTATTGTAGTGCCATTATTCAAAATAAATTTTTGTTTGCTCTGATATATTGCCAGTATTATAGTGATGTTCTTGTTTATAAGAGGTCTTTTGTAACCTCTTTCAGGGCTGGTTTGATGATGGTTGCTTCCTTTAACTGTTGTTTATCTAAGAAGGTTTTGATCCCTCCATCTAGTTTGAATGAAAGCCTAGCAGGATATATTATCCTTGGTTGAAACCCTTTTTCATTCAGGGCTCGATAGATATCTTGCCATTCTCTCTGGCTTTTAGAGTTTGAGTGGAGAAGTCTGCAGATAATCTTATGGCTTTTCCCCTGTATGTGACTTTTTGTTTCTCTATTGCAGCCTTTAGGATCCTTTCTTTATCCCTACTCCTTTTCATTGTGGCTATGATGTGTCTTGGTGTCTTCAGGTCTTGGTTGATTCTGTTTGGAACTCTCTGGGCCTCTTGAATCTTGATGTCCTTTCTGTTATTCAGGTCTGAGAAGTTTTCTTCTATTATTTCCTCTAGAATGTTTGCTTCCCCTTCCTCTCTTTCTTCCTCTGGCAGGCCAATTATATGAATGTTACTTCTTTTGAGATCATCCCATATGTCTCTGTTGTTGTTTTCAGTGTCTCTCATTCTCTTTTTGAGCTCTTTCACCTCTTTCTTAGTTTTCTCTAACTCATCCTCTGTCTGACTAATTCTGTTTTCTGCTTCTGTTAGTCTGCTTTCCTTTGCCTCAGCTTCTTTCTTCATTACAGCCATTTCAGCTTTCAGTTCTCTAATTGCCTCAAGATAATCAGTATTTTCCTTGGGGGTCTCAACTGTTGTTTCCCTAATACTGCCATTCCTTTCCTCCAATGTTGTTTTCATTTCTGTGATTAATAAGTTTATTATTGTTTACATACTTTTCTTATCTATGGTTACTTCTGGCTGATTTGTAGTTTCTTCTGGGCTCTTCATTCATTGGAGTAGCAGTTTTATTTGTTTTTGATCTACCCATTTTTTTGATTTATGTGTTTCTTATTTTTATGCTCTGTTGTTCCTCAGTTGTTGTGTCTTGAGTACAATCAACACTGTACTAAATATCTTTATGACAATTGCTCTCACCAACCTCAGTAGTTACAATAGCAACTGAAGCAGGTATTGAAGCAGTTTAATCACTACCAGTTAGCCAAACAATGTCTCCAGTCCATGAAAAAATAGTAACCAAATCCCAGTGAAGAAGAAAGAGAAAAAAATAAGGGATAGCAAGAATAGACAGTCATGCAAATCTACTATCCACTGTATATTCTAGGGGTAACAAGAGGGTAAAGGCAAGTAGAGCAGAGATACACACATAGAGAGTCCACTCTGAGTCAGATTTCTTCCCCAAAATAATTCCTAAATTCTGAAAGACAAAGAAGGAACGAAGAAGTGTATGATAACATAAAAAAAAGAAAGAAACAACAGAGAGAAAAGAGGAAAGATAAGAAAAAGAGCTGTAATTAAAGAGCAGTGAAAGTAAAGTTTTTTTGATTACTTAATTTTTAATTTAATTTAATTGTATATTTTTTTTAATTAGTCTGTAGAGGAGGTAGGAGTAAGGAGACAAGTTCCTCCCACAATAGATAAGATGCCCACTACCCTAGCAATGAAAGATACCCTAAGAGTTAATTCTGATCAACCTAAAGGGGGGGGGGAATGATATATGCCTTTATATAATATTAATAATAAAATGGAGCAGGGTACAAAAAAACACCCTGTCCCTGATTACCTCAAACCTCATGAGCAGTGGCAGCTGATTGTTAAGAAAAACAAACAAACAAACAAAAACCTCAGGACTATACAAGGATAGCTGAAATAGACAGTTATGCAAATCTGCTATCCATTGTATATTCTAGGGGTAGCTAAAGGAGGAAGGGAAGTTGAGCAGAGATACTCACAGTGAGAGTCCACTCTGAGTCAGAATTCTTCCCCCAAATAATTCCCAAACGTGTATCAGTGAAAGCATACTGTTTGGTGGTGTGGAGATGGGGCCTGTGGCTTTGGAAGCTGTAGGATTAAGGAAGAAAGGATGTCAAGAATGAGAAAAAGTAAAAAAAAAAAAAGAAAGAGAGAAAAAAGAAAAAGATAAGAAAAAGAACAGTAATAAAAGAGCAGTGTAAGGAAAGAGTTTTTTATTTAAAAAATTAAAAAAATTATTTAATTAGCTATGTGGGGGGGTTGCTACTTAGAAAGAAAAAAGGCCGGAAGTTTCAGAAGGGACTAGACTTCGAATGAATGATACTCCTTGGTGGGACAGGAATCCTGGTAAAGAAAGAAGCTCAGCAGGGGAGCCTGCTAGGAGCTGGTCCTCAGGGACTGGTTATGGGGGGGGCGGGGGAGGAGGTACATTTTGGAGATAATAATTTAAAAGAAAAAAATTTTTTCTCTTTTTTTCTACTCTATTTTTTAACCCAAATTTAGTTATAGTCACCTCCTTGGTGTTATCGCTAGGACCCCTTATTGACTGGCCTACTAAAGGCAGAAAATCCTACCGTTTCTAGTTGATGTGATCAGAGCTCAAGCCACTAGCAGCTTCTCAGTCCGCCATCTTCTGGGAAGATAGTTTTTATTCTAACTCTTAAGAAATTTGGTGGAACATTTATGGGTGTTGCATTAAATTTGTATATGGCTCTGGGTAGAATATTAATTTTGGTGACATTGATCCTTCTAATCCATGGATACGGGATATCTTTCCATTTCTTTGTATCATTTTCTATTTCCTTGAATAACAACTCATAGTTTTCAGTATAGAAGTCTTTCATTTCTAAAGAGAGAGACAGGCTGGGAATATGGATGGACCTGCCAACACCCATGTTCAGCAGGGAAGCAATACAGAAGCCAGACTTTCTACCTTCTGCACCCCATAATGATCTTGGGTCCATACTCCCAGAGGGTTAAAGAATGGGAAAGATAGCAGGGAAGAGGATGGAATATGGAGTTCTGGTGGTGGGAATTGTGTGGAGATGTACCCTTCTTATCCTATGTTTTGCCAGTGTTTCCTTTTTATAAATAAAAATTTTAAAAAAGTCTTTCACATCTTTGGTCAGGTTTATTCCTAGATATCCTATGGTCTTCTCACAAATAAAATAAAAATAAAAGCATATTCACAAAACATGTTTGCTTATAAATGTGTGTACCATTTTATTTCTGTGTTTATGCTTTTAAAATGCCATTTTGTTATAACTTTTCTGAAAAATGTGAAAATTTATATTGAATGGTGTGTGTGCTCTTGTCAGTCTTGTAGAGAGATTTCATGGCAGCAAGTATGTGTGAAAGTTCTGTAAACCTAGGAAAAAAACCTTTAAAGCCTTATGGTCCTGGATTAAATATTATACCTAGCAGTTACTAACGGATATTGCATCTCAGTTTCAGTATCCTCCTGTGTGAAAATCACGTCTCCATTGAGGTTTTGAAAAGTGGAAATGCTACTGTGCATGTCATGCTCCTGGTCCAATGCTTGGCAGGCAGCAGGTGCTCAAATAGTTTTATTCTTACTCTGGTCTATATCTCCCTAATTACTTTCCCCCTCCTTTATCCCTTCACAGAAATTTACCTTAGAATCTCAGTTATGTTTTTAGATCAAAAAGATAGACTGTTCAGTTGGCAGAATCTCATTCAACTTCCCTGTAACATGTCTGACATGTTACCTAGTTTTGTCACAAATTATGCTTAGTAATGAGAGTGAATTTTAAAAAGTTCTGCGACAGCATTTTTAAACCAGAGTACTGCTGAGTTCTGGTTTATGATGGTGCCAGCAATTGAACCAGAGACCTCCTTATGTTTTTTGCATAAATGTATTATTATCTCTCATCCTCAATGATTATTTTCTTCCTCTCTTTTTTGCTGTGTTTTCTTTCCTGTTTGGACAATTTTATTGGGATATAATTTATATGTTCTAAAATTTATCCATTTTAAAGTACATGACTTAATGACTTTTAGTAAATGCAGGGTTATACAATTAAAATTACAATGAAATATTTCTTGTTTTGGCTGTAGTAATAGTAACTACTGGATTTATTTATTTTTTTAATTAGTGGCTCTATAATGGTTTATAAGATATGAGTGTATTATATTATAAGGTTCTAAGAGTATAATTCCATACTGCACCTACTGCTAAAGTCCCCTCTCTCAGTGAAAGCTATCACAGTGCTCAAAAAGTCAGAGAGATAGTTTTGTTGCTTTTTTTCCCCTTTTGTAAGTTCAAACATAATTCAGTCTTAAAACATTTTTAATCACTTTTGAAAAATATTTCTATATCTCATCTTTTTGTATGTGCATCTGTGGACTCCTAAATTTTTTTTTAGAAATATGCTATTTAATGACCTGTGATAATCATCATATTTACCAAATGATTACAAGCTCAGGCAAAGAAAATAGTTCAGTTCATTAAATTAAAGCACAGGACTTACATGCTTGAGAGCCAAGGTTCTAGAGCTAAACAGTGCCCTGCCCCCCCATAAACAAATAAGTAAACAGACCCTTTTAAAAGGCTAAAAATCTTGACCACAGTTTTGGATTGAATTATTTTTTTATATTTTATTTGTTTATTTATTCCCTTTTGTTGCTCTTGTTGTTTTATTGTTGTCGTCGTTGTTGGATAGGACAGAGAGATATGGAGAGAGGAGGGGAAGACAGAGAGGGGGAGAGAAAGACAGACACCTGCAGGCCTGCTTCACCACCTATGAAGCGACTCCCCTGCAGGTGGGGAGCTGGGGGGCTTGAACTGGGATCCTTACACAGGTCCTTGTGCTTAGCACCAAGTGCGCTTAAACCACCTCACTACTACCCAACTCCCAATCATTAAAATTTTAATTAAATAAGTAAAATAATTTATTGGTAAACATATCTGTTTATGTAACAGGTAGCACTTTGCTTTACTTATATTATTGAATATTTTGATATATTTTAGCAATCAAAAAAGATGATATTTTCTGAGAGTTTCTAATTTATTTGCAGATAATAAACAGAACATCATGCATGGTATTTTTTTTTTTCTGTTTATTTGTCAATGCTAGGCTTTCACTGCCCTGAGCTGGAGCTGCCTTTGGAGACTTAATAGAACTTAATTTTACAGACTCCAGGAGATTCCAGGATTGATGTCAGGGATCAAGCTTTCTTTGGTTAGACTTTTTAGTTCAGTCCTAAAAGGGACTTTGAAATCAAGGACTCAGCAAAATATATAAACAAGCAAAAAAAAAAATGCAGTTATAAAATAATACAAGTGAGTCTTCTGAAAAATAGATGGACAATTTGAAAAAGACAAGTAAAGATTTATTAGGCAATGTTATGATGCTCACTCATGAGTTTAGCTTTATTTAAATTTTACAGGAATAACACTAACTTCCTATGAATAGGAGGTGCTACAGTCTCTGTGTAGGACTTTATGGAATTACCTTCCAAATTGCTTTCTCTAGGTGGTTCTAGTCTAGATCAGGAGTGGCAAATTATGGTTGGCATGGTAAATCTTGCCTATTATGTTTTATAAATAAAGCTTTGCTGGATGACTGCTATGCACATATGCTTACCTGTTGTCTACGGCTACTTTTCCTGATGCAGAAAATAAAATACAGAAGTTATGAAAGAGACAGTATGGCTTGCAGAGGCTGCAAAATTTATCATCTGACCTTTAATGTAGAAAGTTTGCTGACCCCTGGTGGGAAGCAAGCCACTTAAAGAAGTTTCCTTCTGCACTGAGTGTCACAGGATGTGGTACAACTCCACTTGGTGACTTGGTGGAATTGGAACCTGGTGATGTAACATTTTAGGTAGAAAAACTATTCATTTCTTTTGAGTGGAATGCTAGGAGCAATTTCTGAGTCAGGAAGATTCAGTAATGTGAGATTCTTCATGTAACTTGCCAACTGGTATTCTAGAATATTGTGATTGTTTAATGTTTTTATTAATGTTAGTTTTCTTTAATATTTGACAACCTGGAGGTGAAAATTGAATTATATATCTTGATTTTTTTCTGTCTGTTATTACTAAGGAGTGATGGCATTCTTACATGCCAATCTTTCCTGTTAGTCTGGGTGAAGTTATTTTTTCAGTTTATTTTATTAGTGATTGAGTAATGATTGACAAGATTGTGGTGTAAGAGGGGTACAGTTCCACACAATTCCCAGCACCAGAACTCTGTATCCCATCCCATTGGAAGCTTCCCTATTCATTATCTCTCTAGGAGTATGGACCGAAGATTCTAGGATTCCCAGACTAGGGCCCAGGATGATGAGGTGGCTAATAGTGACCAAAAGAGCCATCATTAAACTGTGCTGGTCTCTTACCCTTATTCAGATTTTAAAAATATATATTTTATTTATTTATTTATTTATTTATTTATTTTAAAAAGGAGACATTAACAAAACCGTAGGATAGGAGGGGTACAAATCCACACAATTCCCACCACCAGGTCTCTATATACCATCCCCTCCCCTGATAGCTTTCCCATACTTTATCCCTCTGGGAGTATGGACCCAAGGTCATTATGGGTTGCAGAATGTAGAAGGTTTGGCTTCTGTAACTGCTTCCCCTCTGAACATGGGCATTGACTGGTTGATTCATACTCCCAGCATGCCTCTCTTTCCCTAGTAGGGTGGGTCTCTGGGGAAGCAGAGCTCCAGGACACACTGGGGGGGTCATCTGTCCAGGGTAGTCTGGTCAGCATCCTGCTGGCATCTGGAACCTGGTGGCTGAAAAGAGTGTTAACACACAAAGCCAAACAAATTGTTGAACAATTATGGACCTAAAGGCTGGAATAGTGCAGATGAAGTGTTGGGGGCTACTCACTGCAGACTATTGTGTACTTTTGCTTTCAGGTATATATATTTTCCCTAGTTTATGGATACGTGTGAACATATGCTCTATTTCAAGGGACGTGGTCTATATCTAGGTTTGGGGACTTTGTTAGGAAATGAACCACCTGGAATGGAATTAGAGTATACTATGAAAGGAAAGGTCTCACCCAAGTAATGAGGCTGAAGGGTTGTCATTCCACAGGTGAAGTCTCTGGACACAGTCTGAAGTGAAGCATGCTGGGGTGCACTTGTTAAGTTAGTTAGGTTGTGATCGGCGGATGCAATATTATTTGATATGAATTGAGAGAAGCATGCAGGAAAGTGGGCCCCACCCTAAGGTTCCAGGACTGGGGGAAATATAGGCCCTATAGTGGAGATGTGAGGTTCCTGCTGTCTTAGGGTTCAAGAAGACAATCGATAGTTATTGTTATCATCACATTATTTGGTAATTGGGTTAACTTTGAAAGGCCCCTTTGTTATGATTTGCTGTACAATACCCAACATCTTGTATCTAGCTGTGCCACCGGCTATTTCTGTTGTTCCTGGTCTAGGCTTTTGAGAGAGTCAACATATCAAAGACTCACCCTATGAATTAAAAAGTCTTAGTCTGTGTTTTAAAAAGTTTGAGACATACAATCAATTTCCCCCCACATATTAGCTAAATAGTTACTTATATGTCTACAATTTAATAGGAGTGTACATAGACACCATTCCCACCACCAAAAGAGTGTTTGTACAAAAGACTGAGTGTACATAGATAGCATTTCCATCCCTGTACCCCGCTGCCCTGGGAGCCAATGTCCAACCTCGCCCTCAACACAGGGTTTTTACTTTGTGCCCTACTCTAGATTTAGTCAGATCCTGCTTTTAATTTCCCTTTCTGTTCTTTTTTCTCAATTTATGTTGATGAGTGGGATCCTCCCATACTTATCTTTATATTTCTGACTTAGCTGACTTAACATAATTCCTTCTAGCTCTATCCAAGATGGGTCAGAGAAGGTGGATTCATTGTTCTTAATAGCTGCATAGTATTCCATTGTGTATATATACCACAGCTTTCTCAGCCACTCATCTTTTGTTGGGTACCTGGGTTGCTTCTACATTTTAGCTATTATGAGTTTTGCTGCTATGACCATAGGTATACATATATCTTTTTGTTTGGGTGTTATGGAGTCCTTGGGGTATATCCCCAGGAGAAAAATTACTGGGTCGTATGGAAGGTCTATGTCTAGCCTTGTGAGAGTTCTCCAGACTGTTCTTTAGAGAGGCTGGACCAATTTACATTCCTACCACTTGTGCAGAAGGGTTCCTCTGTCCCCAAAGCCTCTCCAGCATTTGTTGCTACTGTCCTTTTTGATGTATGCCATTCTCACAGGAGTGAGGTGTTACCTCAGTGTTGTCTTTATTTGCATTTCTCTGACAACGAGCGACCAGTTTTTCGTATGTTTGTTAGCCTTCTGGATCTCCTCTGAAGTGAATGTTTTGTTTATATCCTCTGTCCATTTTTGGATGGGGTCATTTGCTTTGTTATTGCTAAGTTTTCTGAGCTCTTTGTATATTTTAGTGATTAGTCTCTTGTCTGATGTATGGCATGTGAAGATCTTCTCCCATTCTGTGAGGGGTCTCTTTATTTGTGTGATAGTTTCATTGGCTGTGTGGAAGCTTTTCAATTTGATGTAGTCCCACTGGTTTGTTTCTGCTTTAGTCTTCCCTGAAATTGTGTTTGTTTCATCAAAGGTGTCCTTGAGATTTAGGTGGGAAAGTGTTCCACCAATGTTTTCCTCTAAGTATTTGATAGTTTCAGGTCTAACATTCAGGTCTTTGATCCATTTGGAGTTGATTTTTGTTTCTGGTGAGATAAGGTGGTTCAGTTTCATTCTTCTGCATGTTACAACCCAGTTTTCCCAGACCATTTATTGAAGAGAGCCTCCTTTTTCCATTTAATACTTTGGGCCCCCTTATCAAAGATTAGATGTCCATATGTGTGGGGGTTTTGTTCTGGGCTTTCTATTCTGTTCCACTTGTGTGTGTGCCTGTTTTTGTTCCAGTACCAGGCTGTTTTGATGATGATGCCCTTATAATATAGTTTGAGACCTGGGAGTGTGATGCCTCCATTTCTCCTCAAGATGGCTTTGGCAGTTCTAGGTGTTTTCTGGTTCCAGATAAATGATTGTAGTTTTTGTTCTATTCCCTTAATGAAGCTTGATGGAAATTTGTTGGGTATCACATTAAATTTGTATATGTCTCTGGGAAGAATATTCATTTTGATGATATTTATTCTTCCAATCCATGAGCATGGGATGTCTTACCATTTCTTGGAATCAGTTTCTATTTCCTTGAATAGTGACTCATAGTTTTCAGTGTACAAGTCTTTCACTTCTTTGATCAGCTTTATTCTTAGGTATTTTATTGAATTTGCTGCAACAGTGAATGGGAGTGATTTCTGGATGTTTTCTTCTTCAGTTTTAGTGTTTGCATAAAGAAATGCCACTGATTTTTGTACATTGATTTTGTAGTCTGACACCTTGGTATATTGCCTAATAACGTCCAGTAGTATTCTGCTGGATTCTTTAGGTTTTTCTATGTATACTATCATACTATCTGCAAATAGTGAGAGCTTGCCTTCTTCCCTTCCAATTTGTATTCCTTTGATTTGTTTCTCATGCCTGATTGCTATGGCAGGAATTTCCAATACTATGTTGAAGATTAATGGTGATAGTGGACAGCCCTGTCTAGTCCCCAACCTGAGGGTGAATGCTTTCAGCATCTGTCCATTGAGTGTGATGTTGACTGTGGGTTTGCTATATATGGACTCCTGTCTTGAGAAATTTCTCGTCTGTTCCCATTATTTGTAGAGTTTTGAGCATGAATGGGTGCTGGATTTTGTCAAAGGCTTTCTCTGCATCTATTGAGATAATAATGTGGTTTTTGGCTTTGCTTTTATTGATGTGGTGAATGATATTGAGTGACTTATGTATATTGAATCAGCCTTGCATCTCTGAGATAAATCCCACTTGGTGGTGATGAACAATCTTTTTGATAAACTGCTGTATCTGGTTGGCCAAGATCTTGTTTAATATTTTGGCATCTATGTTGATCAGAGATATTGGTCTATAGTTTTTCTTTTTTGTTGTGTCCCTATCTGCTTTTGGTATCAGGATGATGTTTCTAGGAATTTTTCCATTTGTTCCAGATTTTCTAGTTGTTGGCGTATGGTTCTTTACAGAAGTTTCGCATGATTTTCTGGATTTCTCTAGTGTCAGTTGTGATATCTCCTCTATCATTTACAACTCTATTAATTTGAGTCTTCTCCCTTTTTTTTAGTGAGTCTGGCCTGGGGTTTGTTAATCTTGTTTATTTTTTCAAAGAACCAACATTTGTCACATTGATCTTTTGTATGGTTCTCTTATTTTCAATGCATAGAAGAGGTCCCAGAATTGATCCTAATGCCATGATTAGCTAGAGTTGAGTTGTGCCCTAGTTTAAAAAAAATATTAGTGAACTTTACTTGTTTATACTTCCAAAAATAGCTTAGAACCATCTTGTAAAGTTTTGCAAAATGGGAAGAAAACCCATTGTGACTTTGATTTGATTTGTCTTACAGGATATATTTTATTGAATTTGTCCTACTAAATATAGTCATTTGGGAAGAACTTACATCCTATCTAATCTTTCTTTCCAAAAATTATTATATTTTGCCATTTATGTTTTCTTGGTATAAGATGCAAGTACTAAAATGTGCTATGCTTATTTTATACAAAGTATGCTACTAATTATACAAGAGGTCCCACGGTACTTTAGAAGTCTGTCCCCAGGAATTGATGAGGATTGAGTTTTTTTAAACAGAGAAAGAAATAATTCCTGGAGATAAAAGGGATTAAAATAATGTATGGTTCACCATGTCTGAACTAGGATCACATGATTACATTTTATGTGTGTTTCTCTTGCAAACCACATTGCCACATAAATTTTAGATAGTGGAAACTCTAGACCTCCTGAATCCATGACAAGAGCTGGTATTGCTTATGCCGATTTGCAAACATTGGTTGAAAATTGTACACTGACAACGTAAATGCACATTATTTCCACAGTGTGCGTGCCAACTGGCACACACTGATAATGTCTGACAGCTCTCTTGTCAAAGCTTTTGAACACCTAATAAATACAATTGTTCTCTCTTTACCCTTTGAAAAGTCCTAGATCCCCATTTCCCTCTTTGGGTTGCAGATGGTGATATCATAAGAGCTTGGAGCCAGCTGCTCACCCTCATTGAGGCAAGTGCTTATGGCAGACAATAAATTCTTCAAATCTGTGCTTGCTTCCTTTTTCCTTTTCTAGCTTGCTGATGCCAACTTGATGTTCGGAAATATAAGCCTCAATAGCAATTTCAGTATTAGGGGTCAGAAGATACATGAAGGCCTGGGCGAACAAAGAAAGGATGTGCAATAATCACATTCTACCTGTCCTACATCATTTGGGAATGAGGTCTCATTGTGTTAAAATGAACTGCTGGTCATTCTGGGAAGACAGCATACCCTGAGAACTTATTATTGGTTTAGATTGTTTTTTATTACCATGGTTTCTATGGCCACTGCTATTATTGGACCAGATGCTCATCTTCTTTAACTGCGATGTTCAAAGAAACCTAGCTGCAATGAATATAATTGTTGCCATTTATAACAATGGCTCAGATTCCTGTCTTCTCTCTCTCTAATGTAACAAAGAGATAATAAATCAATACCATGATAGAATTTAATAAAGCACAAAGACTGTTATTGTTCAAAGTTCCATGCTTTTCAAGTGATGATAGGAAATTTTAAAACAGGAGAGAAACTTTTTCTTTATTAAGAGTCACTGATCCCCTTAGTAGAAAAAATTCTCCCAGTAGTCAGATGCATGAGAAGAAAAACAAATTTATTTTATTTTATTTTGTAGGAGAAGAAATACAAAAAAATTCTAAAAATCTCTAAAAGTTAAAATTGGGTTTTTTTTTAAGTTTCATTAAGTAGACAAAGTAAAATTTTGAAGAAGTTACATAATATCATGGGCCACAGGAAACACTAGGATTGGGGAAGGAAGGGTAAATCATGAAGGGAAAGAGATCAGTGAATAGGAGAGTGATGGAGAGAACTGCAGACAGAAATCACAGAGGAACAAGAAGGGGGAAAGCAGATGGTGGTGTGGGGGAGGAGAAATTAGAGAGGTATAAATAGGACAGAGAAATCAAGTATTTAAATATAGAACAGAGAAACTAAAAGCAAGATGACTAATGAGGCAAAAAGAGAAGGAAGAGTGATGAAGATGGAAAAGCAAAAGGACTTGCTAAGTGAGACAATCCTGTGTTTGCCTTGGGCCCCTCCATTGTTTTCAGTTTGGGTCCCTGCATTTACTTTATTGACCTTCATGGCTTTAATCATAATGCTTCTGACAGCTAAGCCTCCAAGTTCTCCTCTTTTAATAACTAGTGATAATAATCTTATAGCTACTAATTTCTAACAGACATGATCATTGTCATCAATGGTCGCCATAAATCTATTTAGTGGCAAGCATTTTGTGTTCCATTTCTTGTATCTGAGCTACTTTTTGTCTAAATGTGAGCTACTGCCTTTCCCCTATAAGTACCTCTTCTTGACCATGGATTCCTTGCTAGCAACCCAAATACATACTCACATGCTGTTAACTGCCCATCTGGTCGGGTGGCTGGGTCCCAGTCATTCCTGAAGGTCTGTACTCTCTGCTGATGATTTACTCAAAGACTGAAACCTATGAATATTTTTTAAAAAGGATTTATTTATTGATGAGAAAGGGAGGCATAGAGGAGAGAGAGAACTAGAGCACCATTCTGGCATATGGGATGCCAGGGATAGAACTTAGGACCTCATGCTTGAGAGCCCCATGTTTTATATACTATGCCACTTCCCAGACCACAGTCGCTACATTTTTTATGTTTAAGCTTACTTTCTTGATTAATGTATCTTCTTTTGATTATCAGATAGCTTAATTTGATCATACAAATTATCCTTTTGGAATTATATATATATATATATATATATATATATATATATATATATATATATATATATATATATATTATTTTTGCCTCTAGGGTTATCATTGCTGGGGCCCAGTTCTGGCACTATGCATCCACTGCTCCCAGAGGACATTTTTTACTTTTTTTTTTTTGTTGTTGTTGTTATAGGACAGGACAGAGAGAACTTGAGAGGAGGGGGAAGATAGTGAGGGCAAGAGAAAGACACCTCCAGATCTCCTTCACCAACTGTGAAACAACCTTTCTGCAGGTGGGGATCTGGGAGCTGGAACTGGGATCCTTACATGGTTCTTGCTCTTTATGTGTGCTTAGCCCAGGTTGCTACCACTGCCCCCTTGCTCCTTTCTTATTTTCTTTCTTTGTTTTCCTTTTAACATTATTAAAGAGCAAAATGAATGCTTTAAATAGACATCTCTATCAATTCTGGAAATGATGAAATGATTTAGTTTGGCATACTTATAAAAGGGAGAAGTTTGCACATAGAGACAGATACAGACACTGACGGGGGGGATACTGTGGATTTGAAGTCATAACAGCTACAAGTCAAGGAATGCCAAAACTAATTAGCAAATCTCTGGAATATAAGACAAAGATGTAGACAGATACTTCCATCACAGTTTATGGAAGGAAGTAGCCCTGCTGATACCTTGATCTCAGACTTGGATCTTCTTGTTGATCTACACCACACAATTCATTGTTCTTTATTATTTTCTTTGTTATTACATCTTTCAGCACAAACACCAGTCCTAACATAGAGTATAAATTTCTAGCGAGGAAGGAACCCTAAAAATTGTAGTACAAAGTTATATTACAAGTGGATAAAAGAGGACCAGAAGGACCAAATAAATCAGTTTACATAGCTATCAAGGCTGTGACTAGAACTCCTGTTTTTTGTCTCTTAGTCTGTGCTTTTCTGACCTTTTTTGCAATGATACATCATCTCTAGGATTTGTGTACCTACAACACCTGTATAAAAGATAGGAACACAGTGCCAAAATACACATAAAAGGATAATCAAATAACTTAGAGCACAAATTATGAAGTGTTCCATTCTACTCTTTCTCTAACCGAAAATTTATTTTAAACCAACTGCTACTTAGAACATTTTAAGTGACTTTCTTTCAAATTTTTTTATTATCTTTATTTGTTTATTGGATAGAGACAGTCAGATATTGAGAAGGAGGGGGAAACAGAGTGGGAGAGAAACAGAGACACCTGCAGCATTGCTTCAGGTCCGGGAACCTCACCCTCCAGAACCCTAACCCACTAGGGAAATACATAAACAGGCAGTGGGTTTGGATAGATCTGCCAACGCCCATGTCCAATGGAAAAGCAATTACAGAAGCCAGACCTTCCACTGTCTCTACCCCATAATGACCCTAGGTCCATACTCCCAGAGGGATAAAAAATAGGAAAACTTCCCATGGAGTGGGTTGGATGGAGAATTCGGGTGGTGGGAATTGTGTGGAAAACTTCCCATGGAGTGGGAAAACTTCCCAAGGAGTGGGTGGGATGGAGAATTCGGGTGGTGGGAATTGTGTGGAAGTGTACCCCTCTTATCCAACAGACTCGCTGTTCGTTATTAAATACATTTTAAAAAATAAAAATAAAGAGAAAGTGAAGCTAGACACATCAATAATAGCCTCCAGACAACTCTCATATTGATCATTTCAGAGATGATCCTTCAGACAGCATGAATAGATTGCTCTAGTGGGAAAAACCAGAATCAGAGGCCCATGATAGAGACCAGAGTAACACTTCAGGTATGAGATACTAAAAATATAGTATAAAGTTACAATAATAAGATTAGAAAACAAGAATATATATGTATGTATGCATGCATGCATGCATGTATGTATATGTCAGTGGAGAAGCATACTGATTCACCATTTGAATGGATATGGAATAAAGGAAAGGGAGAAGGAAAGATGACTCCTCTCTTCTTAGCTTGGAAACGCAAACAAATGTGGCATATTTGCAAATGGTAGGAAGATTTAAGGTATAAAACTAACAGCATACCATTTAATTAGACATGTATGCAAGGTCCAATTGAGCAAGACTACAAGTTAACATCTCATGGGTATTCTGAGGCTAGGAAGATTTCTAAAGGGGCATTCATTGTCTTGTAATTTTTTAGATTCTGTTCCCAAAAGGTTACATAGACTCTGTGGCTTTAATTTTAGTGTCTCTGGTGAAATAAAGACATATCAAGTCTGAATGACCCTACTTGATGGTGAAGAAGAATAGTACTGAGTATCACCAGGGCAAAGTGAATGGTGGCAGGCATTTCCAGGTGACTGGTGAAGCTGTGTGTCCAAAATTTACTCATCTTACCAGGTATTTTTCCTTCTCTATTTCTTTCTTAATTGGTAGAATATTAGATCTAAGAATTCCTTATTGGGATATTCTGAAATCTCGTTACTTACCATTCTGAAGGGCTAAGCATCATATGAATATGGAAAGTAATGAGGATAATTTCCCTGTGGTTCTATTTTCATACCATATTTTCTTGCCAATTATTTTCCCTAATTGCATTATAGAATTAGAATAAAACAATTAAGAATGGAAATAAACTTGAAGGCAAAAGCCATAGAGTTGAGATGTATTTTCTGATGGCATTTGAAAGCAGAATGGTAATCAACAGGACAATGAAATTTACTGTGTGGGATGATGGCAGCAACTCAAGCTGGTATTTGAAGAGGAAAGATGTCTCTCTCAGAAAACATGGCCAGAAGAATTAGCAAGATCAAAACATAATATGCCCAGGAACCGTATGGCTCAATGATAATACTCTGATCTTCCTGAAGTGCTGCTAAGTTTTGCAGGGATGATCTGAAGTTGTTTGATACCAGTCCTAGGCTGTGGCTTATTTAACTCTCTTATTCATATGAATGTTTTTAATAACCATTCATCCCAGCTAACCATTTGTTCTTCTCAAAAAATTCCTGCATCAGCGAAGCTATTTAACATCAGTTCACTGGCACCCAACAACTATTAATACAGACTAATGATCTTTGAAGTAATAATAGCCACTAACCTCTGTACATCAGGGAAATAGATCTTACCACTCTTAGGAAGTCACTTAGCTGGGCTGGCTGGTGGCGCACATGGTTGAGCACACAAGGACCCAGGTTCAAGCCCCCAGTCCCCACCTAGAGGGGAAAAGCTTCACAATTTGAGGTTATCTGCCGAGGAAAGTCAGGTTGTCTTCATGGTAGCATCCACAGCTTGGGGGCTGAAAAGCATTGAGATGCAAAGCAGAAAGATTGTTTAGTTATCAGGAATCTAAAAGTAAGAATATAGCAGATGAGTTGGGTTCTCCATTTTGGGAAAAGTAAGGAAAAAAAAGTAAGGAAAATTAAAGTGTACTCCAAGAGATTCATGTCTTTATTAATTCTTGCTTGACCCCTACATCTAACATGCAGGTGTGCTAAAGGTATTGTCTGGGGAAATGGTGTCCAAGATGGGAGTAGGACTAGAGAAATATATAAATGCCATTAAGTGTAAACGTAGTCAATATGATCTGGGGCCCAAATTCAGCACAGGAGCCTGTGTAACCTCTGCATCCCTGTAGGTCTGAGATCACATTCCATGGTCTCTTTAGTTTTTTTTTTTAATGTTTATTTATTCCCTTTTGTTGCCCTTGTTGTAGTTATTATTGTTATTATTGATTTCTTCATTTTTGGGTAGGACAGAGAGAAATGGAGAGAGGAGGGGAAGGCAGAGAGGGGGAGAGAAAGATAGACACTTGCAGACCTGCTTCACCATCTGTGAAGTGACTCCGCTGCAGGTGGGGAGCCTGGGGCTTGAACCGGGACCCTTACACTGGTCCTTGTGCTTTGTGCCATGTGCACTTAACCCACTGTGCTACCACCCAACTCCCAGTCTCTTTAGTTTTTAACAACACCCTGCATTTCAAGTGGAGCACTGCTTTTTTTTTAATCCTGTATGCAATAAGGAGGTGTCCCATGACTTAAACTATCCCAAATGTCACAGTACATAAATAGTATACTTTATAGATAGAAATTTTGTCTAAAGCAAAAAAGGTGGAAGGTATGGCATGTTTTACTCTCTTGAAAAGCTCATTCAAGCTTGGCTTAATAGGAAACTTATTTCTGAATTCAATTTAGAAAATATGCTGTAGTGATTGAACATACATTTTTATATGAAGAAAATGGGCTTTCACATAGGGATAGATAGTTGGAAAAGAGAGGGTCATTTTAATAGCCTTTATAGACATTATGGGTATTTTCCTTTGATAGTAGACCAGAGCTTGATAAGTGTACAGTAACAATGTACAATGTGAAACCACATTAAAACATTTTTGTCATCGCCTATAATAAAATCCACTGGTTTCTTATGCCCTTTAATGAAATTCCTTCCCATGTATCACTTTGTAACATTCTGCATTGATTATCTGGAACATGACAGTTCAAGGTCCATACATTTTATTATAAGATTCCATAAGTATCAATAATATCCCAAACACATTTAGTAGTGTCACTATCAGCCTCACCAGAAATCAAGCTCACAGTGGCACATTTTAAGTTTTCTAAAAATCAAAACTAGAAAGCTCAAATTGTATCACTTAGTAAGCATTGTCCAGACACATGCTAAGTATTAATATCTGGATAGTCATGATTTATCCATTGGTTGCTCTTTCAAATGTGAATGATATTCCATGTCAATGTGCTATTTAGCTCAACTCCAGCACTTGCCCCATCACTTTTCCCTCTGACATGTTTATACTTTGATATGCAGAACAAATGCCCTAAGAATTTTCATATTTGGTTACAAAAATACTAAAAAGTTCTATACTTAGGGGTTACTATTTAGTAAAAATTAATAATTTTGCTGTTCATCAACTAGATATCCCCCCCCAATTATCTTGGGATTTAGTACCTGTACAACTCCACTTCTCCTGATATATATACAAATATATATATATTTGTGTGTATATATATGTATATATGTATATATATATATTTGTCTTTCTCAGCTCTGGTAAAGGGCATTGAACCTGGAGCCTTTGGTGCTTCAGGCTTGACCATTATACAGTCTATCCAGCTCCTTTTTTCCCCTTTCAATTATATAGTGAAAGACAGAGAGAGGGGGAGAGGGAAAGAGACATAGTGAGAAGTATTGGCACTGCAGTGCCACTTCACCGTTTGTAAAGCTTCCCCTCTGCAGGTTCTCCCATGTAGTGACCATCAACTCAAAGATGAGTCCTGCACACCGTAACATGTATGTTCTACTGAGTGAGTAACCTGCCAGCCTCTGACATTCTGCTCTTTTTTTTTTGATATTTATTTATTTCCTTTTGTTGCCCTTGTTGTTTTGTTATTGTAGTTATTATTATTGTTATTGATATTGTTGTTGGATAGGACAGAGAGAAATGGAGAGAGAAGGGTAAAACAGAGAGGAGGAGAGAAAGATAGACACCTGTGACCTGCTTCACCACCTGTGAAGAGACTCCTCTGCAGGTGGGGAGCTGGGGGCTCAAACCTGAATCCTTACACTGGTCCTTGCGCTTTGTGCCACGTGTGCTTAACCTTCTGCTCTACCATCCGACTCCCATTAGTTTTTTTTTAAGATTTTTTTTTTAATTGAGAGGGAATCCAGAGCACAAATTCCTAATTTGTTCAGTGTTGGGGACTGAGCCCGGGATGTCATACATGCAAGGCATGCACTTTATCATTGAGCCACTTCCCTGGTCCCTTCATTAACATTCTTAAATAAAAATGACTTAAAAGTTTAAACTCCATTTAAATGGTGTGGAGAAAGAGAAAAAGCTCAAACAAATCAAAAGAAGAGAATATGTGTAGTGAAGTGAAACAGTTTTAAGCAGTTCCAGGAACAACCTGCTGACCAAAGAGTGAAATAGTGAGAGACACCAAGATATTTCTTTGATACTGGGAAAATGATTAAAATAGCTCATAATTTTGTCAATAAATATTAAATCACTTTAAAAAGGTAAACTGTAGTCAACACATACCTGTGATCTTGGAACAACCACTGCATTCCAGTAGAGGGAATAGGGACACAGAACTCTGGTGGTGGGAATCCCTGTTATTTTTTAGTTTTGTAAATCACTAATAAAAAAATAAAAGATAAAACTGAAAAAAATAAATAAATGCTCTGTGCATGTTACTGTATGCATGCTTTTTTTCAATGTAGGAATTTTTATTTATACTTCTTTTTAAAATTTTTTTTATTATCTTTATTTGTTGGATAGAGACAGCCAGAAATCAAGAGGGCCAGGGAGATAGAGAGGGAGAGAGACAGAGAGACACCTGCAGCACTGCTTCACCGCTTGTGAAGTTTTCCCCATGCAGGTGGGGGCCAGGGGCTTGAGCCCGGGACCTTGTGCACTATAACGTGCACTTAACCAGGTGGGCCACCACCCGGCCCCTTTATTTATACTTCTTAGAAAAATATTATTCTTAGGCAACTGAATAGAGCAGTTACCATTAGTATATATCTGGACTCAGTCTTTGGGAATAAAAAGAAGGTACAGAGTAAATTATTTAAAAGTTTAGCTATATATAATATATCTCTATTGTGAAGCTCATTAGGTTTCAGGAAGCTGACAGGTTGAGAATAACAACCGTATGCTAACTATACTGTTCACTAAGCAACTGTATAATGAGCACTAGGCTAGTTACTTGACGCAAACAATATTTAATCTTCACATTAACCCTAGAAGGTAGATGTTATGATTACTGCCTAACACGTGAGGAATTAGATTCAGAGTGGTTAAATACATCTTCTTAGCAACACAGCTTAACCAGTGGGATAGGCAGGATTCACAGTCATTAGCTTTAAGTCATGTAATTGTGCCATATCATATGCTGTAATTATTACCAAGAGTAATGCTAGATTTAATTGAACATTTATTTATTGGGTTCCCTCTAGTAGAAAGCACTGTGCTTGGTGCCACAGGAGATTCTGAAAAGAGAGAGGAATGCCCGGTTTAGTTTAGTGGTGCTCATTGTTTATGTCTGGAGAGCTGTTTGCCCAGCAAGCAGTCACCACTTGAACGCACAGAATGCACAATCCTCATTAAAATACCGAAATGAGTTCCCAAGGAGCAGGAAGAAACGGCATGTGCCTAGAGGATGCATCTCTTACTGAAGAGCCAGCTGGAAGTAGTTCTCCTTAAATCTTTTTCTAAAATAGGTCTTGAAGACAACTGACAGTGATAGCAATTGTTCAGGAAGGATGAAGTAGCAATATGGTGTGTGGAAGAAACCTTAAAGATGAGAGTTTAAATTTATTCAGCTGTATATTAGTTCCGAACTTTAGCTTTTCACCAGCAAATGTTGTAATACTGATCTCATGGGAATGTTGACCAAATAAAGGAGGAGAAAGTACATTATGCACACACATTGTTGATGCTAAATTGATGTTGCACTGCTATCTCTGGTGAGTTCTATAAATCTACCTTCTCAACTATGAAAGATTTAAGAAATATATGCCATGGCCATAATTGAAAGGGATATTATGTCTATTTCTCCAAAATTCAGGAAAAATACTGGATAAACCTGTATAACATCCTTAAACCATGAGCTGAAAAATCATTGGGGATGGGGTTTCATTGTTGTCTGAGGTTCATGAGTCTATTTGGATTTTTAGATAAATCATTTTTATCCTATTAAAACATGATTTATATTAAAGTCCTTATAAATTATGGTACTTGGTTCTATGTTTGCTCTCAGATGCTATATAGAAAAAAATTATCCTTCTTAAGTAGGCAAAACTTCTGCATATTTAAACCCCCTGAATCTGTTCTTGTGGAGTGGGGAAGGAATGGTTAATTAAACTGTTCCTTGACTGTGTAGAATAAGCAAGCACAGAGTTGTCTTTACAGTCCTTGCGTCCAATAAAATCAGAAAAAAAGGAAATTAGAGCTATAGTTTACTAATAGAAAATAATCTGTAATTTCATTTGAACTTTACACTTCCTCTGTTATTGTTGGAAGTTATCCATTTTAGAATGGATAAGTGTTATTTTTTATTAGTGATTTAATTATGATTGACAAGATTGTGTGATAAGAGGGGTACAATTCCACACAGTTCCCACCACCAGAGTTTCACATCCTATCCCCTACATTAGAAGCTTCACTATTCTTTATCCCTATGGGAGTATGGACTAAATCTTTATGGTGTCTAGAAGGTGGGAGGTCTGACCTCTATAATTGCTTCTCTGTTGGACATGGGCATTGACAGACCTCCCAGCCTGTTTCAATACTCCCAGCCTGTTTCAATCTTTCCCTAGGCTCTGGGGAGGTGAGGTTCTAGTACTCATTGGTGAGGTCATCTGTCCAGGGAAGTCAGGATGGCATCATGGTAGCATCTGCAACTTGGTGGCTGAAAAGCATTGAAATATAAAGCAGAAAAAAATGTTGAGTAAGCAGGAACCTAAAGGTAAGAATATAGCAGATGAGATTTTGGTCTTCATGTTGGAAGAAGCTAGGAAGTCTATTTTAGGTGTATTCCAAAGGGACCATGACTTCACTAATATAACTGTTTTTTGTTTAACTTGAGGGGTGGTCTGTGAAAACAGCTCCTAGCTCTGAACTATCAAGATCTCTGTCTAGGTCTTCGTATCAGATTTTGAGAAAAATAACAATAAGTTCTTGTTAGGTATGTGACTTTACTTTTGAAAGTAACCTTGATGAGAAAGAGGAAAACTCAGTTATTTCTCAGGGAAATTTTCACATAGTGACTTAGTGTATCAATAAAGTGATTGACATTATTCTTCTCAGACAATGAAAAGAGCAAATGCCCTCTTCTCAGTAGCAACTAGATTTTAGACATGTATTAAATATAAAATAAAATAAATATAAATATATATAAATATAAAATAAAAGCAATATATATATAAATATAAAATAAAGGCAAATCTTAGTTAAGGAGAATTTTGTTTTCTGAGAAATAAAAATGATTGCCTGTGGTCCAGAAGATGGCACAGTGGTAGAATTCTGGGCTTAACAAGCATGAGGGCCCAAGTTCAACTGCTGGCACTGCATGTGGCTGAGTGTCACTCTGGCTCTCTGTTGATGGTAATGATTTCTGGGCTCAACGGGCATAAGATGCTGCCCATTAGCAGCTTGTGAATACCAATGACACACAAATTGTGCTCTGTCTCAGGACTACTGAAGCCAAAACTAATAAAATTACTTAAACTTTGCTAGAGCTAGTATCTTTGAAACACATTCCACAGAAAATTTCCTAACTTGTAAATAAGATAAATTGTATCATACCAAAAAAAGAACTCATATGTATAATCCTTGAATGATTGTATAAAGTTATGGGATTTTGTTCTCAAATGAGCTTCTATACTAAGAACATATGAGAGTGTGGGGCCAAAACACAAAATTCACACCCCAAGATGCTTTTCCATTTCTTCCTTCTCCCCTTCCTCCCTTCCTCCCTTCCTCCCTTCCTTTTTCCTTTCTTTCTTTTTTAAAATTTTTTAAAATTAATTAATCTAATAATTAATTTAAAAAAAGAGACATTAACAAAATCATAGGATAAGAGGGTACAATTCCACACAAGTCACACCATCAGATCTCCATATCCCATCCCCTCCCCTGATAACTTTCCCATTCTTCATCCCTCTTGGAGTATGGGCCCAAAGTCATTGTGGATTGCAGAAGATGGAAGGTCTGGCTTCAATAATTGCTTCCCCGATGAACATGAGCGTTGACAGGTCGATACATACTCCCAGTCTACCTCTCTCTTTCCCTAGTAGGGTGGGTTTCTTCTTCTTCTTCTAGCGTTTGCCCTTCTTCCGTAGCCAGTCAACAGCATCAGGTTGAGCCTGATGTAAAGTTTCGAGACCTCCTTTGAATCTGGAGAGGTGGCAGTCGTTGACTATGTGGGTCATAGTCTGTCTGTAGCCGCAGGGGCAGTTCGGGTCGTCTCTGGCTCCCCGGTGATGGAACATAGCGGTGCACCGGCCATGGACTGTTCGATAGCGATTGAGGAGGGCCCAATCATAACGTGCTAGGTCAAAGCCGGGTTGATGCTTGCAGGGGTCTGTGATGAGGTGTTTGTTCTTTACCTCAGCTGACTGCCAGCTCTGTTTCCAAGAGACTGGAACAGAGAAGTTCAGTGTAGGCATAGGGGACCAGATTGGGTGATGAGACGTCAAGCATTGAACAGGGTGGGCGAAGATATCCGCATATATTGGCAGGTCCGGTCGAGCGTAGAAGTGGGAAATGAACTTAGATGATGCCGCATTCCGACTAATATCTGGCAGGGCGATGTTGCTAAGAACTGGCAGCCATGGAACCGGGGTGGAACGAATGGTTCCAGAAATTATCCTCATGGAGAAATATAATTTGGAATCGACCAAGTGGACATGGGGGCTATGGAACCATACTGGGGCACAGTATTCTGCAGTGGAATAGCATAATGCCAGAGATGATGATCGTAGTGTGGAAGCACTCGCGCCCCATGAGGAGCTGGCCAGTCTTGCAATGATGTTATTCCTCGCGCCCACCTTTGCTGCAGTTTTTATGAGATGTTTGTGAAATGACAGAGTGCGATCGAGAGTAACGCCAAGATGGACTGGCTGGGCTTCATGCCGGATTCTCGTATCGCCAAGCTGCACATTAAGCTCATGCGAGGCCGAGGTGGGTTTCTGAGGAAGCAGAGCTCCAGGACACATTGGTGGGGTTGTCTGTCCAGGGAAGTCTGGTTGGCATCATGCTGGCATCCGGAACCTGGTGGCTAAAAAGAGACTTAACATACAAAACCAAACAAATTGTTGAACAGTTATGGACCTAAGGGCTGGAATAGTGCAGATGAAGTGTTGGGGGCTACTCACTGCAGACTATTGTATACTTTTGCTTTTAGGTATGTATTTTTCCCTAGTTTACTGATACATGTTGAACACATGCTCTATCTCAGGGGACCTGGTCTATATCTAGGTTTGGGAACTTTGTTAGGAAGGGAATCACCTGGAATGGAATTAGAGAATACTATGAAAGGAAAGGTCTCACCTGATAAATGAAGCTGAAGGGTTGTCATTCCACACCTGAAGTCTCTGGATACAGTCTGAAATGAAGCATGCTGAGGTGGCACTTGTTGCATTGATTAGGTTGTGATCTGCACATGCAATATTATTTGATACGAATTGAGAGAAGCATACAGGAAAGTGCGCCCCACCCTAGGTTCCAGGACTGGGGGAAATATAGGCTCTATAGTGGAAATGTGAGGTTCAAGAAGACAATGGATAGTTATTGTTATCATCACATTATTTGGTAATTGGGTTAACTTTGAAAGGTCCCTTTGTTAGGCTTTGCTGTATAATACCCAGCATCTTGTATATAGCTGCCACCGGTTGCTTCTGTTCTCCCTGGTCTAGGCTTTTGAGAGTCAACATATCAGTGACTCAGTCTATGTATTAAAAAGACTGAGTGTGTGTTTTAAAAAATTTGAGAGTACCCCCCAACACTTCATCTGCACTATTCCAGCCTTTAGGTCCATGATTGTTCAACAATTTTTTTGGCTTTGTATGTTAACTTTCTTTTCAGCCACCAGGTTCCAGATGCCAGCATGATGCCGACCAGACTCCCTGGACTGATGACCTCACCAATGTGTCCTGGAGCTTCACTTCCCCAGAGACCCACCTTACTAGGGAAAGAGAGAGGCAGACTGGGAGTATGGATTGACCAGTCAACACCCATGTTCAGTGGGGAAGCAGTTATAGAAGCCAGACCTTCTCCATCTTCTGCAACCCACAACAACCTTGGGTCCATACTCCTAGAGGGATTAAGAATGGGAAAGCTATCAGGAGAGGGTATGGGATATCTGGTGGTGGGAATTGTGTGCAGTTGTACCCCTCCTATCCTACAGTTTTGTTAATATCTCCTTTCTTAAATGAAAAAAAAGTTTGAGACATACAATCAATTTTCCCCTCATATTAATTAGTGATTTATATGACTACAGTTTAATAGGAGTGTACATAAACAACATTCCCACCACCAAAGACTGTACCCCATTCCACCCACCCACCCCCGACCCCCACCACCCCAGGAAGCTGAATGTCCACCCTCCCCCTCACCACAGGGTTTTTACTTTGGTGACCTACTCTGGATTTAGACAAATCCTGCTTTTAGTTTCCCTTTCTGTTCTTAATTCTCGACTTCTGTTGATGAGTGGGATCCTTCTGACTTAGCTGACTTAACATAATTCCTTCTAGCTCCATTCAAGATGGGTCAGAGAAGGTGGGTTCATTGTTCTTAATGGCTGCATAGTATTCCATTGTGTATATATACCACAGCTTTCTCAGCCACTCATCTGTTCTTGGGCACCTGGGTTGCCTCCAGGTTTTAGCTATTATGAATTGTGCTGCTATGAACATAGGTGTACACATATCTTTTTGGTCACCTGTTATGGAGTCCTGGCAGTATATCCCTAGGAGAGGAATTGTCTATGTCTAGCCTTGTGAGAGTTCTCCAGACTGCTCTCCAGAGAAGCTGGACCAGTTGACATTCCCACCAGCAGTGCAGAAGGGTTCTTCTGTCCCCACAGCCTCTTCAGCATTTGTTGCTGCTGTCCTTGTTGATGTATGCCATTCTCACAGGTATGAGATTGTATCTCAGTGTTGTCTTTATTTGCATTTCTCTGACAATCAGTGACCTGGAACAGATTTTCATATGTTTGTTAGCCTTTTGGATCTATCCTTCTGTAGTGAATGTTTTGTTCATATCCTCAGCCCATTTTTGGATGGGGTCATTTGCTTTTTTATTGCTAAGTTTGCTGAGCTCTTTGTATATTTTAGTGATTAGTCTCTTGTCTAATGTATGGCATGTGAAGGTCTTCTCCCATTCTGTGAGGGGTCTCTTGAATTGTGTAATAGTTTCATTGGCTGTGTAGAAGCTTTTCAATTTGATGTAGTCCCATTGGTTTGGTTCTGCTTTAGTCTTCCTTGAAATTGGTTTTGTTTCATCAAAGATGTCCTTGAGGTTTAGGTGGGAAAGTGTTCCACCTATGTTTTCCTCTAAGTATTTGATAATTTATGGACTAACATCCAGGCCCTTGATCCATTTGGAGTTGATTTTTGTTTCTGGTGAGATAAGGTGGTTCAATTTCATTCTTCTGCATGTTACAACCCAGTTTTCCCAGCACCATTTATTGAAGAGAGCCTCTTTCCTCCATTTAATACTTTGGGCCCCCTTATCAAAGATTTGATGTCCATAGTTGTAAGGGTTTATCTCTGGGATTTCAATTCTATTCCATTTGTGTGTGTGCCTGTTTTTGTTCCAGTACCAGGCTGTTTTGATGATGATGGCCTTATAATATAGTTTGAGACCTGGGAGTGTGATGCCTCCATTTCTGTTTCTTTTCCTCAAGATGGTTTTGGCAATTCTAGGTGTTTTCTGGTTCCAGATAAATGTAGTTTTTGTTCTATTCTCTTAAAGAAGCTTGGTGGAACTTTGATGGGTATTGCATTAAATTTGTATATGTCTCTTGGGAGAATATTCATTTTGATGACATTTATTCTTCCAATACATGAGCATGGGATGTTTTTCCATTTCTTGGAATCAGTTTCTATTTCCTTGAATAGTGACTCATAGTTTTCAGTATACAAGTCTTTCACTTCTTTGTTCAGCTTTATTCCTAGTTATTTTATTGATTTGTCTGCCACAGTGAATGGGAGTGTTTTCTGGATGACGTCTTCAGATTTAGTGTTTGCATAAAGAAATGCCACTTATTTTTTGTACAATAATTTTGTAGCCTGACACCTTGCTATATTGCCTAATAACTTCCAGTAGTTTTCTGCTGGATTCCTTAGGTTTTTCTATGTATACTTTCATATCATCTGCAAATAGTGAGAGCTTGACTTGTTCCTTTTTTTTTTTTCTTTTCCCTCCAAGGTTATTGCTGGGCTCGGTGCCTGCACCATGAATCCACTGCTCCTGGAGGCCATTGTTCCCCCCTTTTTGTTGCCCTTGTTTTTTTAGCCTCGTTGTGGTTATTATTATTGCCATTGTTGATGTTGTTCGTTATTGGATAGGATAGAGAGAAATGGAGAGAGGAGGGGAAGACTGAGAGTGGGAGAGATAGATAGACACCTTCAGACCTGATTCACCACCTGTGAAGCGACTCCCCTGCAGGTGGGGAGCCGGGAACTGGAACTGGCATCCTTACGTTGGTCCCTATGCTTTGTGCCACATGCGCTTAACCTTCTACACCACTGCCCGACCCCTGACTTCTTCCCTTTCAATCAGTATTCCTTTGATTTCTTTCTCTTGCCTGATTGCTATGGCAAGAACTTCCAATACTATGTTGAAGAGTAATGGTGATATTGGATAGTTCTGTTGAGTCCCTGATCTGAGAGGGAATGCTTTCAGCTTCTGTCCATGAGTATGATGTTGGCTGTATGGATTCCACTATCTTAAGGAATTTCCCATCTATTCCCATTTTTTGTAGAGTTTTGAGCATGAATGGGTGTTGGATTTTGTCAAAGGCTTTCTCTGCATCTATTGAGATAATCATGTGGGTTTTGGGTTTACTTTTATAAATATGATGAATGACATTGATTGACTTACGTATGTTGAACCAGCCTTGTATTCCTGGGATAAATCCCACTTGGTCATGATGTACAATCTTTTTGATATACTGCTGTATCTGGTTGTCCAAGATCTTGTTTAATATTTTGGCATCTATGTTGATCAGAGATATTGGTCTGTAGTTTTCCTTTTTTGCTGTGTCCCTATCAGCTTTTGGTATCATGGTGATGTTGGCTTCATAGAAGGTGGAAAGGAGTATTCCTGTTTCTTTAATCTTATGGAAAAACTTAAGAAGTATGGGTACTGTTTCCTGAAAGTTTTGGAGAATTCGTTTGTGAGGCCATCTGGTGCAGGACTTTTGTTGTTGGGGAGGTTCTTAATAACAGTTTCAATTTCTTTGTCTGTGATTGGTGCTTTTAGGTTTTGTAGTTCTTCTTGGTTCAGTTTTGGAAGGGCGTATGTTTCTAGGAATGATTCCATTTCTTCCAGATTCTCTAGCTTAGAGGCGTATAGTTCTTTGTAGAAGTTTCGCATGATTTTCTGGATTTCTCCATTGTTTAAAATTCTATGAATTTGAGTCTTCTCTCTTTTTTGTTTAGTGAGTCTGGATAGGGGTTTTTCAATTTTGTTTAATCTTTCAAAGAACCAACATTTGGCTTCATTGATTGTTTGTATGGGTCTTTTTTCGATGTTGTTTATTTCTGCTCTAATTTTAGTGATTTCTGTCCTTCTGGTTGCTTTAGGGTTCCTTTGTTCCTCTTCCTCTAAGTCCTTGAGGTATGCAGGAAGGTTGTTTACTTGATATTTTTCTTATTGTTTAATATGTGATTGTATGGCTATAAGTTTCCCTCTCAGTACTGCTTTAGCTGTGTCCCAAATATTTTGATAGGTTATGTCTTCATTTTCATTTGTTTCCAGGAACATTTGAATTTCCTGCTTGAGTGAGTCTCTGACCCAGTGGTTCTTCAGGAGTATGTTGTTTAGTTTCCAAATTCTGTGACTTTTAGTAATTTTCTGTTTGTTGTTAAATGTTAGTTTTACTCCACTGTGGTCTGAGAAGATACTTGGGATGATTTCAATGTTCTTGAATTTGTTGATGCTGTCTTTCTTGCCTAACATGTGGTCTGTCCTTGAGTATGTGTTATGTGGATTTGAAAAGAAGGTGTATTTCAGTTTTTGGGGGTGAAGGACTCTGAAAATGTCCAAGAGGTCTAGTCTGTCAATCTCTTCATTTAATTCTCTTGTATCTTTGTTGATTCTCTGCTTTGTTGATCTGTCTAAGTGTGAGAGTGGGGTGTTAATGTCTCCCACTATCATTGTATTACTATTGATGTATTTCTTTCAGTAGGTGTTTCATGTATTTAGTTGGTCCCTCATTGGGTACATATATGTTAATAATTGTTAAGCCTTCTTCGTTGATTGATCCTCTAATCATTATGTAATGGCCTTGCTTATCTTTTATTACTTTATGTAATTTAAAATCCATTGTGTCAGAGATGAGAATGGCTGTTTATGCCCCTTTTTTGTGGTCCATTAGCATGTATGATAGTTTTCCATCTTTTCACTTTAAGTCTGTGTTTATCTTGTTGTGTGAAATAGGATTCTTACAAGCAGCATATGGTTGGGTTATGTTTTCTTATCCATCCTCCCACTCTGTGCCTTTTGATGGGTGAGTTTAAGCCATTGACATTTATTGGTATTATGTATTTAATGTATTGTAGTGCCATTATTCAACAAATTTTTATTTGCTCTGATATATTGCAAGTATTATAGTGACGTTCTTGTTTATAAAAGGTCTTTTAGAACCCCTTTCAGGGCAAATTTGGTGATGGTTGCCTCCTTTAACTGTTTTCTGTATGAGATGGTTTTTATGCCTCCATCTAGTTTGAATGAAAGCCTATTTTATCCTTGGTTGAAACCCTTTTTCACTCAGGGCTCAATAGATGTCCTGCCATTCTCTTCTGGCTTTTAGAATTTGAGTGGAGAAGTCTGCTGGAAATCTTACAGGTTTTCCTCTGTATGCAAATTTTTGCTTTTCTCTTGCAGCCTTTAGGATCCTTTCTTTATCCTTTCTTCTTTTAATTTTAACTATGCTGTGTCTTGGTGTTTTCAGCTCTGGGTTGATTCTGTTTGGAACTCTCTGGGCCTCTGGAATCTTATTGTCCTTTCTGTTGTTCAGGTCTGGGAAGTTTTATTCTATAATTTCCTCTAGAATGTTTATTTCCCCTTCCTCTTTTTCTTCCTCTGGCAGGCCAATTATACAAATGTTACTCCTTTTGAGATAATCCCATATCTCTCTCTTGTTGTTTTCAGAGTCTCTCAATCTCTTTTTGAGCTCTTTTTCCTCTTTCTTAGTTTTCTCTAACTCATCCTCTGTCTGGCCTATTCTGTTTTCTGCTTCTGTTAGTCTGCTTTCCCTTCCCTCAGTTGCTTTCTTAATTTCAGTTATTTCAGCTTTCAGTTTTCTAGTTACCTCAAGGTAGTTAGTTTTTTCTTTGAGGGTATCATATGTTGTTTCCCTAATTCTGCTAGCCCTTTCCTCCATAGTTGTCTTCATTTCTGTGATCATTAAGTTTACTATTGCTTACATACTTTTCTTATCTATGCTTACTTCTGACTGATTTGTAGTTTCTTCTGGGTTCCTGTCTTCATTCATTGTAATAGCATCTGTATTTGCTCTTGGTTTAACCATTTTTTTTATTGATGTCTTTTTTACTTTTATGTTCTGTTGTTCTTCAGTTGTCTTTTGAGTACAAGCCATGTTATACTAAATACGTTTATGACAATGCAATCACCAACCTCAGAAATTACAGTAGTAACTGAAGCAAGGATTGAAGCAGTTTAACCAATGCCAGTTAGCCAAACAATACCTACAGTCCAAGAAAAAATAATAACCAAATCCAAATAAAAAAGAAATAGACAGGATATAAAGGATAGCAAGTATAGACAATTATGCAAGTCTACTGTCCACTGTAAATTCTAGGGGTAGCAAGAGGAGAAAGGGAAGTAGAGAAGAGACACACATAAAGATAGTCAACTCTGAGTCAGATTTCTTCCTCAAAATAATTCACAAATGAGTATCAGTGAATTCAAAACGCAGAAGCACTTAAGAAAAGAAGACGAAAATGAGGGAAAAAAAGAAAAGAAAAAAAAAGAAAAAAGAGCAGTGAAAGGAAATAGTTTTTTTTTTTTTTTTTTAAATTAGGTAGGAGGAGGGAAAAGGGGGAGAGTAGATAGAGGAGGTAGGTAGAGTGAAACAAATTCTTCTCACAGTGGATAAGACACCCGGTCACCTACCAGTGGAAAATACACTAAAAGTTAATTATGGTCAACCTGAAGGAGGGGGGAAAAGGGACACGTGTATATATAATAGTAGTAATAAAATAGAACAGAGTGAAAAACCCTAACCGTCAGTCTGCAGCTTGGATGGTTCCTGATTGGCTCAGGCAGCCTGAGCATAGATAGCCAATTGTTAAAAAAAACAAAAATATCACACCCCTGGTGAGCCAGGAATCTTGGCAAAGATAAAAGCTCAGTGGGGAGCTTGCTAGTAGCAGCTCTCCAGCCCCAGGGGTCTGGTTATAGGGTGGGGGAGAGGGGTGCGCTTCAGAAATAATAATAAAAAAATTCCTTTCTTTTTTCTCTGTTTTCTAACCTAAGTTGAGCTATAGTCACCTCCTTGTTGTCACACATAGGTTCCCTTATTCACTGTCCTGCTGAGGGCTGGGTATCCTACCCTATCCAGCAGTTGTCAGAGCTCACACCAGGAGCTGCCTCCAAGTCGCCATCTTGGCCTGGATTCCCTTTCTTTCTTTCTTTCTTTCTTTCTTTCTTTCTTTCTTTCTTTCTTTCTTTCTTTTTCTATTCCCTTTTTCCTCCAGGGTTATCACTGGGACTTGGTGCCTGCACTATGAATCTACTGCTTCTCTGGTGATTTTTTGGATAGGACAGAAAGAAACTGAGAGAGGAGAGAAAGATAGAGAGAATGAGAGAAAGATAGACATTGCAGACTTGGTTTACTGCTTGTGAAGTGACTCCCCCCACCCCTGCAGGTGGGGAGTTGGGGGCTCAAACCAGGATCCTTGTGTGGGTCCTTGTGCTATGTACTATGTGCACTTAACCCAGTGCGTTGCTGCCCGACCCCCTCTACTCTTATCAAAGTCCTAGACAGCTGTGGAGTCTGTTATTGCTTGTAAAATGAGAAAGTAAGTCCTGTCATAACTATAACAAATCAAATTAGAAAATTCATAGCATAATAATAAATCATGAGTTTCTCTCTATATTTATGTTACTAATGGATACAGCTTGTGCCCCTCTTCCACTATATGCGTACATATATTTTTGTCTAGAGGCCTGCATATATATATATATATATATATATATATATATATATATATATATATATATATATATGTGTATTTGTGTATGAGTATCTTCCTCTCATTATCCCTTCTAATTCTTTTTTAAGTACAGTGCTGGGATCAAACCTAAGGTTTTACACATGTGAAACACACATTTTACTGCTGAATCACATCTTTTCCACTCCTCCAGCTTTTACTTTACTTAAAAGATTTTTTTTATTATATTTATTGTGTTTGGTAGAAACATCCAGAAATCAAGAGGGAAGGGGGAGATAGAGAGGGAGAGAAGCAGAGAGACACCTGCAACACTACTTCACCACTTGCAAAGCTTTCCCCCTGCAGGGGGGGACCAGGGACTTGAACTCAGGTCCTTGTGTACTGTGATGTGTGCACTCAACCCAGGTGTGCCACCACCGGGCCCCACTTTATTTATTTATTTATTATTATTATTACTATTATTATTATTACTACTAGGGAGAGAGGCCAAGCCACTGCTTCACCATCCATGTACCTCCACTTGTTTTGCCTTTGCTGCTCTCATGTGCTGTCAGAGATCTAGCTCAGAACCTTATGCACATGGTGTACCTGCTCTACTGCTGAGTTGGCTCCTAGGCCCTCCTTTAATTTCTCTGTTCTTTTCTTCCTCCACCCTTCCCTTTTGTCTTTCTTTTCTCCCTCCACCTCTTTCCAGCATCTATCTATATCTTTTCTTCCTTCCTTCCTTCTTTCCTTCCTATTTTCACATACAAGCTCAGCAAAAGGCAGCATTTGTTTTGAAATTATCAAGAAATACCCAGCCCAATTCTGTTGGAAGAACAATAGCTCTTTTTAAAATTAATTTAATTAAAAATTTGAAAGTATTGACAAGACCACAGGATAAGAGGAGCACAATTCCACACAACTTCCATCACCAGAGTTCTGCATCCCATCCCCACCCTTGAAAGCTTTCCTATTCTTTATCCCTCTGGGAGCACGGGTCCAAGGTCATTATGGGATACAGAGGTTGGAAGGTCTGGCTTCTGTAATTGCTACTTCATTGAACATGAGCATTGGCAGGTAGATCCATGCTCCCAGCCTGTCTCTTTCCCTCATAGGGCAGGGCTCTGGAGCGGTGGGGGTCCAGGATTCATTGGTAAGGTTCTCTGTCCAAAGAAGTAGGTTGGCATCTGCAATTTGGTGGCTGAAAAAACATTAAGATTTAAAGCAGAACAAATTGTTTTTTAGTCGGGAACCTAAAGACAAGAATATAACAGATGGGTTTTGGGATCTCCATTTTGAAAAATCTTGTAGGTCTATCTTAGGTATATTCCAGGTGGTCCATGACTTTACTAATTTTTGCCTTAGCACAGCAGCTAACATGCAGATAAATGAAAACTATTGGCTGGGGGAGTAGGTGTCAGAGATGGAAATAGGACTAGGAAGTTGGATCAGGGCAGAGAGTAGCTCCCAAAAGTATATGAAAGTATATAAGTATCATTTTAAGGTGTCTTTTAAAAAATTTAATTATAAAAAGGAAACACTGACAAAACCATAGGATAAGAAGGGTACAACTCCACACAGTTCCTACCACCAGAACTCCATATCACGTTCCCTCCATTGATAGCTTTTCTATTCTTTAACCCTCAGGGAGTATGGACCCAAGGCCCATAATTGTGGGATGCAGAAGGTGGAAGGTCTGGCTTCTGTAATTGCTTCCCCGCTGAACATGGACACTGGCAGGTCGATCTATACTCCCAGGCTGACTCTCTCTTTCCCTAGTGGGGCAGGGTTCTGGGGAATTGGAGCTCCAGGGCACGTTGGTGGGGTTGTCTGTCCAGGGAAGTCTGGTTGGCATCATGGTAGCATCTGGAACCTGGTGGCTAAAAAGAGAGTTAACATATAAAGCCAAACAAATTGTTGACTACTCATGAACCTAAAGGCTGGAGTAGTGCAGGTGAAGAGTTGGGGGGGGGGTTGGCCTCCATTCTGTAGATAGCTAGTAGGCATATTTTAGTTATATTCCAAAGGGCCTGTGGCTATACTAGTTTTTTTTTCTTTTTCCCGAGCCTGAAATATGATATGCAGTTATTATCTGGGGAGATGATGTCATGGCTGGAAAAAGGTCCAGAAAGCTGGATCTGGGAAGAGAGTATGTCCGAAATATGGGAAAGGTGTATAAATATTGTTGACTGTAAATGCCATCGATTTGATGTGATCTGGGGCTCATATTCTGCTTAGGAACCTATGTGACCTTTGCATCCCCATAGATTCGACTTCACATTCTGTGGTCATTCGAAGCTGCCCCAATCTCAAGACCCATCTTCCTCAGGTGTAGCATAGAGTATATTGTCCATCCTCCCTTCAGCGGATGGAACATTCTCTACTGTTGTTGATCCAAGTTGAAGGCAACGTCCTATGGGGGTCCACAAGGGGTCTGTTTTGTTGTTCCTGATAGAGATGACTGGTAACAATGGAGAGAGGGATTTATTCCATGTCTAAGCCCACCATGTCTGTTTGGGAATCTCAGGACTCCCCAACTAGGTCCCCAGCTGATGGGGTGGCCTGATAGTGACTAAAGAGTCATCATTAAAGTATGCCAGTCTCTTGCCCTTATTCAGCTTTTACAGTCCTTGCTTTGATAAGGATAGCTTGGGAGTGAGTGAGGGAAGTATAATAGGAGGTAGGTGCGGAGGTTATCTACTTCTAAGTAGACACTATTTCATTATGAACTTCATACTGACTCACTTTAGACTATTGTGTACTTTTGCTTTCAGGTATATATTTTGTCCTAATTTATGGATACATGTGAACCTATGCCCTATCTTATGGGACATTATATCTAGGGTTTGAGACTTTGTTGGAAAGTGAACCACCTGGAATGGAATTAGAGAATACTATGAAAGGGAAAGTCTCACCCTAGTAATGAGGCTGAATGAAGGGTTGACATTCCACACCTGATGTCTCTGGAGACAGTCTGGAATGAAGCATGCTGAGGTGGTACTCGTTGTGTTGATTAAGTTGGGATCGGCCGATGCAATATCATTTGGTATTAATTGAGAGTTACATGCAGGAAAGTGAGCCCCACTCTAGAGGTTCCATGACTGGGGAAATATAGGCTCTATAGAGGAAGTGGGAGGTTCCTGCTGTTAGGGTTTAAGAATGCAATAGATAGTTCTTGCTATAATCATATTATTTGGCAATTGGGTTAACTTTGAAAAATCCCTTTGTTAGATTTGCTGTATCATAGACAACATCACCATAATTTATGTCCTTTGACATTATTTGGATATAGCTGTGCCACTGGTTGCTTCTGTTTTCCCTGGACTAAGCTTTAAGCGAGTCAACATATCAGAGACTCAGCCCATGGTCTGTGCATTAAAAAGTTTGAGATATTCAATCAAATTTTCCCCTCTCATATTAATTAAACAGTGATTTTATATTACCGCAGAGTAATATGAGTGTACATAAACACCATTCCCACCACCAAAAGACTATTCCCCCCCATCTGCCCCATGCTTCTGCACAGCCAAAGAAACTATTACACAAACAAGGAGACCCCTCACAGAATGGGAGAAGACTTCACATGTCATACATCAGACAAGAAACTAATCACCAAAATATACAAAGAGCTCAGCACCAAAAAAGCAAATGACCACATCCAAAAATGGGCAGAGGATATGAACAAAACATTCACTACAGAAGGATAGATCCAAAAGGCTAACAAACACATGAAAAAATGTTCCAGGTCGCTGATTGTCAGAGAAATGCAAATAAAGACAACACTGAGATACCACCTCACTCCTGTGAGAATGGCATACATCAAAAAGGACAGCAGCAACAAATGCTGGAGAGGCTGTAGGGACAAAGGAACCCTTCTGCACTGCTGGTGGGAATGTAAGTTGGTCCAACCTCTGTGAAGAGCAGTCTGGAGAACTCTCACAAGGCTATACATGGACCTTCCATATGACCCAGCAATTCCTCTCCTAGGGATATACTGCCAGGACTCCATAACAGGCAACCAAAAGGAAATGTGTACACCTATGTTCATAGCAGCACAATTCATAATAGCTAAAACCTGGAAGCAACCCAGGTGCCCAACAACAGATGAGTGGCTGAGAATGCTGTGGTATACATACACAATGGAATACTATGCAGCTATAAAGAAAAATGAACCTACATTCTCTGACCCATCTTAGATGGAGCTAGAAGGAATTAGTTTAGTGAGCTAAGTCAGAAAGATAAAGATGAGTATGGGATGATCTCACTCATAAACAGAAGTTGAGAAAGAACAGAGTGGGAATCTCAAAGCAGGATTTGACTGAATTTGGAGTAGGGCACCAAATTAAAAACCCCTGGGTTAAAGGTGAGGGTGTATGTTTGTCTCTTTTTTCTTTTTCCAGGTCTTTTTACTTGCTTGCTGTTTTGAGTCACTGCAAAGTGTTGTCCACTTTGGCTATAAGGTATATATTTTCTCCTAACTTATGGGTACATGTGCACATGAGTCCTGTCTCATGGGCCCTAATCTCTGTCTGGGTCCTGTGGCTTTGTTAGGAGGTGCACCACTCGATATAGAATTCAAGAGTCCTATAAGATAGGAATGGTTTCATCAGAGTGCTGGAACTGAAGGGTTGACATTCCACACCTGGTGTCTTTGGACACAACTGAAGTAAAACGAGGTGGTACTGGTTGCTTTGATTTGGTTGAGCTCAGCAGATGCGGTATCTAATGGCATGAATCAAGTGAAGCATGCAGAAAGAGAAGTAATGCTTTGGAGTTTCCAGGACTGGGAGAAATATGGGCTTTATAGAGAATGAGGAGGGTTGTTGCTGTCTTGGAGTTTAAGAAGGCAACAGTTATTATTGTAACCAAGTTATTAGGGAATTTGGTTTACTTTGGAAATCCCATGGTTAGGATTTGCTGTATCATATAAGACCTTACTATGATTTATGCCATTTAATGCTGTTTACATATAGCTATATCTTATATATCTTATATAAACAAGCATTTGTTTCTGGTCTCCCTGGTCTAAAACTATAAGTCAAACCCATAAACATGAGTCCAGGCCAAGAAGCTTGGAGATAACTGGGCCAGATACCATACTCTGATTACTTGACTTTCACATAACTGAATCAGACTTTCTGTGTTTATCAGCTGCAGGCTGTATGAAGTTTAAAGGGAGGCTTCATATACACAGCAGCTGGTGGGGATAAGCCCATCCTACCAATGCAGTCCTGGAGACCAAGTAGTCCCTCCATGGGCACCAGTCTTCCATTCTGACTTGACTGCCCCTCTTCCTTTTATGGGTATTTCCTGAACATCTATTACTGTCATATTAGGGTTTCAATGGTGGACTGGGCATATATATATTTTTATTTTTATTAGTGATTTAATAGATTGTAAGATAATAGGGGTATAATTCCATATACTTCCATCACCAGAGTTCTGTGTCCCATACCCTCCATAGGAAACTTCCTTATTGTTTATCCCTCTGTGTTGCTATGCTTCACATTGGTTTGGTCTCACTCTCCCCCTCCAGGAGATTTGGTTTAGCCCTTGCTAGTTTTCAAACACACACGTAAACATGGTCTTCAATACACAAGGAGGAAAACTTTTGTTATGAAGACATGTCATTTTAAACACGAGTTTAGATCTATACTGTCTTAGCCGTTCGGGGAGTGCATTGTCCAGCGGTGGCTTCTTGCACAACTTCAGCTCCAGGAATTGTAGGTAGCGATCTCTGCAGGAATCTCTGTGTATTGTAGCTTTTCTGACTTCATAGCTGAGTTGGGGATCTCAGCCAGGGGGCCCAGTTTCAGCAGGGAGCCAGTGGTCTCTGGGTGGTCCAGGATCTGTCCAGACTTCATAGCAGGAGGGCGGGCGGGCCGGCCGTGCAGAAGGCGCGGGCCAAGGTGCTCGGGGTGGTGGCCAGGATGGGCTGCAGCCCTGCCCACCATGCCTGCTGCCCTGCTCTCGGCAGCCGAGCAACGTGGGGGAGCCCATGCCCAATGCCCCGCGCCGCGCGGCGGAAAGTCGGCTCATGCAGGCTGGCATTGGGCTCCTGTGGGCCGGCATTGGGAGGAAACCACAGAGTGGTCCAGAGATAAATATTCCAGAAACAGCCAAACAGTTTCGTGAAGAAAGGGCAGAGGTCTTTGGAGATCTCTTCACAAGCAGAAAAGAAGGCAGGTAGCCAAATTGTCTTCACTTATCTGAGAGATGCGCAGGTCAGGTCCCACGTGGGCGCCATATGTTGTTTTACGCCAGGGCTGGCTTCACGGGCGGGTAACAGATGACCAGAAACACACGGCTGAGATGAGAACGTAGTTTAATTTTTATTCACGAGCTGGCAAATCTGTGCTCCTCCATCTTTCTCTTCCAGCGGCAGAGAGGGACTCCTAAACTAATCACCACACAGATCTGTCCTGCATCCTTCTTCTCCGGCAGCTGCGGCAGGAACTCAGGAAGTATGTAGGATAGGGGGTGGGGAGAAGCATAAAGGGAAGCTGCTAGTTTTGTGCAAAGTGTCCAAGAGGTGTACCAGTGAGTGTACCAGTGAGTCCGATAGAAGTGTCAGTCCAAAGCAGATGTGAAGCCAGCCCGGCGAAAACAACACCTCTGGGAGTATAGATCAAAATTCTTTGTGGGGTGCAGTAGGTGGGAGTTCTTAGTTCGCTAACTGCTAACATGGATGTTGGCAGGTGGGTCCATACCCCTAGCCTGTTTCTATCTTTCCCTAGTGGAGTGGGGCTTGGGAGAGGTAAGGTTCCAGGAGGCATCAGTGAGGGCATGAAAATGAGCAGATGCTGTCTCTTCTTCACCGGTATTCATATTTTAGCAGAGATGAATAAAAAGTCATTAGGTCTCACTAACAAAATTGTACCACAAGAAATTATAAATGTTCAAAAGGAAACTAATAGGGGACTCAGTACCAAATAAAGGGGTGATTCCTTGGAGAGGGTTATCAGATAAACTCTAAGTAAATGAGGCTGAAGGGAAGACAGAAAGATGAAGTCTCAGAGTAAATGTCAGGGCATAAAGAGGTTTTGTGGGGAAAGGTGGTGATAGTGGCATTTGGAGAGAGCAAGTAAATGAAGTGGTGTGTGCAAAGAACTCAGTTCACAGAACCAGTGCAGCTTTTGACTTCCCGAAGCAGTAGTGAAAGTCAGGGAAGAGTTCTTTTTAAAAAAAAATTTAATATGTACTTATTTATTTTCCCTTTTGTTGCCCTTGTTGTATTTTACTGTTGTTGTAGTTATTATTTTTGTTGTTATTGATGTCATTGTTGTTAGATAGGACAGAGACAAATGGAGAGAGGAGGGGAAGACAGAGGGGGGAGAAAAAGACACCTGTAGACCGGCTTCACCACCTGTGAAGTAAGAGGTGGGGAGCTGGGGGCTTGAACTGGGATCCTTTGCTGGTCCTTGTGCTTTGCAACATGTGTGCTTAACCTGCTGCACTACCACCCTTTTTGAGATAGCTGAATTTTGTTCCTGCTCTCATAAAAATTAAACCATGCTTTTTTTGGGGGGGAGGCTTTAAAAAATATTTATTTATTTTCCTTTTTGTTGCTCTTGTTTTAGTTATTATTGTTGTAGTTATTATTGTTGTTCTTGATGTCATCACTGTTGGATAGGACAGAGAGAAATGGAGAGAGGAGGGGAAGACAGAGATGGGGAGAGAAAGGCAGACACCTGCAGATCTGCTTCACAGCTTGTGAAGCGACTCCCCTGCATGTGGGGAGCCAGGGGCTTAAACCGGGATTCTTAAACTGGTCCTTGCTCTTTGCAGCACATGAGCTCAACCCACTGCTCTACCGCCTGACTCCCCTAAACTGTGATTTTAAAACTGGCAGGAATATATTTCAACATTTTAATAGCTAACAAGGTTGTACAGAACCAAACTGGATAAGTATCATCCATGAAAATTGGTGTTTAGAAACACTCTAGGCAATTGTACAGATACAGAAAACTGTTTTGAGAAACAGGAATTCATTTTTCTCTATGCCAGAGGGAATTTGTGAATATTGCTTCCAGGTAGGCAAAGTAGATTCTGTACAAATGATAGCAAGCTTTAAATGTTTCTGAAAGTTGAATAATGAGCTTATAGTTTTTATTTAAATTAGTATTTACTTGGTAAAGTAAGATAGCTTGGGGCTAGGCAGTGACACACCTGGTTAAGTACACAGTACAAAGTGCAAGGACCAACATAAGAATCTAGGTTCGAGAACAGGGGTCTTGAGTGGTGAAGCAGGTATGCAGTTATCTCTCAGTATCTCTCCCTCTCTATCTCCTCTCTTCTCAATTTCTCTCTGTCATATCCAATAAAATAGAAAAAATTGGCCATTAGGAGCAGTGGATTCATAGTATTGGCAACCAACCCTAGTGATCACTGGGGGGGTGGGGGGTGGGGAGAGTGAAATAGCTCACCTGGAAGGTACTTTGCCATGTTTGTGATTCAGAATAAAGCTTGACACTCACTGTGCTGGAGGAAGGTTTGGTCTTCCCCTCAGTCTTACTCAGTGCCTTTCTCTGAAAAACCCTTTTTTTAGTCATGATATCATTTCCCCAGACAATAACTTGGATCCACTTGCATATCAGATGTCAGGCTCAAAAAAAACAAAAGCAAATAAACAAACAAACAAAAAAAAACCTAATGTAGTCATAGACCTTTTGGAATATAACTAAAATAGGCCTACTAACTATCTATAAAACCGAGACCTCCCCAACTCTTCATCTGAACTATTCCAGCCTTTAGGCTCATGAGTAGCCAACAATTTGTTTGGCTCTGTATGTTAACTCTTTTTTTCATCCGCCAGATTCCAGATGCTACCATGATGCCAACCAGACTTCCCTGGGGAAATGACCCCACCAATGTGTCCTGAAGCTCCGATTCCCCAGAACCCTGCCCCACTAGGGAAAGAGAGAGACAGGCTGGGAGTATGGATCGACCTGTCAATGCCCATGCTTAGTGGGGAAGCAATTACAGAAGCCAGACCTTCCACCTTCTGCACCTCATAATGACCTTGGGTCCATAATCCCAGAGAGTTAAAAAATAGGAAAGCTATCAAGGGAGAGAATGGGGTATGGAGTTCTGATGGTGGGAATTGTGTGAAGTTGTACCTCTCTTATCCTATGGTTTTTGTCAGTGTTTATTGTGTCTTTTCTAGGTCTTTCTACTTGCTTGCTGTACTTATTGAGTCACTGAAAAATATTGTGCACTTTTACTTTAAGGTGTATATTTTCCCCTAACTTACGGATACATGTGCACATGTACTGTCTCTCATAGGCTCTGGTCTCTATCTAGGTTCTGTAGCTTTTTTGGGAAGCACACCTCCTGAAATATAACGAAGGAGTTCTGTGTGCTAGAAAAGGTTTCACCAGAGGGGCCAGGCGGTGGTGCCTCTGGTTGAGTGCACATGTTACAATGCACAAGAACCTGGGTTCAAGCCCCTGGTCCCCACCTGACCTGCAGAGGGAAACTTTGCAAGTAGTGAAGGAGTGGTGCAGGTGTCTGTCTCTCTCTCCCTCTCTATCATGCCCTTTCCTCTCGATTTCTGGCTGTCTTTATTCAATAAATAATGATAATAAAAAAAAAAAAAAAGAAAAGAAAAGGTCTCACCAGAGTAATGGAGCTGGAGGGTTGACATCCTAGGCCCGGCATCTCTGGACACAATACAAAGTGAAACAAAGTGTCACTGGTTACATTGATTTGGTTGAGATCAGCAGATGCAGCATCAAATAGTATGAATGAAGAGAAGCATGAAGTTCTGAATCCCCAATCCCTCCATTGCAAGTCACAGTAGTAGTTCCCCTAAGGTTGCATACATGGGTTGACTATCATCTCTACAACTATCTGTCTGCATTTGTACATAATTGTCCCCTTTTTCTTCCAGGTCCAGTCTGCTCTTCCCCTCCAAGCCACTCATAGCCCTATTACTACATCTAAATGTCCCTCCCTTTTCCCTCCTCTCTCTCTGGGTCCTGGTGGAGCTAGAGTTCAGAGCCTTCTTATCCTCTTCCTCTTATCACTTCTCCCCCACTGCAAGTATGGATCCAAATTATTTTGGGGGTGCAGAAGGTAGGAGTTCTGGTTTCTGTAGTTGCAGTCTTGACTGGTCACTTTGAAACACTGATTTTAATAAGGCCTGTCCTGTAGGTGTAGCTATTGCTATAAAGGCTATTTTCCTCATTCCTTTGTGGATTGACTAGGGGGAGAGTAGAAAGTGGGGTGGGTTTGTATGGGAAGATTTGTATATCTGTTAAAAAATAAAAAAGAAAAGAAAGGAAAAGAGAATAGAAGCATCAACTATGAATTTTAATGCCCAGTTCATTTTTAGTTTAATTATTTCTTAACCAAAATTTTCTTTCCTGTTTTTCTGTTATTGTCTTTCCTTTTTCTTGCCTATATACCTTTAGTCCTTATTCCTACTCCTTGTATAAATGTTATTTCATTTAGTATATCTTTAATAATATGTAAGTTACTGTCCTACTCTTTCAGAATAAATATTAAAACTCTGAAAATATTCATAATTCTCACAGCTGTCTTTAGAAACTACCCTAAAGAAACAATCAGAGGATAAAGATTAATGGTCAGGAATGTTCAATGCAGTATTTTTTAATAAATAAATTTGAGACAGTGATGCAGTAAAATACTATTCATTAATTAAAATATTTTCTAGAAATAGTTCCTAAATTCTAAGTTCCAAATATAAATATATATTATGCTATAACTTTTATGTGTATATAATAATATATAACATACATAGTGTGACATATATGTTATATAATTTGAGTAGGTCATCTGAGTAGGTTATATAATCTGAGTAGGTCAGAAATATATATAACAATATATATAACATACATAGTGTGACATATATGTTATATAATCTGAGTAGATTAGAAACAACAGAACATTGAAGTTAGAATCATTAGACTTATAACCAGAAAAAAGTTATTTGTCATAATCCCACTGTAGTCCTCCTGTGCATTAGGAATTCAGTTACTAGTATGCATATATAAGTGCATAAAATCTAAATATTATCTCAAATATATATGAAAAAGTATTAACATAATGTTATTATACTATTATATTTCTTATTCATAGTTTAATTTAAGGATTTATTATCTTTGTAGCTAAGGTTGAACTGCTATATTAAATGAATTGACAACATTAGCAACAGCTAAGGCATTTCTTCAGTAGTAACATATTGCTTTAGTCTTTCTTCTTCTTCTTCTTTTTTTTTAATATAAATGATAGATTATATCTTGTTCAGGTTTGAAAACTGTGTCCAGATCATGGCCTGGGAGGTGGGGCAGTGATTAGTGACTTGCATATGAGTACAAGTGCCAGAGTTTAATCCTCAGCATTGCATGTGCCAGAGGGATGATCTAGTTCTCTCTTTTAAATTAATTAATAAATAAAAAAATTTTAAATGTACCAGGATAAAATAGAGAACTCTGTGATCCAGTGCTTCCAGTTACAAATAGAAAATGAAATTTTAAGATGGTTCTTGTTTGCTTAGGTAAAATTTTAACACAAAAACAAGTCTACAAAAGTGATGTAATATTCTGGTGCTTGGCGTTCGTTCCTTATACAGACTTTGTGCTGTACTTGTGAAATTTAATTAATACAACCTAAATGATGAGATAGTGGGGCTTCTGAAAATCAAGCTCTGCAGCAAGGACACCAAATTAATTATGCTTTATGAAGAACTGTATTAGTGTGAGCGATCTTTAGTAACACAGGGCAGGATAAATCATTCACCAGTTGCACAACTGATTGAAAATCTTGAATGGCTTTGTAGAACAGCCTGCATTTATTCAAGGACAGTTCTACTTTACTTATTGAAACTTCTTCCATTCTCTGCTGCTATTCTGGACTTCTAGGATGGACTGATGTATGTTTCTGTTATTTAACTTTAATTTCTCTTTGTGGAATGACAATTGTTAATGAGAAAATGTGTGTGTTATCACAAACAACATTGAGATTGAGGAGGGAATTCTTCTCTGACAGTTTATGAATACCTGCCTATCACATCTGAAAAACTCTATTTCTTCAAAATACCCATCTCACATGTAATGTTTAGTTATGTCTTTCTCAGACATGTATACCCTACATTTAGTTCATCTCCTGGTACTTATGCTTGCCTGTGAGCCCACATTCTATCAATCATATTGCCACTTTCTCTTTATTTTGGTCAGCTGTTTTCTCACAAAGACTTTTTATGCATATTAGTTTGTTAGGGAATAAATATATGACATGTATATTCTACTTTATTAAAGGCAAGGTAATTTAAGGATTAAAAAACTCAATGAAGTAGTGAGTGGTAAATACATTACCATGGTCTAGGACCTGGGTTCAAGCCCCTGATCTCCACCTGCAAAGGGGAAGCTCTATGAGCAGTGAAACACTCATGCTGTTCTCTCTTTTTCCTGTTAATCTATATCAGGCTCCTTCTCTAGCTCTATCCCTGTAATTTCTATTTGAAAAAGATTAGAGGAGGGTAAGCCATATTGATTTCTTAAGCACACTCATTTACCATTTGTGAGAACCATTGTGATTTTAAGTCCCTGCTTCTCACCTGCAAGGGAGAAACTTCATGAGTGGTAACGCAGGTCTGAAGGTACCTCTTTCCCTCTCCCTTTGTATCTCTGCATCTTCTCTCAATTTCTATCTGTCCTATCAGATAAAAGGAAAGAAGGAAGAAGAGAAAGGAAGAAAGTAAAAAGAAAGAAAGCCTCCCAGTGCACTGAATTTGTGGTGCAGACACTGAGTCCCAGAGAAAACTTTGGTGGCAATAAAAAGATAATAAAAATAATAAAATAAAAAGAAGAGAAATGAGGAAAAAAGATGGCCTCTGAGAATGGCAGAGCTGTCTTGTAGGCACAGTGATAACCTTGATGGCAAATATAAACAACTCCAATTATATTCAGAAGTGACCATTTTGAGTTCTCAGTCTTTGTTTTGGATAATTTGTTATCCTAGAGTGTTAAAATGGGAATTTACAGCAGCAAAGACACAAGACCTTAGTTGCCTGACAAATCTGTGCGCAACCAGGATTTTTTCCCAAAAAATATTGTAGAAAAAAAGAAGACATTTGGAAAGAACTAAAATTACCCATTTATTGTCATGGTAATGAGAACAATTTAATAGAAGCAAATGAAATTTTATTCATTTAAATACATTGGAGGTATTTTCAGTATTGTATTCTACCCCAGTCTTTTTAGGTGGTCTACAAAACAATTTCATGAGCAACTTAGTTTTTAAAAAAAATTTTATTTATAAAAAGGAAACACTGGCAAAAACCATAGGATAAGAGGGACAACTTCACACAATTCCCAACACCAAAACTCTGTATCCCACCTCCTCCCCTTATAGCTTTCCTAATCTTTATCCCTCTGGGAGTATGGACCCAGGGCCATTATGGGGTGCAGAAGGTGGAAAGAGAAAGATAGGGTGGGAGTATGGGTCGAACTGCCAATTCCCATGTTTAGTGGGGAAGCAATTACAGAAAAATACTACCATTACAGGTAGAGTACAGGTCCTGGAAAAGGGTGACAGAGAACCTAGTGGGGGTTGTATTGTTATGTGGGAAACTGAGAAATGTTATGCATGTACAAACTATTGTATTTACTGTTAACTGCAAAACATTAATCCCCCAATAAAGAAATTAGAAGAAAATAGAATAGTAAACTTTATTTACAGTCTCTCATATAATTAATTGAATAGCTAGAGAACAGGAGAGAATTAGAAGTAGAAATACAAGATGTCTAGGGATAAGCACTCTTCCTCAAAGTATAAAATTTCCGTGGGGGGGTAGATAGCATATGGTTATTTTCATGCCTCAGGCTCAAAGTCCCAGGCTTAATCCCTGACACCACCATAAATCAGAGCTGAGCAATAAGAAAAAAAAATTGTTCATAGCTATACTACTCAGCTATTAAAAACAGTGAATTCACCTTCTTCACCTCATCTTGGATGGAGCTTGAAGAAATCATGTTAGGTGAGATAAACCAGAAAGAGAAGTATGAATACGTGATGATCTTACTCATAGGTACAAGTTAAAAAATAAGGCATAAGGGAAAACACAAAGCAGGACTTGAACTAGAGTTGGTGTATTGCACCAAAGTAAAGGACTTTTGTGTTGGGGAGAGTGTTCAGGTCCTGGAACATGATGGTGGAGGAGGGGACCTCAGTGGTGGGGTGGTGGGCGTGGTGGTTAGATTGTTATGTGAAAAACTGAGAAATGCTACACATGTTCCAAGTACTGTATGTTACTATTGACTGTAAGCCATTAATCCCCCCAATAAAAAGAGAAGAAAACCTCTTTGAAGACCATAATAAATACTAGCACATTAAATACTCTGCAATGTCCTACTGTTAAAAAGTCAACAAGAGACATTTGGAGGTGTGGCTATGGAGTAGCACCAGACTTACTTTCTTACTTTGCTCTCCTCAGTCAACTAGTAAATGCAATGAAAAATTACCCAAAAACTCAACAAAATACCACCATTCTTCAGAAACTCACCAAGCCACAGGTAAGTACAGACATATGTGGCTCGTGTACAGAAAAGGGGTAAAGGAAAGATTCCTACTACTAACAGGCAATACTCAAAGATGGCTGGTGCCTAACTGAGGCAACACCACTCTTAAACATTTATCCAATGGACACTCAAACACTAATTCAGAAGAACATGTGCACCCATATATCCACAACTACATTATTCACAATAGCCAAAAAAGTGGAAGCAGCCTAAATACCCACCAGGAGATGACTGGCTGTGGTATATATAGTCTGTGGGATGTTGGTCATTCTGCCAGGTCCCCTGCATTGCTTGATGCTGTGGTCTATTTACATAATCATTGTTTTGCCTGAGATCCGCCCTGCCTGCAGGGTATTGGTTTATTCCATTGGTTAGAACCTTGCAACAGTTGCTATGGAAGCTTTTTACCTTTGCGCTCTTTTTTTTTCTCCACCCCCCTCTCCTAGCCATTTCCTTTTCCAACCTGCCACTTCTGTTTAAAAAACTATAAAGGTGTTCTCTCTGATCAATAAAGGCATTGCATTGCGAGTTCCTGGTCTCTTCTCTCCCCTGCGACACAACCCAACATCGGGATATTCTGTAACCAAAAAAGTTTGATTATACTGTGTCCTTTGAGGAATAATGGATGGAACTGGGGGCTGATTATGCTTAGTGAAGTAAGTAAACAGATGAAAGCAACTACCAGATGGTTTCACTCAAGTGTGGATTCTAGAGTTCTGATTTACAAGAATTTGCCAAAAAAATAAAAACAAAAACAAAAACACAGAGGCAAGCAGACTATTTGTAAAGCTTGTGAGAACTCTAGTGGTTCTCTTTGGGAGGTGGGAGGGTGGGGATACAGAACTTTGGTGGTGGGTCTGGTGTGGAACTATACACTGTAAACTTATAATCTTTAACATTATATTAATAACAAATAAAAAATTATTTAGAAAGTCAACAAGCCAGAGATGAGCCTTTTTCTGGCCACTTTGTATTTTTCTATGTGTAGCTCTCCTATGTAGTCCATTCAATATATATACCAGTGACCATGCCCTTTAAAATTTTTTTATTGTCTTATTTATTTATTGGGTGGAGACAGCCAGAAATTGAGAGAGGAGGAGGAGGAGGAGAAGGAGGAAGAGAGAGAGAGAGAGAGAGAGACCTGTACCACTGTTTCACCCCTCACAAAGCTTTCCTCTTGCAGGTGGAGACTGGGGCCTTGACCCAGGATCATGCACACTGCAACACGTGCATTCAACCATATGTGTCACCACCCAGCCCCTATTTTTTTAAATTTTCTTCTTACTTATTTATTGGATATTGATAGCCATAAATTTAGAGGAGGGAGAGATAGAGAGGAATAGAGACAGAGAGACAGCTGCAGCATTGCTTTACCACTTGTGAAGCTTTCCCCCTGCAGGTGGGGACTGGGGACTTGAAACTGGGTCCTTGTGCATTGTAACATGTGTGCTCAAACAGGTGCGCCACCACCTGGCCCCCATGCTTTTTTTTTTTTTAAGCAAGTCATGCCTACTGAATTTCTAGAGATATGAAGCCTTGTGTAACACACAGTCTATGGTAATTATGATGTAAGACAAATGTGTAGTACTGTTATCCTTGAAAGATAATTCTGAGTAGGCTATGCTTCATAACCATGGTGTGGGTCAATACTTTACCTCTATAAAGCCATTTTTTTAAATCATGTATTCAATCTTTTTAAACATAACCAAGGACATGGGAACCAGATAGTGATTTATCTAACTAACAAAAGATCAAGCTCCATGATGGATAGCCACAATGCATCCAAAGCTTAGATTGCCTTGCCTTTAGTTAATATTAAAAGTTTTTCTAAGTGCATTCCACACACAAATACTTAACACTTAGTACAAAGATTAATATTCAGCAGTGTTAAAAATGTTTACAAATCCTTGGAGTTATTTTGATGAGCAAACCATCAAAATTAAGAGAACACTTTATAAACTATAAAATACTTGACTTACATGTTTTGCTACTATATTTTGTGCAAACAAAATACTCAGCCAATAGCATTGTCATCAATATCCTTGAAATTGCTTTTTACGTTGTCTTGAAAGTTTGGGTTATTAGAAGAAACACAGACCAAGGTGCTGAGATTTATCTTGAAAAATTGGGCTGCATGGCAGCTTGTTCATAGGTCCTGAAATTTCATCTGAATACTAATGCTGGCATTGTGTTGACTTTACCAAGTCAAGCTCAAACATTCAGGCTCACAATTTACCAACCATACAAATTTTCTTCATTACTGCCATGTTTTCAATTCTGAAGGTCTGCCTTGCAAGAAATTCCTTGCATTTGAGCACTGTCAACAAATGAGATCTGACAAGTAAACATTTTGTAGCAATGGGATTTGAAATCTGGACTTTGATTGCCTTCAACTCCTGATGATATCTTACCACAGATTCTTCATGTGATGTATTAAATGTGTCCTTCCTTCTGAAAAGCCATGGGCAATCAATAAAGAGTGAGAATTTTTAACAAGCTCCAGCACCTCAAAGCTGAAGCAATTAGTTCATAAAGCTTGACACACCACCCTCCTGAAAGTGAATTCTGAGAACTCGAGAAACCGCCTGCAGCAAGAAAAGCAGTTTCACCTGCTATGTTCTTTGAGAAACTTGGAGATGCTACATCCTGTTTAGTGATTCCCAAAAAGTAGTCTAGGTAAGCTTTTTCATGAATGTGCAAATCCCAGTGTCTTTAATAAAATGCACAGGGCAAAGCCCCTTTGCAGTGTGTGAATTATCAGTTATTGGGGACTGAAAATTACAAGTGCATTTGTTATAGACTTGCTCTTTGGTTTATAGCTTCTGTTTAGAGGCTAGGAACAGAGGTAGTGAATGAATTCTCAAATAATGCAGCACAATAGAAAATTTATTCTTTTTAAAAATCTTTTTTAAATTTTTTTATTTATAAAAAGGAAATATTGACAAAACCATAGGATAAGAGGAGTACAGCTTTGCACAATTCCCACCACCAGACCTCTGTATACCAACCCCTCCCCTGATAGCTTTCCTACTCTTTAACCCTCTGGGAGTATGGACCCAAGATCATTGTGGGTTGCAGAAGGTTGAAGGTCTGGCTTCTATAATTGCTTCCCCGCTGAACATGGGCATTGACAGGTCGATTCATACTCCCAGCCCTCCCAACCTGTCTCTCACTTTCCCTAGTGGGGAAGGCCTCTGGGGAAGCATAGTTCCAAGGCACATTTATTGGGTTGTCTGTCCAGGGAAGTCTGCTTGCATCCTGTTACCATCTGGAACCTGGTGGCTGAAAAGAGAGTTAATATACAAAGCCAAACAAACTGTTGAACAATATGAACGTAAAGGCTGGAATAGTGCAGGTGAAGCATTGGGGGGGGGGGTCCTCCATTTTGTAGATAGTTAGTAGGCATATTTTAGTTATATTTCAAAGGTCCTGTGGATATACTAGGTTTTTTTTTTTTTTTTTTTTTTTTTTGTGCCTGAGCCTGAAATCTGATATGCAGGTGGATCCTAGTTATTGTCTGGGGAGATGATGTCATGGCTGAGAAAAGGACCAGAAAGATGGATCAGGGAAAAGAGTAGCTCCCTAATATGGGAAAGTGGTATAAATATTACTGTAAACTCCATTTTCAAATCCGCACAACACATACTCAAGGATAGACCACATGTTAGGCCACAAAGACAGCATCAACAAATTCAAGAGCATTGAAATCATCCCAAGTACCTTCTCAGACCATATTGGAGTAAAGCTAACATTTAACAACAAACAGAAAACTACTAAAAGACACAGAATTTGGAAACTAAACAACATACTGCTTAAGAACCACTGGGTCAGAGAGACACAAGAAATTCAAATGTTCCTGAAAACAAATGAAAATGAAGACACAACCTATCAAAATATTTGGCACACAGCTAAAGCAGTACTGAGAGGGATACTCGTAGCCATAGAGTCACATATTAAAAAAACAAGAAAAATCCCAAATAAACGACCTCACTGCACACCTTGAGGACTTAGAGGAAGAGGAACAGAGGAACCCTAAAGCAACCAGCAGGACAGAAATCATTAAAATTGGAGCAGAAATAAGCAACATCGAAAATAAGAAAACCATACAAAAGATCAATGAAGCCAAATGTTGGTTCTTTGAAAAATTAAACAAGATTGACAAACCCCTAGACAGACTCACTAAAAAAAAAAAAAAAAAAAAAAAAAAGAAGACTCAAGTTAATAGAATTGTAAATGATAGAGGAGATATCACAACTGATACCACAGAAATCCAGAAAATCATGTGAAACTTCTATGATGAACTATATACCACCACGCTAGAAAAACTGGAAGGAATGGAAGAATTCCTAGGAACATATGCCCTTCCAAAACTGAACCAAAAAGAACTACAAAACCTAAATGCACCAATCACAGACAAAGAAACTGAAACAGTTATTAAGAATCTCCCCAACAAAAGTCCTGGACCAGACGGCTTCACAAATGATACAAAACTTTCAGGAAACAGTTAATACCTATACTTCTAAAAATCTTCTTTTTGAAGGGGTTAATGCTATATAGTGCAGTCCTGGTATGAATATAATTTTATTATGCACCAGGACTCCAGTTCTCTTCTGCCTCTTCCTCCACCCTGTCCCAGTGTCCTTTGCTCTGATGAATACTTCATGCTCAGTCTATGTTTCACCTTGTGCTCTCCCTCACTGTCCTTACTTATTTTCTGGCTTATAAGTTAGATCATTTGACTTTTTTGTTCTCTTTTTGACTTATTTCACTTATCATGCCTTCATGTTCTATGCAAAATGGAGCAAAGGAGATAACTTCATCATTTTAAATGGCTGAGTAGTAGTCCATCATGTAGTGTACCATCACAGTATTTTAAGCCACACACCTGTCATTGGACATCTGGGTTTTTTTTTCCAAGTTTTGACTATTACAAATTATACTGCTCTGAACATAGGTATAAATATATCTTCAGATAGGGGCTTTTGATTCCTTTGGGTTAATCTGTCAGAGAGAAATTGCTGGTTCATAAAGTTGTTTCATTTTTAATGCTTTGAGAAATCTCCACAGACTATTTCCCACAAAGATTGAACCAATTTACACTCTAGTAGCAGTGCAGAAGTGTTCCTTTTTCTCCATATCCTCTCCAACATTTGTTGTTACTGTCATTTGTGTTTTCTAATTTATTTATTTATTTATTTTTAATTTATTACTGGATAGAGACAGAGAGAAATTGAGAGGGGAAGGAGGAGATAGAAAAAGAGACACCTGTGGTCTAGGAGATGATGCAGTGAGAAAGTTTTGGACTCTCAAGCATGAGGTTCTGAGTTTGATCCCCGGCAGCACATGTGCCAGAGTGATGTCTGGTTATTTCTCTCTCCTCCTCCTCCCTTTTTCATAAATAAATAAAATCTTTCAAAAATAAAAAAAGAAAGAAAAGAAAAAGAGACACCTGCAGACCTGCTTTACCACTCATGAAGATTTTCCCGTTGCAGCTGGGGACCAGGGCTTTGAACTTGGGTCATTGCACACTGCCTGGCACCTTACTGTCATGTAATGTATGATGTTTTCACAGGTGTAAAGTGGTATCTCATTGTTTCCTTTATTTGCATTTCTCTGATGATCTATGATTTGAAAAATTTTTGGAAGCATACCTCCTACCAAGACTAAACCAGGAGGAGCTGCAAAGCCTGACCAGACCAGTTATAGCCAAATGAATTGAAATAGTAATAAAATATCTCCCCAATAACAAAAGTACAGGCCAAGATGATTTCATAAATGAATTATACAAAATCTTTAAGGAGGAGCTATTATTTATCCTCGTTAAACTCTTCTAAAGTATTGAAGACACAGGAATAATCCATAATATGGTCTATGAGGCTGACATCACCCTGGTACCAAAAGCAGAGAGAGGTGTAACTAAAAACAAAGAAACAAACAAAAAGATACAGACCAATATCTTGAAAATTTCAAATCTGAAGCCAGCACACTTACTAAGTTCAGACTCTATATATCTATTACTGTCTAAGGGACTTGTTGTTGATGGTGATAGCACGTTAAGTTCCCTGGAATTCAGTTTTTTTCATATCTTGAATAATGATAAAAAAGATTTGCCCAACTTACCTAACAAAGAAATAACATGGTATAACATATCTGTGAGGTTGTTATGTGAGTATAAATGACTCTCTTAGCTTGAGTTTCTCAGGAACCAAATTATGAGACAAGAATTTAGGGTATAGTAGTTCATTTGGAAGATAGTTCCATGAAATGCCAATTGATAATAGGGAAATGATGCAATAATGATGTAATACTTGTTCTTCTAATAAATAATCATTGTGTGCAACTAAATCAACCAGACTGGAAGCTCTCAAAACCAGTGTAGGATACATAACTTCAAGTTATTTCACCTGAGGGTTAGTTTGACTACATGGTTAGATTATCTCTGCTCAGCTATTGGGGAGGTTGTTCTGGGAGACAGGAGGTTATTTTTTGACATTTCATATTTGACACATCCATAGATTGAATAGTCTCCAAAGAAGCCAGAGAAAGTCTTTAGGAAAGAGACATTGGATCTAGTCACTCATTGGATGAGAAGAATCAGAGGGAGAGAGAGAGAGAGAAAGAGAGAGAGAGAGAGAGAGAGAGAGAGAGAAAATGAATTACCATCATGAATTTGATAAAGACATTTGACCTTTGGACTTAGATAAAGTTAGTACTCAACACATATCTAGAACCAAATTGTAGTACTATTCTACTTGCTTTACAATTTAACAGGAGTGAGAAAATGGCATACCATTATGCAATTTGTAATTTCTATTCAATATTGCTTTGTTATTGGAGGATTAATGGTTTACAGTAAATACAATTAATGGTACATGTGTAAAATTTCTCAGTTTTCTGCAAAGCATAATCACTCCCAGGGCAACTCCTCCTCTATCATCATGCAGCAGGACCTGAAAACAGAGTCCTTTACTTTTAGAGTCCTTTTCTTTGGTGCAGTACAGCAAACCCAGTCCAAGTTCTGATTTGTGTTTCCTTTCGGTTCTTAATTTTCAACTTTTTTTATTTAAGAAAGGATAAATTAACAAAACCATAGGGTAGGAGGGGTACAGCTCCACACAATTCCCACCACCATATCCCACTTCCTCCCCTGAAAGCTTTCCCATTCTCTATCCCTCTGGGAGCATGGACCCAGGGTCATTGTGGGTTGTAGAAGGTGGAAGGTCTGGCTTCTGTAATTGCTTCCCCCCTGAACATGGGCGTTGACTGGTCGGTCCATACTCCCAGTCTGCCTCTCTCTTTCCCTATTAGGGTGGGTCTCTGGGGAAGTGGAGCTCCAGGACACATTGGTGGGGTCTTCAGTCCAGGGAAGCCTGGCTGGCATCCTGATGACATCTGGAACCTGGTGACTGAAAAGAGAGTTAACATACAAAGCCAAACAAATTGTTGAGCAATCATGGACCCAAAGGTTGGAATAGTGGAGAGGAAGTGTTAGGGGGATACTCACTACAAACTCTAGTGTGCTTCTGCTTTCAGGTATATATTTTGCAGTAGTTTATGGATACGTGTGAACATATGCTCTCTCTCACAGAAACTGTTGTATATCTAGGTTTTGGGACTTTGTTAGATAGTGAACCACCTGGGATGGAATTAGAGAATACTATGAAAGGAAAGGTCTCATCCGAGTAATGAAGCTGAAGGGTTGTCATTGTTTATGTACACTCCTAATAAAATGTAGTCATATAAATCACTAGTTAATTAATATGAGAGGGGGAAAATTAATTGTATGTCTCAAAGTTTTTAAAACACAGACTGAGTCTTTTAAATATATAGGCTGTGTATTTGATAGGCAGACTCTCTCAAAAGCCTAGACCAAGTAGATCAGAAGCAACCAATAGCACAGCTATATACAAGATACTGGGTACTGTACAGCAAACCCTAACAAAAGGACTTTTCAAAGTTAACCCAATTAACAAATAATGTGATGATAACATTAACTATCCATTGTCTTTTTGAACCATAAGACAGCAGGAACCTCACATCTCCACTATAGAGCCTCTACTTCCCCCAGTCCTTGAACCTTTGGATAGGGCCCACTTTCCCGTATGCCTCTCCCAATCCATATCAAATAATATTGCATCTGCCGATCGCAGCCTAATCAACACAATGAGTGCCACCTCAACATGCTTCAGCTCAGACTGTGTCCAGAGACTTCACGTGTGGAATGACAACCCTTCAGCTTCATTCAACTTCTGTCTATGAGTTGTATCGTCCCATATTCATCCTTTTCTTTCTGGTTTATCTTACTTAACGTGATTCCTTCAAGGCCCATCCAAGATGAAAAGATGAGGTGAAGAAGGTGAATACATTATTATTTTTTAAATTTATTTATTGGAGGATTAATCATTTACAGTTGACAGTAAAATACAATAGTTTGTACATGCTTAACATTTCCACATAACAATGCAAACCCCACTAGGTCATCCTCTGTCATCATGTTCCAGGACCTGAACACTCCCCTCCTCCCTACCTCAGAGTCTTTTACTTTGGTGCAATACACCAACTCCAGTCCAAGTTATGCTTAGTGTTTTTACCTTCTGATCTTGTTTTTAAACTTCTCTCTATGAGTGAGACCATCCTATGTTCATCCTTTTGATTATGACTTATTTCACTTAACATGATTTCTTCAAGCTCCATCCAAGATGGGCTGAAAATGGTGACATCACCATTTTTAATAGCTGAGTAGTATTCCACTGAGTATATATATCATAACTCACTCAGCTACTCATCTGTTATTAGACACCTGGGTTTCTTCCATCTTTTGGCTATTGCAAATTATGCTTCTATGAACTTTTAGATCGGTATATTTTGTTCCTTAGTATATATCCCCAGGAGAGGAATTTCAGGGTCTTAAGGTAGGTCCATTTAGGGAGATGGAAGACAGACAACTGCTGACCTGCTTCACTGCTCATGAAACATCCCCCTTGCAGGTGGATAGTAGGTGCTTGAACCTGGGTCCTTGCACATGGAGATATGTGTGCTTAAATGGCTATGCCACCATGACCTCCATCATCATTGCTTTTGCAGTATATTCATGTTTAAATAATTATTTTCAATTGTTCCATAACAAGACTCAGCAAACATTTTCTGTAAAGGATTGGATGATAAATGTCTTAGGCACTAGAAGTCATACCATCTATTATATGAGCATTTTTAAGCTTTGATGTAAATAATTTTATTAATTTATAAGCTGAAATTTTTTATTATTTTAAAGTCTCAAGTGTAAGTGTTTTTACATTGTAAAAAAATTCTAACCTGTGTTTTCTTTGAGACAGTTTGCTGTAGGGTCTCATGTTTATGTAGAGTCCAGTTGCTACTTGTCATTTAACTCTGGACTCAAGGCTTTCACTTTAAATTTCATGAGAGCTCTGATATCCAGCTGTCTAAAATGTATATCTATAACTCAGAATTTTTAAAGACATTTAGCTTCAACTATAACTCCTAGAGTTGTATTTGTTTAAAGAAATCAACTCATCTTTCTCTTTATTCTCAATATGGGATAACATTAAAGTTTGTGAGGTATTGGGAAGGCCCTTGTGTGGTCTCCACTTCCTTTAGGGAGGTGGAACTGAGCCCCCAGGAATGTGAGAGAATCAATTCATAACTAGTAGTGGCTACTGTGCCAAGTTGCAGCTCAGTCATACCTACAGATGTGTGTAGAGTTTGGGTTCCAGTTCTTGGGGAAGAAGAAAGATGAACCTTTGAGAAGACAGTTTCTCAGGAGAACTAGTCACCACATGGGTCTGGTGGGTGAAATAAGAGAGATGAGGGGTAGGAGATCTGCCTCTTCTTCTACTCCTTTCCAACAGCATCAGGCAGCAGTTACCTGGATCTCATAGGTAGATGCTAGAGCACTCCCAGGCTGGCTAACTGGCACTTTGACACTGGAATGTTTGCCATAAAAATGGAGATAAAGTCTTTCAACATCTGTGTAGCCTGTTTCTCAGCTTCTAGCACTTCCTTGTGATGGCTTTCTCCAGGGAGTCATAATCCATGATGGCCTTATTAGTGATGAGAGAGCACCCAAAGACTCGAGGTCCACAGTGCCTTGCCACTATCACTTCTGGTACTGTACTCATGCCAATAGCTTCTGCACTCCCAGCTGCTTCAAGAGGTGACACTCCACCATAGTCTCAAAATTGGGACCTGCCAGTGTCACATAGATGACTTCTTGGAGTTCTCAGTGTTGATCTTCCATTTGTTTCTAGGTTCTTTGAGCCAAAAGCTTTATGTCCTAGTCATAGGCATCAGGCATGACAAGAGACAAAGCTCCAAATATTTCTTCATTGGGTCATCTGAGAGGGTTTTGAGCAGAGAAACCAGGGAGGTTAGTGTGGTCACGGATCAGCATGTATCTCCAACCACAAACTTAGGGTTAAGTCCTCCAGCTGCACTGGTGTCCATACCTGCACTAGAGTGTCCATACCCAGAAGGTAGAAAAAAACCTTGCTAGAAATGTCACCTTTGAGAGAAGGTAACCTTCATATATGTGGAACCTGCCCTGTATCGTCTATCACACAGGCCCTGCCACTCAGGAACCCAAACACCAGTCTACCGGCATGACCTGGCACAACAGTGTAGTAAAAATTCTGGGCCTGGGTTAACTTATTAACCAGCCCTCCTAACCCAGAACCACAGATCACAGCCACTTGAGATCTGTGGCTTGTGTGGGATGGAAGCCATTTTGCTATCTCTTGGTAATCTTCTTATGCAAATCTTTGCCAAATTTCCTGGGCCCTTCTCCTTATATTCTTGCACTTTATATGAGGGGTCTTTCTATGATGTCAATTGATTTGAGTTCTTTTTAAGTTTTCCTTTCAACATCTGAACATTTCTCTTTCTTGCTATTATGTTTGGCACTTTGTTGTTGTATTTTATCCAATTTTCATCATTTTGGGATGGGAAAGGAAACTTTCAATTTCTCTTTGGACCTAACAGACATTTTCAAAAACTAATTTATGCACATCAACACCAGACTCTGTCTACAAGATTCATGATAAAGTTGGAACTCTGGTGATACTAATTGTACTTATTGCCACGTTTTGACTCAGTAAATCTAAATCATTACCACATGCTATTTATCATTTTATTTACAGAATCTTTTTCATGTACTAGAGTAAACAATGTTTTACAAATGTACTAAAGAATGTGTAAAGATGAAAATAAACAGGGGAAAATGTTCAACTTTATTTGTCATTAGGATATTGCAAATTACAACAATAATATGTCACTCTACAATCATTGGAATGACTAAACTGAAAAATGGCAAGTAACTATAGGTCATCTCATTGCTTGTGGGAATACAAAATGATACCATTTGGTAATTTCTTACAAAACTGACATAGTCCTACCATGTGATCCAGCAATAATATGCTCCTATGTGTTTACTCAACTGCTTTGAAAACTTAAGAACCTGCATATGAATGTTAATAGTACCTTTTTAATAATTGCTATAATTTGGAAGTAATCAAGATGTCCTTCAAAAGTGAGTGAATAAACAAACTATAGGGTATTCAGTGAAACAAAAGATTGAGCTTCCAAGCTATGACAAAACATGGCTTAATCTTAATACAGTATAGCTCAGAGAGAAGCTAGTCTGAAAAACTTTATATATGACTCAAGTCATGTAACAGCCTGGGAAATGTAAAACTATTAAGATCAGTGGTTTCCAGAAGTTGCAGTGGGGAGAGTTTGAGTATGTGAAATACAAAGTATACTTTCTAGGGTAGTGAAAATATTCCTTATACTACAATGACAGATACTATACATTTGTCAAAACCTATAACATGATACATACAGTAAAGTAGTAACTTTAATGTATACATGTTTATAAAAGGTCACTAGGCGGTCTTAGAGTCCTAGGTTGTAACATCAAATGCAGCAAAACTGTCAAACTATATTACAAATATATGAAACACACAGAGGACAATTGGAGGAAGTAAAGGTATGTGTATATATTAATGAGTATATATATCACAAATATTTGTTCCTGTTTTGTCAGCTGAGAGAACCTTGAAGCAGTGACACGCTGCGAATGATGCACCTATTTTGCACCTAGATTTTGATTTCTAATGTCATTATCCAACAAAGGAGAATGGCTACTTCTAGGAATGTGACAGGAAATATACAAGATGAATTTAGATTACTTCAGTTGCAAGAAAATTAACAAGTGCTACAAATAAAGAAGCAAATGTATGTCAAAGGACACAGGAACAACTCTAACAAAGAGCTCCTAAAGGACAATTCTAATGCAACTTTTAAGGCAAATAATAAATAAGATAGTATTGTACTATACCATGACTTATAAATGAATATCCATAGATGCATACAGAAGTAAAATAAATGGAAAAGTATCTTATATAAAATAATTCTAAATAATTTATGTAGATCCCCTTTCTTTAGTGAAATGGAGCATAGTTCTCCACTCCTTACATATAGAAAGAAGAGGGAAAAAGTGAATTTGTAGAGAAGAAATCTGACAGAAAAATACCACAGTTGGGTGAAAAGGGTTACCATTCACGGTAATAAGCTATGCTGATTGTAAATGGTGATCTGAGAACTGTACTTTCCTCTGAGATCTTCCATCTAAAAACTCAATTCCAATTCGCATCAAAAGGAAATGCCAGACAAATCTCAATTGAGGGAAATTCTGCAAAATTCCTGACCAATATTCTTCGAGATTGTCACGATAACTAAAGAAGGGAAGTCTGAGAAGCTGTCAGAAGCAAAAGGAACCTAAGGAAACATGGTGATGAGATGTAATACAGTGTTGTGTATAAGACCCTAGAAAAAGGTATTGGGGGGGGGAGGACATCTGAATCAAATAGGAACTTTGGCTAATCAGTTTTAGTTCATTACTTTTGAGCATATGAACCACACTAAGATAATGATAACAGAAAAATTGTTGGATATGTTAAGATTCTCTGTATACTTTTCCAACTTGAATATAAATTTATAAATCATTTAAAAATAAGTTTATTGGAAAATGTGAAGGCTCATATAAATATTTCAACTTTGAAAATTATTGTTTCCCAAAGTTTATTAGACTTTCAACATCAAGATATTTTCTTAGGAAATATTATGTACTTCCACTAGAGTTTGCAGTGAGTGCCCCCCTTACACTTCCTCTCCACTATTCCAAGCTTTGGGTCCATGAGTGCTCAACCATTTGTTTGGCTTTGTATGTTAACTCTCTTTTCAGCCACCAGGTTCCAGATGCCATCAGGATGCTGGCCAGGCTTCCCTGGACTGAAGACCCCACCAATGTGCCCTGGAACTCCGCTTCCCCAGAGACCCACCCTTCTAGGGAAAGAGAGAGGCAGACTGGGAGTATGGACCGACCAGTCAACGTCCATGTTCAGCGGGGAAGCAGTTACAGAAGCCAGACCTTCTACCTTCTGCAACCCGCAGCGACCCTGGATCCATGCTCCCAGAGGGATAGAGAATGGGAAAGCTATCAAGGGAGGGGATGGGAGATTGGGTGGTGGGAATTGTGTGGAGTTGTACCCCTCCTACTCTACGGTTTTGTTAATTTATCCTTTCTTAAATAAAAAATAAATTAATAAAAGGAAAAAAAAGGAAATATTATGTACTTCGTAAACATAAAATAAATTTACTATACATTTTATTTTTAATATATTTAAATCAAGGACAAAGCCAGCATGCATTTTTTAATTGCTATGTAGCAAGTTTTAACTCTGAATTCCAAGTTAATTCATTTTTGTGAATCCTCAGGATATAACTGCTCTGGCCACTTCTATTTAACTATTGTGAATTGCAATAGTGTAAGGTAATTGTTTTAAAAGAATGAGTACAATTTGTGGCTACTTATTTATATGACTATAGACTTCTTTCTCCAAGCTGAATAAGCAAAAATTCTGACAGCCGTTAGTTGCAGGCTCATCTTCCATTTTCTGGCATAATCCCAAATTTGAATTGCTTGGGTTTATTGAAACAACTTATTAAGTGACTTTAAAAAATGCAGTGAATGTATTTTGTATTTATAATTATATAGCCTGTAAATTTAATATGTTAGAACTATGAATTCTGTAAATTGAATGTGATAAATACATTGATAGTAATGAGTATCACTGTTTATCATAATACTGTTTTTTAAATTTTTTATTTATAAAAAGGAAACATTGACTAAATGATAGGATAAGAGGGGTACAATTTCACACAGTTCCCACCACCAGAACTCTATATCCCATCCCCTCCCCTGATAGCTTTCCTATTCTTTAACCCTCTGGGAGTATGGACCCAAGGTCCTTGTGGTTTGCAGAAGGTTGAAGGTCTGGCTTCTGTAATTGCTTCCTGCTGAACATGGACATTGACTGGTCGATCCATACTCCTACCCTGTCTCTCTCTTTCCCTATTGGGGAAGAGCTCTGGGGAAGCAGAGCTCCAGGACACATTGACAGGATTGTCTGTCCAGGGAAGTCTGATTGGCATCCTGCTAGCATCTGGAACCTGGTGGTTGAATAGAGAGTTAACATAAAAATCCAAACAAATTGTTGAACAATTATGGACCTAAAGGCTGGAATAGTGCAGGTGAAGAGTTGTGGGGGTGCTCTCTGTTTTGTAGATAGCTAGTAGGCATATTTTAGTTATATTCTATAGGGCCTGGATCAGGGAAGAAAGTAGCTCCCAAATATGGGAAATGTGTATAAATATTGTTGACTGTATACCCCATTGATTTGATGTGATCTGGGGCTTAGGAGCCTATGTGACCTCTGCATCCCTATAGATCTGAGCTCACATTCTGTGGCCATCAGGAGGAACGTTGCAAGCTGCCCCAATCTCAGGACCCATCTTCCTCAGGTGTAGTATAGAGTATGTTGTCCGTCCTCCCTTCAGAGGATGGAACATTCTCTACCATTGTTGATCCAAGTTGAGGGCAAGGTCCTATGGGGGCCCACAAAGGGGTCTATTGTGTTGTTCCTTATAGAGATGACTGGTAACAATGGAGAGAGGGATTTATCCCAGGTCTAAGCCCATCATGTCTGTTTGGGAATCTCAGGGCCCCCTGCTTATGGACCCAGATGATGGGGTGGCCTGATAGTGACTAAAGAGTCATCATTAAAATATACCAGTCTCTTGCCCTTATTCAGCTTTTGTAGTCCTTGCTTTGATAAGGATATCTTTGGAGTGAGTGAAAGAACTGTAATAGGAAGTAGGTGAGGAGGGTATCTAAGTCTAAGTAGACACTATTTCATTATGAACTTGATACTGACTCACTACAGACTATTGTGTATTTTTGCTTTCTGGTATATATTTTGCCCTAATTTATGGATACATGTGAACATATGCTCTATCTCATAGGACGTAGTCTATATCTAGGTTTTGGGACTTTGTTAGGAAGTGAACCTCCTGGAATGGAATTAGAGAATCCTTTGAAAGGAAAGGTCTCACCATAGTAATGAGGGTAAAGGGCTGACATTCCATGCCTGAAGTCTCTGGACACAGTCTGAAGTGAAGCATGCTGAGGTGGTATCAGCAGATCCAATATCATTTGGTATGAATTGAGAGAAGCATGAAGGAAAGTGAGCTCCACCCTAGAGGTTCCAGGATTGGGGGAAATATAGACTCTATAGAGGAAGTGGGAGGTTCCTGCTGTCTTAGGGTTTAAGAAGACAATAGTTAGTTATTGCTATAATCACATTATTTAGTAATTGGGCTAATTTTGAAATATCCCTTTCTTAGATTTGCTGTATCATACACAACATCACCATAATTTATGTCCTTTGACATTATTTGTATATAGCTGTGCCACTGGTTGCTTCTGTTCCCCCTGGTCTAAGCTTTTGAGAGAGTCAACATATCAAAGACTCAGCCTATGTATTAAAAAGACTCCATCTGTGATTTAAAAAGTTTGAGACATTCAATAACATTTTCCCCTCTCATATTAATTAAATAGTGACTTATCTGACTGTGAATTGATAGGAGTGTACATAAACACCATTCCCACCACCAAAAGACTGTGTCCCATCCCATTCCCCCCCCCCCCCATGAAACTGAACATCTACTCTCACCCTCAACCCAGGATTTTTACTTTGGTGCCCTACAGTAATACTGTTTTCTATATGAATCAACTTATTTTTTAAATATTTATTTATTACATTTTGTTGCCCCTGTTGTTTTATTGTTGTAGTTATTATTGTCGTCATTGTTAGATAGGACAGAAAGAAATGGAGAGAGGAGGGGAAGACAGAAAGGGGGAGAGAAAGATAGACACCTGCAGACCTGCTTCACACTTGTGAAAGGATTCCCCTGCTGGTGGGGAGCCGGGTGCTGGAACAGGGATCCTTATGCTGGTCTCTTGTGCTTTGTGTCACATGTGCTTAACCTTCTGGGCTACCTTCTGACTCCCAAGATTCAACTTATTACTTAAGAGAGGTTTGGGTTGGTTCTTTCAGAGCACTGAAAGCTGCTTTTCTGTAACGTGCATTAGTCTGTAATGTAGCCTATAGTTGTTATCCCTGGTCATCTATTTATGACCCTTGTCATATATGGCTATTTTCCTTTAAAATTCTCAAAGTCCAGAATCAATGTTTGCCTAAAAATTAAAGCGTTGTGAAATATAGTAAGTATGAAAGCATTTTACTTTCTCTGGAAAAAGGTGAAATATAGGAAAAAGCACAAGTGAATCACTCTAGGATTCTCAGCATATCTATAAAGAGATTGGTAATACTTAACTTGCCAAAAAATAAAGTAGGGGCCCTAAAAGCTCCCAAGTGCCCTACTAGTTCTAATATGCATAATATTTTAGGCTTTCATATGATTTACCAGGTGATCAGGTATAAACAATAGTTTTAGTTCCACAGTATCCTCACTTAATACATTGCTTCTTCTTTTCCATTTCTTGTTTTCATTCATTGCTTTCTTTTATAATGCTTTACTCCTTTAAGCACTCTTGAGTACCATGAGTTGAACTCTATGATTTTCTGGGATTACAGTTTTGTTTGAAAATCAGAAAGTATTTTTTCTTATGTGGTGCTAGCAATTGAATGCAGGAGCTCATGCATGTATGATACTGCTTGCTATCTCATTGGCCCAGTGTTATTTGTTATTAAAGAAAAGAGAGAGAAAGGAAGGACACAAAGCATATCTTCACTATCCATGATGCTCTACTATTTTCTATCTTGGGTGTTTTCTTATGGTATAGAGGGTTAAACTCAGGGTTTCAAGCATGTGTTTTTCCACTGAGTCACTTGAGCCCAGGGACGAATTTTTTTTTTTTTTTTTTTTAGTTCTTGGTAATGTCATTCTATCTCTGTGTTTATTGACTATTGTAGGTATCTCCGATATCAGTGGAATCATTCTGTACTTGTCCTGTGACTGCATTATTTCACTTAGCGCAATGTTCGTCAGGCTCATCCATGTTGTACCATATTGTAAGATTTCCTTCTTTCTTAAGGTATGAATTTTGATCTGTGTATCTGAGAATTGCTCCTTTCTATCTCCATGATATAATTATTGAATTCCTCTCATGAATGTCACAATTGACCTCTGGTCTTGGGCGCTCTCTCTCTCTCTTTCTCTCTCTCTCTCTCTCTCTCTCAATTTTATTTCATTGTCACCAGGGTTATCACTGGGGCTAAGTACCAGTACTATGGATCCACCACTCCTGGTGACCATTTTTTCCTTTTTTCTTCCCAACTTTTCTTTTTTTTCCTTCCTATTGCATTTGATAGCACAGAGAGAAACTAGGAGAACTAGGGAAGATAGAGAGGGAAGAAAGCAAGAGGGACACCTGAAGACTTCCTTCACCATTCATGACGCTTCCTTCCTGCAGGAGGGAGGTGGGGGATTGAACCCAGGTCCCTGTACATGGTAACGTGTGCTCAACCAGGTGTACCACCACCTGGCCTCCTCCTCTGTTCTCTCTTTCAGGCACAATCACTTAAAAAATATTTGTTTACAGGATGACACATATAGACCTATTATTCCTTTATAAACCATATGACAATTAAATAAATGATATTAGGAACTGGGAAGCCATATGTGAAAGATTGAAACTATACTACTGCCTAACGCCATACACAGATAATAATTTAAAATGGATTAAAGATTTAAATGTAAAACATGAGACAATAACATACTTAGAAGAAAATATTGGCAAATCATCCCATGCTACCAGCTTCAGTGATATCCTGGGCACTTGATTCTTATAACAATAGAAGCAAAGGCAGAAATATAAAATTTTTGAAAGTCAATTCCCTGATGGTTGCATTTATATATGGAATTTAAATAATTAGAAAAATTAAATTACAGAAGATAATAGTCATAACCATTGGACTCTACCAGTGGAAATATGGTAATTAGAAGGAAAGGAGAGGGAAAGTAGGGGAATAGAGGGGGCTCTGGTATAGTGGAACTGAGACTCTGGGAGTTGGTGTGGTAAATTGTGTAGACATATATAAGTATGAGACTATATAAAATCTTATAATATTGTAAACCAATGTCAACTCAAGAAAAAAAGCATCTCTTAGTATAAGAAACTATGAGTAAAATAATAACCTTCTATTGAATGGCAGAAAATAATTATATATCATATATCTGATAAGGCAGTTAAAGATTTTTCCTTTGTTTCTGAATTTTGCCTTAAATGATCATTGAGGTTGCTTCCAAATTTAGTCTATTATGAATTGTGCTGTTATAAATGTAGGTATAAATAGCTACCTTTGGATAGTTGTTTTTGTTTCCTTTTTATAAACCCCCAGGAGAGGAATTGCCAGATTATAGGGTAAATCCATTCCTAATGTTCTGAGAACTCTCCAGACCATTGGCAGTGTAGAAGAGTTCCTTCCCCACCCCCCCACATCCTTGTCAACACTTCTTCCTGTCCTTTCTTTTTCTTTCTTTATTTTAATAAAGACAGAGAAATTAAAAGGGAAGAAAGAGGTTGAGAGGGTAGAAAAAGAGAGACATCTGTAACACTGCTTCACCACTTGTGAAGCAGCTCCACTGCAAGTGGAGACCGGGCCTTTGAACCCTGGGTCCTTGTGTGTAGTAACATATGTGCTCTATCATGTGCACACCACCCAGCCTCCTCTGACCTTCCTAATGTATAGCATTCTCACAGCTGTAAAGTCATAGCTCACTGTTGTTTCTATTTGCATTTCTGTGATAATCAGCTGTCCAGTGATATATGAGTAGCTAGGAAAGCTGTGGAATATATATATATATTTACTACTCAGTGGTGGTTAGCAATGATAAAGATTTCCTTTGCTCCATCATGGATGGAACTGGAATGCATTATGTTGTGTGAAATAATACAAAAGAGATGGAAAAATACCAGTTGATCTCACTCATAGGGTGGATCTTAAGAAACAAGGACAGAAAGGGAAAACACAAAGCAAAACTTGGATGGGGTAGGGTGTATTGGATAAAAACAAAAACCCAAAAACAAGCTCTGGGGATTTTGAGGGAATGGAAGTAGGCGACAAGGACCTTGGGGTGTTGTTGCATGATGATGGAAAAGGACCTAAGTTGGGGCTAAAATGTCTTGCAGTTACCTATCATGGGGAGATGAGACACTGTACCCATGTGGACAGTTTCTATAAACCATTAACCCTAAATAATGTGAAAAAAAGAAAGATGATGAGGGATTTCAAGCTGGGCAAACTGGAGCTGTGGTGTGGTGAGCTGTCATAAGAATGGAAGCTAGAATAAGCAGATGAAAACAAGCAGACAAGTACATGCTAGTCCAAGATGGCTACACTTTTGAGAGCTGGAGTTTCACCCTAGACATTGGGGAACTCTGCAGATTTTGACAAATAGAGAGAGTTTTTGATTTGAACTTGAATGAGAAGATGCAAAGAGTCTCTTCATATGACTATGGCGCAGAGGTGATTGTCCTGAGATCTTGAACTAAAGAAGTGAGCATTCAGTATCACTGGGTTTGAGAAAGGAAGATTGCAGTGGACGAAACACAGTCACTAAGTGCTTAGATGTAAGAAAGATATACTGAAGAATCTGATTTCTTTTTAGGTCTGTGGCAGAGCCAATTGCTGAACTAGAGGAACATACTTGCTGTGTTTGCCAGGTTGTGGGTGTTGAGGAGTTGGGTTTGGGCTTGTCACTAAATATGAAAGTATTTCACCTCTTACCTGTGAAAAAGAGGTTATGATGAATTTGAAGATAATTATCAGTAGCTACAGGGATCTGGGAAGAAGAGCTTTGACTCTATAGGATAGATTAAACATCTGATAGATTATATTGTATAAAATTGCAAAACTTTGAGCTCCTTTTTTATCAATGTAAAATAGCAATTTCATTTGGTCTATCAAATAATTTGCTTGCTTTGGGAATAAATCTTACAAACGATTTTTCTTAGCTCTCAGTAAGAAACTAAGTGTTAACAGTAATCATCTCAGAAATAAAGCAGATGGCAATAAATCTATCAGGCTCAAACATCTGGTTTTTATGACTTAAATTTCAGGTCTCACTACCTACTCTTCTGAGACACGTCTCCAGAACTCTGACCTGGAAGACAAATGTTCAGGACTTAGTAAAACTCTACTCAGAAAAATTCCTGGAGAAGTGAATCACATCAGCCATCATTTACTTCTCCCCAGCCCCCAACCCCCAGTCCCCAGACCAGTAAGTGTTCCACTTTCAACAACGAGTCACAACTCTGGGAACTTTAAAGAAAGAGCCAAGGATGACCCACAATATAATTTACCTTTTGTGTAAGTTAAACAGAAGCATTTTTCTTTGTTAGTCAAAGAGAGGAATAAAACATTTCTGAGCTTTTCAAATTGAATGGAAAAAAATAGAAGCAACATCATGAAGAAATGTTACTTTCTTTGGTGACTGATGCCAGGAACATTTTGTTTTGATAAGTTCAATTCTGCCATCATTATATTACAGTCAAAATAGGTTTTTTGACTGAATTATACATTTCTCTCCTAAGCTGTTCCTGCTCTCTAGAACTGAGATACTTCCAGCTCAAAATTATTTCTGCCTTTTAGATTTATACTGACATTCATATAAACCAAATGAAGAAAAAATGAAAATATATTCATGCAGCTGTTTCTGCACCTCACCTTTAATCTTCTATGCACTTTAAAATATGTGCTTCTCAAAGAAGGGTGAGAATGAGAGAGATCTATTTTTGCCTCATGTAAGTATAAAAGTAATTTGTTACCATGGCAATATATATTTTTTCCATCTTGTATTTTCCAAACACAGCCTTTACTTCAGGTTTTGAGTAAACAGCTAGTCTCTCTGTTCTCCATTTACAGTGCCATGCTCCACTGACCACTTCAGGTCAAGTACAAGCTGGTCTACAAGACCAAGTACCATATTTGACAGGGAGATTGATTGATTGATTGATTGATGCTTGTATCAATATAAGCTGTTGACAGAGTCAGGCAGAGGGCATTTCAAATTCCTGAGACTCTTGATTTGGCAAAAGCTCAAGTTTAATGATCCAATTTTCAGATTCTCTTTCTCTGTGTGTGTGTGTGTGTGTCTTTCTCTGCTTTTCAAAATAGTGGCTTAATTTTAACTCTGTATCCAGTCTACAATATATGTTTTGCTATAAATTCTGTATGTGAAATTTTAGGAGTGATTAACTTCTTAATTTTGTAAATAAATGAAAATCAGAGATCTAGTGTTTCTTCTTTTATTTAAAGGAGGTATAGTAGAGAAAACAAAGTAAAGAGAATCCGGAGAGTTAGTAGATTCAAAGGAATCAAATAAGAGAGAAATTGAGAGAAAAGGGGAGATAGAGAGGGACAGAGAAAGAAAGATAACTATAGCACTACTCCATCTTTCATGAAGCTCCCTTATAAACAGGTGGTGGTCAGGGCTTGAATCTTGGTAGTGTGTGCTTGCTTAATTAGTTGGACCACTGCCTGGTGGTGAAAAATGTTAGTTCTAATACTTGCTAAAAACAATAGATCATTATTATTACTCAACGTGTTAAGTCCCCAAAGTCAAGAGGCACTTATAAATCTGTCTATACAGTTTACTCCTTTTTATATGTTTCTTTTTAAAATAATTTATTGGGGCCAGGCTGTGGAGCACCTGGTTAAGTACTCACAGTACAGTGTGCAAGGACCCAGGTTCAAGCTCCTGGCCCCCACCTGCAGGGGAAAACTTTATGAGTGGTGAAGCAGGGCTGCAGGTGTCTCTCTGTCTCTCTCCCTATTTTCCCCTCCCCTCTCAAGTTCCCTATATCTCTATTCAATAATAAATAAAAATACTTTAAAAAATTAAAATTATGTATTTATTACGTAGAGAGAGAAATTGAGAAGAAAGGGGGAGATAAAGAGACACAGATAGACAGACACCTGCAGCCCTGCTTCACCAATTGCCAAGTGTTTCCCTTGCTGATGGAGACTGAGTCGAAGCTTGATCTGGGTTCCTTTGCATTGTAGCAAGTGTACTTGGAGGTATGCCACCTCCTGGCTCCAGTGGTGTATTCTTAGGTGAGATAAAGGATATGAACACACAAGAACACACATTCATAAACAAGTTAAAGGTTTGCTGAACATTTATCAGAATAAGTAACTCTGCTGTCCTTGAGGATGATAAGTAGGAATAGAACTATATAAAAACCAAATAAGGGGGGGCTAGGTGATGGCTTACCTGGTTAAATGCACATTGTATGTTTTTTTTTAAATTCTTGGTTAACTTATGATCAACAATCCTATTGGATAAGAGGGGTACAATTCTTCATAATTCCCACCACCAGAATTCTACATCCCATCCCCTCCATTGGAGGTTATCCTATTCTTTATCCCTTTGGGAGTATGGACCCAGGATCATTATGGGGTGCAGAAGGTGGAAGGTCTGGCTTCTGTAATTGCTTCTTTGGTGGATATGGACATTGGCAGGTCAATACATACTCCCATCCTGTTTCTGTCTTTCCCTACTGAAGCAGGGCTCTGGAGAGGTGGGGTTCCAGGACACATAGGTGAGTTTATCTGCCCAGGGAATTCAGGCTGGTGCCATGATAGCACCTGCAACTTGGAACAAATTGTTTAATCAGGAACCTAAAGGTAACAGATGATATTTGGGGTCTCCACTTTGGAAAAAGCTAGGAAGTCTATGGTAGGTATATTCTAAACATTTTTTAAATACTTATTTATTTCCTTTTTGTTGCCCTTGTTGTTTTTATTGTTGTTATAGTTATTATTGTTGTTATAGTTATTATTGTTGTTAATGTAGTTATTTTTGGATAGGATAGAGAGAAATGGAGAGAGGAGGGGAAGACAGAGAGGGAGAGAGAAAGAAAGACACCTGAAGACCTGCTTCACCGCCTGTGAAGCGACTCCCCTGCAGGTGGGGAGCCGGGGCTCGAACCGGGATCTTTACGCCTGTCCTTGTGCTTTGTGCCACATGCACTTAACCCGCTGCATTATCACCCAACTCCCGGTAGCTATATTCTTAAGGGCCAATGACTTTCCTAAATGTTGTCTGAGATTGACGGCTAACATGCAGGTGGGTTATAGGTATTGTCTGGGAAGATAGTGTCAGAGTTGGACATAGTGCTAGAAAGCTGGGTCAGGGAACAGGATAGCTTTCAAATATGAGGAAATATATAAATACTATTAACTGTAACCCAGTCAATCTGATCTGGGGCCAATATTCAGCACAGGAGCCTTTGTAACCTTTCTATTCTTAAAGGCTCGAGCTCTCATTCTGGGGTCATAGCTAGAAACATTCTAAGCCATACTCATTTCAGGACCAGTCTTTCTTGAGTGGCAGAGTATATTGACCCAGTCTCCCTTCCAAGAGTGGGACAGTCCCTATATTGTTGTTCCACATTGAGGGCAAGGTCCCTATAGAGGCTCACAAGAGGGCTTATAATGTTGTTCCTGATGGAAATAACAGTGGTGGTGGGAAGAATGATCTGTTAGATGTTTAGCCTCATCATGTCTATGTGGGAATCCCTGGATTCCCTGACTAGGGCTCTGGGAGATGAGGTGGCCTGGTAATGACCAAGAGAGCCATCATTAAAGTATGACACTCTCTTGCCCTTATCCAGCTTTTGTAGTTATTACTTCTGACAAGGGTAACCTTAAAGTGATTAAAGGAAGTGAAATAGAAAGTGAATGAGGAGATTAACTCTGTCAGTCTAAGTAGAAACTATTTGATTAAGTATTTTATGGTGTCTTTTTTTTTAGGTCTTTCTACTTGCTTGCTGAACTTATTGAGTCACTGCAAACGATTGTGCAGTTGTACTTTAAGGTTTGCATTTCCCCCCTAACTTGTGAATACATGTACACATGAAGCGCATGTAATATGACGCACAAGGACCTACACAAGATACGGGTCCACCGGCAAGGGGCCCATTTCACGAGTGGTGGAGCAGGTCTGCAGGTGTCTGTCTTTCTCTGTCTCTATCTCCCACCCTCTCAATTTCTCTCTCTCCTATTCAATAAAATGGGAAAAAAATGGCCTCCAGGAAAGTGGATTTCTAGTGCTGGTACTGAGTCCCAACAATAACTCTAGAGGGAAAAAATAAAATAAAACAGATAAAAAACCAAATAAGATGAAAGATATGTATAATCAACTACATTATATAGATAAATAGATGGCAAGTCCTCCTAGATTTGAATCCACAATCACAACACTGAAGTGCATGCTTAATGTATACACACAGATGAGAATAGACCACCTAGGTCAAGGGAATATATAAGAAACAGTAAGAGATTCATCTCCAAAGGTTCATAACAAGGCTAAGGGATTTAAATTTGTTTTTCAGGCAATTAAGAGCTTCTGGAGGTATTTCTTTAGAGTAGGGAAATGACAAAATACACTTCATAATGTAAGAAGACTTTGGTGCTTAACATCTTTTAAGCTGTTTTAATGGAGTTAGCAGCACTGCATTGCTTACCTTTATATGGCTTGTTATTGCTCACTACTAAGCATCTCCAAAGTTCAGTTGTTTAAGACTACTCTGATATATTATTGCATCTATAGATTGGCAGGGCAGTTCTGTTTCAGGCTAAAGTCACTGGACAGTTCTGATTCTTATTGTACATATGTGGACTGGAGTGGATTGACTCTATCCCATGTATTTCTCATCTCCCTGGATCAATGGTTTAGATAATAAATGTTGTTCTCATTGTGATGGGTTTGGTCCAAGATAGCAAACAGGAAATTGCACATCCTTTAAGGCCCAGGCTCAGGTGTGTTTGGCATACTATGATTTCATTGTATTGGACAGAACTGGTCACTTTTTTCTAAATTCAAAGTGAAAGGGAAGAGAAATATACTGCACTCTTCCCCCCGCCTGAAAATTCACATAACAATTTTTTTTTTTTTTTTTTTTACCAGAGCACTGTTCAGCTCTGGTGTGGGGGATTGAACCTGGGACTTTGGAGCCTCAGGCATGAGAGTCTGTTTGCATAACCATTATTCTATCTACCCTCCGCCCTTCACATAACAATATTAATATAAAGAAGGGTGAAAAATTTAGGCTGATGATGATTGTCACATCATCATGAACCTCTACTGCACAAGTACTGAGTAGGTTCTGAATTTATGGGTTCAGTTTTAGTGCTTGCTACTTTTATTTAAACCAGTGTTTATAAGAAAATGAGAATATTAAAACTCAGCCCTTCGGCTTTAGGCTTTTATTTCATTTTCTTTTTTAAAAAATATTTATTTTTTAATTATTGAATAGAGACATTGAGAGAAATTGAGGGGAGGAGGAGATAGAGATGGAGAGAGACAGAGAGATACCTTCAGCCCTGCTTCACTACTTGTGAACTTTCCCTCTGCAGGTGGGGACCAGGGGCTTGAACCTGGGTACTTGCACACTGTAGTGTGAGCGCTTAACCAGGTGTGCCACCACCTGACCCCTTATTTCAGTTTCTTACCTGTAAAAAAAAAAAAGATTTGGACTTGGAAATCTCTGTTGTCATTACATATATATTTTTATTTATTATTGAGTAGAAGCCAAGAGAAACTGAAAGGGGAGGAGAAGATAGAGACCGAAAGAAACAGAAAGAAACCTGCAGTTTTGCTTCACCAATTATGAAGCTTTCAACCTGCAGGTGGGGACCAGGGGCTTGAACCAGGGTCCTTGTGCATTATAATGTGTGCTGTTAAACAAATGTGCCACCACTTGGCCCCTGTCTTTTCTAATCTAAATTTTCCAGGTTCCCATTCTTCTTATTCATCATATTTTTTTAAGTTAGAAAATGTAGGGGCCAGGTGGTAGTGCACCTGGTTAAGCACACAGATTACACTGTGCAAAGACGTAGGTTCAAGCCCCTGGTCCACATCTACAGGGGGAAGAGCTTCATGAATGGTGAAGCAGGGCTTCAGGTGTCTCTCTGTTTCTTTCCCTATCTTCCCCTCCCTTCTCAATCTCTCTTTCTGTCCAATAAAAAAATAAATAAATAAAAGAAAAAATGTACAAAAATAGCCAGATGAAATGTTTACTTGAAGCATATTCTATAAAAACAAATGGAGTCATACTTAGGAGTTTTATAATGCTATAAACTTCAAGAACCCCAAAGATATACTCAGTTTTTATTTTGAATAGAAAAATTGAATTGTACTCTTCACAGACTAATCACAGCTAAGACTTTTGAATCACCTGTGTATAATGAATATTTAATTTCCTCTTTATATAGAGAGAAACATGGATGGAATATCATTACTATAAAGCCTGAGAGTTCAGAAAGTTTTCCTTTAGTAAACGTGGCTAGACCTTTTAAGCATTACTTGAAAAAACAGAACACTGAGAAAATACATTGGGATAATATCAAGAGGAAACTTTTCACAACTTTATAATTCTTCTTCCAAACACTTTCCTTTACAGCAAGGACTATCCTTTTGGGGGATTTTTCTGTTGTGTGGGGAATGTAGAAATGAGAAGGAAGCCAAGGACAGGATGTGACTAGCAAAACAACTTGTCTACCACCTGCCACTCTTCCTGTTCCAGTTCTCAGTTACCTTCAGTGCTCTTCTCTTTCTTCTGTCTACAATGAAATGTTACTTACTTTGTTAGTAATATGGCATTTCATTTAAACTTACCTAAATTGAATTATTTTCCTCACATTTTATTTTTGTGATATTATGCACATCATTTAACTTTATAGGATGACTATATTCTTTAATATGTAACATACATACATTGGGAGAATCCAATCTCATTTCAATTAACTCCAGATATTGGGGTGGGGGGTCTTAATTTTCTCCCAGTCACTGTCATATAGAGTCTGTCCTTCTACCCAGTTCATGATCTCCTTTAACATGCTTCCTCTAGGATATGTTTTTCCTTCCCATGCGGTGGTTTTCTCCTGGACACCCTTTCTCCCTTTTCTTCTCTCCTCTAGGCTGCAAGTTAAGTAATCTTTGCTAAAATTTTGGGAAGGTATTAAGGCTTTGATTTACATGCAGTATTGGAAATAATGTAATTGGTAGTATTAGAAAACTTTACAATCAAGAGTTCTTCCTTCAGTCATAGAGAATCTGTCTCATCCCTGGTTAGCTTATGAATATCCTCTTGCTTCAGTTTGGCTGATTCTCAACTGAAACAAAGGACTCTGAGGCTATTACAAGGAACATTTGTTTCAAGCCTTTACCATAAACCAAATTTCAAATGACTAGTTGCACAGAAACCACAAAATATTTACTGAACCAGAAGGTTCTGTTCTAGAATATATGTTCAGCAGCCACGAAAGATCAGTGTTCCTTGGATTAAAATCAGCTCAAATGAATTGGTTGGACAATCTTGGAATATGAACATTGTCAATGTTACCTTCCCCCCTTCCCCCAATATTCAGAGAAGGTATGGCCTTAGTCACTTTGTCTTTGTTATTGTTTAGGAATATAAAAAAAAACTCTTTCTTTTGCAGAATAATATGGGACATCAGACACAAAATGATGAATGAAGAACATTCATTGTGACTAGAATAAATCATTTACAGTCAGGATGTGGAGGTAAGAATGCTGGGAAAAAGTATGAGAAGTGGTTCAATTTGTGCATGCAAGCCGGTGGCTTGTAAATGGTCAGAGAACAATGAATCCGGGGATTTTCATTGGATGATATTAAGGAGAGCCCTGAATGGAGGACATTTGGGTCTTCCTTTGTGAATGATTTTTCAACTCTGACAAGATCACTCAGACCAATGATGTTTTCTCAGTGGAACTCTTTCTTTCTTTATAAATTTGTTTCCAAGGGGACATCCCATTAGTAGGATGAAGTCAATTAGTGTGACAAATGGAGAGAGAAAAACCCACTAGAAGACTATTGCAGGAGTTTCTTTTTATATGCATAGTATGTACAATAAATACAGCCTTGCAACTCTGTTATTTGAAGGACTTTTATAGATGATATATCTGGGGTCCTATTTGCTATATTATTTCAGTGAAGTACAGAATATTCTGTGGACTAAGTTATTATCATTATTTTTGGTGATATCTGGTAACTTTTGAATGTAATTCAAAACTTGAATGTAATTCAAAAGATCATATCAATTAACGTATGGCAATTAGAATATATTTTTCTGCACAGTATTTTTATTGCCTTTGACTTTTACAGAACTAAGAGGCGTGTATGTAAGGACTGATATGGCAGTTACAGAGTGACTGTCAGAGCTCCTCTAGGCAGACACAACTATATGAAGGTCAACATTTGCTTTCCGTTTGAACCATCTCCCTATAAATGTCACAAGTTGGAGTGCTGGGAATACTGCAAGTGGTTTCCATAGGAATGTATTTTGCTGAATTCTGTCTGACATCTCCTCCACCTAGATGTGAATGTCCAAGTTGTACATGTGCGTAATGAAGTTTGGGGAGATGGAGAAGGATGCAGAGTTACAGGAAGCTCAGGCTTTCTACCTCAGACTATTCCTATTGTTTTCATTTCTTCATATGAATAACTACGTTGTATGGTAAATATAATGTCCAATTAAATAAGCAAAAGGTATCATCCCATTTGGGATGGTGGAAAGTTATTCCTTTTACTTGGTAGAGACCCAATTGGGACTTTTAAAATTAAGCTGAGAGGTGTAACAGCTGTTTCAGACTTCTGCATGGGTACTGTTTAACTATAATGTTTGGTAGTAGTGTGATGGTGAAGAGAAAACTAATTCTAATAGAGTCTATGAAGCTTTAGTCTATATTTCCCTATTTCGTCTTTTTCATGAGACTCACCTGCTTAGATAAATCAACTGTAATAATCTAATACAAGTCAGATGAAGTTTGAGTTAGCACTGCCTTCTACTAAATTTTACTTCAATCTCAGAGTACTGTATCTATCTACACATTGAATTTTGATTCACACACTGATTATTTTTTCAACTTTAAAAAAAATTTATTTATTATTGGATAGAGACAGAGAAATTTAGGGGTGGAGATAGAAAGGAGAGAGGTAGAGAGATACCTGGAGCTGTACTTCACTACTTGTGAAGCTTTCCCCCTGCAGGTGGGGGTCAGGGGCTTGAACCCAGGTCCTTGTGCACCAGAGTGTGTGTGCTTAACAAGGTGTGTCATTGCTTGGCCCCCACATATTGATTCTTAGAAAGAAAGAGAGGGTAGCTTACTTACGAGGTATGTGTTAAAGTAGATCTACTACTTGTTATCCTCAAGTAAAAGGGTTTATTCCTATTTTCTAATTAAGAACACTCGATATCCACAGTGTAAATAAGTCTAGAGAGGTTGAGCAAAATCAAAAAGTCATACAATAAGTGACGGAGAAATTTCTTAAAACCCTTTGTGTTGGGGGTCTTGTAGTCGCACACCTGGTTGACAGCACATCCTCCCTGCCTACAGGAGGAAGGTTTCACAAGTGGGTGAAGCAGGTCTGCAAGTCTCTTTCTCTCTCTATCTGCCCTGAAATTTCTCTCTGTCCTATTTAGGAAGAAAGTGAAAGAAAGAAGAAAGAAATGAAAGAAAGAAAGAAAGAAAGGAAGGAAGGAAGAAAGAAAGAAGGGAAGAAAGAAAGGAAGGAAGAAAGAAAGGAAGGAAGGAAGGAAGGAAGGAAGGAAGGGAGGGAGGGAGGGAGGGAGGGAGGGAGGGAGGGAGGGAGGGAGGAAGGAAGGAAGGAAGAGAAAGTCAGTCCATGTGGTGACACACCTGGTTGAGTGCACATGCTACAATGCACAAGGACCCAGGTTTGAGACCCCAGTCCCTACCTGCAGGGGGAAAGCTTTTTGAGTGGTAAAACACTGCTTCAGGTATCTCTTTCTCTCTATCTCCCCTTCCCTCTTGATTTCTGACTGTATCTACCCAATAAAGATAATAAAAAGAATTTAAAAAGAAAGGAGGGAGAAAAGAAAGGAAGAAAGAGAGGGAGAACAAATGCCTGCAAGGAGTGGTGGATTTGTTGTGCAGGTGCAGAGCCCAGCAATAACTCTGGTGGCAATGAAAACTATTAATTTAAAAGACCCTTTTATTAAATCACTAAACAAACAAAAACCATCTGCTGATATTACAGTGTGCAAGGACCCAGGTTTAGGCCTTTGGTCCCCACCTGCAGGGGGAAAGCTTCACAGGCAGTAAAGCAGGACTGCAGATGTCTCTCTGTCTTTCTCTCTTTCTATCTCTTTCCTTCCCTCTCAAGTTCTCTGTCTCTCTCCAATAATAAATAAGTAAATATATATATATATGGCCTTCACTAAGAATTCACTACTCCTGGAGGACATTTTTTCCCATTTTTGTTTCCCTTGTTGTTATTTTTATTGCTATTGCTGTTGTTGTTGGATAGGACAGAGAAATATCGAGAGAAGAGGAGAAGACAGAGAGGGGAAGAGAAAAACAGACATCTGCAGACCTGCTTCACTGCCTGTGAAGCGACCCCCGCCCCCCACAGGTGGGGAGCCGGGGGCTCGAACCAGGATCCTTATGCTGGTCCTTGAGCTTTGCATCATGTGTGCTTAACCCACTACGCTACCGCCGGGCCCCCGTAAAAATATATATTTTTAAAAACCCTCTATCTTGTCTCAAAAGTAACACCTGTCTTCATACAATAAGTTCTGTATTGGTTGAAATACAATCTAATATGATTTATCTGAAGTCACTGGAAAGGCAGAGACAAGTTGGTAAATACTGTACCTTTTCTACCACAGTTCAACTGGACATAGTTTTTTGATGGAAGTTGAACCACAGGATAGTAAAACAGCTGCCAATGGGGTGTAATTTACTTGTAATCAGCTACTATCATTGCTCAGATTGAATAGCAAATAAACATCTTACCAAAGATATATAGATAGAGAGGACTAAGGGAAGAAGTTCTTTGTTCAAGATTATTGATGCTATTTTTTTGTCAGCCCATGGCAGATGCTATGTCCTTGTCAAGTTTTTATTCTGATTACTGTACAGTTGTTTACTCACCTCTTTGACTTCCATTACTCATTGCTCCATAGATTCAGAAATTCTAATTCTGTTGCATTTATAATGAGGAGGTTAGAAGAGAGATGTCATATGAATCAATATAACTAAATACTTACAGCCAGCAGAACTAGAGTGTTCAGTTGGTCCCTTTCAATATGGAGGGGAAAGATCTCATACTCAACAATAAACTGCTTGCTTTCCTGTACTTTTTCTTTTGCACATAATCCTCACTCCACTTTTTCTGGGTGAGTGACTTGGTCTTGGTTGCACAATGGCCAAGTCTTCACTGCCAGGACAGAGATTTGTGCCAGTCATTGTATCTTGAGAATGGAGATGAAAGTGCTTTTTACCCTAAATTACTTGGAAAATTGCCTCAATTTCCTTTTTCATTTTTGCTAGACTCAGCCTGGACTTTCGCTGAGAGGTTCTAAACTAACTAGACCATTATGGAGTAACTCCTGCAGGGCCATTTCTTTAAAAATGCCATTGTATATTAAGTCATTGTAGCCTAGTTTAGCTGCCAGGGTATTATTGCTTTGAACTTTTCTAGTTACTTCCCTCTGAAAAGCCTAAGCAATATGTCAAACTTCGAAATGCTTCAATATATGTGCATCATAATTACAAACTTGAATACACTCAATTCAGCTGTGTTTCTCATGTAATTTTTCTATAAAGAGGGTTCTTTGATTCCCTTTACACAGGAGGATCCTTCCTAAGAAGAGCAGCTAAGTTTTCATGTACTGTCTTGTTGAAGCTATTAGAATCAATCGAATTGTTACTTAGGTGAGTTTCTAGAAAACGGACAGCATAGTGACAACATATCAAGTGCTTGCTATGAGCCATGTGATTTATTGACTTTATTTCACAGGATCCTTCAAGTTATGGTCATTTTCTTTAACTTTTTATACATGCTTAACTCTAAATCATGGTCTTTATTGGGGAGAGAAAAGGTGCCCAATATATTTACTGCTGTAGGCCCATAACCAAACAGAAGTGTTGCTTATAGTAGTTATTTACTGCTTGGTGAATTAACCATTGCCCCCCAGTGTGTGCTTGTTAAGTGTTGAGCTGAGTTGTCCAAAGAAACTGAGTTCCAGAAAAGTTCAACACAAGTGGCTTCTCAAGACCAATTAAATAGGGGGGTAAAAGTTGAGACTTAATCCCAACACTCTTAATTTGGGAACATCTGGACAAACAAAAAAGCCAAAAAACTGTCACATAAATTGCCTCTCATCTTTCCCACTCCTCTGTACTTTTGTGAGTAGATCCCACTACTGTGACTTACCAAACTTGTATATATTTCTTACATTCTTCCAAACTTAGATATTTGGTCCTGATTCTTTGTAGTGCTAGAATAAGAAACTTCCCTCTGTCAGGCAGAAGCAGCAAGTTTGAGACAGATAAGGGAACAGTGACTGAGAAATTTCTTTCTGACAAGAGAGAGGCTAGGTAAAGCATTCATTTTATGTGACTGTGGGACAGGTAGCAGTCACAGTCTCTCTTCTCCACCTTGGCAGACAAAACAAAGTTGACAGCCCTGAATTGCTGAAAATTAATCTTTGGGAATTGAGGTATTTTCTGTGAAGTAGACAGAATGATCCTAAATCCAAGTGAAACCAAACCTGAGCTATGTATTTATTTAGAAATTTCATCAGGAAGATGAGAATAGACTACCTATAAAATAAGTCATCTAATCACAAAGTCTAAAGGAATTTTGGTCAATGACACAATTTCTCTGGGGACACAAATGGCTAAAACAGCAGTTTCTCAGATAAGACACTGGTCAAGAAAGGGAGGAATTTGGAAGATCAGCTGGTCACCTGCAATATAAATGTTGGTAGTGTGCTGACATAGCTTTAACTTTTCCTAACTTCCAAACTTGGACTAAATTATCCAGGGCAATATATCTAACTCTGTGACAATTTAACTATTTTAATGAACTCCTTTTATTTAAAATGTATAATTGAAGAGAAAATGGAGCTAATTGAGTATTAATCTTTACCCTTGTATTTAGTCTCTGTTCACTACTAGACCAGAAAGCAAAAGATCCATGCCCTTACTGAGTTTTTTTGGGAGCTCCTTTTGGCCTCTGAATACTCCTGATACAGTAGTGTTACACCTCGGAGAGCATTTCCTTGAGTTTTCAGCTTGCCTCACAGGACCAACTATAGGTCTGACCATGGGCATGTTTTTCAGTTTCTCTGTCTTTTGACAGGTCATCTTTACTGTTTAACTTTAAGAATAAGATGACCTATATCCCATGAGATTGCACAGTGTGTAGAGCACTGGACTTGTATGCTTATGGTTTCATTCTCCAGCGTGGCATATGCCAGAGTGATACTGTGGTACTATCTCATTAAAAAAACAATGTATGTTTTATAAGGCCAGAAACAGTGCTTCTGCTTTGCCATGTGCACTTGTATGAGATTTGAGCCTAGTCCCTCCCTGTACTGGTGGAAGCTCTGGTGCTATTTTTTTTCTCCCTCTCTTTGTCTCTACTCCTATATCTGAAAAAGTCAGCCTGGGGAGGTCAAGGTGGTGGCATACCTGGTTAAGTGCACAAAGCACTAAGCAAAAAAGATCCATGCAAAGATCCAGGTTCAAGTCCCCCCCACCCCCACCCCACCCCTCCAATCCCCATTCCTCACCTGCAGGAGGGACACTTCACAAATGGTAAAGCTGGTCTGCAGGTGTCTTTCTCTTCCCCTCTCAGTTTATTTCTGTCCTACCAAAGAATGATAGGAAGAAATTAAAAAAAAAAAAAAAGGGGGGCCATCAGGAGCAGTGCCAGCACCAAGGAATATCATGATCCTCACAACACAAGAAATGTGTGCTGTGGCATAAAACATACTCTGTTGACACTGTTTTGGGGGTTTTACATTGCTCTAGTTCATAGGTGTTGAGACAGTCGGGTGAAAGAATGTGTTTTACAAACTGCTCATACATAAGTGTTCAGGTAAAAGAGAAGCATTTATATCATTGTTATGTAGTCTGTTCTGTTCACTTATTTCCCTTTAACTGCCTGATAGGTGCTTTGTTCTCCTCAAGACGTATGGCTCATATGTCAGGACCTCTGTGCAGAATTTTTGTTTTCTGGAAAATCCTTCAACAACAGGTACCTAGCGCTTGGTTATTTTCAAAGCCATCCCAGTCCTGGCACATGGTAGCATTGAAGAGCTTATGGTACTGTGAGCCTTCCCTCAGAGATGAAAGAACTGGGTTCCAGGAAAGGATTTACTTGACCTGAGAGGTCAGGATGAGAGATGTCATGAGACCAGGTCTTTCTTTGTGGGGACATGTTCTCTCTACCTCACTACAATGCTTCTTCTAAATGCTCACTTGAGTCCCATCAGCCCAGAGTGACAAGGGGCTGATTTGCTCTCTGGGGAGGCAGGAATCTAGATGCCTTCTGAGTGTGAATGATGGAGATGGGTACCCTCATCCTTTCTCAGTCTCTATATGCTTCCAGTTGTTGATGACCCCAGAGGTCACCTCTCACTGACTCAGTGCTCAGTCATAAGGACCAGTGCAGATGAGGACTTGGCACAGCAGCTAGAAACAACCTCTTTAAAAATAAACCCAAAACCTTCCACTTAGCTGAATTATTGAAATAATTGCATCGCTATTGCTATGGTGCAGGGCTGCCCTCCAAGGGCTGAAGGTCAGCAGCTAATCAGCATTTCTTTGCCCCCTGGAGAGATTTGAGCACCTTGCATGGCAGTTCAGATCTGACTGCCTGTAGACCGCGGCCTCAGTCCACACCTGACTTTATATTCCCTACCAGCCTTGCTCTGCTCCGTGGAGGCGAGGGTCACAGTGTTCCCTGTGCTTTCAAATCACTCCACAGCAATACTCTTTATAGATCCTATTATTGTCAGCAGAAAACAATTTTGGGGCCTGTATGTGATTAGGGCAGATGGCCAGCTGGAGGCATTTGAAGAAAATATCTTTTTACATTTCTTTTTATTGAATTTGGAGAATTCATGGCTTAATGCAGAGTTTGCTACTGAATTTCAATACTGCAGAACTTGGAAGAAAATCTCTTTCACAGCCACAGATGGATTGTGCTAACACTTTGATTAGATAGTTGTTAGCAAGTCACATTTCCCTGCAATCATCACAGGCCTTTCTCTTGCATCAGTCGCTCTCAACTTTGATTTCATTATTTTATGAAAGAAGACAGACAGGGAAATGAAATAAAAATTAACTGGTTTTCTACCATCTAGTAGGCAAAAAAAAGAAAGAAAGACAAAAAGAAGCCTAAACGAAACACACATAAAAATAAACCTGCACATTGCCAAGCTTTGTAGGCAGGATATTTCTTAAAATCTAAAATCACTGGCTGTGACTTTAGTAATTTTTTTAATTGAAATGTAATCAACCTTCAACTATTTCTCTTCTTTGTCCCTAAGATACTCATGCATGCTGTGTGCATAAGACAGTGAATCAGGCATTTACCAGTCATAGTGCGTTGCTTCTTCTATTCTAATGAAAAGATATCTAATAGGGGATGGCTAAATCATTTTTATCCTGTTTATGACTCTAAGTTTCCTATCTCCTGAAAAATCGATTGTACATTCCTACAAGGAGCAATTATATGTTCAGTGCCTTTCTTATAACACATACTTGAACATGGAGAAATACAGTATGGTAAAATGGAATAAGGAGAAAGACAGAAGGCCTCTAAGTGCCCAAAGACTGATATTTTCACATCCAGCTATTAGATACTCCAGCCTATAGAGTAAATACTATATAAGCTTTTTGAAGTGAGTAATAGAAAATTAAATATTCAGGGACCCGGTGGGGGCGCACCTGGTTGAGCACACATGTTACAATGCTCAAGGACCCAGGTTCGAGCTCCCTGTCCCAACCTGCAGGGGGAAAGCTTCATGAGTCATGAAGCAGGGCTGCAGGTGTCTCCATATCTCTCTCCCTCTCTGTCACCCTCTTCCCCCTCAATTTCTGGCTGTCTCTATCCAATAAATAAACAAAAGTAATAAAAAATTTAAAGAAAGAAAATTAAAAATTCATAGAGGTAGTTGTTCCTATGTGTGGAAAGATTGATGGGAATTTTCCAAAAATCTGTTTTCCCTTCTTTCCCGCCAGTATTGTTTCAGCTGATTTTTCAGTTGCTTTTGTAGTTTAGTGTGTTCAAATGATTGAATTGTAGTGAGGGAATAGTAGCAGAAGTGACATTTGTCATTATCTAGCTGTGGCATTATAATATTCTATGGAAGATCTTCTGAACTCTTTCCACTTTTGTTAACTTTGGAAGGCATGTCATATATTTCAGAGTCATTACTAGCTTGCTATTCTGAATAAATGAGTGGAACAGACTGCCTCTACTGAATAAAACCATTCTGACCTGTCACATAAATGATAAATTTTATTATTTAGTGGCATTATAGCATTACAGGCTGGGTCTTTTTGTTACTTTGGTCTGACATATCCTAACTAATATATCATGCAATTGTTGATTTAGGATAAATGCTACTTCTCTCTGAAAACAGAGAGATTACTGAAATAAGACTCTCAGCAACATTGGTAGGACACATTATCCACAGAGACAGGACAGGTAGTACTGATGTCAGATTAAAGGTTCTGTCTTGACTATGGCATTTTCAAAGTGTTATTCACCTAAAACCTAGAATTGAAACTTTGTGGGTCATTGACTCTAAAGCTTCAGTCTCAGAGTAATGATGATGGATGGTTCTAAATGTTAACAACAACAATAACAAGCAAAAAGGCGGGAGACCGGTGATAGTGCACTTGGTACCAAGCACAAGGAACCAAGTTCATGCCCCCACTCCCCACCTGCAGAGGGAATGCTTCAGGTATACAGGTTCCCATCTTCCTCTGCTGCATTCTATTTCCTTTCAATTTCTCTTTGCCATATCAAAATAAAATAGAAGGGGGGGAAAAGGAAAAATAATGGCTTCCAGGTATGGTGGATTTATAGTGCTGGCACTGAGCCCAGCAATAATTCTAGTGGCAAAAAAGAAAAAAAAAAACATAGACAAAAACAAAAAAACAAGCAAAATAGTGCTGAACTGAACATATGAGTCAGTGGATTTCTACCAAGCAAAAGAAAGGGTTTGGGTGGCTCAGAATATCGAGGATATTCTTGTGTTGTGTGGATGCTCAACGCCTTGAGACTCCTCTTCCTTACCTATTGCTATCAGTGCTTTCATTACCAACCCTTTCTGAGAGCCTTCACTCATGTAGGTATGTCTAAGGGAAGCAAATGTGGTAGCTTTTAAAAAATTGATTTACTTATTTAGTTAGAGACAGAGAAATTGATAGAGACAGAAGAAGAGAACCCTTCTTCACCCTACTTTCTTACTGCAGCCCTACTTCGCCTCTCCTAAAATATCCCCCTGTAGGTGGGAACTTGGAGCTTGACCTGGTGTCCTTGCATATGGTAACATGTGAACTCTACCAGATGCCTGGCTCCCAAATGTTGTATCTTTTTTTCATATAAAATGGATATATTGACAAGACTATAGGGTAAGAGGGGTACATTTCTATAGTGTCCACCCCTAGATCTCCATATCCTGTCCCCTCCCTTGATAGCTTCCCTATTCTTTACCCTTCTGGGAGTATGGACCTAGGATCATTGTGGGATGCAGAAGGTGGAAGGTCTGGTTTCTGTAACTGCTTCTCTGCTGAACATGGGCGTTGACAGGTTGATCCATACTCCCAGCCTGTCTCTCTCTTTCCCTAGTGGGGAAGGGGTCTGGGGAGGTGGGGCTCCAAGACACATGGTGGGATCCTCTGCCCAAGGAAGTCGGGTTGGCATCATGGTAGCATCTGGAAATTGGTGTCTGAAAAAAGTTAAGATATAAAGCAGAACAAATTGTTGACTAATCATGAACCTAAAGGCAAGAATATTGCAGATGAAGATTTGGGGTCCTCGTTTTGGAAAAGGCTAGTATGTTTCTTTTAGGTATATTCCAGAGGGCCCATGACTTTACTAGTTTTTGCCTTCGACTGATATCTAATGCTGTATCTTAACTGCACTGAGTAGAAGTAGTTGAAGCTCAAGTGAGAATTGTAAACATTTATTATTATTATTATTGATGATATGAAATTATGTAAGCTAAAGAACTTTATGCATCTGCTTGTCTTTTTCAAAATTCCTGAAGTTGACTGCTTTCTAATTTTTTAACTTGTAATCTGGAGAAGTAGTTTTCATCTGAGACCAAAAATAGTGATTCACTATCATGTCTTGGTTTATTTGGCTAGTAACAAGATCTAGAGGCAATTCGAGACCTTCATTTTTTTTTTATCACTATACATAAAAATCTGATTAGCAGTACTTTCCACTGATCTCATTGTCTTTCAGAATAACCTCTGCTTTCTTACATTTTTAAATTCTAAGCTTTAAAAGGGCCTACCTTCTTTTTTTATCAGTCACTTTTAAAACTCTTTGTTGACTAATGGAGAGTTCACAGGAAAAAAAATTTTGGCTAAAAAAATTGAGTGAAACTTCTCTGATATTCATGCCTGTTAACTCTTTGGTTTATCATCTAAATTAGAAGTCAGATACAAGCCTCAGAAAGTGACTGATTTTTCACTTACGCTGTTTTTTTTTTTTTAATTATCATTTCATTAAGGACCTAGTGATTTATAGTATGGTTGTTGACACATGGATACAATTTCTCATCTTCCCATGATAGGTGTCTTTTAAACACCTCACCCCCAACTTATGGTCCATTTCCCCCATCATGCACCAAGTTTTTTTTTTTTTTTTCTTGGAAGTAGTTACATACCTGGGAGATTGGGCAACAGCGCTGTGCTCACATTGACTTCTGCAGTAGTGAGCTGGTCATGGGCGGAGGCTACTCTTTAGCTGACTGCTCTGCCAGAGTACTACCATGTGTTTTTATCATATACAGACACTGAAATGGAGTGTTTGATTTATGTATGGTATTTCCCTTATCTCTGATAAGGCATTTCAGCACTAGAATTATAAGATTTGTGTCATTCTAGTTTATAAGCTTGCATGTAAAAATTTAAGATAAAATATTAAGTGTACTGTTGTTAAAATTCGGAGGCTCCAGCTGGCCGGGCTAGCTTCATGGGCGGGTAACAGAGACGACCAGAGACATACGGCTAGGCAGGGAAGCTGTATTTCTTTATTCAGGAACAACGATTCATAAACTAAACCAAACTAATCACCAAACAGAACTCTGCTGCCTCTTTCCCCATGATGGCGGTGCCAAGCACTCTCGAATTCTGCAACTCTCCAACTCTCCAACTCTGGAACTCTGGAACTCTGGAACCCTCTCTCGGGGTTCCTTGGGGCGGGGCCAAGCGGGCCCGCGAAACTAGCAGGACTGATCCAATCCTCTTGGCCGGGGAGAGCTAGAACAACCCAATGTAAAGCATACAACAGTGTACTTTAAAAAGGAAATGTTTAGTTAATTTTTGCCAGACACATGAACATGAAAAACAAATATTTGTAACTCACTAAGAAAAGACGTTGAGTGATCAAGGAGGTGGCACAGGACTTACATACGTGAGACTCCAGGCTATATCCCCAGAGCAGTACGCTGTCTCTTCTCTTTCTCATGAAATCAATATATATATATATATTGCCTCCAAGGTTATCGCTGGGGCTCAGGGCCTGCCTATGGCCATTTTTTTCTTTTTCTTCCCTTTTCTGTTTTTATTAGATAGGACAGAGAGAAATTGAGAAGGGAGGGGAAGACTGAGAGGGAGAAAGATATCAGCAGACCTGCTTCACCCCTCATGAAGCTTTCCCATTGCAGGTGGGAGCAGAGCTCAAGCCTGGGTCCTTGTGAACGGCGATATGTGCACTTAGCCGGGTGTGCCACTGCCCTGCCCCCTCAATATTTTATTTTTCCCCCTGAGCAGTGAACCACTGGCAATAAATATTTTTAAAAGAAAGTTGATAAGATCTAGTATCTTTTCATGGATTTATTTTTTAAAGTCCTCAATATATAAGAAAAATTATCTAGTTTTAGAGAAAAGAGTCTACTAGAAATCCAGAACTAGTAACACAGTTAGTAGTGAAGTGTTGGTGCCACCCCCTGTAGGGTAAGGGTAAGAGAGAATATCCTAGTGTCATTAATAGTGTTCATTGTTGTGCTTGAAGTTCTAGCTGAAGTAATAACATAGGAGAATTTATAATATGTTTAAATATTGACAAAAAAGCTGGAAAATTATTGGAAATGATGTGAGTGCTACCTAGCAAAACACTAAAGTCATCCAGCAACATCATAAAATTGCCTTATAAGGTGACCAGATATATCAATGGTCAGCAGTTTATCAGCAGTGTCTCTGTAATATATAATGAAACTTTGACAACTTGGAGAATGAACTTCAGAAATCTGCTAGATTGGTAAAATGTGCTGCGAGGATGATGTATCCAGAGAAGGCATAAAACTCCACATGCCCCTCCCCCACCTATCTCAGTACTTTGTTCTGTGCATCATCTCTTTCATGTGATTATTTCTGAGTCCCAAGAGTAGTGACCATCAAAAGAACTGTATTTCACAGTGTCACAAAATGCTATGTATTCATATTCTCAGTCATTATCTGGTCTTCATCAAGTCTTATTAGTGTGCAAAGAATTCAGTGCTACTTTGATTTTTGAGCGATGTAGTCCCAGAAAATTATTTATTTCATGAAAGAAATACTATCCCACTAAAGGATGATTGATATGTACTTGGAATGAAATGTCAGTACTGTTACCATATGAGGACTAAAGAGAATGCAGTCTAAATAAAAGCATCTCTAAAGAGAAGATTATTAATAATTAGAAATGGAATTTAACAATTAAGCAAAATGCTATAATCTGTCAATGTCTGGAATAAACAGAAAAAATAGATGAATATACATGTATCCATCTTTTCACACACATATATTGTTAGCAAAGAATCACTTTGAATGGGCTCATGGGAGATTGTTAATGGGAAGTTGGCACAGGGAGTAAAGGAAACAGTAGGAGTAGGAATCAGGCGAGGAGACACATTGCACACTTTTGTGTATGCTTGCTTACTGTTTGAATTACTTTATCATATAAAGGTATTCCATTAAAATCAAACAGAGAAATATTATTATTGCTCTTTTCACACTTTCCAAATGAGGAAATGGAGTTCCAGGTAGGTTAGCCATTAATTATAAAACTAGGTTAGATCTTCTAGACATTGTTACACTTTACTTTCAGGCATCTCAGTATCCCATCTAAAAAAAGTTCTGCACCATCCAGGAAAGTATGTATATTTGATTACAAAAGAGCAGCAGCATAACATTCTGAAACCTTCCTAGAATATTAAGAGAGTTTAAGATTCATGAGCTAGTTTTCCTCTTCACATGATGAAGAGACACTGAAACCACATCATCACACCTGTCTGTACAGACTGTTCTTGATAGGCAGCCAGGCTTGTGCTCCATTGATGGAGTGCTGATGAGAAAGTTCCAGTGTTTTCCACATCTCCTTCTCCCCACCCACTTTTTTTTTTTTTTTTTTTTTTTTGCTGAGGCCATCATCACCTTTGGAGTGGAGGGAGGAGAGAGGGGGGAGGAGCTTCTGCTTGCCTTTTCTATGGATAAATGTTAGGTGTACACTGTAAAACTTGTTTTTCCTGTGTCCATAAAATGGAATAGAGTATATCAGGTGCCAGGCTAAAAGTGTTTGTGTTTTATATTCTTATTTTTTTAGGTGGTAAAGATTAGATAAATACAAGAGGAACTATATTAATTATGCCATGCAGCAGGTAACCCAAAAAGTGTGTATAGGTGGCACATTTTTCTCCCTAGAGTATTTTTCAACAACTGTAAACCTATAAAAGGACTGATATGCAGTGAAAACATTGGCACAGTTTTCAGAATAGCAGTACAAATGACACCACAAAAATTATAACTGTGACATGTTTCCTTCTCATAAGATTTAAAAGACTCCATTAGAAAATAATGAACACTTTCTTTTTTAAATTTTTATTTATTTATTATTGGGTAGAAACAGAAAAACTGAGAGGGGTGGGGGAGATAGAGAGGGAAAGAGAAAAATCGGTGAGCTTCATTAAGTACAGTGACAATAGAGTCCCTACTAGGCGGATGCACTTCTATAGCCAGAAGTGAATACAAAAAGTAACAGCCTGGCTTCAATCTGTTGCCCACATGAAAACATCTTATGTATTCCCCAATATTCTGTCTACCCACTGTATCCTTTTGTATCCATAACTGTTCATTGCTCCTTTACCCTCCCTAATTTTTTTTTTGCTTTAAATTAGAATGCTACTTAACTGTAGTTTATGGTGCTACTGGTGCTGGGACTTGAACCTGGAACCTCTGGTGCCTCAACTTTTTGCATAACCAATATGCTATAGCCCCAGCTCTTCCTCACTAACTTTTCCTTCCAGCAATACACCAATACCTTCCCTGATGTATAAGCCTGTGGTGAATTACTTTCAAGGGGTGGGGGGCAGGGGAGAAAGGAGACAAAAAACAACTCTCAAGTTTTTTTATTTTTGGACAAACCGCAGTACAAACGACCAATTTTTACATACTAACCCCCCTAAGTTTCATTCTCATTTGATAGAGTTTGCTCAATATATATTACTTTGTTAATAAATGTATGTCTATTGCTTCAAACTCCTGACAACCACTGATGTGTTTGCCATCATTATAGTTTTGCTTATGCTTTTGCTTGTGCTTTGTTTTTGTTCGTTATAGTTTTGGAAGTTCATATAACTCAAATCATACACATTTAGCATTGGAATTATTACAACTTGGTAAGGAATTGAAAATACATTGACAAAAAATACTTTTCCCCCCTTTTAAAATTTAATTAATTAATTAATTTTGGATAGATATAGAGGAAAAACTGAGAAGGAAGGGGAGATAGAAATAGAGAAAGGAAGAGAGAGAGTGAGAGAGAGAGGGAGAGAGGCAGAGAGAGAGATACCTGAGTACTCTCCATTTCTTGAAGATTATTCCCTGCAGGTGGGGACTGGAGCCTTGAATCTGTGTCCTTGTAAACTTACTAACATTTTGTTTAGAATTTTAAATGTACATTCATGATTGAGATTGTATTTAATTTTTCTTTTTTGTACTGTTCTTGCTAAGGATCATGGTTACCGCAACTTCATTAACATTATTTGGTTTATGTTATCTTTTTAGACTTTCCCAAATGAATGTAGGAAATACTGGAATAATTCATTCTTTGGAAAATATACATAGAATTTGCCTGTCTGGGCCTGGTGTCCTCTTTGGAATATTTTAAACTAGTGATTCAACTTATTCAATTATTATAAGACTCTTCAAGCTTTTTATTTCCTTTTGAACCAGAATTGGCAAATTATTCTATACTAAGCTTCTGGCTATTTTATGTAGCTTTAAGAATCAATGACATTAATTTATTCACAGTATTTTTTTTGAATTTTATAATATCTGCTTTATCTGTATTAATGCCTTCTTTCTAAAAGTTTATACAATAGCTTATTCATACCAACTTTTACGTTTCTTTGTTAGACTTATGATTCTTACTGGCTGTGTGATTTAAGAACCAGATGCTGAATGCATTAATACTATCGCACGGCTGTTTTCTATCAGAGTGACTGATGATTCCATGAGGATCTCTTTCCTGGCAGGTAGATTTCTTGGCCTTGACCAATTTTTTTTCCATTCACAATAATATATCCTTCTGGCTCCTGACCTAGTTGGTGTGCACATCCCACCTTCAGTTTTGCTGCTGGGAGTGATCCTCGGGCTTTATTTGAACCTAGGTCATCTCCAGAGTTCTTCTGCTGTTGTCAAAGGCCAGGCAGATTCTAACTGAAGAGATCATTCCTCATTCACATGCTTTCAGCTCATCTTCCCCCACTTGCAGGTGTTTTACATGCCACCCCATAAGCTCATCATTGAATTTTAAAATGTAGTAGTTATAATCTGTTCAGAAGATATCACAAGAGGAGGAACTTTAAAAGATATATCTGAAGATATTGGGGCCAGGTGGTGATGCACCCTGTTAAATGCTCATAGGTCCGAGCTCCTGCTCCCTGTCTGCAGGGGGAACACTTCAAGAGCAGTAAGCAAATCTGCAGGTGTCTATCTTTTTTGCCCTCTATCTCCCCCTCCTCTCTTCTCAATTTCTCTCTGTCCTATCAAATTAAAAGGAAAGAAATAAAAGGATGCCAGAAGTGAAGATTCAGAAGTGAAGGTAGGTCATTATATTATCAGGTGGGGCACTGATCCTCAGCAACTGGAGGCAAAAAGAAAAAAAACAAAAAAACAAAAACGTAGTCTGCATCTGCATGGGACTTCAAGGGCAGTTAATGAAAGACAGATTTAAGCTGAGAAAAATATTAGAAAAATTGACTCTTAGTAAAAACACTATTCAATTAACATAGATATGACTCACATGTATAATTTAAAAATTGCTGGGGGACACATTAAAAAGAGAAGAGTAGGGGGGCAGGCAGTAGCGCATATAGAACAAAGCACAAGGACCAGCACCAGGACGCCAGTTCGAGCTCCTGGCTCCCCACCTGCAGGGGAGTCACTTCACAGGCAGTGAAGCAGGTTTGCAGGTGTCTATCTTTCTCTCCCCCTCTCTGTCTTCCCTTCCTCTCTCCATTTCTCTCTGTCCTATACAATAATAACAGCAACAATAGCAACAATAATAATAGCAATAGCAACAGCAGCAACAATCATGGAAAAAAAGATGAGCAGTGGGTTTTTAGTTCAGGTACTGAGCACCAGTGATAACCCTGAAGGAAAAAAAAAACATGGAATAGATTTTATTTTTTTTATTTTCTTTTTTATTATTTTTTTTATTTAAGAAAGGATTAATTAACAAAACCATAGGGTAGGAGGGGTACAACTCCACACAATTCCCACCACCCACTCTCCATATCCCACCCCCTCTCCTGATAGCTTTCCCATTCTCTATCCCTCTGGGAGCATGGAACCAGGGTCATTGTGGGTTGTAGAAGGTGGAAGGTCTGGCTTCTGTAATTGCTTCCCCACTGAACATGGGTGTTGACTGGTCGGTCCATACTCCCAGTCTGCCTCTCTCTTTCCCTAGTAGGGTGTGTCTCTGAGGAAGCTGAGCTCCAGGACACATTGGTGGGGTCTTCAATCCAGAGAAGCCTGGCCGGCATCCTGATGACATCGGGAACCTGGTGACTGAAAAGAGTTAACATAAGAAGCCAAACAAATTGTTGAGGAATCATGGACCCAAAGCTTGGAATAGTGGAGAGGAAGTGTTAGGGAGGTACTCACTGCAAGCTCTAGTGTACTTCTGCTTTCAAATATAACTTAACCCAATTTATTAAATTAATGTAAGGTAATAGAAAGTATATAATGAAATAAAGTCCATATTTTGATTCATCTTCTGAATGTATTTCTCTAATTAGGGTACAATTCAATTTAGAGTAATTATGTTTCATGTGCTCAAGTAATTTGAAGCTAGTGGTCATTATATTGGACAGTGACATCTACAGTTGTCTTTCTCATTTATCATTATATCTGTATAGCTTTTCTCCATATAAGCTTAATTGTCAAATATTTTCCTGATGTCATCTTTGTCTTCACCTCTAATAGATTACTGACTTAGGGCAGGGTAGAGTACACATGTTACAATGAGCAAGGACTGGAGTTTGAGCCCCCAGCCACCTGCAGAGGGAAAGCTTTGCAAGTGGTAAAGCAGTGTTGCAGGTGTCTCTCTGTCTCTCCCCCCCGCCCACCACACCCTTCCATCTTGATTTCTGGCTGTCTCTATCAAGTAAATAAAGATAATAAAAATTCACAAAAGAAGTATTATTGGCTTTTTAAAAAATATGTAAAGTGCAGACTCTCTCAAAAGCCTAGCCCAAGTAGATCAGAAGCAACCAATAGCATAGCTATATACAAGATACTGGGTACTGTACAGCAAACCCTAACAAAAGGACTTTTCAAAGTTAACCCAATTAACAAATAATGTGATGATAACATTAACTATCGATTGTCTTTTGGAACCCTAAGACAGCAGGAACCTCACATCTCCACTATAGAGCCTCTACTTCCCCCAGTCCTGGAACCCTTGGATAGGGCCCACTTTCCTGTATGCCTCTCCCAATCCATATCAAATAATACTGCATCTGCCGATCACAACCTAACCAACGCAACGATTGCCACCTCAACATGCTTCACTTCAGACTGTGTCCAGAGACTTCACGTGTGGAATGACAACCCTTCAGCTTCATTACTCAGGTGAGACCTTTCCTTTCATAGTATACTTTAATTTCGTCTCAGGTGGTTCACTTTCTAACAAAGTCCCAAAACCTAGATATACACCAGTTTCTGTGAGAGAGAGCATATGTTGACACGTATCCGTAAACTACTGCAAAATATATACCTGAAAGCAGAAGCACACTAGAGTTTGCAGTAAGTACCCCCCTAACACTTCCTCTCCACTATTCCAAGCTTTGAGTCCATGATTGCTCAACAATTTGTTTGGCTTCTTATGTTAACTCTCTTTTCAGTCACCAGGTTCCAGATGTCACCAGGCTTCCCTAGACTGAAGACCCCACCAATGTGTCCTGGAGCTCTGCTTCCCCAGAGACCCACCCTACTAGGGAAAGAGAGAGAAGCAGACTGGGAGTATGGACCGACCAGTCAATGCCCATGTTCAGCGGGGAAGCAATTACAGAAGCCAGACCTTCTACCTTCTGCAACCCACAGTGACCCTGGGTCCATGCTCCCAGAGGGATAGAGAATGGGAAAGCTATCAGGGGAGGGAGTGGGAAATGGAGATTGGGTGGTGGGAATTGTGTGGAATTGTACCCCTCCTACCCTATGGTTTTGTTAATTAATCCTTTCTTAAATAAAAAAAAATCATCAGAGCTTTTTGACTTGACTTTTCTTCATGTAAGGCCTTGATGTTGTCAAAGTGTTTTTCATAGTTCCAACAGTGAATCTTAGCCAAAGGCTGCTCTAAGCAAGGGATAGAGGTGATGCTCCATTTTTTGGAGTTTAAAATGTGGTAAATCTTCTGATGTGTTTAAAATGTATCCACTAGGTTAAAACTATAGAGGCAAAATACTTTAGAATATTTGTGTTGTGTTTTAGGAATTAAGAGATGATTTAGTGGTTTGTTTACTTAAAGAACAGCATCATAGTTATACTAGCACTGAGTATACTTCACTTTATTTCACTGGAATTTTTTTTTTTTTTTGCCTCCAGGTTTATCTGTGGGGCTCAGTGCCTGCACTACAAATCCACTGCTTCTGTTGGGCATTTTTTTTCTATTTTGATGTTATTGTTGTTGTTATTATTGACGTTGTTGTTGGGTAGGACAGAAGAAATTGAGAGAGGACAGGAAGGCAGAGAGGAGGAGAGAAAGATTGACACCTGCAGACCTGCTTCACTGATTGTGAAGAGACCCCCCCCCCGCAGGTGAGGAGCCAGGAGCTGGAATATGGGTCCTTGTGCCAGTCCTTGAGCTTCGTGTCATGTGCACTACTGCCCAGCCTCCTCTCTGGATTTTTTTTTTTAAAGCAAAAGCCGCATAGACACAGGATATAGAAATGCGTAATTCATACCTGCTATTGTAGAATGTCACACGGTAGTTCGTGATTCCAAGTATAGCATGGCAAGCATTGTAATAAATGTAATTAGATATAACTGTCTTTTTTTTTTTTTTTAACCAGAGCACTGCTCATCTCTGGTTTATGGTGGTATGGCGGATTGAAGAGCCTCAGGTATGAGAGTCTCTTTGCATAACTATTATGCTATCTATCCCTGCCCTTAGATGTCTTTTTTAAATTTGTGATTAATAGTGGGTTACAAGATTGTAAAATCACAGAGTATATAGTTCCATACTGCACCCATCACCAAAGTTTTATGTCCCTACCATCTCACCCCTGAAAGATAACTACTCTCTTTCTTATAAGTCTTAGAAATAATTGGTTTGCTTTTGCTACTTTTTTTTTCAAAATATTTTTTCAAGTTCAGATCTCTAGATTACATATGAGTGAAACCATCTGGTAATTTTCTTTCATCTCTCTACTTATTTCACTAAGCATTATCACCTCCAATTCCATCTATTTTGTCCCAAAGGACATGATATCTTCCTTTTTGATGGCAGAGCCATATTCCACAAAGTATATATCCCATAACTTTTTTTAGGAAGCCATTTGTTGATGGACATTTAGGCTGCTTCTACTCTTTGGTGATTGTGAATAAAGCAGCTATGGACATAAGGGTGCATATGTACCTGCTAATTAATGTTTGAGTGTCCACTGGATAAAAGCTCAAGAGTGGTATTGATGAGCATAAGGTAATTCCTTTATTTCTTTAAAGGCACTCCATACAGTCTTCCAAAAGGTAGAGGTAAAATAGAGGTAGAGAGCTTGAGGTGGAAGTAGAGCTAGAGATAGAGACAGAGGTAGAAATAGAGAAAGAGAGATAGAGGTTGAGGTGGAGGTAGAGATAGAGGTGGAGGTAGAGCCAGAGGTAGAAGTAGATAGAGAGATAGATGTGGAGGTGGAGGTAGAGGTGGAGATAGAAACAGGTAGAAGTAGAGATACAGGTGAGGGTGGAGGTAGAGGTAAAGATAGAAACAGAGGTAGAAGTAGATATAGAGAGATAGAGGTGAGGGTGGAGGTGGAATTGGAGGTAGAGGTAGAGATAGAGGTGGAGATAGAGATAGAGGCAGAAGTAGAGATAGAGAGACAGAGGTGAAGGTGGAGGTGGAGGTAGAGGAGGAGACAGAGACAGAGGCAGAAGTAGAGATAGAGAGACAGAGGTAGAGACAGAGACAGAGGTAGAGACAGAGGTAGAAGTAGAGATAGAGAGACAGAGGTGGAGACAGAGACAGAGGTAGAAGTAGAGCTAGAGAGATAAAGGTAGGGTGGAGGTGGAGATAGAGGTTGTATCAGTTTGCATTCCCACCAGCAATGTAGCAGAGTTGTTTTTTCTCCACAACCTCTTCAACACCTGTCATTTCCTGGTTTTTTGATGTAGCCATTCTGTCAGCTGTGAGATGGTAACTCAGTGTAGTTTTAATTTGCATTTCTCTAATGTTAAGTGAAGTGGAGCATTTCTTCATGTGTCTGTGGGCCATGTTTATCTCTTCTTTAGAAAACTATGTATTTAAATCTCTGGCCCCACTTTTTTATTGCCCGTTTCTTCTCTCTCTCTCTTGCTTAGTTGTGCCTGTTCTTTATAGATGTTTCATATAAGTCACTTGTTGGATGTATGGTGTGCAAATATCTTCTCCCACTTACTGTGTTGCCTGGTTATTTTTGTGTGGTTTGCTTTCTATGTGGAGACGCTTTTTAGTTTGTTGTAATCCAGTTTATCTATTCTTGCTTTCATGTCCCATAGCTATGGGGTTGAGTCTCCAAATACATTTTTGATGTGAAGATCTTGCAATGTTTCACTGATGTTTTCATCTGTAAACTTTAGAGTTTCTGGTATAATATCCAGATCTTTAAACCACTTTGACTTGTTTTTGCTCTATAGTGTTAACTAGTGGTCTAGCTTCATTTTTCTATGTGTGGCTGTCCAGTTTACTCTGCAGCATTTGTTGAAGAGATCTTTACAACATTGAATCAGTTTGACCCATTTTTAATATATTAGCTGACTATATATGTGAGGACTCATTTCTGGGATCTTAATTCTACTGCACTTTTATTCTAATACCATGCTTTTTAAATTATTATGACTTTGTAGTATAAATTAAAGTCAAGGAAACACAATACCTCCACTTATTTTTCCCTTTTTTTTCCTCAGGAGTGCTTTAGATATTCATGGGTTTTTGTGGTTCCATACAAATTTTTGGACAAATAGTTTAATTTTCTTGAAAAATGTCATTGTTATCTTGATGGGGGATTGCATTGAAACTGTAAATTGCTTTTAGTAGAATGGTCATCTTAATAATGTTTAGTCTTCCAATCCAGGAACAAAGAATGTCTTTCCATGTATGTGTATCATTCTTTATTTCTTTATAGTTGTCCCTGTAAAGGTCCTTTATGTACATCATGAGATATTTTATATTTTTACCTCCTTCATGAGATATTGTATCTTTTGGGGTTTGACTGTAATTGGCATTAGGTCTTTTACTTCCCTTTTCTCTAGCTCCTAATATGTATACATAAATGCCACAGATTTGTGTGTATTGATTTTTGTATCCTTTACTGAATTTTTAATTACTTTTTAAATTTTTAAATTACTTTCAGTAATTCTTTGGGTTTGCATGGTATATTATCATATCTTCAGCAAATAGTGATAATTTGATTTCTTCTTTTCCACCATACCTTTAATATATTTATTGTCATAATGAGTTTTCTGACTTCTGTTTCTGTCATTTTTTTTCTAAGATCTGTGTCTTTCTGGTTGTTTGTGATTTCAGACCTTGTTGTACCTCTACACTTGTGTGTTTTTCATTACTTTAACTAGTTGAGAAGAGGAGTGAAGTGAGGTGTCTGCTATTCAGTGGCCATCCTTCCAGAAGTCCTGGGTGTTATCAAATGTCTAATTATCCAATTAACTATTTGCCTGTGTACATTTGAAAATATAAGAAATAGAGAGGCTGAACATAATCTAGGTCTTGAGTAATATTCAGAGCCATAAACATTGACTTAGGAATTGACATAGCCATGGTGTTCAGGACTGGCAAGCAGAAGGGCCAGAATTTGTTCCCCAGAACCACATAACTCCAGGATGATGCTCTGGCATGCACTTGCTTGCACACTCTCTCATATAAATAAGTAACTTTATTTTTTAGCAGAGGGAGTCCTATAGTTGGTGCTGGAGTTATGAAATATACTCTTTAAAAATCATTAATATAATCTGGAAAGAGAAAGATGAGTATGGGATGATTCCACTCATAAACAGAAGTTGAGAAAGAAGAAAAGAAGGAAGCACAAAGCAGAACTTGGTCTGGATTTGGAGTGCTGCAGGAAAGTAAAAGACTCTGGGTAGGGAGAGGATGATTAGATTTTAAACTCATTTGTAGGGGGGTAGATCTGTGGTGATGGGAATTATGTTAATCTAGTAAATAAATAATTTTTTAAAATTATAAATATAACTTTTTATAACTGACCCCAGAATAAGTTTAATGTAAGAAATCTGAGTGGTATTTCCAGTGTAGTCATTTCATTATAGTTGAAAGTATTCACTTGTTTGCTTTGGTCTCTCTCTCTCCCTCTCCCTCTCCCTTTCCCTCTCTTTCTACCTTTCTCTGCCTTTCTCTCTCTCTGAACAGCCAGAATCATTTAAATAACAAATGGTTACAAATTGTTGCTATTTGGAAATTTGCTCCTTTTTCCCTAGTGAGAAAAGACACTCATTTTCCTTACATGATGACTGAAAAAAAAGAAAAGACTTTCAAGCCATAGACTAGAGGCTCGTAATAGACACTGCTGTACTAAGTGAGCCCTTGCTTTAAACTTCAGCACTACGTGGTGACACCATAGATGGCATTAAACAGTGCTGTGGTAGCTCTCCTTGCTTCCTCTCTTCCTTTCTCCTGTCTCAAAATATAATAGAGAATAGAAAATTGGGGTGAAGGAACCACTCAGAGGTACTGAGAATGTGTGAGACTCCTGTTTATTCCCCGGCACTGCACTAAAAAAACAAGTTATAAAATAGCAGTATTCAGTGTCTTTCTAAGTGTATAAAGGCTGTTTCTTAATAGTCAAGGAACCTAATTTTTGCTTCTATTTTATTCTAACTTGTCTTTCCTTAGATAAGTTGGTATCAAATTATTCTAACCTCTCTTCAGAATTTACAGTCTATCTTCTCTTCCTTCTTTCGTGTGTGTGTGTGTGTGTGTGTGTGTGTGTGTATTCTTTCAACTGAAAACTGAATGTGGCCTCTCAGTGTGAAGTTCATAGCTCCTTAAGGGGGATAAGGCATATCAGCATAATAGCCCTTCTGACGTTTCATAAATCTTGACTAGAGGCGAGTCATAAACACTTTTATCAGCATGGAAAATGCATAGAGAATAGAGCAATTTGCTCATCTCTGACCTTCAGTAATTTTTAATAATCTAGAAAAGTAGTTAGTATTCCAGTTAACATGCTTTAGAGTCTTCAATGAATGAGTAGCACATTCTGTTGAAAGTGAATCTTGCTGGCCACATCTTATGTAAAGTGAACTTTTTTTTTGGTCAGGAAAATGTGAAAGTTATCAGAAAAACTCAAGAGTGGCAAGACTAACCAGGAGACTGTAACATCAAGGCATTTCAAATGCCCAGATAAAGATACAGCAGAGTCATTTCAAAGTCACCACAGTCCTTTGATCTTACTGTGGTGAGGACCAAAGTCTCACATGGCAAGTGGGCAGGGAGATCACTGTTGTGGGTCTAAGTTATAGAACAGCTCTTTAGAGTAGGAAGAGTAGCAAAGCAATGAACTCCTATGTATGCACATTGCTCAAAAGGAAAAAGTGTCATTTAAAAAAATTAATTATCTTTATTTATTGGATAGAGACAGCCAGAAATTGAGAGGAAGGGATACACACACACACACGCACACGCACACGCACACGCACACGCACACGCACACGCACACGCACACACACACACACAGAGAAAGACGCCTGCAGCCCTACTTCACTTATGAAGCTTTCCCCCTGCAGGTGGGGACCAGGGGCTTCAACCTGGGACCTAGCACATTGTAACATGTGCGCTCAACCAGGTGTGCCACTACGTGGCCCCTAAAAGTGTTGTTTTAGGTGTAGTTGGAGAACTGTAGTAGTAGTTGGAGGGTGGATTTCAAATATGCCCTAAATATATGTTTGCCATCGAAGTTATTAAGATAAAGTAGTGGAAAAGTTAAATGATTTGTAATAATTATCATTTAGTACCCATATTTTCTTGAAGAGATCATTTGAAGGGATAATGACTTAGCATCATACAATTCTCCTAAATCCAAAATGTAAAAATGCCTCTTGACATTCTTCTTACAAGAAGTCATGCATCTCCCTGCACTTAAAAAGTGCAGTAGGTAGGCTTGCTTGGAAGATACTGCCCTTCTCCCTAGCACAGTCTGAGGAGTGAGTAGAAATTATTCCAGCAGAATAAAGATGCTGGAAAGCTTTCCAGATTCTTTGGAGTCATGTCTCAAAAGTGCAACTTTATTAGTTTTATTAGAGCGTCATCAATTCCCTAAATGTCATATGGATCTCTATTCATGTGTAAGCAAAGAAATATAATCCAAAGACAAGCATAACTTGTTTGCTGATTATCTAGTGTTTATAAATATTGACACATAGGCTTTTCTCCTGGGAAAATATGAAAAAAAGGGAGAATTAATTGTATGTCATGATTCTTTATTCTGACTAGGACACTCATTTAATGGCAATTCACTTTCCTTATGTTAAATAAGGGGGAGGGATATTATATTTATTGTCAGCCTAGTATCTTCTGATCAGGTTTTAAAAGTTTGAGCTGTACAGCTTTAATAGATTAATAATAATAATAATAATAATAATAATAGCCACCAAAATTATTCAGCAGACCAAGCCTTGGGCATTGCATGCTTTTCATCAGCAATAATGCATTGGTTTCATCATACCCAGGCCACAGTGACTCCTCTTCCTTATCTTGTGATAGAATCATTTTAGTATTCTCTTTATTTTCAGTGTAGTCCATTGTAACTCCTCAGTCCTTTCTCTATACTTGTATAATCCAAAGTGTGTTTCAGGGGGCCCTGAACTTGCATATGAGATATTTAGTAAATAAAACAAAGGTTTCCACAGTGACAGAAATCTGGGAGAAGATGCATACCCTTATTATTATTTCTTTTTTAGTATCATTTTATTTGGGAAGGATTAATGGTTTTCAGTACAGTTGTTGACACATGTGCATAATTTCTCATCTCCTTGGGATAAGGGTCTGCAAGCACTCTCAACCTCAATTTAGGTTGTTTACAAACATCATAGCCAGGTACTCTTGTTATTTGAGGGAGGTGGAGAAAGATAAGAAAGTTAAGGATTTTGTGAAGGTTAAATTATTTGAGTATATATTTAAAATATTTATTTATTTTCTTTTTTGTTGCCCTTGTTTTTCATTGTTGTTCTTATTATTCTGTTGTTATTGATGTCGTTGTTGTTAGATAGGACAGAGAGAAATGGGAAAGATAGAAAGGGGGAGAGAAAGATAGACACCTGCAGACCTGCTTCACCGCCTGTGAAGTGACTTCCCCATAGGTAGGGAGAACCAGGGGCTCCAACCTGGATCCTTATGCTGGTCCTTGCACTTCACTCCACATGCACTTAACCCACTGTGTTACCACCCGACTCTCTATTTGAGTATATTTAACCCACCCAGCATTTCCCAGGCTTAATTGACCAGAAATGAGTTTGAAAATTAATTCTTTCATTCTTATTTATATCTATTTTGGACTAGAGTTCTCACCATGACTCTGAGAACACACAAGTCTCCCACTCCAGGTGAACTCTTCAATTTATTTTTATAGTTGAAGATAGAAGGTGGGAAGGGGTCTGCGATAGAGCAGTGGGTTAAGCGCATGTGGCGCAAAGCGCAAGTACCGGCCTAAGGATCCCGGTTAGAGCCCCCGGCACCCCACCTGCAGGGGGGTTGCTTCACAGGTGGTGAAGCAGGTCTGCAGGTGTCTTTCTCTCCCCCTCTCTGTCTTCCCCTCCTCTCTCCATTTCTCTCTGTTCTATCCAACAATGACAACATCAATAACAACAACAATAATAACTACAACAACAAGGGCAACAAAAGAGAAAATAAATAAAATTAAAATAATTTTAAAATTTTTTTAAAAAGATAGAAGGTGGGAGACAAGGAGGGAGGGAAAGAAAGAGAGAGAGAGAGGAGAGGGAGAGACATCACAGCACTGTTCCACCATTCATGAAACTTCTTATGCAGGTGTTCCCATGTGGTGACCAGAGGCTTGAACTCAAGCCCTCATGCATTGGAAAATTATGTGCCTTCTTTTCCATACCCCCTTGAGTCTTATTTTTTAAAATTTTTTATTAGTGATTTAATAATGATAGACAAGATTGTGGGATTAGAGGAGCACAATTCTACACAGTTCCCACCATTAAAGTTCCACATCCCATCCCCTCCACTAGAAGCCTCCCTATTCTTTATCCCTATGGGAGTGTGGACCAAAGATCTTTATGGGGTACAGAAGGTGGGAGGTCTGGCTTCTGTAATTAATTCTCCACTGGACATGGGCATTGACAAGTTGAGCTATACTCCCAGCCTGTTTCTATCTTTCCTGAATCGACTAAAGCTCTGGGGAGGTGGGGTTCCAGGTCTCATTGGTGAGGTCGGGTTCCAGGTCTCATTGGTGACGTCATCTGCTCAGGGAAATCAGGTTGGTGTCATGGTAGCATTTGCAATTTGGTGACTGAAAAGCTTTAAAATATAAAACAGAACAAATTGTTTAGTAATCAGGAACATAAAGGTGAGAATATAGTAGATGAGATTGGAGTCTTCATGTTTGAAGAGCTAGGAAGTCTATTGTAGATATATTCCAATGGGCCCATGATTTTACTAATATTTGCCTGAGCCTGATAGCTTACTTACAGGTAGGCTGAAGGTATTGCCTGGGAAGATGGTATTAGAGTTGTAAATAGGACTAAAAAGCTGGATTAGGGCAGAGAGTAGCTCCCAAATCTTAAATGTATATAAATACTGTTAACTGTAAACCTCATCGGTCTGGCCTATTCATATTTAGCACAGGAGGCTGTGTAACTTCTGCATCCCTGTTGGTCTGAGGTCACTTTTCATTGTCAGAGCTAAGAACATTCTAAGCTGCACTCATTTCAGGACCAGTCATCTTCAAGTGGTGGAATATACTGACCTAGCCTTCCTTCGGAGAGTAGGGCGGTTTCTGCCATTGTTCGACATTGAGGGCAAAGTCCTGCAGAGGCCCACAAGAGGTATACCACTGTGAGAATGTCATACATTAGAAGTAACAGCAACAACAAATGCTGGAGAGGTTGTGGGGACAAAAGAACCCACTTGCACTGCTGGTGGGAATGTAAATTGGTCGAAACCCTGTGGAGAGCAGTCTGGAGAACCCTCACAAGGCTAAAAATGGACCTTCCTTATGACCCAGTAATTCCTCTCCTAGGGATTTATTCTAAGTGGTCAAACACACCCATCTAGGCCTAGGGTGCCAACCTTCTAGCATCAATACTTAGGTGAGACTTTTCCTGCCTCATAGGACTCCTAAGTTCCATTTCAGGTGGCACACCTCTTAGCAGTTATAGAATCTACATGTAGACCAGGCCTTAATGGGATAGGGCACATGTGCACATGTATCCTCAAGTTTGGGGAAAATATACACCTTAAAGTAAAGGTGTGCAATAGTCTACAGTGACTCAATAAGTGAAGCAACCAAATAGAAAGGCTTAAAAAAAAAAAAACATCATCAAGCACTTAATCAAATAGTTTCTACTGAGACCTAGATACCCTCCTCACCTACTTCCTATCTCACTTCCCTCAATCACTCTAAGCCTAGCCCTGTCAGATAAAGGAAAGACTACACAAGCTGGCTAGAGTAAGAGACCAGCACACTTTAATGATAGCCCTTTTGGTCATTACCAGGCCACCCCATCATCTGGGACCCTTAGTCAGGGAATCCTGGAGTTCCCACATAGATATGATGGGCTTAGACATCTAACAGATCTTTCCTCCACCATCATTAGTGATCTCCACCAGGAGTCTTATTTTTAATGTGTTATGGATCTGAGACTCAATCTTTGCATATCATCTTTTTATTTAGGGGGATTTCTCCAAGGTAGAAACTTTACTCTGTTACAGTTATGCTAAAGCATTATATTTTTTTCCCTGTTGAAGGTTCAAACCACCCACTAGGGATATAAAATCTTTCATGTGTTTTCCCCATTTCCCCCTTAGAGTTCATTTCTGAACACTTCCAGTATACTCACTTTTTCAAAGTAGATTCTGGTTTCTAAACTTCCTCTTTTGTGCTCTTTGTTTGAATCCCCTTCAGTATCTTTGCTATGTAGCAACTGTGTGCTACACCCTTACCCCCTTTATTTTATTTTGTTTTGTGTTATTTTATTTTATGAGACAGATGTAGAATGAGAGAGGCCAGAGAACTACTCAGCTATGTCTTATGATGGTGCTCAGGCCTGAGACTGGGACTTCAGTGCCTCAGGTATGAAAGTCTTTTTGCATAACTATTAAGGTGTCTTGGCTCCACACCTTCATTCCTGCCTCTTCCTTAATCTTTAAGATTTCTGTGCTTGCCATCCAGGCTTCAGGAATACTCTGTACACAAGTTTCTACTTGTACAGATGGTTTGTGTGGCAGTTACATTTTGTGTCTATTTCCTCTGCTATGCCTCAGACTTTTTGACAGTAGGTATATTTTGTTAGCATCTTCTAAAAGTGAGCGGAAGCATGACTTTCCTAAAACTTGTTAAAAGAGAAAAGGAATAGAGGTGAGAAATTATCCAATACATTATTATAATGCTGCTGGAAAAGTCATGACACATTTATGTATAGGAAAATACAGAAAACTGTGTCATGACTTTTCCAACAACCCAATATTTGGTAGGAAGAGATTATATTCTCTTAAATTATTGGGGAGGGAGAAATAATATACACAGACTATTTTTAAAGGCTGTTGGATTTACTTCCTGGTCTAGGGCTATAATCCACATTCTTTTCCCCTTCCCCCTTCTATGATATTGAATAGAGAAGAGGGAAGGGAAATAAAGAGAAGGAGAAACAAAGATAAACACCTGCAGATATGCTTCCAGGTCCTTGTGCATGCATGGTAATATGTGAACTTAATCAAATGTGCCACCACCTGGCCCCTATAGTCGACGTTCTGGTGTGCTATGCAAATAAGGCAAATTTATGAAAATTCTTTGTGAATGAAGATACTTCACAGACATAACAGTCCAGTTATTGAGACATACAAACTATTGTGACACAGTTGGTTAATGTCTATGCTAGTCTTTGCACTGGGTGTTTGAGAAACCTAGGAGATTTGAAGATAGCTATTTACCGTAGTGTATGGGCTATGTAGTGACCAGGAAAGCATCCATTAGCTGTGATATTTAAGCATGACCACAGGGAAGATTGAGTTCACCATGCTTAGAAACAAATGCAAAAGCTGAAGAGTAATTTGCATTTTCAGAGATTGCAGGGATGCAATGTTGGGTGTAAGATCAATGTTTCTATTAGTGCTGAATCCTCAAGTAAAGCCAAAGCTAAAATATAACTCTGCTGTAGCATAATAAAGTGTCTTTGCTCAATATCCTTGTTTATCTTCCTGCATTAAAATGATAAACGAATTTTGAACTGCCTTTGAGATTTCATAACTCTCAGAAGCAATGCTTTTTCTCTTTTAAGATGATTTCAAAGGAAAAATATCAAGTATTCCCCAAACCATATAGCCAATGCTTAGAAAGTGTGGGCAAACAAATCTTTTTATAATTAATTATAAAGGATCATAAAAAGCTCACCTTCTGTCTGTTCTCCTTCCAAGACTTTTTCTTCAGTAAACTGGACATGGTTCAATAAGGGTTTCATTTAAAGAACTACTTCCCATTGCTGACAGTGTTTGGAAGAACTACTTCCCATTGCTGTGCTTCAAGCCCTTCTGATGGGTGAAATATTCTACTTTTAGATTTGGAGATGATGTTATTATATTATGTTCCAAGTCAGTAATGCACTTTGAGCATATTTCTGCATGGAAAAATGATTATACCAGGCCATTTGTTCTTTTACTTTAAGGAAAAGCAAGTCTCATTATTATTTTCCTTCAGCAAGAACACATTGAGTTCAGGCTATACATAAACATTGCATCAAGAATACAGTAATGAGTGGAGACTCATCTTGATACCATAGTGAGGAAAGAAGTTAATAAATGGACATTTGAAATGCAAGGACATACTGAGAATATTCTGTGGGAGTACATACACAGTGATGCAACTAATACAGCCATGGGAAGCACTGAGATGGAGAACATTCATCAAGGAAACACATATCAGAATACCTTGCTCACTACTTTAAATTAAATGTTCAGTTTGTGGCTCAGTTGTCCTACATGACAGGCCCTTTTTCTACATTTTTATTTATAAAAAGTAAACACTGACAAAAACCATAGGATAAGAGGGGTACAAGTCCACACAATTCCCACCACCAGAACCCCGTATCCCATCCTATCCTTTGACAGCTTTCCTATTCTTTAACCCTGTGGGAGTATGGACCCAAGGTCATTATGGGGTGCAGAAGGTGGGAGGTCTGGCTTCTATAATTACTTCCCTTCTGAACCTGGACGTTGACAGGTCGATCCATACTCCCAGTCTACAGGCCCTTCTATTCACCTTCTTGACCCTATCAGACTTGCTAAACTCACTCCATCTTGGTATGTTGGTTATAGCTATTTGTGCAACTAGAGAACTTTTCTTTTGTGACCAAAGAAATCTATATATTTGGTACCTTCATGAGAAACAAAAGGGAATAAGGGAACGTGATATGATGTATATTTTATTATCTTGACAATATTATGGTTTCATGGACATGTGTGTGTATATAAATATATATATCATATGCCAAAATATCAAATTGTACATTTCAAATATATGCCATATCTTATATATTGATTAAACCACAAATAGGTAAAATATAACATGCAAAATGTAACATCTATAAACAAATATAATAAATCACTGATATATGTATAAATAATTTTCACTAATGGAGACCTAATCTTAACTAGTTGTCCCTTCAATCTTGTGGTCTATTTCCAGGTGCCTCAATTACTGCACTGGATAGTATTTCAGAACACACTTAAAGAAACAACACTATTCATTGGTGCACATCTGAGGGAGTAGGAGTGATATTATTTGAGATAGAAATGGCAGTTGAGGGAGTCTGGTGGTAGCATAGTGGGTTAAGCGCAGGTGACGCAAAGCGCAAGGACGGGCGGAAGGATCCCGGTTTGAGCCCCCGGCTCCCCACCTGCAGGGGAGTCGCTTCACAGGTGATGAAGCAGGTCTGCAGGTGTCTATCTTTCTCTCCTCCTGTCTTCCTTTCCTCTCTCCATTTCTCTCTGTCTTATCCAACAACAACAACATCAATAACTACAACAATAAAACAACAAGGGCAACAAAAGGGAATAAATAAATAATAAAATATTTTTAAAAAATTTAAAAAAAGAAATGGCAGTTGATAGGTGGTGAATTGCAATTAACTGGGGAGAGTCATCAGGATTTTATGAGAGCGTATAACATTTTGAGTGGGAGAGAAATATGTTAGTCTAGTCAAGACATGCACAAAGGCTTTTGACCTAAGCAAGTGGAATAATGCATTTAGTTTTTACAGAGATTATGAAGACTCCAAGAGGTACAAAGTTTAGGAGGAATATCAATAACTCAGCTTTGAACATGATAGAATTTGGGTGTTCATATGACATCCCAGTTGAGACGTAATGTAAGAAGTTGGACATCATTGGTGTATTGCACTAAAGTAAAAAACTCTGGGATGGGTGGGGGAGGGTCCTGGAACATGATGGCAGAGGACCTAGTGGGGGTTGTATTGTCATGTGGAAAACTGGGAAATGTTATGCATGTACAAACTATTGTACTTACTGTCAACTGTAAAACATTAATCCCCCAATTAAAAAAATAAATAGAAAGCTGGATAGCTAAGTACAAAGTCCATTTTTTTTCATGTTTATGAGATAGATTTGGGATACTTAAATTACATGTAAAGCCATGAAAATATTTGAGTTCAACAATGCAACAAGTGTAGATAAAGAGAATAAGACCAGAGAGAAAGCCTCAGTACCCAGTCTTCAGAGTCAGGGAGATGAAAGTGGAACCAGCGATGGAGACCGGAAAAGAGCCAGTAGAGGAGTACAAAGAAATACTAAGTTCCTCCAGTGGTGCTTAGTGAAGATGCTCATTTTCTACTATCAATGATAAAATTCTGTTTCTGTTTCTTCTGCCTTACTTTCTTTATTTTTATTAGTGATTTAATACTGAATTACAAAGTTACCTGTCAACAGGGGTATAATGCCATACTGTTCCCACCACCAGGGTTCAGAATCCCCAATCCCTCTTGTAAGCTACAGCAGTTTTCCCAAGGTTGCAGATAGAAGTTAACTATTGTTTCTACAACTATCTGTCTATATTTGTATAGAATCCCCCCTTTAAGGTCCCATCTTCTCTTACTTTCCAAGCTATTACTGTATCCAAATGTCCCTCTCTTTTTCCTCCTCTCTCTTCGGGTCCTGATGGAGCTAGAGTTTAGAACCCTCTTATCGTCTTCCTCCTGTTACCTCTCCCCCACTAGAAGTATAGATTAAAATTATTTGGGGGGGCAGCAGTAGTGCACTGGGTTAAGTACACATGGCATGAAGCATGAAGCGCAAGGACCAGCATAAGGATCTGGTTCAAACCCCCGGCTCCCCACCTGCTTCACCAGGGTTGCTTCACAAGTGGTGAGCAGGTCTGCAGGTGTCTATCTTTCTCTCTCCCTCACTGTCTTCCCCCTCCTTCTCTCGATTTCTCTCTGTCCTATCCAACAACAGTGACAGCAATAAAACAATAATAGTAACAACAAAGATAGACAATAGGGGCAACAAAAGGGAAAAAATAGCCTCCAGGAGCAGTGGATTTGTAGTGCAGGTACCAAGCCCCAGCAATAACCCTGAGTCAAAAAATAAATAAAATAAAATAAAATAAAATAAAATATTTTTAGGTGCAGAAGATAGGAGTTCTGGCTTCTGTAATTGCTTCTTCACTGGATATGGACATTGGCAGGTTGATCCATACTCCCAGCCTATGTGTATCTTTCTCTAGTGGGACAGGGCTCTATAGACCACCATACTTTCTATCACTTCCATTTTCAAACATTCTGACACCAGACGTGAGCTTTCCACACCTAGCTATTCAGACACTAAGGGCTCCTTTGCACAAGACTAACCTCCCATAGCCATTTCAGATGCTAATTAAAAGTAGTGGGTACCTGGTACTTACACCTATATCTGACATGACCATAGATCAGAATTCCAGTGAACTCCTAGATTTGTTCATTTGCTAACAAAACTCAAGGAAATATCAACTAGTTTATTTTAATTTTAAAAAAATTTTATTTGTTATTACTAGTTTGTTACAAGATTGTAAGATTACAATATATAGTTCCATAGCACACCCACCACCAACACTCTGTATCCCCACCATCCCACCTCCCAGATAACCACTGTAGTTCTTATTAGTCTTACAGATTTTTGTTTTGCTTTTGGTAAGTTCATGTAAATCAGATCTCTAGATTTCATATATGAGTAAAACCATCTCATAGTTGTGTTTCTTCTTATTTTGCTAAGCATAATCATCTCCAGTTCCATCCATTTTGTCCCAAAGGACACAATATCATCTTTTTATTGCATAGTAGTATTCCATGGAATATATACCCCATAATTTTTTTTAGCCAGTCTTCTGATGATGGGCAATTAGGCTGCTTTCACTCGTTGACTATTGTGAATAATGCAGTTATGAAAATTGGGATGCATGTGTCCCTTCTAATTAGGGCTTGAGTGTCCGCTGGATAAAAGCTCAAGAATGGTATTGCTGATCATAAGGTACTTCCATTTTTATTTGTTTAAGGACTCTCCATATACTTTTCCAAAGAGGCTGCACCAGTTTGCATTCCCACCAGCAGTGAAGGAGAGTTCTCTTTTCTCCATAACCTCTTCAACACCTGTGATTTCGTGGTTTGTGGATGTAAGCCTTTCTCTCAAGTGTGTGATGGTATCTCCGTGTAATTTTAATTTGCATTTCTCTAATGATAAGCTAAGTGGAGCAATTCTTCATGTTTCTGTGGGCCATGTATATCTCTTCTTTAGAAAACTGTCTGCTTAGTACTTGGCCCACTTTTTTATTGTTTTATTTTTGCTTCTTTTGTAGATCTGTACCAAGTCTGAATAGGTGTTGGATATCAGCCATTTATCCTATTTACTGTGTTGCCTGGTTATTTTTGTGTAGTTTGTTTTTGATGTGTAGAAGCTTTTTGGTTTTAAGTAATCCCATTTATTTACTCTTGTTTTCATTTCCCATGTATAGCAGGTTCTCTGAATATATCTTTGTTGTGAAGGTCCTGCAAAGTTTCCCCAATATTTTCTTCTATAAATTGAGTTTCAGGTCTAATACCTAGATCTTTAGTCCATTTTGATTTTATGTTGGTATATGGTGTTAGGTGGTGGTCTTAATTTACTTTTCTGTATGTAGCTGTCCAATTTTCCCAGCACCATCTGTTGAAGAGACCTTCTTTACCCCATTGAATGGTTTTGGTTCCTTGCTAGATTGTTGTATATGTATGTGTGGGCTCATTTCTGGACTTTTGATTCTACTCTATTGATCAGTGTGTCCATTTTTACTCCAGTAAAAATTGTACTACCATACAATTTTGATTACTATTGCTTTGTAGTATAAACTGAAGTTGGGGAGTGTGATATCTCTATATTTTTCCTTTTGTTTCCCCTCAGAAGTGCTTTGGCTACTCATAGCCACTTGTAGTTCTACAGAATTATTTTGGGAAAGTTATCCAATATACTATTAGAATTTTGGTAGGGATTACACTGAAATTATAGATTGCTTGTGTTAGAATTGCCATTTTTTACTTGTATGAGAATTTTTATTATTTTATTTCAATTTATAAAATTATAAGACAACAGTAGCATAATTCCATACTGGTCCCACCACCAGAGTTTTGTGTCCCCATTCCCTCCATTGGAAACTGCAGTAGTTCTCCTAAAGTCACAGATAGGGGTTGACTATTACTTCTGTAACTATATTTATATAATGTGACATTATTTCTATGGTTCTGCCTTCTATTCCTTTCTTATTTATTTGGATAAGAGTGGTACAATTCCATATAGTTCCCACCACCATAGCTCCACATACCACCCTCTCCATTAGAAGCTCCCCTATTATTATTCCTCTGGGAATATGGAACCAAGATCATTATGGGGTGCAGAAGACGACATCCTTGTTTGGTTCCCAATTTTAGGCGGAAAGATTTCAGCTTTTCCCCACTGAGAATGCTGTTGGCTATAGGTTTATTATAAATGGTCTTCTTTCCACTGAGGAATGGTCCTTCAATTCTCAGATTCTGGAAAGTCTTTTTATAAATAGGTGTTCAATCTTGTCAAATGCCTTTTTGGGAATCAACTGGTATGACCATGTTATTTTTGTCTTTCTTTTTGTTAATATGATGAACTACATTGATTGATTTGCAAATGTTGAACCATCCCTGTTTCCCAGGGATGAATCCCTCTTGGTCTTGGTAAATTATTCTTGATATGTTGTTGAATCAATTTTCCAAGATCTTCTTCAGAATCTTTGCATTAATGTTCAACAGGCATATAGGTCAGTAGTTTTCTTTTCTGATAGAATCCCTTCCTGCTTTGGGATCAAAGTGATGTTTGCCTCTTAGAACATTATTGGTAGTATCTATGCTTAATTTTTGAAATAATTTGAGGAGAATAAGTGTTAGTTATTCTTTGAAAGTCTTATAGAATTTGCTAGTAAGGCTGTCTGGGCTGTTAGCAAAGATGTTTTGTTTATCCTTTCGAAGAGCAAGCTCTTGGTTCCATTAATCTTTTTTTTTAATTGATTATGTTTCTTGGATAGAGACAGAGAGAAATTAAGAGGGTAGGGGAATATAGAGAGGGAGAGAGACAGAGACACCTGCATCACCACTTCACCACTTTCATAGATTTCCCCTTGCAGGTGGAGCTAGGGGCTCAAGCCCAGATCCTTGTGCATTGTAACATGTACGCTCAACCAGGTGCACCACCATGCAGCCCTGGTTCCATTAATCTTTTTAATTGTCTTCTGGTTTCTATTTCATTAATTTCTGCTCTCATTTTAAGTACTTCCTTCTTCTTGATAACTTTTGGGTCTCTTAGTTACTCCTTTTCTACTTCACTCAGTTGGGATGTAACTTGAAATCTTCACTGCTTGTTAATATGGGGCTGTATTGTTATAAATTTCTCTCTTAGGACAGCCTTTGCTCTCCTAAGGTATGCTGCCACATTTTTCACAGCATGTGGTAGTTGGTCTCTTAATTTTTGTTGTCCTCCATGTAATTTTTAAGTTATCTTTTGATTTCATCAATGACCCAGGAGTTATTCACAAGTATATTTTTCAGTCTTCATAATTTGGGTGTATTTCTTTGTGTTTTTTGTGGTTTATTTCTAACCTCACTGCCTCATTGTTAGAAAAGATACTTTTTATGATCTCTATATTCACATATTTATTAAGGCTGTCTTTGTGTCCCAAAACATGGTCTGTCTTTGAGAATATTCCATGTGTACTTGAAAAGAATGTATATTCTTTGTTTGGGAGGGTAACAGTTTATGAATATATCTGTTAAGTACATATCATCTATATTTTCATTTCAGGTCTCTATTTCCTTGTTGATATTTTGTCCTGATGATCTGTCTCTTGCTGTGAGTGGTGTGTTGAGGTTTCCAATTCTTTTTCTGTTTTTTTATTACTCATGTGAATGGTTATCACTTTTTTATTATTATCTGTGTTTATCTATTGGGTAGAGACAAGCAGAAATTGAGAAGAGGGGTAGATAGAGAGGGAGAGACACAGAGAGACCTGAAGCATTGCTTCACTACTTGCAAAGCTTTCCCCTTGAAGGTGGGGACAGGGATCTTGAATCTGGGTTATTGCTCACTGTAACATGTGCCATCACCCAGTCCCCAGATGGTTTTCTGTGATGGTCTTATTTATTGTATACATGTTTAATGTATGTCTTTGTGTTATATTTTTTGTGGTTATCATCAATATTTTGTCTAACTTATAATGTTTATGAGAGTCTTTTATTAAGTTGGCCTTGGTTCACCGACATTGGATTGTGTTATTCTGGCTAATACTGATCATTTCATTAAAAGGTGGGATTCCTTTTCTAGTTCTTTTTATGTGAAACTCTCAGCAATTCTTGCAAGGCAGGGTTGGTAGTGACACATTACTTCAGTTTCTTAATGTTTGAAAATATCTTTATTCACCCTCATATTTGAAGGATAACTGGTAATTTTTATCTTTTAACACTTTGAATATTCCATTTTACTCCCTTCTTGCCTGTAGGGTTTGTAATGAGAAGTATGATGAAAGCCTGATGGTTATACCTTTCTATGTGACTTTCTGCCTTTCCCTAGCAGCATACATTTTTTTCCCTTGTCCCTGGTATTGAATAGTTTTAAAATGATGTGTCTTGGTATGTGCCATTTTGGATTCAAGAATTTAGATGCTCATTCACCTTCTTGGATTTCTATATTTTGAACATTGCTTAGGTATGGAAAATTTTCTGGAGGGCTGGGTGTTGGCACACCAGTTTAAGCCCACATAGTATGAAATGCAAGGATTCCAGTTCAAGCCCCCAGTTTCCCCACCTACGAGGGGGTCTCTTCATAAGTGGTGAAGCAGGTCTGCAGGTGTCTCTCTACTTCTCTACTTCTCCCTATCCTCTCAATTTCTCTCTGTCCTTAAATTAATATATATATATATACATATATATAAAAATTTCTTTGAATATGTTCCCTACCCTGTTTTCTGTCTCTTCTTCCTTAAGGATCTTAATCACTCTAATGTTATTCTTTCTAATGGAGTCTGTTATTTCATAAAGAAGTGTTTCATTTTTCTTAAACCTTTCCTTCGCAAAAGCTTTAAATTCACAGTGTGGAGTCTGTGTCTTCTAGTGCTGATATTTTCTCCTCCACCTGATATAGTCTACTTCTGAGGCTTCTTACCTCAGCCTGAACTTCATTTTTTAAAAAAATTTTATTTATAAAAAGGAAACACTGACAGAACCATAGGATAGAAGGGGTAAAACTCCACACAGTTCCCACCACCAGAACTCTGTAACCCACCCCCTCCCCTGATAGCCTTCTTATTCATTAAACCTCTGGGAGTATGGACCCAAGGTCATTGTGGGATGTAGAAGGTGGAAGGTCTGGCTTCTGTAATTGTTTCTCTACTGAACATTGGTGTTGATAAGTGGATCCATACTCCAGCCTGCCTCTCTCTTTCCCTAGTGGGGTGGGGTTCTGGGGAATCGGAGCTCCAGGACACATTGGTGGGGGTTGTCTGTCCAGGGAAGTCTGGTTGGCATCATGGTAGCATCTGGAACCTGGTGGATGAAATGAGAGTTAACATATAAAGTCAAACAAATTAACAAATTGTTGACTACTGAACTTCATTCTAAGTGTCCTTTTCACCCTCTAGTTCTGTCTAGAGGTTTTTTTTTATTTTATTTTCCCTCTCTCTGTACCTTGTAATTCTTTGGTAAAATGATCACAAGAGTTCTTGAATATTAATTTTGATAATGATATTATAATGGATTTTCTGAACTTACCTTTGTCTTTTTTTCTTCATCTGTGTCTGTCTGGTCATGCGATTTCTGTCATTGCTATTTGTGTATTTCTCAGTTTCCATATTTAAGATGGTTTTTGTTGTTGTTCCAGCAGGAGGTGCTGTACCTAAGGTTGGATTTTCCTGTTTATATATATCTTAATGGGGAAGGGGAAATTTTTATCCTGTGTCACCAGACTGGTTTAGTGTCTTTGATGTCAATATAGGGTCTCCCTGCTGTTGTTCTATCATCTAGTGGGTGGTGGTGGTGTTGTGTGTGTGGCAGGGTGGGGAGGAAACAGCCTTGGAGAATTCCTTTCTCCATAGTGTTCAAAGAAAAATCAAGATTATGGCCCCCAAAATTTACAGCCTTCCTTCTTCCATATGCTCTGTTTTGTAAGTATCAAAATGGCACCTCCTGCCACTGAATATGACTTCCAAAGTTTTGAGAGCTTCTGACCAGCCTTACCTGTACCCACTATTGCCTACTTGAATTACTTAATAAGTCACAATTATAAATTGGAGAGATTTTAGTTGGCTTTTTCCTTTTCTTTATTTCTTTCCTCCTCCTCCTCTTCTTCCTCCTCCTTCTTCTCTTGCTGTTATTGCTTTAACTCAGTCCCCCAGAGTGTTGGGCATCAGCAGTTAATCCCTGATCAAGTCTCTCGAATTTGGCCAGGATTCATTTTTCCTTCTGGCTGTGGTATCCTGGGCTCCTTTGACAGCTTAAAGTCCACCCAGATTTCTTCCTTAAAGACTAGTGGGTTCTTTTAGGCAGCTCAATACAGTTTTACCCCTGAGTTCATATGCATCCAGATCTGCTTTCCTGCCAACAGTATATGATTTCTGGGCAACTCCCAGTTTGGCATCATCTGTCACTGAGTTTGGCTGTTTGAGTTCTGAGAATTGCTCCGTCTCCTCGTTTCCATCCACAAGCCACATGTGTCTGTACTCACCTGTGGATTGTTGAATTTCTGAAGAAATCTGGTTGTATTTTGTTGAGTTCCCAAGTGATTTTCATTGCTTTTCCTAATTAACCAGTGAGAGCAAATTGAGTCTGTGGTTGCTCTACAGTCATGCCTTCAGAAGCCACTTCTGGATACTTCTTACTCTGCACTTTCCACAGTAGAGAGGGGGCCGTTCTGGAGGGAGATGCTGGGTCAGGGCTGTGTTAGGCTCGCTGTTCCCTTGATTGTTCTTTTTTCCAGGGATTTGATAGCACTATTTCCTGAAAACTTTCCAACTACTACTTCTGTCTCCCTGGATATACCCTAAACTTGATTTCAATGTCAAGTTATACCAAGGGAGGAAAGAATACCAATAAACTAAATTGAGAGAGAGAGAGAGAAGTGAATAGGCAAACAAACAAAACTGTGATGCAATACAGTTTTAGAGCTACAGAATCAGAAAACCTGGCCATAAATCAAAAACAGAATGTGCAGTAGCTGAAGGTGGAATGGACAGTCTTCTATAGTAAAGAGTTACATTATAAACAGAGCAACATGGCCCCTGGCAGTGACACACTCACACCTGGCTGAAGCAAACGGGAACCTCATTCTGAAATAATGACTGCTCTTATTTAGAATGCATGGAAGAGCTTGAGAAGAATACACAGTGTCTGTCAACTGTACATTTGCATCATAATCTTTTAAGATCAGCTGGAAAAGCAAATAGACATCTTTCTACATCTGGAAAAACAAAGAGTGTTGCCTTGCAGTGAAATATGCTATTTGCATGCATAACCAACCCCTATAGTAAATTGTCCAAACTTCTATGGAGACCTATTGAGCAAACAAAATTATTTGATTACACCTTTATTTTAAAGCACATCTTGAACATAGGGCAGTTCCTTAGATATTGAGCAAAATTTCTCCAGGAATTTGCTTCTGGAAGAAACAAGGCAGTACCCTTTGTGGTTGTCTACCTGGGACCAGGAACTGGGAGAAGTCACTGTTCTTGGCCCTTTAGGGGCTGCTGTCTTAGTCCTAAGGAAACTGTATTTCATACATTAATATGCATTGATTCACATTGTGCAGCCAATGCTTTCATCCTCTTTTGAGACTTAGACATCAATTCTAAGATATATATATATTTTTATTTAATATTGATTTTATTTATTTATTCTCTTTTTTTTCCCTTGTTGTTTTATTGTTGTTGTTGTTGGATAGGACAGAGAGAAATGGAGAGAGGAGGGAAAGACAGAGAGGAGGAGAGAAAGATAGACACCTGCTTTACCGCCTGTGAAGCGACTCCCCTGCAGGTGGGGAGCCGGGGTTCGAACCGGGATCCTTATGCCGGTCCTTGTGCTTTGTGCCACCTATGCTTAACCCGCTGTGCTACAGCCCGACTCCCTCTAAGAGATATTTTTAAAAAACTATAGGCAGAAGAGTTCTTAGAGGGTAATAGCTCAGTCTTGTCTATTTTTGCTAGTGTCTCTTAATAACTCTGTGACTTTATACAGGTCAGGTTATTTCTCTTGGTCTTGGTTTTATCCGCTACAGGTTGCTAGCAATTATATGGGCAATAAGAGAAGAAAGCAAGAGAGAAAGAAAGAAAGAAAGAGAGAAAGAAAGAAAGGGAATACCTGCAATCTAGCATGTGAAAGAATCTAGCAGACTGCTTGAAATATACAGATACCTGGTAAACCTTTGTTTTGTAAGTACAGTGGTTTAAATACCTAAAAATTAAATACTTAATTTTTTTCAATTTTTTACTTATAAAAAGGAAACATTGAAAAAACCATAGAATAAGAGGGGTATAGCTTCCCACAGTTCCCACCATCAGACCTCTGTGTACCATCCCCTCCACTGATAGCTTTCCTATTCTTTAACCCTCTGGGAATATGGACCCAATTATTGTGGGATGCAGAAGGTGAAAGGTCTGGCTTCTGTAATTGCTTCCCCACTGAACATGGGCATTGACAGGTCAATCCATACTCCTAGCCTGTCTCTCTCTTTCCCTAGTGGGGAAGTGTTGGTATGCATCTAACTTCTGCTTCCTTCTGTTGTATTGCTTGAGGCTGTGGTCTCTTTACATAATCATTGTTTTCATTGGTTTAATCCCCACTGGTTTGAGTGCTATTTTCCTTCTCCCCAACCCCTATCCTATGTACTTCCTCTTCCTGACACTTTCTCCTCAAGAGACATAAAAGACAGGGCTTTTGAATGAAGAAAGACTAGAAGAGGTTAGATTGTTGAACTGCATCCCTGCTTGTCAATAAAGATTGCACTACGTTCCCAGCTCAGTCATGAGTTCCTGGTCATCTGTCTCCCGCCCACGAAGCTAGACCGGCAACTGGTGCCCCGAACTGGGACTGGCATATGGCACCCGACGTGGGATGTAACCCACCCATCCCCCAGATAAGTAAACTTGGCTACCCATCTGCTATGGGTTGCCTTTCTACTTATGAAGAGGTTTCCCAAAGCCTCTACTCTTCCTTCATGAGACAGTTTCTCTGTCTCTGGAACATTTTGCTTTGGGCCACACTTTGGTTCCCTGTCCGGAAACTTTGGTTCCTTATGGCTGTGATCATAGAGTTTGGGAGATGCGCAGAGACTTTCTGGACTCCCTCTCCCATGTTTTCTGAGGAGAAGGACTACATTTTGCTGCAGGCCACACTTTGGTTTCTTATGACTGTGATCATAGAGCTTGGGAGATGCGTGGGGATTTCCCCTTGGACTTTCTGGACTTCCTCCCACGTGTTTCCCACAGAAAAGGACTACTCTAACTTGAAGAGCATTCTCCAGTAGCCTGGCAGTCCCCAAGAATGGAGACATGTGGTTAGTTCTACCCTCCTGATTCGATTCTTTCTTTGATGGGAAGACACTTTTAAAAATGGGTGCCTGCAGCAATCCAGCAGTAACTGTCAGAAGCACCCTAAATGGAATTTTGAGGAGATTTATGGACTAGGACACCCTCTGGGGACTCATGATGCTATATGGTGAGATCTGGATAATCTGGTTCAAGGTGAAAGAAGCAAAAACTGCCTACCACTTTTCTCTGGATTCCCCTGCCTCGTTGTTCTCTCTGAATATCTTAAGTTTGCTGTCTGCTTTCAGTTGTGTTTCTTAAGAGAGTGATTTGAATGACTGAATTTTTGTATGACATTGACTTAAAAAAAAAATGCTGGATGCGCCATGATTTCTAGAGACATCCAGAAACAATCCAAAAATTGTATTTTTTCTCTTTTGATTTTTTTTCTACATCTTGGCATAAATGTGAAATGTTTAATCCTGAAAACTGTATAAATATGGGTGGGGTAGATGACAAAATGGTTATGCTAATGATTCTCATGCCTGAGGCTTCTAACCATGGTTCTTCTATTGAGTTTATGCTGTTTCCACAACCTTAAAAAGTTTTGTTTCACAGGTAAGTAAATTACAGCTGTCGTCATCACATGAAAAAGCATCTGCTCAAATGGAACCCCCGGAAATCCATTTGGACCCCTGTTCTCTGACATTGCCCACAGATGGCATGACTACAGCAGCCCCCCTGTAACCAATGATGTGACCTGGCACGACCTGAAGAAACTGATTCACAGACTCCAAAGCTCACTCTTTACAGAAAAGTGGAATTACAGTGGTTGACCTTTCCCACTGAGACAGATGTGCAGTGTTTCATCCCCTGGCATTTCTTCCGTGTTCATCTGCTTTGGACTGACACTTCTATTGGACTTACTGGTACACCTCTTGAACACTTTACACAACTTTACAGCAGTTTCCCTTTATGCTGCTGGGTTTCTCAAAGACTGACTGCAGCCAGCTGCCTTGGGACTCTATAGGCAACGCCCCCTCACCTGCAGGGCCAGCCCCCAGAGGCAGAAAACCCCCCCTTACAAGGTCATGCCCACAGAGGCAGGAAACGCCCTTTGAGGCATGAAATGCCCCCAGAGGCAAGAGATGTCCCCAGAGGCAGGAAATGCCCTTCTGCCTGCTAGGCCCTGCCCTTTGAGGCAGGAAACGCCCCCTTTAGGCCTTCCCTTGGCATCGCACTAGTTCTTGCTGTTCTCCTATTTGTTCCTCCATGTCTTGTGCCAGTTCTTTTGAAAATGCCTGTATGATATAGGTTTCTGTTCACCCCACACTCCTGATACTATGGCCATTAGTTAAAAGGAAAGGAGGAAATGTTGGTATGCCTCTAAATTCTGATTCTAAGACCCCTTCTGTTGCCTTGCTTGAGGCTGTGGTCTATTTACATAATCATTGTTTTCACTGGTTTAATCCCCACTGGTTTGAGCACTGTTTTCCTTCTCCCCACCCCCTATTCTATGTACTTCCTCTTCCTGACACTTTCACCTCAAGAGACATAAAAGACAGGGCTTTCGAATGAGGAAAGATTAGAAGAGGTTAGATTGTTGAACTGCATCCCCACTCATCTATAAAGATTGAACTGCATTCCCAGCCCAGCCATGAGTCCTTGGTAATCTGTCTCCCACCTACGAAGTCTGTTAGGAAATCATAGTACTCCTGATTAGGACCCCAGCTAGTGGAATGTCCTGATAGTGACTAAAGAGTCATTGTTAAAGTATGCCAGTCTCTTGCCCTTATTCAACTTTTGCAGACCTTGCTTTGATAAGGTTAGCTTTGGAGTGAGTGAGAGAACTGTAATAGGAAGTAGGCGAGGAGGGTATCTTAGTCTATGTGGACACTATTTCATTATGAACTTGATAATGACTCACTACAGACTATTGTGTATTTTTGCTTTCAGGTATATATTTTGCCCTAATTTATGGATACATATGAACATATGTTCTATCTTATGGTACCTGGCCTATGTCTAGGTTTTGGGACTTTTGTAGGAAGTGAACCACCTGGAATGGAATTAGAGAATACTATGAAAGGGAAGGAAAGAATGCTATGAAAGATCATCACTTGAGTGATGATTGCGAAGGATTGGCATTCCATGCCTGATGTCTCTGTACACAGTTGGAGGTGAAGCATGCTGAGATGGTACTCTGTTGCATTGATTAGGTTGGAATTGGCAGATGCAATATCATTTGGTATGACTTGAGATAAGCATGCCGGGAAGTGAGCCCAACCCCATAGGTTCCAGGATTGGGAGAAACATAGGCTCTATAGATGAAGCGGGAGATTCCTGTTGTCTTAGGGTTTAAGAATACAATAGATAGTTATTGCAATAATCACATTGTTTGGCAATTGGGTTAACTTTGAAAAATCCCTTTGTTAGGATTGCTGTATCATACACACCCTTACCATATTTTATGTCCTTTGACATTATTTGCATATAGCTATGCTACTGGTATCTTTTGTTCTCCCTGGAATAAGTTTTTAACAGAGGCAACATATCAAAGACTCAGCCTACATAATAAAAGACACAATTACTGTGCTTTATAAAGTTTGAGACATTCAATCAGTTTTTACCCTCATATTATTTAAATAGTTGACTACAAATCAATAGGAATGTACATAAACACCATTCCCACCACCAAAAGACTGTGTCCTATCCCCCTCACCCACCCCATGAAGCTGAACATCCACGCTCACCCTCCACCCAGGCTTTTTACTTTGGTGCCCTACTACGAATTTAGTCAGATTCTACTTTGAGTTTCCCTTTCTATTATTATTTCTCAAATTCTGTTTATGAGTGGGATCATCACATACTCATCTTTATCTTTCTGACTTAGCTCACTTAACATAATTCCTTCTAGCTCCATCCAAGATGGGTTAGAGAAGGTAGGTACATTTTTCTTAATAGCTGCATAGTATTTCATTGTGTATATGTACCACAGCTTTCTCAGCCTCTCATCTGCTGTTTGGCAATTGGGTTCTTTCCAGGTTTTAGCTATTATGAATTGTGCTGCTATGAACATAGGTGTACACATATCTTTTTGATTGCGCATTATGGAATACTTGGGGTATATCCCCAGAAGAGGAATTACTGGATCATATGGAAGGTCTATGTCTAGCCTTGTGAGAGTTCTCCAGACTGTTCTCCATAGAGGCTGGACCAATTTACAATCCCACCAGCAATGTAAAAGGGTTCCTCTGTCCCCACAGCCTCTCCAACAGTTGTTGCTGCTGTCCTTTTTGACGTATGCCATTCTCACAGGAGTGAGGTGGTATCTCAATGTTGTCTTTATTTGCATTTCTCTGACAATCAGTGACCTGGAGCAATTTTTCATGTTTGTTAACCTTTTGGATCTCCTCTGAAGTGAATTTTCTGTTCATATCCTCTGCCCATTTTTGGATGGGGTCATTTGCTTTTACGTTGCTAAGTTTGCTGAGCTCTTTGTATATTTTAGTGATTAGTCTCTTGTCTGATGTATGGCATGTGAAGATCTTCTCACATTCTGTGAGGGGTCACTTTGTTTGTGTGATAGTTGCTTTGGCTGTGCAGAAACTTTTCAATTTGATGTAGTGCCACTGGTTTGTTTCTGCTTTAGTCTTCCTTGCAACTGGGTTTGTTTCATCAAAGATGTCCTTAAGGTTTATGTGGGAAAGTGTTCCACCAATGTTTTCCTCTAAGTATTTGATTGTTTCCAGTCTAACAACCAGGTCCTTGATCCATTTGGAGTTGATTTTTGTTTCTGGTGAGATAAAGTGGTTCAGTTTCATTCTTCTGCTTGTTTCAGCCCAGTTTTCAAAGCACCATTTATTGAAGAGAGCTCCTTTTTCCATTTAATCCTTTGGGCCCCCTTATCAAAGATTAGATGTCCATAAGTCTGGGGTTTTACTTCTGGGCTTTCAATTCTGTTCCACTGGTCTATGTGCCTATTTTTGTTCCAGTACCAGGGTGTTTTGATGATGATGGCCTTATAATATAGATTGAGATGTGGGAGTGTGATGCCTCCATTTCTGTTTCTTTTCCTCAAGATGATTTTGGCAATTCTAGGTGTTTTCTGGTTCCAGATAAATGATTGTAGTTTTTGTTCTATTCTCTTAAAGAATTTTGGCGGAACATTGATGGGTATCACATTAAACTTGTATATGGCTCTGGGGAGAATATTTTTTTGATGACATTTATTCTTCCAATCCATGAGCATGGGATGTCTTTCCATTTCTTGCTATCAGTTTCTATTTCCTTGAATAGTGACTCATAGTTTTCAGTATACAAGTCTTTCACTTCTTTCGTCAGCTCTATTCCTAGGTATTTGATTGATTTTGCTGCAACAGTGAATGGGAGTGATTTCTGGATGTCTTCTTCAGATTCAGTATTTGCATAAAGAAATGCCACTAATTTTTGTACATTGATTTTGTAGCCTGACACCTTGCTATATTGCTTAATGTTTTTCAGTAGCTTTCTGCTTAATTCTTTATGTCTTTCTATGCATACTATTATATCATCTGCAAATAGTGAGAGCTTGACTTCTTCCCTTCCAATCTGTATTCCTTTGATTTTTTTCTTTTGCCTGATCGCTGAAGCAAGAACTTCCAATACTATCTTGAAGAGTAATGGTGATAGTAGACAACCCTGTCTAGTCCCTGATCCGAGGGGGAATGCTTTCAGCGTCTGTCCATTGAATATGATGTTCACTGTAGGTTTGCTATAAATGGTCTCTACTATCTTGAGGAATTTCCCATCTATTCCCATTTTTTGTAGAGTTTTGAGCATGAATGGGTGTTGGATTTTGTCAAAGGCTTTCTCTGCATCTATTGAGATAATCATGTGGTTTTTGGCTTTGCTTTTATTGATGTGGTAAATGACATTGATTGACTTATGTATGTTGAATCAGCCTTGCATTCCTGGGATGAATCTCACTTGGTCATGATGAACAATCTTTTTGATATACTGCTCTATCTGGTTGGCCAGGATCTTGTTTAATATTTTGACATCTGTGTTCATCAGAAATATTTATCTGTCATTTTCCTTTTTTGTTGTGTCCCTATCTGCTTTTGGCATCAGGGTGATGTTGCCTTTATAGAAAGTATAAGGGAATCTTCCTGTTTCTTGGATCTTGTGGAAAAGTTTTGGGAAGATGGGTATTAACTGATTCCTGAAGGTTTTGTAGAATTTGTTTGTGAAGCCATCTGGTCCAGGACTTTTTTGTTGGGGAGATTCTTAATAACTTTTGATTTCTTTGTCTGTGATTGGTACAATTAGGGTTTGTGCTTCTTCTTGGTTCCTTTTGGAAGGGTATATGTTTCTAGGTATTCTTCTATTTCTTCCAGAGTCTCTATCTTGGTGACATATAATTCTACATAGAAGTTTTTCATAATTTTCTGGATTTCTGTGTTGTCAGTTGTGATATCTCCTCTATCATTTATAATTCTATTAATTTGAGTCATCTCCCTTTTTTTTTTTTTAGTAAGTCTGTCTAGGGGTATGTCAATCTTGTTTAATTTTTCAAAGAATCAACATTTGGCTTCATTGATCTTCTGTATGGTTCTCTTATTTTCCATGTTGTTTATTTCTTCTCTAATTTTAGTGATTTCTGTCCTTTTGGTTGCTTTAGGGTTCCTTTGTTCCTCTTCCTCTAAGTCCTTAAGGTGTGCAGTAAGGTCATTTATTTGAGCTTTTTCTTGTTCTTTAATATGTAATTGTATTGCTATCAGTTTCCCTCTCAGTACTGCTTTAGCTGTGTCCCAAATATTTTTATTGCTTGAGTCTTCATTTTCATTTGTGTCTAGGAACGTTTGAATTTTTTGCTTGAGTGTCATTCTGACCCAGTGGTTCCTAAGCAGTATGTTGTTTAGTTTCCAAATTCTGTGTCTTTTAGTAATTTTCTGTTTGTTTTTAAATGTTAGCTTTACTCAACTGTGGTCTGAGAAGATACTTGGGATGATTTCAATGCTCTTGAATTTGTTGATACTGTCTTTGTGTCCTAACATGTGATCTATTCTTGAGTATGTGTTTTGTGGATTTGAAAAGAAGGTGTATTCAAGTTTTTTGGGGTGAAGAACTCTGAAAATGTCCAGGAGGTCTAATCTGTCCATCTCTTCATTTAATTCTCTTGTTTCTTTGTTGATTCTCTGCTTTGTTGAGCTCTCTAAGTGTGAGAGTGGGGTGTTAAAGTCTCCAACTATTATTGTAATACTATTGATGTATTTTTGTAGATCTTTCAGTAGGTGCTTGACGTATTTAGATGGTCCCTCATTGGGTGCATAGATGTTAATAATTGTTAAGTCTTCTTGGATGATTGATCGTCTAATCATTATGTAATGGCCTTGCCTCTCTTTTATTACTTTATTTAATTTTAAGTCTATTGTGACACATTCTCATTAAGTCTAATAAGAATGGCTGTTCCTACCTTTTTTGTGGTATATTAGCCTGTATGATAGTTTTCCATTCTTTTACTTTAAGTCCGTGTTTGTCTTGTTGGGTCAGATGGGATTCTTGCAAGCAGCATATGGTTGGGTTGTGTTTTCTGATCCATCTTCCTACTCTGTGCCTTTTAATGGGTGAGTTTAAGCCATTGACATTTATTGATATTATGGATTTATTGTATTGTAGTAACATTATTCAACAATTTTTTATTTGCTCTGATATATGGTAAGTATTATGATGAGCTTCTTGTTTTAAGAGGTCTTTTAGGTCCTCTTTCATGACAGGTTCGGTGATGGTTGCCTCCTTTATCTATTGTTTGAGAAGATTTTGATGCTTCCATCTAGTTTGAATGAATCTTGGTTGAAACTATTTTTCATTCATGGCTCGATAGATATCTTGCCATTATCTTCTGGCTTTTACAGTGTGAGTAGAGCAGTCTGATGATAGTCTTATGGGTTTTCCCCTGTATGTGATTTTTTGTTTTTCTCTTGCAGCCTTTAGGATACTTTCTTTTTCATTACTTCTTTTCACTGTAACTATGATGTGTCTTGGTGTCTTCAGGTCTGGGTTGATTCTGTTTGGGACTCTCTGGGCCTCTAGAATCTTAATGTCCTTTCTGTTGTTTAGGTCTGTGAAGTTTTCTTTTATTATTTCCTCTAGAATATATACTTCTCCTTCCTCTCTTTTTTCCTCTGGTAGGCCAATTATAGGAATGTTACTTCTTTTGAGATCATCCCATATGCCTCTGTTGTTATTTTCAGTGTATGTCAATCTCTTTTTGAGTACCTTTTCCTCTTTCTTAGTTTTCTCTAGCTCATCCTCTCTCTATGGCTAATTCTGTTTTCTGCTTCTGTTTGTCTGCTTTCCCTTTCCTCAGCTTCTTTATTCAGTTCAGTTATAGTATTAGCTTGTTCTGCTAATTGACCTTTTAGTTCAGCTATTTCAGCTTTCAGTTCTCTAATTACCTCAAGGTTGCTAGTATTTTCCTTGAGGTTCTCATCTGTTGTTTCTCTAATTCTGATATCCCTTTCCTCCATAGTTGTCTTCATTTCTATGATTATTAAGTTTACTATTACTTGTATACTTTTCTTATCTATTGTTATTTCTGACAAATTTGTATTTTCTTCTTGCCTCTTGTCTTGATTCATTGTGATTGAACTTTCATTTGCTCTTGATTTAGCCATTTTTTTTATTGATTTGTTTTTTATTTTTCTGTTCTGTCATTCTTCAGCTGTTGTGTTTTGAGTACAAGCCATGCTATACTAAAAACCTTTATGACAAATGCAGTCACCAACCTCAGAAATTACAACAGTAGTAACTGAAGTGAGGATTGGTGCAGTTTAACCAATACCAGTTAGCCAAAGGACACCTCCAGTCCAAGAAAGAATAGCAACCAAATCCAAATGAAAGAGAAAGGAAAATATGGAAATCAAGAAGAGACTATTATGCAAATCTACTGTCCACTGTAAATTCTAGGGATAGCAAGAGGAGAAAAGGAAATAGAGAAGAGACACACACACAAAGTCCACTCTGAGTCAGATTTCTCTCCCAAAATAATTCACAAATGAGTATCAGTAAATTCAGAAAGCAGAAGAAGGAGGAAGGAAGAAAAGAAGTCAAGAACAACAACAAAAAAAGAACAGTGAAAGGAAAGAGATTTTTTTTTTAATTTGCTAGGCGGAGGGAAAAAAAGGAAGAGTGGATGGAAGAGGTAGAGTGAAACAAATTCCTCTCACAATGGATAGGACACTTGGTCACCTTGCAGTGGAAAAAGCAACAACAGTTAATTTTGGTCAACCTGAAGAAGGAGGGGGGAAAGAGACATATATATAGTAATAATAAAATAGAATAGAGTAAAAAACCCTAACGCAGCTTGGCCAGCTCAAGATTAGCTTGGGAAGCCTGAGCAAAGACAGCCAATTGTAAAAAAACAAACAAACAAATAAAAACCCTCCAGATAGTTTTTCCCAGGCAGGGGTGAGGTTCTGATTGATCATCTATTTTGTAACTCAAATAGAGATCCAGCCACTTAGAAAAAGAGAGAGAGAGAGAAGGAAATCAAATAGGAAAAGGATTGGAATGACACCCCTGTTGAGCCAGGAATCTTGGTAAAGAAAAAAGCTCTGTGGGGTTCCTGCTAGGAGCAGCTCTCCAGCCCCTGGGGTCTGGTAATGGGGTGGGGGTGAGGGGTCCACTTCAGAAATAATCAGAAAATTTCCTTTTTCCCCTGTTTTCTAACCCAAGATTGAGCCACAGGACCTCTCCTTGGTGTTACACTTAGGACCTCTTATTCACCGTCCTGCTGATGGCCCAGTATCCTACCCTATCTGGCCACTGTTGTCGGAGCTCATGCCAGAAGTTGCCTCCAAGTTGCCATCTTGGCTCATCCCCCCATTAAATACTTAATTTTAAGAGGGAGACTGTGGTCTACCAATACAAATGTCTGATGAGAATACTACTTTAAAAAGAGATCAATGAAATCTTGAAAATTAAGCCCAGAATAAGATGTGCTGTCTCTAAGAAATTTGAATATTTATGAGTAGACACAAGTTTTTTTGTTCTGTTTCCAGAATTTAGTAGAAATACAAACTGTGTAATTTGTCATTAAAAATCAAGGCCAGCCTTGTCATTTCTCTTTCCCCATACTCTCATTTTGGGGTGCCAGAGTGACTAGGACACCAACAGCTGGATTTCTTTGTTTTCTTTTTATTTTGGCCCAAACTTTTCAAAACCATTTATAAAGTGCATATTTTGTTTTTGTTATTTTAAAATCTTGTTTAGAGAGCATAAAAACATTGAATAGAATGCATTTTCAGTGAACTTTAAACTTTTGAGAAACATAACAATTTAACAAAGCCTATAGAGCAGAAAATTGGCACTAGAAGAACTCCTAATAGAAAATATATTTGCTATTGTTTGTATTTATATTTAAAAAATTGAACCACTAATGTTGACTTTCACCTAACAAAAATCAATGTTTCTAGTGTTTCATTCAGTGGTACTAAGAGTTACCACTTGTAAAACAATCATTGTATGCCAGAATTTATGTAATTTATCTCCTTTGATCCTAACCCAGATTTAGGAGTGCTTTTTATTATCTTCATTTGGGGATGAAACCATATCTCATCATTTTTTACTCCAGGGATCTGTCAAAGCAGAAAAGTGGAGAGTTAACATAGTATTAAAGAATTTGGTAACACAAACAAATTTGGTAATATTTGGTGGCATTTGAAAAGAAGTACACACCAGAAAAATGACTATATATATATGTATATATATATTTATGTATGTATACATACAGAGAGAGAGGGGGGAGAGAGAGAGGGAAAGGAGGAAAGGAGACTGAAACCTGGAGCTATTCTTTGGAATCTTTGGCTAAAAATTAGTCTGCTCATATGAAGGCTAAAGTTCAGTGAGACTGGATAGGAAAATAGAGAGCAGAACAATTCTCTATAATACAGGGACATCAGGTACAATGTTCAGGAGAGTGTCACCTTAATAATTAATTGGTCTTTAGCTACAGGTTGTTCTAGACCTGTCTTGATAAAGCTTAAAATTGTGTATTGAAAGAATCATTGATTTAAACTAAAGTAACTGTGTCAGTTCACTGAAACATTACTAGGAAAACTAAGAAACAAGAAAATATGACCCAAAACTATGAAAAAAAATTAATTTAAAACAGACCCAGAAATGGCAGAGCTGATATTATTAGCAGGCAAGAGCCTTGAAATAGCTGTTATAAATATGGCCCATTACCTTCAAGTGTAGAGAAAAAATAATGAAACTGTTGGAAGGATAAATGATAGATAAATTTAAAAAGAGTCAAATAGAACTTCTAGATATGAGAAGTATAATAGCTAAAGTAAAAACACTAGACTAGATGTCATGAGGAATTGATTAGATCCTATAGTGAAAAAACAGTGAATTTGATCAAGCTATAAAACATTAAAATAAATAAAGTGGAGAAGATAGCAAATAGAGATCAGTGGCCCTTTGGGAGTACATTTAGGAAACTAACATGAAATTCGAGTTTCAGGAAGTGGGAAGAGTGTATTTGATAAATAAAATGTAGAAGAGATTTGCTGACCTGTAAAATAAGGAGATGGATCATCATGCCTGGTATATTTAAGTGTTTAAAAATATACATTATACATGTTTCTTCTCTCACTTCTGTTTTCTCTTGAATTTTGGCTTCAATCTGTGGAAAGCACACTTCATGAAATAAGAAAAGGAAACTGTATAACAAGCCTATATTTGTGCCTCACCTACTTACCCATCACAAGTAGAAAAGGACTGCTCATTCCCAGAGTGTCATAATCAGTCTACCCAGGGACAGGCTCTAATGGGTGCAAGTTGTGTCAAGTGACCACTGGGACCAGTTCTTGTCAGAATGATGACTAATCCTTAGGGACCCAACCTGAATCAGGTATCATATTGAGCAAGAGTCATATTTAAAGGCCAACTAGATCATGGGGGGTAAAGAGGGTAAAATTTCTCCAAAGGGTCTAGGAATACCATGTGAATTAAACAAGAACAATAAAATAGGTTCATAATTCCATTATTTAGATCTCATCTTAAAAGGACTTTATATTCAGTCTTCCCCAGAAATTCCCCATCACTGAATTTGTAATTCATTTCCACATTCTTTATGCTATTACCTTGTGTTGAATATGTTATTATTCTTTTTTATATTTTTTGTTATTATTCTTTTAGAAACTTTTTCCTCTAGCAGTTATTAAGTGGCCTAAGACTACTAATGTATCTAATTTATTTTTAATCCCCCCCAGTGGCTGGTAGAGTGTTTCTCATCCAATATAGCAGAATGTTTGTTTTGATAAATTTGTTGCAGGAACTAGTCAAATAGTCCCATTAAGCTAAGAAGAAATTAGATGAAGTAAATACTCTCAGCCAGTGTCATTGTGAAAGAAGAATGAGGTGTTCATTAAAAACTAATTGGCAAGTGAGTTGCAAATGAAGAAAACTGTGGGTTTTCCTCTCTCCCTTTCCCTTTTGTTGAGGTCACTAAAACTGTGATGATAATGCCCAAGGAAAGGAGTCGAGTCTTCAACTTACATTTGATTTTTCCTGTTGCCCAGAATCTGTTGGTTCAGCTATGACTTGTGGATTCCTAAATGAGGAATTTGATGAGTATTTAAAGTCCTTCTTGTCCTAGTAGATCTTTCCTGAGGTCCTGAAAATTCCATTCAAAGTCAGTTATTTTGACTTCTGTGTTTTCTCCAGACCCCTTGAAAATTCAGATACTCTAATATTAAGAAAGCTGTAGGAGTGGGAAAATTCATCTTGTACCCCTCTGGGTTCTTCCAAGACTGGACACAGAATCAGATAAGCACAAGGCAGACTAGTGAGAGGAAAAGGAAAGATAAACGGATTAATAAAATACATAGCTTCTGTACATATGAGCCTACTTTTCTGAATAACTTGAGCCCCCCAAATTCTGAATAACTTGCCCAAGTGGCTCCCTGAAAACTGTTAGACAGCTTTCTAACCCAGAGGATCTTAGAAAAACAAATGGAAGATGGTCAGGAAGGTGAACAAGAAAGGGCGAGGATGAAACTAGAGTCAGTGGGCCTGTAAGATAGCTTACCTGGATACTGTGCCTGCCTTGCCATCCATACAACCCCAAGTTGGAGCCTCATGGTACTAGAGGAAGCTTTCATGCTGTAGTGTCTTTCCCTCTCTACCTCTCTCTCTTTGTAATTGGGAGCAGTGAGGCCCTTATAAAAAAAAAAAGCAAGCAAACAAAAAACTAAAGCTATTTAGATTTAAGTTCCTAGGACTGCAAAATAGCTGACTTGGATAGTACATGCTTTGCCATGTACCTGACCCAGGTTTGAGCCCTATCCCCACTGTGCTGGAGGAAGCATCAGTACTGTGGTGGTTTATTTTACTTCACTCTGTGCTTCTCTGTCTCTCTTAAAGAAAACAAACAAACAAACAACAATAACAACAAAACAAAAACAGGTTGAAGTTCTGCCTTTCTATTTGTTGGTTTTTCCAGGAGAAGTCTCTACTTCAAAGGTAATTTCCATTCTGCCTTCAGGATCCCCTCTTGTAAAATTAACCTTTAAGATATTTAGGGATGACAATTTTGGTTCCCCTTGAATGGGAAATATTATCTTTTATTACCTTGCCTAAATGTCTTTTCTCCAAACTACCTCGGGTTATCTACCAGCCCCAGAGGGAAGGTGGAAAGGACTGGGAAATGTTCTGGGGGTGAAGGGAGGAGGGTGTGTGAGTACTGAAGTCATGTAGGCAGTGGCAGAAAACTAGAGAGCTCAAGAAAAAAACTATATGGCAAAGTGCAAGGACCAGTGTAAAGATCCTGGTTTGAGCCCCTGGTTCGAGCCCCCAGCTCCCCATCTGCAGGGGAGTCGCTTCACAGGTGGTGAAACAGGTCTGCAGGTGTCTATCTTTTCTCCTCCTCTCTGTCTTCCCCTCCTCTCTCTATTTCTCTCTGTCCTATCCAACAACAACTACATCAATAACAACAACAATAAATACAACAATAGAAAAACAACAAGGGCAACAAAAGGGAATAAATAAATATTTATAAAAGAAAAAAGTACATGGTAGATATCTGAGGAGATATATATTTAAAGAAACAAAAAAAAGTAAAAGAAGTGTTCCTTCTGCTTTCTTGTATGCGCAAAGACACTTTCTTCTCAATACAGCTTGGATGGGGGAAAGCAAAAGTTAAACAAAGCAAACACGAAACCTGAACAAATGGAAACTTAGTTCCCTAGTTATAAGACAAGTACCATCTGGTTATAGCTGGACTGAAACATGTAGACTATCTCAATCTTTATGTCTTTGATGTTGTCTAGACTAGAGAAATTTTCAGCTATTATGCCTGGAAAATGCTTTCTTCCTCTCCTTCTCTTTCTTCCTCTGGTATGCCAATAATGCATATATTGTTTCTTTTGAAGTCATTCCATAGGACTCTGTTGTTGTTTTCAGCATCTATTAATCTCTTTTTGAGATCTCTTCTTTTTTAGTTGTCTCTAATTCATCCTCAATCTTGCTAATTCTGTCTTCAGCCTCATTGATTCTATTCTCTCTGCCCTCTACTGTTTTCTGGAGTTCATCTATTTTGTTGCCCTGTTCTGATACTGTTTTAGCTTGTTCAGCTAGTTGCGTTCTTAGCTCAGTGATTTCAGCTTTCAGCTCTCTAATAACCATGAGATAATTAGTATTTTCTTCCATAGTCTCATTTGTTGTTCCTGTATTTCTGATTACAATTTTTTCAAATTCTTTACACACTCCTGTTATTATTTCCTTAGCTAATGTTTGAATGTTGAACTCATTATTTTGTGCTTCACCCTCTGGAGGATTTTTAGCTGGACTCTTGTCCTGGTTCGATTCTCCAATATTTCTTCTTGTTGTTTTAACCATTTTATATATTATGTTATGAGTTCCCTTTATCAGTACTTTTCAAATTACTAATCACAAGTGCCTGGATTGAGTTGTGTCTAAGTAAATTAATTAAAGGGTTCACAGTGGTGGAAGTTAACAGTTGTTTCAATAGTATTTAAATCTCTGAGTTGGAGCTCAGTGGTTTAAAAGCCTCTTTTTTTTTTCTTCCCTGTAGGCTATGGGAGCCTGAGGGCTTTTAAACTATCAATAGGCTTCAGTTTAATCACTGACTCCTGACCAAGAGATAAAGCAGGGTGTGGCAGAGATAATCCAGTGGTTATGCAAAGAGACTTTCACAGCCCCTCAGCTATGCCATGGAGGTTTAGGTCTTCTCCTGAGTTTCCTGGTTAGATCTCTGTCCCCTGGTGTCCCTCCCTGTCGCTGCTCCAGATTCTGAGGGCAGTAGTAATGGAGACTCAGAGTTGTACTTGGTGAGTCCCTGGGGAGTCCTCTCCTCCCTTCAGCTGTCCCCTTGTAGGTGGAGCAGACTGGAGGCGGTGTCTCAACTTATAAAATGCTGGACTGTTAGCAGTCACTTAATCTCTCCTTAGGCTCCTCTCTCCTCTCTGTCACCAGCCACACGTGTTTGTACTCACCGGTGATTTAGTGGGTTCCTGTGGTCATTCAAGTCCTGTCTTGTTTCGTCCCGGGTGGTCTCCTTTGGTATTCCTAGTTGATCTGGGAGAGGAGAGGAGAGGAGAGGAGAGGAGAGGAGAGGAGAGGAGAGGAGAGGAGAGGAGAGGAGAGGAGAGGAGAGGAGAGGAGAGGAGAGGAGAGGAGAGGTGAGGAGAGGCGAGGCGAGGCGAGGCGAGGCGAGGCGAGGCGAGAAGAGGAGAGGAGAGGAGATAAAGCGATCTGCTTCTGCTCCTAGCTCCGCCTCCGGAAGTCTCCCTGTTTCACTGCTCTAGACTGTCTCAGATAGAGCCTGCTGGCTCCATGTCCTTGACCTTCACCAGTCATGAATACTAGACCTTTCATTGTTAGAGCTTGGGTATTCTTTGTGCTTATTTACGATCAGCTTTCATTCCTTCTAGTCTTTCACAACTGGTGGTCAAGTTTCTAATTTACTGATCCCCGTGTCATTTTAACTTAGTACCCCTGTTCAGAGAAAGGGAGTGGGAATGAATTCTACCATATTGTTGTAGGATCTATCTCTATTTTAGTATTTTGAAGTGGGAAAAAGTGTACCACTTAAAACCAAGGAAATGGAGCAATTAGTAATGGTAGAGGAAAGAGGGAGTGGGCCCTTACGAAGTTGATAATGCAACATTTTGGATTGGATATAATCACATCTCCAGACCCAACCCCACCACTTTACTGGGCAATCTGCTTAAGAACGCACCATTACACACTGTGCTGAGTCTGACCAGATTCCTGGAACCTTCTGCTGAGTGCAGAGGCTGCAGATCGATGCTCACATTGGCAAACTTCAAACCTGGGAATAGGGAATACTTAAAAGACAGGTGATAAATTAACTTTCCAAGAGGAAGGACAATGTAGCATACTTTGACAGCATCTCAGCTTCCCCGTGACAGTCGATGAATATTCCACAGTTATTAGTGTACTGGTTTCATTCCATCTTAATTATATGTTTGGGGACACTGACTATTACATCCTAAAGAGTTCTAATATCTTTTGCCCTCATTTGTAAATAGCTTCCAGAAATGTGAAGTGAAATTGCTTTACCTTTTCTTTTCCCTCCATCAGTCTGAATCAGCTTCACGTGGAATCAGCTGTAACTGTTCGCCCTTTTAAGGGGCCATTTATATTGGGGAGGGGGTGACCACTCTGAAAGATGTTGTGGGACTGTAAGGGGAGCAAGCAGGGAGGTAAGAGTGACACCACTGTCTCCACCCTCCTCAAATTATCTAAGTTTCTTCAGTCTTTTAAGTTATAAAAAATGTGCACCAGTGTAGGTTTGAGTAAAAGGCTTGCATGTAATTTTCTTGCACATTTTAATCTGGTTAGTACTGGGACTAAAGATGGTCCTTCCCATTCTCTTCTCCACAATAGCTTTAGTTTCTAAATGACTTCCTCCTTCATGCGCCTCAGATGCCCATAGTGAGCCTTTAGGATTTGGCTCAGAACAGAGGGATGGAAAACACCCAGGGAACATTGACTGCCCACACTGCTGCTTTTGTTTTGCCAGGTTTTTTCTTTTTCTTTTTTTTTTTCTTCTTCTTAACAGAAACAACATGCAGATAAGCTGTTCTCTCCTAATGTCTCCAATAGTTAAAGTTTCTGCTTTTTCTTATGTGAGTAAGGAACCGAATCTGAGCCACAGAGGAGGAAGTGTCATAGGGGCGAATGACGCAGGCAGAACAGCCAGCTAAGCAGTATTATCCAGCAGACGGGCACAAAGACAGCAGAAGGGCTTTCTCTAACATGGACACTCTGGTTTGAGTAGAGCCAAATGTAAAGTTCAGTCAAGCAGACAGGAACAAAAGTTCGTCACCCCACAAACTATTTCTTGGGCAAAAGATGATTGCATCAGAGGGGTCCTGGAGGCAAAATTACATTTGACAATTACCTCTAAGACAGGTTTTTCTTTGTGTGGGTCTAGTTTGTGAAGAGGGCAGAACTTTAATATGTCTGCCTTGATTTTACCTGTTCCCCATTTTTGGTAACCTTCCTCACTGAATCCCCAGATTTTCTTTACAAAGTTCTCTACCTGTGTTGGCAAAGCTGTTTCAGTGCTTGCCTAGGGCCATAGAGTTATGCAGAATCTTGTGGGAGACATGTCTGCCTCATTTATGCTAGTTTGGTGATTTTTTTCAGCCTCTGAAGAACCCTGTGGAGTACAAGATGGATTTCTCCCACCATTATGCACATTTCTCAGTAAAGGGCAATTACTTTTCCTTTATTAAATTTCAGTGTATGATGACCAGAAACTTTTATTTCATATGGGTGTATTGAATAATTAAGCAAACTGTTTATTTCCAAGTATCTGAAGACCAGGATATTATATTCCATCTCCTGTTTATTAGTGTGCTGGAGATAAACCCAAATAGGTTCTGTTGCTATGCAATTTTAAATGAAGAGGTTTGTTTTTATTAGCCTTTTAACCATGGCTGACATCTTATTATGCTAGCAAATTGTATTTCCATTGTGAGTGTTCTCACAGCAGCAATGATTTTCATTTGTACCTAATTTACCTGGGTAGTGTAGATGTATTTATCATGGGTATATATTGAGAAATCAGATAGGCATTAATGCAGAGGTTTGCTACCACATGACAATAAATCAGCCATTACGAAATCTTAGAAAACCAAACATTTGTGTTTGGATACTCCAGTTACTATTTTCTCTTTAATCCAAATGGAATATACATAGATGATCTTTAGGATCCATGTATAAAAATAAGTACCACATTAATTTATTTAAGGCCACACAAGACTGAATTTAGTAACTGGTGTGATATACTGATGGGAACTGTGTGAGAAGTCATCCAGATACAACAAAGTTACTCCTTATCCTTACCCTCATCCTCCAGACATCTCAGATGTTAGCTCACTATTTTTAGCTTTCTTCAATGGAGGAGGATCTGGTGACACTAAAACTTATCAACCCTGAATTGTTGGGAAGATATGAAATTCAGTTAGGGCTCATTGGATCAAACTACAGTGCCCTTGAAGAGAAGGTCCCAGTGGGAACTCTGTCCCTTAGTAGACAACATGTACAAAGCTCTGGAGAAGGGTCAGTGTAAGAAAAGGATGCTCATCTTTGAATGTATACCCTTAATTCCTCTAGCAAGAGGACAATGACCCAACTTTATTAATACCCACATCTGTGATTTTCCAGATTAGTACAATATAGTTATTTGTTCATTCTAAGAAAGCTGAGACTGTAAAGTAATTTGCTCTTTATATTTTTAAAGATTTATTTCTAAATAATGAAATAGGCAGAGTATTACTTAGCTCTATTATGAGATTTTGGCATGGATTGAACCTGTGGCCTTTGGGGTTCTAGGCATGCAAACTGGTACACTAAGAGGCTGAACTATCTCCCCAGCTCTACCATTTTATGCTTCCCCCCAGTTTATACAATGACTATATATATATAATCCTGGGGGCAAATATATGTTTGCCCCCAGGGTTATTGCTGGGGCTCAGTATTGGCACTAAGAATCTACAGGTCTTGGCAGAGATTCCCCCCCCTACTTTATTTTTATTTGATAGGACAGCAAGAAGTTGAGAGGGAAGGGAAGGCAGAGAGGAGAGAGAAAGAGAGAGACTTGCAGACCCACATGAGTGTCCTCCTTACAGGTGTGGAGCAGGGCTTAAGGAAACCCAGATCCTTGAGTATGGTGATATGGGTGCCTAACCAAATGTGCCATATCCCAGCCCCCAACTTTGTTTTATACTTTAACAGGAAAATGAAGCAACATATTTTTGAATTGTATGAAGAATACCACTTCACTTTCTTGACAACTAATTATCTCTGCTAATCATGGTACCCATTGAGAAGCCAAAGAGCACAGTGATAACAGAGGCAATAATGTAGACCCCATTTTTTTATAAGCTAATCATATATTTTATAAATTTCAGATGTTATTTTTAGTAGTTAAAGTATCTAATTTTTTTTTAAAGTCCAGTACTCTTTTGAGTTTGACTTCTTTTACTTAGTATATTTTTTCTGAAATTTACCAATATTCTTGTGTGTATTTTTGTGTTCATTACTACCTTCGCTGGGTAGAAGACCTCACCATTGTGTCCTGGAACCCTACCTCTCCAGAACCCTTTCCCAGTAGGAAAAAGTAGAAACAGGCTGGGAGTATGGATTGACCTGCCAATGCCCATGTCCATTGGAGAAGCAATTACAAAAGTCAGACCTTCCGCCTTCTGCACCCCTAATGACCCTGGGTCCATACTCCCAGAGGGATAAAGAATAGGAAAGCTTTCAAGGGAGGGGGTGGGATGCGAACCTCTGGTCATGGGAACTGTGTGGAATTGTACCCGTCTTATCCAATGGACTTGTTGATTATTATTAAGTCAATGTAAAAAAAAAAAAAAGCAAACAAAATCTTTTTAAACAGTTCATTATTGTTTTGCTGATTAGTAATACTCCACAATTTATTTTATTAGTTTTTTTAAACCATCTTATTTAGTTACTTATTGGATACAAACAGAAAGAAAAAATGAAAGAGATGAGGGGGGAAATGAGAGCAAGAAAGCAAGAGAGCGAGCGCTGCAGCACTGCTTACAGCTTGTGAAGCTTTCCTTCCTGCAGGTGGGGCCTGGGGAACTTGAACCCAGGTCCTTGTGTAACGTAGTATATGCATGCAACCTACTGCACTCCACCCAGCCTCACATTAGCTAGGGTTTGGTTTTTAAATCTTTATGTCTTTGGCTGTCCTCACACATAAAGTAAAATCCTAAGAAATAAAAGTGTGGTTGAACCTAATTAAACTGATAATTACTTTTAAGTGTCTCATCACTTGATTAGTTTATGTAGCCAGCTAACATAGGATTTCAAAGTTAGAAATCACTTTAACAATTTTATTGTTGAGCCCTTTGCTTTATAGGTAAAAAAAAATTGAGGTTTAGAAAGAAATAAAAATACAAATTTGGGTTTCTCTTATCTCTGTCTCAATCCTTTATGAAAAACTATATTTTTATGATATTTTAAATGAATTCAGTGGATAGAATCAATGAATTCATCCCAAAGATAAAAATGGAAACAGTTTTGTTTTTGCATAGCCAAAATAGAAATTTGTTGTCTAGAAAACTATTTAACCAATTTACAATCTGATATCATATATAATTTATTTATTTATTTATTTATTTATTTTACCAGAGCACTGATTAGCACTGGCTTATGGTGGTGCTGGGGATTGAACCTGGGACTTTGGAGTCTCATGCATGAAAGTTTATTTGGATAACCACTATACTATCTCCCCATCCCCTGTTATCCTATTAAATGTATAATTTTCACAAAATATTCCAGATATATTTTCATTCTGATAAATAAAATAGAAGCCTATATTACAGTATTCAAGAAAGCCTATATTACAGTATTCAAGAAACAAGCTGCTTATGTATTAGAATTTTTATCACCTTAAGGAATGCTGCACATGGGGATGAGATTAAAGTAAAACTAAACTGCTACCAAGAAGGAAGACAGCACTTGGATAATATATACTAGAGAATATATATAAATGAAGGTTACATATTAAGGTGGGTCCTAAATCCAATATGATTGATGTCCTTAAAAATAAGGAAACTTGGATCCAGAGATGTGCATAAAAGAAGAGTATTAAGTGAAGTGGAGAGCGGAGATTGACTACAGTCAAATAATGCAAAGGATTGATCATAACTCTCGCTGCATTTTATAAGTTTGCAACATCAAGTCATGTCGCTCTTGTACTGGCATTAATCTGATTAATTATTCTGGCTCTTTCTTTTAGTTTGGAAGATACTTGTCATTACATTGGACTGATTAGGAACTACATTTGCTTCTTAGGGCTTCTATAACAAATCAGAACAAAACAGGTGATTCAAAATAACAACAATGAGATTAGTGAAATAGCTTGAATGTATAAGGGTGCAGCTTTGCAATGTGCATGGCTCAGGTTCAAGTTAAGCTTCCACTACGTTGAAAAAAGCTATAGTCTCTTACTCTCTTTCTCTCTCTGACTCTCTGTTCTGTCGAAAAATAAATAAAGTAAAATAAAATGACAACAGTTCAAAATCAGAGGGGCTGCAGGCTCATGCTTTTTTTCCCCAGGTTTTTTTAAAATTTATTTATAAAAAGGAAACACTGACAAAACCGTAGGATAAGAGGGGTACAACTCCACACAATTCCCACCATCAGAACTCCATATCCCATCCCATCCCTTGATAGCTTTCCTATTTTTTTAACACTCTGGGAGTATGGACCCAAGGTCATTGTGGGATGCAGAAGGTTGAAAGTCCGGCTTCTGTAATTGCTTCCCCATTGAACATGGGCACTGAGAGGTCGATCCATACTCCCAGCCTATCTCTCTCTTTCCCTAATGGGACAGGGTTCTGGGGAATCAGAGCTCTAGGACATATTGGTGGGGTTGTCTGTCCAGGGAAGTCTGGTTGGCATCATGCTAGCATCTGGAACCTGCTGGCTGAAAAGAGAATTAACATATAAAGTCAAGTAAGTTGTTGACTAATCATGAACCTAAAGGCTGGAATAGTGCAGATGAAGAGTTGGAGGGGGTCTCCGTTCTGTAGATAGCTAGTAGGAATATTTTAGTTATATTCCAAAAGGCCTGTGGCTATAGTAGTTTTTTTTTTCCCTGATCCTGAAATCTGATATGCAGGTGATCCTAGTTACTTTCTGGGGAGATGATATTATAGCTGGAAAAAGGACCAGAAAGCTGGATCTGGGAAGAGAGTAGCTCCCAAATATGGGAAAGGTGTATAAATATTGTTGACTATAAACCCCATCAATTTGATGTGATCTGGAGCCCATATTCAGCTTAGTAGCCTATGTTACCTCATCCCTGTAGATCTGAGCTCACATTCTGTGGTCATCAGTAGGAACATCCCAAGCTGCCCCAATATCAAGATCCATCTTCCTCAGGTGTAGCCTAGAGTGTGTTGTCTATCCTCCCTTCGGAGGATGGAACATTCTCTACCGTTGTTGATCCAAGTCGAGGTCAAGGTCCTATGGGGTCCTAAAGGGGTCTGTTTTGTTGTTCCTGATAGAGATGACTGGTAACAGTGGAGAGAGGGATTTATTGATTCCCATCATGTCTGTTTGGGAATCTTAGGACTCCCCAAATAGGGCCCTACATGCTTTCCTTTAATTCTATAAAGGGATCACATTTCCTGCCTCCTTCCTGATTTTGAAAGGCAACTATCCTCACCACTACACCACCAATACTTTTCAATCTTTAACTGGACTAAGACAGGTTTTACAAATATCTTTGTATTGCCTGGAGCTGCCAAATCCTGACTGGATAGAACTGCACAATGGAATCCATCTTGACCTAGGGTAACCTTTATCCTCACTATCATCCAAAACATATCCTTTGGTGATGAATCTGCACATGGAATGTATGATAACTATTTTCAACTATACATTCTCACATTCCCCCTCATAAAGATACATAACTTTTCCTGAACAATTCCCAATTATGTACAAACTATATCACCCTTACACTACTCACAAAACCATGCCTCCATTTCTTCTCTTTCTGAAATTCACCATTACTATCTACACTGACTAGATGTACTTCCCCACTTAAATTGTTTCCTAGTAAATATGTCCTTTATTTTCTAGTCATTTGTTCCTGTGATATTTGGCAACACTAAGGTGGAGAGTATGAAAGATGAATGATTCAGATCACTCAGTGACATTGTCATTGCTAGCCTAAATGTTTCTCCATGGTGAAATAAGGGACTATGAACTATTGGGGGCTTCCCAGACAATTTTAAATAAGATTTTCTTGTGTTATTTATTTTTAATCCCTTCACATATGAATATTAAGAACTCAATGTCTTTTAGTCAACTCCCCTGATGAATAATGGACAGTTTATTAAAAAAAATTAAAATGTCCACATGATCAAAAAATTCAAACCAGAAAAACAAAATGTTCACTAGACTGAGACAGATGTGATTTTCTTGAAGATTCTCTTTTTTAAAATTTGTTATTAATAGTATGTAATAAGATTATAAGATTACAGTGTATTGTTCTACACCACATCTACCAACAAAGTTCTAGCAGATTCACTGAAAGAAAATGCTCATGTTGTGAAACTAGTATAAAATATTCCATGATGGGATTTGGGTGGTAGCGCAGCGGGTTAAGTGCAAGGACCTATGTAAGGATCCCGGTTCAAGCCCCCGGCTCCCCCCCCTACAGGGGGTCTCTTCACAGGCGTTGAAGCAGGTCTGCAGGTGTCTATCTTTCTCTCCCCTTCTCTGTCTTCCCCTCATCTCTCCATTTTCTCTGTCCTATCCAACAATAACGACATCAGTAACAACAAGAATAACTACAACAATAAAAAAAGGGCAACAAAAGGGAAAGTAAATAAATATTTAAAAAATAAAACATTCCCTGAGGATGACATTGTACAGGAGGATGGACCAATTAATGACAAAAAAAAAAGTGTCTGTACAACATGATAACTCAGTGTGTGTGTGTGAGGGGGGGTGTGCGTGTTCATGTGTATGACAACTTTAACTATCAAGTTAATTACAGAAAGCAGTTACATTGAGTTATCATCTTGTACAGACAAATTTTTTGTCATTAACTCAATGTAATTGCTTTCTGTAGTTAACTTGATAGTTAAGGTTCACACACACACACACACGCACACACACACCTATATGTGAATTTGACTATATGATGAATTTGACTTCAAACCAGTTGCCTGCACTGTCCTCACATCCTGCAAGTCATGGATATATTTATATTCTTAATCCAGTTGCAACTAAAAATTAATATTGAATATTACTAAGGGATTATTACATTGCTAATTAAGAGAAATTAATTTATTTTCTTAGTTTAGTCAAGGGAAATACTTGTAGCCTCAGGTCTTCCAAGAAGAGAATGTGAGCTACTTTCAATTCTATTGATAGATGTAAGAGAGTAATCTAAGCAAATTGTGAATTTAAACTGGTCACTTTGCTCCGATACATTCTAAATAGCTTAATGAATCATTAATAAGGGCATCAGATCCTATAGTGGTTGGCACCTTAAAACAAAAATCTATACTGCCTTTAATTACTTTTTAAAAGAATAGAAATAGACCATGATTATTTTCTCCTTCTCATCCTCGTCGTCGTCATCCTCCTACTTCATCAGAACACTGATCATCTTTGGTTTATGTTGGTGCCAGGGACAGAACTTGGGATCTTGAGCCTCAAGCATGAGTTATCATGCTTGAGGCTCAAGATCAAGCATCATCTTATCCTGTACCCGGTTTGTCAACGCCAGAGCTCTATGTTTGTTCTCCCTATTGATTTTGAACTGTAGTTTCATGCTTATGTACTACCTGTGTTGCCCTCTTTGCTCCTCTAAATTTTTCTGCTTATTTCCATTAGTTCTGATAAGAGCCTTGGAAGTGAATGCTATTATCCCTCCTTTACAGATGAGGAAACTCATTCAAAGATTTAAATATCTTGCTCAGCTTATATGTCTCAGAGCTGAGAGTCATTCTTTGGTCTATTTGACGTCAAAGCCCATACATTTTCTGCTATATCATCTGAATTTTATTTCATGGCTTACCAAGCGCTTTAAAAATATCATTTTATTTGAGACTACAAACACCCCGTGAGCCTGAGAAATTCTCTATTTTATAGTTGAGAAACTTAATCATTCTATCACCTGACCACAAATAATACTGTTGGAAATGGCCTGTGGATGCTTTCTTCCTTACTTAGTCAAGCACGGATATGCACCCATACATTTACACATATATCCAGAGTAGGACAAACAAAATCTCCTAATACACTTTTCAGCTCTTTGATGAAGCCCCTGCTACAAAAAAATAGTTTTACATTTATTTATTAGTGTTTAAATCTTATAGATACAGGAAGAAACTTAGGAATGTTTAAACTCAAAAAGATAACTAGAACTTGAGCTTGGAAACCAGCTTCAGTTCAAACAAAGAATAGAAGCATCTGAGACAGGCTACTTATGAAAAAGTGACCAGGTAAAATAAGCTAAATAAAGTTGAAATTTTTTCCTAAAATATTTTATGTATTTATTTAATAGAGACAGAGAAATCTAGCAGGAAGGAGAAGACAGAGAGCAAGACAGAGAGATACCTGCAGCACAGCTACACCACTTGCAAAGCTTTCCCCCTACAGATCGGGACTGGGGGCTTGAACCTGTCTCCTTGCACATTGTAACATGTGCACTCAATCAGGTACTTCACCATCTGGCCTCAGGTTGAAATTTATTATGCAGATTTATGTAGCTACCTACTTTATGGATAAATTCTTTCTGCTTTAGATTTAGCCTTTATTCCTAGTACAGTGAGATAGATAGCTTTAAAATGCAAATTTCTTACAAGGAGCCTCTATGTCTTAAATTTCTCAAAATATTCAAGTTTAAATAATTCTTTTTTAAACATTTATTTATTCCCTTTTGTAGCCCTTGTTTTATTGTTGTAGTTATTACTGTTGTTGTTATTGATGTCATTGTTGTTGGATAGGACAGAGAGAAATGGAGAGAGGAGGGGAAGACAGAGAGGGAGACAGAAAGATAGACACCTGCAGACCTGCTCCACCACCTGTGAAGCGACTCCTCTACAGGTGGGGAGCCGGGGGCTCAAACCTGGATCCTTAAGCTAGTCCTTGTGCTTTAACAGAGGTACAATTCCGTATGATTCCCACCACCAGTGTTTGGTATCTTGTCGCCTCCATTATAGGGTTCCCTATTTTTTATCACTCTGGGAGTATGGACCAAAATTCTTTATGGGGTGCAGAAGGTGGAAGGCCTGGTTCCTGTAATTCCTTCTTTCTGGACATGGACATTATCAGGTCGATCCATAGTCCCAGCCTGTTTCTGTCTTTCCCTAGTTGAGTATGATGTTGGCAAGGTGGGGTTCCAGGACACATTGGTGAGATCGTCTGCCCAGGGAAGTCAGGGTAGTGTCATGGCACCATCTGCAACTTGGTGGCTCAAAAGCATTAAGATATAAAGGAGGACAAATTGTTTAATAACCTAAAGGTAAGAATAGAGGAGTCGGAACTAAGTCTTCCTGTGGGAAGAAGCTAGGAAGTCTATTTTAGGTATATTCCAAGGGGCCATGACTTTTATAACGTTTGCCTGAGCCCGACAGCTGACATGTACGTGGGCTACAAGTTTTGTCTTGGAAAATGTTTTGTCAGAGTTAAAATAGGACTAAAAAGCTGGATCAGGACAGAGAGTATCTCCCGAATATGGGGAAAGTATATAAATACCTTTAACTGTTAACCCCAACCATCTGGCCTAGGGTCCATATCTACTCATATTTAGAACAGGAGCCTGTGTAACCCCTGCATTTCTGTCAGTCTGAGCTCACATTCCATGATCACAGCTAGGAACATTCTAGGTTGCATTCATTTCAGGACCAGTCGTCCTCGAGTGGCAGAGTATGTTGACCCTTGTCCTTGAGTGGCAGAGTATGTTGATCCAACCTCCCTTCAGAGAGTGGGGCAGTCCCTACCATTGCTATTTTACATTGAGAACAAGGTTCTGTAGAAACCCACAAGAGGGTTTATGATCCTGATGGAAGTGACCACTGATGGCAGAGAGAGAGAGATCTCTTAAGGGCCTAGGCTCATCATATGTGTTAATCCCAGGATTCCATGACTAGAGCCCCAGATGATGGGGTGCCCTGGTAGTGACCAAAAGGGTCATCCGTAAAGTGTGCTGGTCTCCTGTCCTTATGTAGCTTTTGCAGCCCTGACTTTTGCAATTTCTGGTATGATTGTCTTTATAATTCTGTCACCATATATGCAGATGAGAGGTTTCAGGGCAGACTATTCCAGAATGTATCCACTTGGTTTACAGATATTTTGGAGCTGAAGAAAATCAAAACCCATCAGGTTCAGAAATATCTTTTAATTTTTACCTTTCCTTTAATAGCCTAAAAGAACTTAAATAGAGAGCTATTTTCAGAATGGGAGCTAAGTGTAGTAAATTGGGGGAATTTAGCAAGGCTTTTTAATTCATGTTCCTTTTTGTGAGCCTTTCTTTCTGCAATGCTGGACAAACATTTTCCCACCAGTCACATGATCTTGTTTTACTAAGAATGTCTTCTTCTTTGAAGTTCTAGACCCCTAGAACACTTTTACACTTTTCTTTTTTTCCCTTTTTGTTGCTCTTATTTTTTACTGTTGTTGTAGTTATTATTGTTGTTACTAATGTAGTCATTGTTGGATAGGACAGAGAGAAATGGAGAGAGGAGGGAAGACAGAGAGGGGGAGAGAAAGAAAGACACCTGCAGACCTGCTTCAACACCTGTGACGTGACTCCCATGTAGATGGGGAGCTGGGGGCTCAAACCGGGATCCTTACTCTGGTCCTTGCGCTTTGTGCCACGTGTGCTTAATCTGCTGCGCTACCGGCCGACTCCCCTTCCCAGAACACTTTTTCTTTATGTCCCTTTCTATGCTACAATAGCAGGAAAATATAGATACTGGCCTTCTCATTCTCCCATATTTCCACCAGTGTCAGTAGTGGTCACTACTGGGAGGAAAAAAGACTGGTTTGAGTCAGAAGTCCTCTAGCCTCAAACTATACAATGAAACAAGCTTTTTCTTTTTTCCACAAGACTGATGTGACAAGAATTAACTTTTCTGCTGCACTAGGCAGTGGACCTTTTTGTACTACATCAGCATTGTTCTCTCTCTCTAGCTGTTTAGACTGAGTTGGGCTTCCTCACAGCAAGGAATCAATGCAGTAGGACTTCTTAAAGGAGTCTTAGGATCCAAGAGTTTTCCTTCAGGGACAATAAATAAATAAATAAATCTCCTTATCCTTCTAGGTTTATCATCCAGGTGCCTGCAAATAAAAGTGATGAAAAGCAAATTACCAGAATAAAATAGTTTATATGTAATGGGAGCCAATAAAAGAAGCAGCTGGGTAGTTAAATCACTAAAGAATTATCTGTGTAATAGGAAAAGGAGGGGAAAGAAGCTTTCAGGAGAAAAACAGGTTTCTGTTGGAAATTATCTTTAGTAGAACTAAAAAGAAATAAGAAAATTTGTGATAACACTTGTTTATAAAGGTATAAGTGGCCTTTGTATTTCAGAATGCTAAGAATTCTCAGATATTCCTGAGGAGAAATTCTATAGAAAATGTATTCTATTTCTCCTTTTTCTCCTTTGGGGTGTGGTCTAAGAAGATTTTTGTTTTCTTTCCTCTTTCTATCTTTCTTTCTTTTAGTTTTTATTATTCTTTCTGCCACCATGTTTTACACTGGGCTTCAGAACCTGCATGATTCCACCACTCCTGGTTGTATTTTATTCTTTTTCTTTCTTTTTTTATTTACAATTATTTTATTATTACTATTGTTTATTTATTTTTATTTTTTAATGTTTTTTTTTTAATTTAAGAAAGGATAAATTAACAAAACCATAGGGTAAGAGGGGTACAACTCCACACAATTCCCACCACCCAATCTCCGTATCCCATCCCCTCCCTTGATAGCTTTCCCATTCTCTATCCCTCTGGGAGCATGGACCCAGGGTCATTGTGGGTTGCAGAAGGTGGAAGGTCTGGCTTCTGTAATTGCTTCCCCGCTGAACATGGGCATAGACTGGAAGGTCGATACTCCCAGTCTGCCTCTCTCTTTCCCTAGTAGGGTGTGTTTCTGGGGATGCGGAGCTCCAGGACACATTGGTGGTGTCTTCAGTCCAGAGAAGCCTGGCCGGCATCCTGATGGCATCTGGAACCTGGTGACTGAAAAGAGAGTTAACATACAAAGCCAAATAAATTGTTGAGCAATCATGGACCCAAAGCTTGGAATAGTGGAGAGGAAGTGTTAGGGGGGTACTCACTGCAAACTCTAGTGTACTTCTGCTTTCAGGTATATATTTTGCAGTAGTTTACGGATACGTGTGAACATATGCTCTCTCTCACAGAAACTGGTGTATATCTAGGTTTTGGGGCTTTGTTAGAAAGTGAACCACCTGAGATGGAATTAGAGTATACTATGAAAGGAAAGGTCTCACCCGAGTAATGAAGCTGAAGGGTTGTCATTCCACACGTGAAGTCTCTGGACACAGTCTGAAGTGAAGCATGTTGAGTTGGCAATTGTTGTGTTGATTAGGTTGCGATTGGCAGATGCAATATTATTTGATATAGAATGGGAGAGGCATATGGGAAAGTGGGCCCTATCCAAAGGTTCCAGGACTGGGAGAAGCAGAGGCTCTATAGTGGAGATGTGAGGTTCCTGCTTTCTTAGGGTTCAAAAAGACAATGGATAGTTAATGTCATCATCCCATTATTTGGTAATTGGGTTAACTTTGAAAAGTCCTTTTGTTAGGGTTTGCTGTACAGTACCCAGTATCTTGTATATTATTTATTTTTATTTATAAAAAGGAAACACTGGGGAGTTGGGCAGTAGCACAGGAGGTTAAGCGCACGTGGCACAAAGCACAAGGACCGGCACAAGGATCCAGGTTCCAGCACTGGCTCCCCACCTGAGGGGAGTTGCTTCACAGGCTTTGAAGCAGGTGTGCAGGTGTCTGTTTTTCTCTCCCCCTCTGTCTTCCCCTCCTCTCTCCATTTCTCTCTGTCCTATCCAACAACGACGACATCAGTAACAATAATAACTACAACAATAAAACAACAAGGACAGCAAAAGCGAATAAATAAATATTTAAAAAAAAAAAGGAAACACTGCAAAAAAACCATAGCATAAGAAGGGTTCAACTCCACACAATTCTCACCACCAGAACTCCATATCCCATCCCATACCTTGATAGCTTTCCTATTCTTTAACCCTCTGGGAGTATGAATTCAAGGTCATTATGGGATGCAGAAGGTGGGAGGTCTGGCTTCTGTAATTGCTTCCCCGATGAACATGGGCATTGATAGATTGATCTATATTGCCAGCCTGTCTCTCTCTTTCCCTAGTGGGACTGTGTTCTGCAGAATCGGAGCTCCAGTACATATTGGTGGGGTTGTCTGTCCAGGGAAGTCTGGTTGGCATCATGCTAGCATCTGGAACCTGGTGGCTGAAAGGAGAGTTAACATACAAAGCCAAACAAATTGTTGACTAATCATGAACCTAAAGTGGAATAGAATAGTGCAGATGAAGAGTTGTGTGTGGGGGTGTCTCCATTTTGGAGATAGCTAGTAGGCATATTTTAGTTATATTCCAAAGGGCCTGTGGCTATACTAGTTCTTTTTTCTTTTTTTCTTTTTTCCCTGATCCTGACATCTGATATGTAGGTGGATCCTAATTATTGTCTGGGGAGATGATGATGGCTGGAAAAAGGACCAGAAAGCTGGATCTGGTAAGAGAGTAGCTCCCTAATATAGAAAAGGTGTATAAATATTGTTGACTATAAACCCCATTGATTTGATGTGATCTGGGGCCTATATTCAGCTGAGGAGCCTATGTGACCTCTGCATCCCTGTAGATTTGAGCTCACATTCTGTAGGAACATTCCAAGCTGCACCAATATCAGGACCCATTTTCCTCAGGTGTAGCATAGAGTATATTGTCCATCCTCCCTTCAGAGGATGGGACATTCTCTACTTTTGTTGATCCAAATTGAGGACAAGATCCTATAGGGAGTCAAAAAAGGGGTCTATTTTGTTGTTTCTGATAGAGATGACCTAACCAGTAACAATGGAAAGAAGAATTTATTTGAGGTCTCGGCCCATCATGTCTGTTGGGAATCCCAGGACTCCCCAACTAGGGCCCCAGTTGATGGGGTGGCCTGATAGTGACTAAAGAGTCATCGTTAAGGTATGCCAGTCTCTTACCCTTATTCAGCTTTTGAAGTAGTTGCTTTGTTAAGGTTAGCTCTGGAGTGAGTGAGGGAAGTATAATAGCAAGTAGCTGAGGAGGGTATCTAAGTCAAGTAGACACTATTTCATTATGAACTTTATACAGACTCACTGCAGACGATTGTGTACTTTTGCTTTCAGGTATATATTTTGCCCTAATTTATGGATACATGTGAACATATGCTCTATCTCAAGGGACCTGGTCTATATCTAGGTTTTGGGACTTTGTTAGGAGGTGAACCACCTGGAATGGAATTAGAGAATCCTATGAAAGGAAAGGTCTCACCCTAGTAATGAGGTTGAATGAAAGGTTGACATTCCATGACTGACTTCTCTGGACACAATCTGAAGTGAAGCATGCTGAGATAGTACTCATTGTGTTGATTAGGCCGGGATCAGCGGATGCAAAATCATTTGTTATGGATTGAAAGAAAAATGCAGGAAAGTGAGCCCCACCCTAGAGATTTCAGGACTGGAGGAAATATAGGCTCTATAGAGGAAGCGGGAGGTTCCTGCTGCCTTAGGATTTAAGAAGACAATAGATAGTTATTGCTATAATCACATTATTTGGCAATTGGCTTAACTTTGAAATATCTTTTTGTTAGGATTTTTGGTATCATACCCAACATCACCATAATTTATGTCCTTTGACATTATTTGTATACAGCTGTGCCACCAGTTGCTTCTGTTCTCTCTGGTCTAAGCTTTTAAGAGAGTCAACATATTGAAGACTCAGCCTATGGTCTGTGCATTAAAAAGTTTGAGACATTCAATCAATATTTCCAGCCTCATATTAATTAAGTAGTAATTTATATGACTACGGATTAATAGGAGTGTACATAAACACCATTCCCACCACCAAAAGTCTGTGTCTCATCCCATCCTCCACCCTCCCCTTCCCCCACCCCATGAAGCAGAACATCCACCCTCACCCTCAACCCAGGGTTTTTACTTTGGTGCCCTATTCCAAATTCAGTCAAATCCTGTTTTGTGTTTACCTTTCTGTTCTTCTTTCTCAACTTCTGTTTATGAGTAGGATCATCCCATGCTCGTCTTTATCTTTCCGACTTAGCTCACTTACCATAATTCCATATATCTCCATCCAAGATGACTCAGAGAAGGTGGGTTCATTGTTCTTAATAGCTGCTATTCTTTTTCTATAGAGAGTGAGAGGCAGAGAAATATAAAGAGGGAAACAGAGAGAGGGAAGATGCCACAGCACTGCTCCATAGCTCATGAAGCTTTCCTTCCTGTAGACACTTGTATCTGGTGGTCCAGGTCTCTGTGCATGCTAATTTGTGCATTCCACTACATGAGCTATCTGACACTCTCTAAGAGAGGGAATTTATGGTAGTCTCATTTTCCAAAAGTTTTCAATTTATTAAGATAAGGGAAGAGAAGGCATCTTCCTGCATTTGTTGATTTACTGAGTGTTTTCAACTGAAAATAATCTTCATACTGTTTCTGGAATTCCTAGTAGGGTTTTGCAATTTCCAAGGTATCAAGGTAGAAATTGTTAGACTTCTTTCCACTTACCCTCACAAGACATACAGCCTTATTTCAGCTTATATTTTATTAGTTGAAATGAAACTCAGGATCATTCCAGAATTGCAGGAGTCATGGTTCAAATAGGGGTCTATTTGGAGACTAGTACCATAATCCCAGAGACAGAGTTTCTACCTCTATAAAATGACTAAGTTTACAAGGTGTTTGTGAGGCTCACTGGGAATCATGTAAACTATTTTGAGAAGTACTGTATTTCCATTGCAATGCATTGGGTAGCCCAAGTCTAACAGTTCTATTATACCCATAGCTGAATTTTCTGTGTAGGATTTTATGTTTTTATAAAGGAGCTACTCTCTTCCCTGATCCATCTTTCTGGTCCTTTTTCCAGCCATGATATCATCTTCCCAGACAATAACCTGGGTCCGCCTGCATATCAGATATCAGGCTCAGAAAAAAACAAAAAAAAAAAAACAAAACAAACAACAACAATAACAACAAAACATTAGTATAGTCATGGGTTCTTTGGAATATAACTAAAATAGACCTACTAAGTATCTACAAAATGGAGACCCCCAACTCTTCATCTACACTATTCTATTCCAGCCTTTAGGTTCATGATTAGCCAACAATTTGTTTGGTTTGTATGTTAACTCTTCTTTCAGCCACCAGGTTCTAGATGCTAACATGATGCCAAACAGACTTTCCTGGGCAGACAACCCCACCAATGTGTCCTGGAGCCTCACTTTACTAGAGCCCCATCCCATCAGGGAAAGAGAGAGACAGGCTGGGAGTATGGATCAACCTGTCAATGCCCATATTCAGTGGGGAAACAATTACAGAAACCAGAGCTTCTGCCTTCTGCACCCCATAATGACCCTGGGTCCATGCTCCCAGAGGAATAAAGAATAGGAGAGCTGTCAGGGGAGGGGATGGGATACGGAGTTCTGGTGGTGGGAATTGTGTGGAGGTGAACCCCTCTTGTCCTATGGTTTTTGTCAGTGTTTCCTTTTTTATAAATAAAAATTATATATATAACCAAATCAAGTGCACATTCATATATCAGATTACACTTCTTTCCACTAATCATTACATAATCGTTTCTTAAGGAGTTTAGGACTATAACTCGATTGTTTATTAGAATTCTTCAAGTTTAGGAACTACTCTCTGCCCTAACCTAGCTTTCTAGTCCTATTCTCAACTCTGATAACATCTCCCCAAACAATATTTTTAGTCTACCTCCATGTTAGCTGTCAAGCTTGGGCAAAAATTACTAAAGTCATGGGTCCCTTGGAGCATAAGTAAAATAGACTTCCTAGCTTCTTTTCACTCTAAGATTCCTATTTTTCTCTATTCCATTCCTACTTTTTGGTTCCCGCTTATTATTAAAAATTTTGCCCTGCTTTATATCTTACTGCCGTTCAGGCAACAAGTTACAGGTGCTACTATCATTATATCCTAACATACCTAGGCAGATGACCTCACCAGTGTGTCCTGAATTCTAACCTTTCTGGAGCTGGGGATATGGATTGACCTGTCAACAACCATGTCTAGTGGAGAAGCAATCACAGAAACCAAAACTACCCTCTTTTTCATCCCATAAAGAACTTTGTTCCATATCCCCAGGGGGGAGAAATACTAGGGGAAGATGACTAGAGAGCTCTTAACTCCAATTCTATCAGGATCCAAAGAGAAAATAGGAAAAATGGAAGGACAGTTAGAAGTAGCAGTAAGTGTAGGTATGATTTAGCAAGGAAAAGAAGATGGGACCATAGGAAAAATACGGACAGATAGTTAATAGAAATAATAGTCAACCCAAATCTGTGACCTTGGGAGAACTACTGCAGTTTCCATTGGAGGGAATGGGGACACAGAACTCTCATGGTGGGAAAGGTGTGGAATTATACTCCTGTTATCACATAGTTTTGTAAATCAACATTGTCACTAATAAAATAAAATAAAATAAAAAGAATCCTCCCATCATTGTGATAAAGCTCAATAGGAAAACTCTTAATCTGAAACCTTAAAACTTAATTAGTTTTTTTGGGCCAGGTGGCAGTACACTTAGTAGAACACACCTGTTGCCATGTGCAAGGGCCCAGATTGAAGTCTCTAGTCCCTGCAAGCAGGGGACAAGCTTCAGAGCAGTGCAGCATTACTGCAGTTCTCTCTCCCTCTCTGTATCTCTCTCCATTTCTATATTGCTCTACCTCTATCTAAAAAAAAAAAAAGTAAAAGAAAGGGGGGCAGGTGGTGGAGCACCTGGTTGAGCGCACATGTTGCAATGTGCAAGGACTCCAGGTTCGAGCCCCTGGTCCCCACCTGCAGGGGGAAAGTTTTGCAAGTGGTGGAGCAGGGTTGCAGGTGTCTCTCTGTCTCTCTACCTCTCTATCTCAACCTTCCTACTGATTTCTGACTGTCTCTATCCAATGAATAAATAAAGATAATAAAAATTAAAAAATAAGAAAGGGGGAAAAAAGGGAAAATTAACTCTGGGGATGGTAAAACTGTGTAAGCACCAAGTTGCATCAATAACCCTGGTGGCAACAAACAACAGTAAAAACAAACAAACAAACAAACATCTTGCCAGTAGTTAGGAGCATTTTATGAAATCCATTATCACATCATTTATTTGGGAACTTCTATAAATGTTATTGATTGTCTCTAGCAAAGCAAAAAGTGTTGTTATATCATATCCTTGATTTGACAAGACTTCAAAATTTACCACCCAGGTAGTTTAAATTCTTAGGAGAAATTTTAGAACATTCAACCCTTCAGAAATATATGCATATATAAATTATGTACTTCTTTGGTAAAAATTTCTTTTGACATAAGCCGTGCTCTGCTAAGATGTTTGATACCATAAAATGAAATTCTTAGTGAGTTTTACTAATGTCTTTCCTCAGTGACACCTGCAGAAGCTAAAATGCTTATAAGTTAGTGTGTATATGCTTTATGGCCTTACTGAAGAACCAATTGTAGAACCACAGCATGAATTTAGAAAAAAACAATTCTCTCAAATTTAAAATGATGTACTGTTAGGTTATTTCCTGGCAAGTACTGCATGAGCAGAATATCACTACATTTCCATAAATATAGGAAAAATAGGAATAAGATCATTATCCTGTGAAGCTTGGAAATAGTTTAGCTAAAGTCATCTCAGTGGTTTCAATCATTGACATTAGCCCTGAAGTTGCAGGAATTTGTTCTGTGTATGAGAATCTAGAAAAAACAAACAAACAACAGTGATTCTAAAGGGAAGAATATCCTAGTGCATACTTTGAAGCTAAGGCTGAAAATTGGTAAGAAAGTAATTCAGAGAAGATAGGACTAACCTAGTGCCACACACATATCCAGAATTCCCAATGGTTTGTTTAAATTTTACTATACCCAAGCAAACACATATTCTTTCTTTCAAAAGAAACAAAAGAAAGAAAGAAAGTGAGTGGGATTGAAGCCATGAAGAATCACCATGTCAATTTAATGTTCTTTGTATTTTAGGTATGTGTATGAGAAACTAATTTCACAGTTAAACTAAAAGATTGGAGGAACATTACCTAAAGAAAAGAGAAGATGGGAGGCAGGTGGTAGCGCAGTGGGTTAAGCACACGTGGCTGTCTCTCTCTCCTCCTCTCTGTCTTCCTCTCCGCTCTCCATTTCTCTGTGTCCTAAAATGACGACATCAACAACAACAATGATAATAACCATAACAATAAAAACAACAAGGACAACAAAAGGGAAAATAAATAAATATAAAAAAATAAGAGAAGACCTCTTTTGGAGGTCAGGGATCATATTAGTCAAGAATAATGGAGTTGTTTTAGAGAAAACTGATCGTCCCATTGACAGTGAAGCTTGTCAAGCTGTAATGTGCATTATTTGGGGCTACCTCTGGGGATCACCTGGTGAGAGATCACCTGGCAGCTGGTTTTAGAAATGCAGAGACTGTTTCATCCAGAATCTTATAGAGACTTCCTGGGGACAATCCCAGAAGAATTACTTAGCAGGGAAGTAATTTAATTATAGCTCCAAACACTTGCTATAATCCTTAATGTCCTTGTGAAGAAGACAAGACACTTATATTTGCTCCACTGTAGTCAATCTGTAAGTCACATTAACTCTTTCTAGCTAAGTGGGTGCTATTAGTCGTCAGCTTGCTCAGCTTGTTTATATTTTTAGTGATCTGGATTTTGAATTGGTGAAGTAAATTCTGTGGGGAAGCTGGTTGATTTCACATGATGAGAAACTCCAAGTCAAAGGCTTCTTAGATAGGGTCACATCTTGGTGTGAGATCCAGTCCCACCTTGCCGGTTCACTGAGACATTCCTGCTGTCTAGACAAAAGAGGTGAAAGAAAGAAAGAAAGAAAGAAAGAAAGAAAGAAAGAAAGAAAGAAAGAAAGAGAGGGAGAGAGAGAGAGAGAGAGAAAGAAAGGAAGGAAGATATCCAACAAGTTAGGACATAAAAATGGGTGGAGATTTGGAGATTGTTGGGAGACCTGGAATATTCCAAGGGGCTGGAATATGAAGAATATGTTGGGTTTTTGTGAAGAGTCATGAAATTATTAAATATGAGGACAAATGGGATCACTAAGAACACATAATATTATAGAATGTAGACAATCTCTGTCACTTGAAGTATTTTAACCACTTAAAATGCTGGTTTATTTATTTTATAATTTTTTTATTTATAAAAGGGAAACATTGACAAAACTATAGGATAAGAGGAATATAGCTTTGCACAATTTCCACCACCAAACCTCTGTATACCATCCCCTCCCCTGATAGCTTTCCTACTCTTTAACCGTCTGGGAGTAGGGACCCAAGGTCATTGTAGGATGCAGAAGGTGGAAGGTCTGGCTTCGGTAATTGCTTCCTCACTGAACATGGGCATTGACAGGTCGATCCATACTCACAACCTGTCTCTCTCTTTCCCTAGTGGGGAAGGGCTCTGGGGAAGTGGAGCTCTAAGGCACATTGGTGGGGTTGTCTGTCCAGGGAAGTCTGGTCACATCCTGCTGGCATCTGGAACCTGGTGGCTGAAAAGAGAGTTAACATACAAACAAATTGTTGAACAATCATGGACCTAAAGGCTGGAGTAGTGCAGTTGAAGTGTTGGGGGGTCCTTCATTTTGTAGATAGCTAGTAGTCATATTTTAGTTATATTTCAAAGAGCCTGTAGCTATACTAGTGTTTTGTTGTTGTTAGTTTGTTTTTGCCTGAGCCTGAAATCTGATATGCAGGTGGATCCTAGTTATTGTCTGGGGAGATGATGTCATGGCTGGGAAAAGGACCAGAAAGCTGGATCAGGGAAGAGAGTAGCTCCCTAATATGGGAAAGGGGTATAAATATTGTTGACTGTAGACCCCATATATTTGATATGATCTGGGGCCCATAATTAGCTTGGGAGCCTGTATGACCTCTGTATCCATGTAGATCTGAGCTCACATTCTGTGGTCATGAGTAGGAACATTCCATGCTGCCCCAGTATTGACCCATCTTCCTCAGGTGTAGTATAGAGTATGTTGTCTGTTCTCCCTTCGGAGGATGGAACATTCTCTACCTTTGTTTATCCAAGTTGAGGGAATGGTTTATTTATTAATCACCCAATGCTGAAATTAGTTTCACTCAAATATTAGCTTACTGGGCATTGTTTTGGAGGAGCAGGGATTGGATGGGAACTTTAAGAAGCAGATAGGACCCAGAGGGAAGAAATCCTATAGACTATTTAAAAACTAATTTTTGATGGAAGATATCTTTACATTTTTTCACCTTTCTTTTGTTAGTGATTTAGCAAAGTTTTACAAAATCTCAGAATTTCAGGGTTATAATTTCACAGCCATACATTTTTGTGTCCTTTGAGCTTACATTTTTAAAAAGATCACTGCTCTATGGAAATATAAAGATCAAAAATGAAACTTTTGCTGTAGTCCTGGTATATAGTGAAAGATATAAGGCAAAAAAATCATATATACTGAGCTCCTTTGTGGTTTTTATTAGAAAATCCTTCATTTAGAAGTTAGGGAAAGATGGCTCTCCTCCTATAAGGAGAATAATTGAGAATCAGTCCTCTCTCCTCCTTCCCAGCTCTCATGAAAATCAATTCCATATATGTGTGTGAGAGAGAATATATGAAACTTTTATTGGGAAGAAAAACTTTCCTTCTACTAATTTAAGTACAGTGATTGAGAGTAGGGGTACAAATTAATGAGAAGATACATTTATTACTTCTGGAAACATTCATATTAAGAGCCTGTATGAATAGGTGAAGACAGGTGTTTATAAGCCAGTGTAATAGGGGAGAGGGAATAGGGAAGAAAGATATTCAGAGGAAAGTACATAAGCTTTAGGAAAGAAAAACAAACTATTTAGAGAATGAATAGAAAGTACGGCAATTCAGGATAATGTTGGTTGTGCAATCTCAGTAAAAAAAATGGTCCTCAGTAGTGTGTGTGTGTGTGTGTGTGTGTGTGTGTGTGTGTGTGTGTGTGTGTATACAAGTGGTACATTTCCCCCCCTTTATCTCAGATGTAAGCAGAGAGGGAGGATAGACACCACAGTACTGTTCCTTTGTTGGTGGTGTTTCCCTTGGTGCCTTGCATGATTCTCTTTTGTTGTGCTGGGGCACCCAGGCTGGAGGCTTTCTCCCAGCTCCCAAGAGAGTGGTCTTATGGGACTAAAGATTTACTGTACTGGAGATAGGATGAAGGCAGCCTTTTGGATGATTCTCCCTTTAATCAGGAAATAAAATTTCACACCAGATTTATTTCTGCTGTTTATCATTTGGAAAACACTTCATACCAGCTTTGATCTCAGGCAGTCCCCAAAGTTTATTTTAATGATGATCAGTGAAAAACTCAGTGTCTCTTAGGTAGGAGATCAAGACAATATATGGAAGAACAAAAAGATCCAGAGACAGAAGTAATTACAAAATTGTGGGCCTTCTAGGACTTCTTTGAAATTTCAGTGTGACTGGAACTTCCTCCTGGAATGGAACTGAAAGCTCAAATCAGAAATATCTGGACAGTAAGGTGGATAAAGAAAGGAGCTTTTTAAATTACTGGCAGTTATACTCTGTCCTAAACTAAAGTACCACAAATCCACCTTATATATGTATCTAGGTACAACAATTTCTTTCAAGATGAGTGAAGCAGGTTAGAGAGGCAGCATAATAGTCATACAAAAAACCTTAAAAATTAAGGAATTGTGCATAATATAGAACAATTTGTCTTGCATTTCTTTTTAGGGGGATTAATGGTTTACATTCAGTGGTAAAAAATAGTAGTTTGTACATGAATAACATTTCCACACAACAATACAACCCCTACTAGATACTTCCTCCTCTGCTATCATGTTCCAGGACCTGAACCCCCAACCCCTAGAGTCTTTTACCTTGGTGCAATACACCAACTCCAGTCCAAGTTCTGCTTAGAGTGTTCCCTTCTGACTTTGTTTTTCAGCTTCTGTCTATGAGTGAGATCATCTCATATTCATCCTTTTGTTTCTGATTTATCTCACTTAACATATGTCTTCGAGCTTCATCTAAGATGGAGTAAAGAAGGTGAATTCACCATGAACCTGGGACTTTGGAGCCTCAGAAACAAGAGTCTGTTTGCATAACCATTAATGCCATCTACCACTATTCACATTTCTCAGTTTTCCACATAATAAGCCAATGCCCCTCTAAATCCCTCTGCCATCATGTTCAAGGACCTGAACCCTCCCCCCTACCCCAGAGTCCTTTACTTGAGTTCAATACACCACACCCAGTTCAAGTTCTGCTTTGTTTATTGTTCAACTTTTTTTTTTTTTTTTTTTGTAATCAGATTCGCTTCATTGAAGTTGTCTTTAAAATTTAGATGGAGGGAGTCGGGCTGTAGCGCAGCGGGTTAAGCGCAGGTGGCGCAAAGCACAAGGACTGACATAAGGATCCCGGTTCGAACCCAGGCTCCCCACCTGCAGGGGAGTCGCTTCACAGGCGGTGAAGCAGGTCTGCAGGTGTCTGTCTTTCTCTCTTCCTCTTTGTCTTCCCCTCCTCCATTTCTCTCTGTCCTATCCAACAATGACAACAACAATAATAACTACAACAATAAAACAACAAGGGCAACAAAAGGGAATAAATAAATAAAATAAATATTAAAAAATTTAGATGGAAAAGAGTTCTGTCAGTATTTTCCTCTGAATATCTGGGAGTTTCAGGTCTAACATCCAAGAGGTGTTACTGTGTTGCTGTAAATATATTGCTGTAGCTCTTTCAGTAGATGTTTGATGTGTTTAGATAGCCTCTCACTGGGTGAATAGATGTTAATAATCATTAAGACCTCTTAACTGACAATCCTCTGACTGATCCTCTGAGCATTAAGTAATATCTAATCCCTGTCTTTTAAATTTTTGTTTGTTTGTTTTCAGGTCAATCGTGTCAGATTGAGAATAGCTGGTCCTGCCCTTTTTTGTGGTCCATTGGCTTGTATGATAGTTTTCCATCCCTTCACTTTGAGTCTGTGTTTGTCTTGAGTTAAGTGGGATTCCTGCAGACAACATATGATTGGCCTGAGGCTCTGAGGTCACAGGCTCAATCCCCAGCACCACCAGAGGTCTTTCTGGGCAGTGCTCTGTTCATTCTGTGTCTTCTTCTTTATATCTTTCTCTGTCCTTAAAAATAAAATAAAGTATAAATGAAATCAATGAAGCAGCACACGACATGGAAATTTATGTTTTAAAAAAGTATATGCAGTTAATGTCTTGTCATAAACTATCTTTGTCACTGATACGTACTGAACAGTTTTACCTTTGAGCCTCATATGCATCATCTATATAAAAAATAAGCAATATAACTTCATATGTTGAGCATTTGCTAGGATTTAGACAGCTCATTTGCATCATTTCATTTGTCCTATCAGGAACTTATTTTAATGTAGGTGGTGACTCTTGTTCATACCAAACCAACAAGTTTTAAGCAGTTAAGAAGCATATTTTAGATCACATAGATATTGACAATGATAATGGCAAAATTAGAATCCAGTCTGCCTGATCCCAACCTCTATCCTTTACCACATTGTATCACCTACTGTGCTGTAAGGATTAGATTTAATTAAATGAAGTACAAATAAATCTCCCAGCATAGTTCCTGGCACAAAGAGGACATTTAAAATGATGGTTGTGTAATAATTCTTTAATTATAAGAGTAAAATAATCTCTCCAAAGCTGTTTTGTTCTAGTGTTTTCTGAGTGTGGTCTTGACCTTAGAGATTAAATATTATAATATAAGACATATACACTAAATACAGTGATCATACACACATGGTATGGTTATAAGAAACCAAGTAAGTCAGAGGGGATTCAGAGAATCAGAGGATGAAGAGTACAGGGAGACTGGAGCCTTCTTCCTAACAGAGGTAGGCTCTGAGCTAAGGAGAATTTTCTTGTGCTTAAATGGTTAATACAATCTCTTTAAGTACCTCATTTACAACAGAGATTAGTTTAGACATTTGGATGAATATGACTCATTTAAATGCTTAAACCCATGAATCACTCAGAGCGGCATTATGGGTAATTTTAGTGAAACATCTTTAAGGTCTCTCTATTCCTTTGTTAACTGCTTCTATTGAATTTAAACAAAAGCCCCATTTCATTCCAAATTTAAATCCAAAAGAGATTTGATCTTTTCTTCCTGACATTTTGCAACCAATGTAATTTCTAACAAGTGTCTGGAATTAAGATATGAGTCAGATCAGAAAGCTGCATTTGCAACTGAATGGAATACCACAGCAGACTTGGGTGAAGGACAGTATAGAGTGGCATGCCCAGCTGAAACCATTGAACTGAGCTTCCTCTTCTTTGAGGCCTCTTTCTTTTCAGTGGCATATAGGAACACTTATTTTTCTCTTGCTTAAAACTCTGTGAATTAGAAATAAAAACTGAAAGAAAAATCAAGGTATCAGTAACACAGTTACTGGGAAGCCAGAAACTACCCATGCACACATCTGCAGTAAATTGATAAGCAAATTTTGCTATAATCTGTACAGTGAAATACCATACAGCAGTACAAAGGGAGAGATAGGTAATATATGCAGCGACAAGACTGAGAATCCAAAGCATTATGTGAAGTGAAAAGAGACAGGCACAAACAGTGACTATATACTGTGGTATTCAATATGTATAATATTCTGGAAAAGGAAAATTATAAGAGGAGAAAGAAATTCACTTGTTGCCAAAAGCCAGAGATGAGAACCTAATTGATAGCAAAGGCAAAAAGGGAATTTTGGGGTGGTGGTGGTGGTGGTGGTGGAAATTAGATTTATTTTATAGAGTTATTGTGATATTGTGTCACTAATTGAATAGCTTAAGTAAATAAAATGTAGTTCCTCAAAGTTCTAAAGGCTGCAAGGTTTAGAAGATAAAATTAAGATGTCAGAAGGATTGGTTCCCCTTCTGGTAATTGTAAAGATGAGTCTGTTATCAGACCTCTCTCCAAGGAGTACCTACCTGCTGGTACTCCTTGTCTTTAGTATTCCTTACCTTGTAGATAATTTGTTACCCTGATCCAACTTCCATCTGCACAAGATGACAGGTATTTTCTCTGTGTAGGTTTAGGGAAAAGGGGAGAGAGATCAGGTGGGTGAACAGTTGTGCAATCAGTTGAGCACACTTGTTAACCTGCACAAAGACCCAAGTTTGAGCCCTGCTCCCTACCTGCAGATGGGAAGCCTCTCTGTAGAAAAGCCAATCTGCAAGTGTCTCCCCCCTTTTCTCTCCCTCTCTGGCTCCCTCTGTCCTGTCTAATGTGAAAAGAAAAAAAATGACTACTGGAAGCAGTGGATTCATCCTGAAGGGACTGAGTGAGCCCCAGTGTTAACCCTGTGGCATGCTCTCATGGAGGAGGGAGAAGTGAACAGACAGGCATGTGCGCCAGAGTTCTTGCATTGCCTGAGTCTGAACTGGGAATCTGTTTCCCCAACTGCTGGCCTGACCTTAACTTCACTAATTTTGTATGGTCATATTTCCTAGTAAAGGTTCTCTGAAGTTTTGGGGGTTAGTATTTCAACATATAAATTTTGAAGAAGGGATTATATGAAGCAAAAGTTTCTTTTACCAAATATGTCTTTGGCAAAAGGTACCTTTCATGACAGGGGGCCTGAAGACATGGCAAATGCTCATTTAGAAAAAGAACAAAGTAATGGATAGAATTGGAGGTGATTCTGTTTAGTGAACTAAGTAAAGAGATGAAAGACAATTACCAGATGGTGTCTCTCATATGTGGAATATAGAGATGTTATTCACATGAACTTGCCAACAGCAAACAGTCACAACAACAAAAACCCAAATAAACAAGCAAGCAAACTGTTTCTAAGAATTGTGAGAACTCTGGTGGTTATCTTTGTGAGGCTGGAAGGTAGGGATATAGAATTTTTCGTGGGGACCGGGTGATAGAGTAAAATATGGAGTTACAGACCAAACTTACAATAATACTAGCTTTTAGACTGAGGCTTTTGTAAAAGTGTATTATTCTCTTAGATAAAAAGCAATGAGTTACATATAATCTTATGATCCTTCCACAGCTGCTCATCTATTTACCTTTGCTGTGATCTTTGCTTCTTCAAATGACTGTAAGTTGCTGTTATCTTTCATTTCAATCTGTAAGACTCTCTTTAGTATTTTATTATTAATTAATTTATCAATTATTTTTTTGTAGGACAAATCTAGTGGCAACAAACTTTCTTAGCTCTTATTTGTATGTGATAATCTTAACTTCTTTCTCACTTTTGAAGAATAATTTTACTGGATATAGGATTGTTAGGTGATAGATTTTTTTTTTTCACTTTTGTACTCCTCAACCTGTACCTCATTTTAAAATGGCAGCAATTTTTAGTGATGGCAAGAAGATTCTTTACTTACTTTAGCACAAGACTTTATTCACTCAGGCTAATCACTACTAGATGCTAGCAAGATGTCGAATGACTTTTCCCGAAGGACATACAATTTAAGGATTCTTTTCTCCATTTGTTGGGAGTGTGTTACACAGCCAGCTCAAGTTACTGCTTTTTAAACCTGTTGTTCCCTGTGCCCACAGATACTACATATGTTATCTTACTGTCATGTTATGTCTCTGTAGCAGTTATTTGTATGGTGCAACCTGGTACCTTCACTTTATTTTCCTTCTGCTGAGATAGGAAATATTATACCATCATTTCACATCATCTCTTTGATTTGTCATACTTGCCACTAGGAAATACTTATGGGGAAAAAAAAAACAATGAAGGAAGGTTGTTCCTTTTTTTCAGATGAAAAATCCTGTTTAAGGAAGTGAAATACTTCCTTATGAAAATGGATGGAGACATGCAGCAGTCTCAGAGATGGCACCCTCTGCTGAGGGCTAATGGCACCCCTTCTTTAGTAGGAATGGGGCATATCAGCAGAAGTAGGAGCCACTGCTGCTGTTAGGAGGGGTGAGAGCAAAGGTGAAAGGTTCAGAATTTCCATATATAGCATACACTGATTTTACGGACTGATGGCCAGTTTCTAAGAGCTGGGTAAGATAGGGTACTACCTTACATTGGTGGCTACATGGAGGAGGGAGAGACACGGTAGGGGGAAGGGGGTCCTGGCATTTATTCTTTTATTTTGCCACTAGAGTTATCACTAGGTTTTGGTGCCTGTACAGTGACTCCACTGCACTAATAGCAGCCATTCCCACCACCCACACTGATACCATTTTATTCCCTTCGTAGAGAATAGGAGAGAGAGAGAGGGTGGGGGAGAGAGAGAGAGAGAGAGAGAGAGAGAGAGAAGATGAATACCTATAACACTGCTTTATTGTTTGTGAAGCTCCTCCCCACTGAAAGTGGGGGCTTGGATCCAAGTCCTTACATATGATACTGTTTGCACTCTACTGGGTGTGCCACCACGCAGTTGGTCTTCCTTCCTTCCTTCCTTCCTTCCTTCCTTCCTTCCTTCCTTCCTTCTTTCTTTCTTCATTTATTGTCATGAGCATAACTTCACCATTTTAACCATTTTTTTTTTTTTAGACAGAGGAAAAGGAAAAGACACTTAAGCAATGACAAAACTTCCTCCTGTGTGTTGGAGTTTGGGTTGTGTACATGAAAAAGTAGGTTTAGTAGCCAGGAAGATATATTACTGGACCAGGGGACTCTTGCTAAATGTCAAAATCTTTACACAGTTTAGTTGTAACAAAAATATTTTCCCAGATAGAGAGATTGAGGCTTGTTAAAAATGGACAATTATTCCCATTCCTCATGGTTTAATATATGTTGTATGAAATTAATTGTCCTGGATCATCGGTGAATATTGCTTCAGCTAAAACATATTTCTCACAAACTCTATAATGTATCAGAGATACCATATCCCAAATGTTAACTCTTGACTAATCTTGGGCTAGTATAAAGCTCCCCCTGCCATTTGTATCCCTATTATGAAAATAAATTGTAGTAACTGGTACTAGGCCCCTACTCCCCACACTACAATCCACCCACCCAGGTGAAGTTGAAGTTGTGCTTAGTGACATTTGAAGCCTTTTAGAACTAGGCAGTGAGGCTGATTTTTAAATTTTCTTACATTAGACTTGGTGGGGGATGGTGTCCTTTGTCAGCGTCACACATTCCAGTCTGTCTAAGTCTCTCCTGTGACTTATTTCAATACTCACTGCTTGTTCTTCCCTTCTGTAAAGGTGAAAGAAGTATCAAGAGTCTCTGTGGAAAATCTAAGGTATTGGTGACGTGTGGCAAGAGATATGAAAAGTTCTCAAAAGTTCTCAAAAGGCAGCAGAACAGGTCTTCACTTGGATACCTATATTTGACTCAAAGTCACTGCATTCCACATCTCTTTCAAGCCTTAGGTCCCAAACATAGGACAGGTATGACATGAATCATCTGTGTGACCTTTAAATATTTCTATCATCTAGGTTAGGGGAAGGGAGGACTTTATATCAATAAAGGCTGAAGGAAAATATTGACACATCTAAGAAATGACACCTGAGTGACTTTCCAATAACTGACCAAGGTGTCTTTAAATCCCATTTCTGCAAAGGATATTATTGTAATCAGATTATTGGCTTAATGCTCAGAGGCTACATAAACAAAGCGTACACACACACACACACACACACACACACACACACAAATGGCAAATAGCTGGCTAGTACCATCTAGTGGTAGCAGAGAAATAATACTTTTTATGATCTTTTTTCTTTTTTTAAAAATTTTTATTTATAAAAAGAAAACACTGACAAAAAACATATAAGAGGGGTACAACTCTGCACAGTTCCCACCACTAGAACTCTGTATCCTATCCCGTCCCCTGATAGCTTTCCTATTCTTTATCCCTTTGGGAGTATGGACCCAGGGTCATTATGGGGTGCAGAAGGTGGAAGGTCTGGCTTCTGTAACTGCTTCCCCGCTGAATATGGGCATTGGCAGGTCGATCCATACTCCCAGCCTGTCTGTCTTGTTCCCTAGTGGGGCAGGGCTCTGAGGAAGTGGGGCTCCAGGACACATTGATGGGGTCCTCTGCCCAGGGAAGTCCAGCTTTAAAAAAGGGGAGAGAGAGGGAGATGGAAACATTCCTTTCTTTTCTGGGACACACTGACGGTTTAATCATCAAGGTGCTGAATTCATGCTTTTTCTCCAAAGGAAATGAGCAGCTCAACAACCAGACACTTGTCAGAGAGAACACAGTGAAGAGTAAAATGCATTTCAAGATGAATTCAGTTCTGTGCTTTGAAGGGGGCACATAAAGATGTACTCAAATAACTCTCCTGTCTTAACAATATCTCATGGGGTTGAAGGTGGAGTAGTTAGTTGATAACTCATCTTTCTTTCCAGTGTCTCATGGGGTGGGGTGTGGAATAACTGATCCCTTGAGCAACTGTGTGTCCTGAAAGCCAACTTCTTTATTTAGAAACCTTGTCATTCCTAATCCAAGTCTTTGATTAAATTCTGGTCTTGGTGATTGGTTTTAGGGCCCATATTTCATAGGCAGGATTTCAGAGCAATGAAAGTTCGTATCATGCTTCTTCAACACACTTCTAACACAGCTGCAGTCCACTCAGCAAAAAGTTTTTTTCAATACCTGTTGTGTTCCAGGTATCATGGCAAACACATTCACTGCATTGGTTACTTTAATTCTCGAATATTTTTGAGACGGGTGTTCTTTCTCCCTTTACATACATGGGATAGGACAGAGAAAGATTGCATGATTTGCCCAAAGTGACAGAATTCACAAAAGAATGTAAAGCTTGAAGCATTCTCACATACCTCTGAGTTTATTGATCTAAGTTTATATTTTAGTCACATAGAAATAGGCTTCTTTCTGGGTTGGAAGACAGAGTGTTGCAGACACCAATTATGGGGAGAAGAGAGTTGGTACCTATGTGCCAACAACTGCATTATAAACCATTAATAGTCACCCCCCAGTAAAGTGGGAAAAAATAAATTTTGTGAGCTACTTTTTCAGACTGAGTATCTTGACATGATCCTAAACTACCAAATCACACTGTATGGGATATACCTATAGCTTAAGGTTTTTATTGTCAGAAACCTTATGACAGTTTACTGGCCTGTACAAAAGTAATTTCCATGAGGACCTCTTCAAAATGGGGATATTTCTGTAGATTGCTGTCTGAAAACAAAACTGGCATGCGGATACCCCATCTTCTTTCCGATAAAAATATCCTTATCCAAGTAGCAAAGAGAATCAGAAATGTCTGATGTGAGGGCGATCTGGCTGTGACATCTGTCACCCCATTGATCGCCAGGGTTGATTCGGCTGATCTGGCTGGCTAAGCGGGTGTCCCCTTCCTCCCTCACCGCTCCATGTGCGTCCCTCTTGAAGCTGCGCACTTGGACCAAGAGGACGGCTTTCCCCAAATAGAGACGGACTGGTCTTCTGTCGAAGGTATGGGAGTAGCTGTGCTCCCCTGCTAGAACCTCCAAACAAGCTCTCAAGAAATGTTTTCAGTCTTTCCTTTTTCATTCTGTGACCTTCATTTCAATGTACAACACCATATTTTTGATAACCAATGAGGTGATACCAATGTAGAATAAAGAAATATGATTTTTAATTTTTTTCTTTTTCTTTATTTATTAGATAGAGACAGCCAGAAATTGAGAGGGAAGGGGGTCATAGAGAGGGAAAGAGACAGGCAGACATGTGCAGCTCTGATTCACCACTTGCAAAGCTTTCCCCCTGCAGGTGGGGACGGCGGCTTGAACCAGGGTCACTGTGCATTATAACATATGCACTCAACCAGGTGTGCCACCACCCAGTGGCCCCTAAAGAAATATTCTTTAGGAAGACTAGTCTGATATTTTGCATGTCCATCATACCTCAAAATCTTCTTCAAAGTGACATGCAGCTGTGGAAATAGAAGCTAGACCAATAGACCAGACTTTGTCAAAGAACCATGGAGAATAATTGAGGATGGGTGAAAGTGTTGTTCATGAGGCAAAATATCATGACTGGAGGAAAAGGGGGGTGAGCACATGTGAAAGTGTGCGTGTGTGTGTGTTTGTGTGTGTGTGTGTGTGTGTGTGTGTGAGAGAGAGAGAGAGAGAGAGAGAGAGAGAGAAAGTTTATGCAAAGAAGGCTGCACATTGTCCCTATGTTGGTCATAAGAAGATAATCTCTCTAACCTACCCTGTAGGTTGATCATACCGAACCACATATCTCCAAACAGGAGACATATAAACTAAAAAAACATCAAAAGGTGATCTGTTTCTTCCAAGTCCATTACTAATGCATTTTTCTCATAAATATATTTTAGATAATTAGTGTAATGAGCCATGTTGAATAATTCATCTCCTAAATGTACAAATAGCTCTAAATGTAGACTTATGAACTTTAAAAAATTATTTAATATTGATTAAATAAAAAAATTGTAAAAGACTTCCTTACAATTCCCACTACTAGAGTTCCATATCCCATCCCTTCCATTGGAAGCTTCCTATTCTTTATCCCTCTGGCAGTATGGATCAAAATTCTTTATGGGGTGCAGAAGATGGGAGGTCTGGCTTCTGTAATTGCTTCTCTGCTGGACATGGAAGTTGGTAGGTTGATCCATAGCCCCAGTCTGTTTCTGTCTTTCCCTAGTGTGTAGAATTCTGGAGAGGTGAGGTCATCTAAACTTACTTTTATTTATTTTACCTCATTTTGACATCTTGCTTTCAAAATATCTTTTGGATTTTTTAATGCTATATGTATTTAGTTCATCCATATTGAATATAGTTTTATAGACATGGAAGGGAAAGTTTTATATTTCTTTTATATATATATATATATATATTTAATATTTATTTATTATTTATTTCCTTTTGTTGCCCTTGTTTTATTGTTGTAGTTATGATTGATGTCGTTGTTGTTGAATAGGACAGAGAGAAATGGAGAGAGGAAGGGAAGACAGAGAGGAGGAGAGAAAGAGAGACACCTGCAGACCTGCTTCACTGCCTGTGAAGTGACTCCCCTGCAGGTGGGGAGCCGGGGGTTCGATCAGGGATCCTTATGCAGGTCCTTGTGCTTTGTACCACCTGCACTTAGTCCGCTGTGCTACCACCCGACTCCCGGGAAAGTTTTATATTTCTATGGTACAAAATATCTTTAAAAATTTTTGTAAGTTCTTTAGAAGCTTTTGTAGCATATTAAATTTTTTATATTTATTTATTGGACAGATATAGCCATAAATCAAGAGATTAGGCGGAGACAGAGAAGATAGAGAAGAGAGACACTTGAAGCACTTCTTCAGTACTTGCAAAGCTTTCCTCCTATAGGAGGGGGCTGAGGGCTCAAACCTGGGTCCTTGTGCATTGTAACATGTGCACTCAACCAGTTGCACCACCACAAACTATCTTCATCTTTGTTTTTATTTAAGTATGGTGACCTAATAAGAAGAGAAAAATGTTAACTCCTACAGATCATTATGATCCCAAGATGGATGGTCTTTTATATTCTTGATAGTCCTTCTGTGGATGAAAGGGGCTCATGAAAGACATTGTGTCAGTGCTTCAAATGTGAAAATAACTTGTGACTACAAAATATTGCTGAAGAAAAAGGAGACACTCCAACTCTAAGGATTGTACTTTGCGACCTGAGTGGAATCTTTTTTTAAAAAAATATTTATTTAATTTATTTATTCCCTTTTGTTGCCCTTGTTTTTTTTTTATTGTTGTAGTCCTTGATGTCGTTGTTGTTGAATAGGACAGAGAGAAATGAATAGAGGAGGGGAAGACAGAGAGGGGGAGAGAAAGACAGACACCTGCAGACCTGCTTCACCGCTTGTGAAGTGACTCTCCTGCAGGTGGGGAGCCAGGGGTTTGAACCGGGATCCTTATGCCGGTCCTTGCGCTTTGCTCCAGGGTGGAATCTTTTTATATTACACTCACACAAGCAGACACACAACCACCACCTGTATGTGTACACACACAACCACCACCTGTATGTGTATACACACACACACACACACACATACACACACACATACACACACTGAAGACATACTTAAAACTTAGTCAGAAAAATCAGTGTGCAATTAATTACCAGCTCATCTTTCAAAATTTTGCTTGAGGTCCCAAAAAGTTGTATTTTGGAACTGGAACTGTTTTATGGCTGTCGTCTACCATATACAAAGCAGTTAGTCAGATCTGTATATTCTAAGTTGAAATATATTTAGTGGACTTTCATTTGCTTATACAGGGTGAGATGATGAAAAAATATCCATTATAAAACTCACTCCACATAAAAAGATAAAACAATAATGCTATTCATGTTAATTTCCAAGGAGTCAGTAATACTTATAGTAGAACTTTGGAGGAATTAGGCTAGAAGTAGAATGGGAAAGTAATCCTCATAGAATAATTTTACTAGACATTGGAAGAGCTCTGGTATTTAAAAAAAAAAATCACCTCAGGGACTGACATGTAATATCATTAAGTAAATATCACTCAAAGAATGTCAGCTTTTAATGAAGACCCCTAAATGTACTTTTATTAAATTTTAAGTGATATGCTCAAGAGGTTATAAGTTCATAGATCTAATTTTATATTTTAGTCACATAGAAAGAGGTTTCCTTATTTGTGAGCTTCTTCTTCAGAGAAAGGGTATGTTGAAATGACCCCATACTACCAAATCAAAAATAATTTGAGGTTTTCAGTGGTTCCAGTCAGTGATATAAATTGCTATATAATTGAATTATGAATGAAATCAAATACAGGCAACTGAGCAGAGATAGGGAGACTCAGTTAGGGGAAAGATAAATTTGTTATTATGCCATAGCTTGTTCATCATGCTGGGAAGATACCCTACATAGGGATCATTTATGGTTAATTAATAAATCTTTTTCAATTCTTGAGTACTAGAGGCCTTTTTTCTTTATTGAGAAGTTAGTGGTTTATAATCAACAATAAAATAGAGTACATGTGTAACATTTCTCAGTTTTCCATATAACAATTCATTCCCCTCTAGATCCTCCTCTGCCATCATGTTCAGGACCTGAGCCCTCTTTCCCACCCCAGAGTCTTTTACTTTGGTGCAGTATATCAAACCTAGTCCAAGTTCTGCTTTGTGATTTCTTAAAGATTTTTCAACTTTTTCTTTATTGCTAGTGATTGAATAATTATCGACAATATTGTAGGATAAGAGGGGTACAATTCATACAGTTCCCACCACCAGAGTGTCATACCCCATCCCTTCCATTGGAAGCTTCCCTGTTCTTCATCTCTCTGGGACTATGGATGAAAGATCTGAATGGATCACAGAAAGTCAAAGGTCTGACTTCTGCAATTGCTTTTCCAATGGATATGGGTATTAACCTTCCATAGTAGAGTAAGGCTCTGGGGATATGGGGTTCCAGGACACATTGGTGAGTTAGTCTATACGGGAAAGGCAGGTTGGTGCCATGGTAGTATTTGTCAATTTCTATGAGTGAGATCATCCCATACTGATTGTTCTCTTTCTGACTTATCTCACTTAACGTGATTTCTTCAAATTCCATCCAAGATGAGTTGAAGTGAAACCATAATTAAAAAAAAAATTTTTATTTATAAAAAGGAAACATTGACAAAACCATAGGATAGAGGGGTACAACTCCACACAGTTCCCACCACAAGATCTTCGTATCCCATCCCCCCACCCCCGATAACTTTCTTTATCCCTCTCTGGGAGGGATAAAGAACTCATGGTCATTGTGGGATGCAGAAGGTGGAAGGTCTGGCTTCTGTACTTGCTTCCCCGCTGAACATGGGCATTGACTGGTAGATCCATACTCCCAGCCTGCCTCTCTCTTTCGCTAGTAGGGTGGGGCTCTGGGGAAGTGGAGCTCCAGGACACATTGGTGGGGTTGTCTGTCCAGGGAAGTCTGGTCGATATCATGCTAGCATCTGGAACCTGAAGGTTGAAAAGAGAGTTCACATACAAAGCAAAACAAAATGTTGACCGATCATGGACCTAAAGGCTAGAATAGTGCAGATGAGGAGTTGGGGAGGTCCCCATTTTGTAGATAGCTAGTAGGCATATTTTATATTCCAAAGGGCCTGTGGCTATACTAGTGATTTTTTTTTTGTTGTTGTTTGTTTGATTGTTACCTAAGCCTGAAATCTGATATACAGGTGGATCTTAATTATTGTCTGGAGAGATGATAACAACACAATAGACCCCTTTGTGGGCCCCCATAGGACCTTGACCTCAACTTGGATCAACAATGGTAGAGAATGTTCCATACTCCGAAGGGAGGTTGGACAATATACTCTATGCTACACCTGAGGAAGATGGGTCCTGATATTGGTGCAGCTTGGAATTTTCCTACTGATGACCACAGAATGTGAGCTCAGATCTACAGGGATGCTGAGGCCACATAGGCTCCTAAGCTGAATATGGGCTCCAGATCACATCAAATCGATGGGGTTTAAAATCAACAATATTTATATACATTTTCCATATTTGGGAGCTACTCTCTTCCCTTTCCATCTTTCTGGTTCTTCTGCCAGCCATGAAACCATAATTTTAATAGCTGAGTAGTATTCTATTGTGTATATAGACCACAATTTATCAGCCACTAGTTTGTTGTTGGACACCTTGGTTGCTTCTAAGTTTTGGCTATTATAAATTGTGCTACTATGAACATAGGTATACAGAAATATTTTGGATGGGTGTGTTGTATTCCTTAGTATATATCCCTAGGAATTGCAGATTCATGGGGAAGGTCTACTTTTAGCCTTTTGAGAGTTCTCCAGACTGCTTTCTACAGGGGTTGGACCAATTGACATCCCCACAAGCAATGCAGGAGGGCTCCTTTTTTCCCCACAATCTCTTCAACATTGTTGCTGCTACCTTTTCTGATGTATGGCATTCTCACAGGAGAGAAGTGGTAACTGATTGTTGTCTTTATTTGTATTTCTCTCACAACCAGTGACTTGGAGCATATTCTGTTCATATACTCTCCTTATTTTTTGATGGGGTCATTGATTTTCTTGTTGCTGAGTTTGGTGAGATCTTTATATATTTTGGTTATTAGCCTCTGATGTGTGGCATATAAAGATCTTCTCTCATTCTGTAAGGGGTATCAAAGATTTTCAAGTAAATATTTATTTATAAGAATGATGAAAAAGTATATATACCTGAAAAGTATATGAGTAATTTCTTTTGTATTTTGGTAAGATTTACAATGATGACCTATAATCAATTTAAAATAACTTTTACTTGGGTAGTTTGTTTTAAAAAAGTTGTTTCAACTCTTCAACGTCATCACTCAGCTGCTAGGTTCCAGATGCTACCATGATGCCAACCAGACTTCCCTGGGCAGACAACCCTACCATTGTGTCCTGGAGCCCTGCTTCCCCAGAGCCCTGCCCCACTAGGGAAGAGAAAGACAGGCTGGAAGTATGGATCAACCTGTCAACACCTATGTTCAGTGGGGAAGCAATTACAGAAGCCAATACGATACATCAGACAAGAGTTTAATAACCAACATATATAAAGAGCTTGCCAAACTCAACAAGACAACAAATATCACCATCCAAAAATGGGGGGAGGACATGGACAGAATATTCACCACAGAAGAGATCCAAAAGGACAAGAAACACATGAAAAAATGCTCCAAGTCTCTAATTGTCATAGAAATGCAAATAAAGACAACAATGAGATACCATTTCACTCCTGTGAGAATGTCATACATCAGAAAAGGTAACAGCAGCAAATGCTGGAGAGGGTGTGGGGTCAAAGGAACCCACCTACACTGCTGGTGGGAATGTCAATTGGTCCAACCTCTGTGGAGAACAGTCTGGAGAACTCTCAGAAGGCAAGAAATGGACCTACCCTATGATCCTGCAAGTCCTCTCCTGAGGATATATGCTAAGGAACCCAACACATCCATCCAAAAAGATCTGTGTACAAATATATTCTTGGTAGCACAATTTGTAATAGCCAAAACCTGGAAGCAACTCAGGTGTCCAACAACAGATGAGTGGCTGAGCAAGTTGTGGTGTATATACACAGTGGAATACTACTCAGATGTAAAAAATGGTGACTTCACCGTTTTCAGCCGATCTTGGATGGACCTTGAAAAATTCATGTTAAGTGAAATAAGTCAGAAGCTGAAAGATGAATATGGGATGATCTCACTCTCAGGCAGAAGTTGAAAAACAAGATCAGAAAAAAAACAAAAAACCACAAGTAGAACCTGAAATGGAGTTGGCGTATCGCACCAAAGTAAAAGACTCTAGAGTGGGTGGGGAGGAGAATACAGGTCCAAGAAGGATGACAGAGGACCTATTGGTGGTTGTATTGTTATATGGGAAACTGGGGAATGTTATGCATGTACAAACTATTGTATTTACTGTTGAATGTAAAACATTAATTCTCTAATAAAGAAATTAAAAAAAAAATTACAGAAGCCAGACGTTCCACCTTCTGCACCCCATAATGACTCTGGGTCCATACTTCCAGAGCGATAAAGAATAGGAAAGCTATCAGGGGAGGGGACGGGATAGTGAGTTCTGATGGTGGGAACTGTGTGGAGTTATACCCGTTATTCTATGTTTTCTCCAGTGTTTCCTTTTTATAAATAAAAATAAAATAAAATAAAAGTTGTACTCTGAAAAGTGTGAAAATCAGTAAAAAAAAGTCATATGATTATAGAAGCAGTGAAGACAATATACATATGAGGAGTGTGAATAAAAATGTTTCATTCAATATGATTTCAGTTCCAGAAATGTGTTTCTAAGTAGATGTTTCTGGATGGTATGAATATATAGTGTTTCTTACTCTGGCAAAGGAACACACAGACCAATGAATAGAGATGTTAGTATGTCTCAGGCTGGCTTCATCTGAACAGTTAATGGGACTTTTAAATTTTACTGCATAGGGAGTCACACGGTAGTGCAATGGGCTAAGCGCAGGTGGTGCAAAGTGCAACAACCAGCATAAGGGTACCGGTTTGAGCCCAGGCTCTCTACCTGCAGGGGAGTTGCTTCACAAGTGGTGAAGCAGGTCTGCAGGTGTCTATCTTTCTTTCCCTCTCTGTCTTCCCCTCCTGTCTCCATTTCTTTCTGTCCTATCCAACAATGATGACATCAAGAACAACAACAATAATAACTACAACAATAAAACAGCAAGGGCAACAAAAATGAATAAATAAATATTAAAAAACAAAAAAAGAAATTATTAAAAAATTTACTGCAGAAATAGATTTTTTGACTTAACAAAAATAGCATGTTGTTCATCCTATCTCTCCCTCCATGTCATGAAGTAGGACCACGTGTAGCCTAATGGCGACTGTACTTCAAGGTAAGAAGTATGACAAAGGCCTGGACTTGGGTTGTAAAAAAAAATAATAATAATCTAAAAATAAATTGTGATTTTGTCATCTAGTCCTATTTGATGTTGCGTTAGTTATCCTAATACTTGGAGTTTTGGTTTCCTTACCCACCTAATAGAGACTTTGAGACATATCTTGGAAGCTTCTAATGAAGATCAAATGATGTGCCAAATATAAAAACCAAAATATTAATAGATAAATATTGACTCCTTCTAGCACACCAAGACATCACAGCTCAAGGAGACTTGTGTGAGGATTTAGACTTGTAGATGCCCAGGTTGAATTTATAAGATTTTAATCATATATTGGTTCCTTTAGAAGTTATTTATCACAAACCTGACTTAGGCCTAGGTAACCTAGACCTCATTTTGTAGGTAGGAAAAAGTCCTTAGAACTTAGGTGTAGAGCAACCTGAGAAGATGATTTGCTCTTCTAGAAAAGAGTTAGGTAGTGAATGCCAGAAGTCAGTGTGCCATTGCCACTCTTTTTTTATTATTATTATTTATTTTTTATTTAAAAAGGATTAATTAACAAAACCATAGGGTAGGAGGGGTACAATTCCACACAATTCCCACCATCAAATCTCCATATCCAACCCCCTCCCCTGAAAGCTTTCCCATTCTCTATCCCTCTGGGAGCATGGATCCAGGGTCGCTGTGGGTTGCAGAAGGTGGAAGGTCTGGCTTCTGTTATTGCTTCCCCGCTGAACATGGACATTGACTGGTAGGTCCATACTACCAGTCTTCCTCTCTCTTTCTCTATTAGGGTGGGTCTCTGAGGAAGCAGCGCTCCAGGACACATTGGTGAGGTCTTCAGTCTAGGGAAGCCAGGCCGGCATCCTGATGACATCTGGAACCTGGTGACTGAAAAGAGAGTTAACATATGAAGCCAAACAAATCGTTGAGCAATCATGGACCCAAAGCTTGGAATAGTGGAGAGGAAGTGTTAGGGGGGTAACCACTGCAAACACTAGTTTACTTCTGCTTTAAGGTATATATTTTGCAGTAGTTTATGGATACATGTGAACATATGCTCTCTCTCACAGAAACTGGTGTATATCTAGGTTTTGGGACTTTGTTAGAAAGTGAACCACCTGAGATGGAATTAGAGTATACTATGAAAGGAAAGGTCTCACCCGAGTAATGAAGCTGAAGGGTTGTCATTCCACACGTGAAGTCTCTGGACACAGTCTGAAGTGAAGCATGTTGAGGTGGCAATCATTGTGTTGGTTAGGTTGTGATTGGCAGATGCAATATTATTTGATATGGATTGGGAGAGTCATATGGAAAGTGGGCCCTATCCAAGGGTTCCAGGACTGGGGGAAGTAGAGGCTCTATAGTGGAGATGTGAGGTTCCTGCTGTCTTAGGGTTCAAAAAGACAATGGATAATTAATGTTATCACATTATTTGTTAATTGGGTTAACTTTGAAAAGTCCTTTTGTTAGGGTTTGCTGTACAGTATCCAGTATCTTCTATATAGCTGTGCTATTGGTTGCTTCTGATCTATTTGGTCTAGGCTTTTGAGAGCGTCTGCATATCAATTACACAGCCTATATATTGAAAAGATTCAGTTTGTGTTTTGAAAAATTCGAGACATACAGTTAATTTTCCCCCTCTCGTATTAATTAACTAGTGATTTATATGACTACATTTTACTAGGAGTGTACATAAACACCATTCCCACCACCAAAAGACTGTGACCCATCCCTCCCACCCACTCCCACCCCCCACTGGCCCAGGAAGCTGCATGTCTACCCCTCACCACTGGGTTTTTACTTTGGTGCCCTACTTACAATTTGGTCAGGTCCTGCTTTTAGTTTCCCTTTCAGATCTTCTTACTCAACTTCTGTTGATGAGTGGGATCATCCCATACTCATCTTTATCTTTCTGACTTAGCTCACTTAACATAATTCCTTCTAGCTCTGTCCAAGATGGGTCAGAGAAGGTGGGTTCATTGTTCTTGATAGCTGCATAGTATTCCATTGTGTATATATACCACAGCTTTCTCAGCCACTCATCTGTTGTTGGGCACCTGGGTTGCTTCCAGGTTTTAGCTATTATGAATTGTGCTATTATGAACATAGGAGTACACACCTCTTTTTGGTTGGGTGTTATGGAGTCCTTGGGGTATAAGCCCAGGAGAGGAATTACTGGATCATATGGAAGGTCCATGTCTAGCCTTCTGAGAGTTTTCCAGACTGCTCTCCACAGAGGCTGTACCAATTTACATTCCCACCAGCAATGTAAAAGTGTTCCTCTGTCCCCATAACCTCTCCAGCATTTGTTGCTGCTGTCCTTTTTGATGTATGCCATTCTTACAGGAGTGAGGTCGTGTCTCAGTGTTGTCTTATTTGCATTACTCTGACAATCAGTGACCTAGAGCAGTTTTTCATATGTTTGTTAGTCTTCTGGATCTCCTCTGTAGTGAATGTTTTGTTCATATCCTCTGCCCATTTTTGGACGGAGTCATTTGCTTTTTTGGTGCTAAGTTTGCTGAGCACTTTATATATTTTGGTGATTAGTTTCTTGTCTGATGTTTGGCATGTGAAGATCTTATCCCATTCTGTGAGGGGTCTCTTTGTCTGTTTAATAGTTTCTTTGGATGTGCAGAAGCTTTTCAATTTGATGTAGTCCCATTGGTTTGTTTCTGCTTTAGTCTTCCTTGCAATTGGGTTTGATTCATCAAAGATGTCCTAGAGGTATAGGTGGGAAACGATTTTACCAATGTTTTCCTCTAAGAATTTGATTGTTTCTGGTCTGACATCTAGGTCTTTGATCCATTTGGAGTTGATTTTTGTTTCTGGTGAGATAAAGTGGTTCAATTTCATTCTTTTGCATGTTACAACCCAGTTTTCCCAGCACCATTTATTGAAGAGAGCCTCCTTTTTCCATTTAATCCTTTGGGCCCCCTTATCAAAGATTAGATGTCCATAGGTGTGGGGATATATTTCTGGGCTTTCAATTCTGTTCCACTGGTCTGTGTGCCTATTTTTGTTCCAGTACCATGCTGTTTTGATGATGATGACTTTATAATATAGTTTAAGGTCTGGGAGTGTGATGTCTCCATTTCTGTTTCTTTTCCTCAAGATGATTTTGGCAATTATAGGTGTTTTCATGTTCCAGATAAATGATTGTAGTGTTTGTTCTATTCTCTTAAAAAAGCTTGGTGGAACTTTGATGGGTATTGCATTAAATTTGTATATGGCTCTGGGGAGAATATTCATTTTGATGATATTTATTCTTCCAATCCATAAGCATGGAATATCTTTCCATTTCTTGGTATCGGTTTCTATTTCCTTGAGTAGCGACTCATAGTTTTCAGCATATAAGTCTTTCACTTCTTTGGTCAACTTTATTCCTAGGTATTTGATTGATTTAGCTGAAACAGTGAATGGGAGTGATTTCTGGATGTCTTCTTCTTCAGATTTAGTCTTTGCATAAAGAAATGCCACTGATATTTGTACATTGATTTTGTAGCCTGATACCTTACTGCACACCTCAAGGACTTAGAGGAAGAGGAACAAAGGAACCCTAAAGTAACCAGAAGGATAGAAATCACTAAAGTTAGAGCAGAAATAAACAACATCGAAAATAAAAGAACCATACAATAGATCAATGAATCCAAATGTTGGTTCTTTGAAAGAGCTTCTTCTTGGTGTTTAATATGTGATTGTATGGCTATAAGTTTCCCTCTCAGTACTGCTTTAGCTGTGTCCCAAATATTTTGATACGTTGTGTCTTCATTTTCATTTGTTTCCAGGAACATTTGAATTTCCTGCTTGAGTGAGTCTCTGACCCAGTGGTTCTTCAGGAGTATGTTGTTTAGTTTCCAAATTCTGTGACTTTTAATAATTCTCTGTTTGTTGTTAAATGTTAGTTTTACTCCACTGTGGTCTGAGAAGATACTTGGTATTATTTCTATACTCTTGAATTTATTGATGCTGTCTTTGTGGCCTAACATGTGGTCTATCCTTGAGTATGTATTATGTGGATTTGAAAAGAAGGTATATTCCAGTTTTTGGGTGAAGGACTCTGCAAATGTCCAAGAGGTCTAGTCTGTCAATCTCTTCATTCAATTCTCTTGTATCTTTGTTGGTTCTCTACTTTGTTGATCTGTCTAAATGTGAGAGTGGGGTATTGAAGTCTCCCACTATATTGTATTACTATTGATGTATTTTTGAAATTCTTTCAGTAGGTGCTTGACGTATTTAGATGGTCCCTCATTGGGTGCATAGATGTTAATGATTGTTAAGTCTTCTTGGCTGATTGATCCTCTAATCATTATGTAATTTCCTTGCCTATCTTTTATTACTTTATATAATTTAAAATCTATCGTGTCTGAGATGAGAATGGCTGTTCCTGCCATTTTTTTTGTGGTCCATTAGCCTGTATGATAGTTTTCCATCCTTTCATTTTAAGTCTGTGTTTATCTTGTTGTGACAGATGGGATTCTTGCAAGCAGCATATGGTTGGATTATGTTTTTTGATCCATCCCGCAACTCTGTGCCTTTTGATGGGTGAGTTTAAGCCATTGACATTTATTGATATTATGGATTTAATGTATTGTAGTGCCATTGTTCAAAAAAAATTTTTTTTGTTTGCTCTGATATACTGCCAGTATAATAGTGATGTTCTTGTTTATAAGAGGTCTTTTAGAACCTCTTTCTGGGCCAGTTTGTTGATGGTTGCCTCCTTTAACTGTTGTTTGTTTAAGAAGGTTTTGATCCCTCCATCTAGTTTGAATGAAAGTCTAGCAGGATATATTATCCTTGGTTGAAACCCTTTTTCATTCAGGGCTCGATAGATATCTTGCCATTCTCTTCTGGCTTTTAGAGTTTGAGTGGAGAAGTCTGCAGATAATCTTATGAGTTTTCCCTTGTATGTGACTTTTTGTTTCTCTCTTGCAGCCTTTAGGATCCTTTCTTTATCCTTACTTCTTCTCATTGTGACTATGATGTGTCTTGGTGTCTTCGGGTCTGGGTTGATTCTGTTTGGTACTCTCTGGGCCTCTTGAATCTTGATGTCCTTTCTGTTATTCAGGTCTGGGAATTTTTCTTGTATTATTTCCTCTAGAATGTTTGCTTCCCCTTCCTCTCTTTCTTCCTCTGGCAGGCCAATTATACGAATGTTACTTCTTTTGAGATCATCCCATATGTCTCTGTTGTTGTTTTCAGTGTCTCTCAATCTCTTTTTAAGCTCTTTCACCTCTTTCTTTGTTTTCTCTAACTCATCCTCTGTCTGACTAATTCTGTTTTTTGCTTCTGTTTGTCTGCTTTCCCTTGCCTCAGCTTCTTTCTTCATTACAGCCATTTCAGCTTTCAGTTCTCTAATTGCCTCAAGATAATCAGTATTTTCCTTGGGGGTCTCAACTGTTGTTTCCCTAACACTGCCATTCTTTTCCTCCAATGTTGTTTTCATTTCTGTGATTAATAAGTTTATTGTTGCTTGCATACTTTTCTTATCTATGGTTACTTCTGGCTGATTTGTAGTTTCTTCTGGGCTCTTGTCTTCATTCATTGGAGTAGCAGTTTTATTTGTTTTTGATCTACCCATTTTTTTGATTTATGTGTTTCCTTTTTATGCTTTGTTGTTCCTCAGCTTTTGTGTCTTGAGTACAAGCAACACTGTACTAAATACCTTTATGACAATTGCACTCACCAACTTCAGGAATTACAGTGGCAACTGAAGCAAGTATTGAAGCAGTTTAATCACTACCAGTTAGCCAAACAATTTTTCCAGTCCATGAATAAATAGTAACCAAATCCCAGTGTAGAAGAAAGATAAAAGAAAGAAGTTATAGCAAGAATAGACAGTTATGCAAATCTACTATCCACTGTATATTCTAGGGGTAACAAGAGGGGAAAAGGAATTAGAGCAGAGATACACACATAGGGAGTACACTCTGAGTCAGATTTCTTCCCCAAAATAATTCACAAATTTAGAAAGGCAAAGAAGAAGGAAGGAAGAAGTGTATGACAAGATAAAAAAAAAAAAAGAAAAAAGAGACAAGTGAGAGAAAAGGGAAAAGATAACAAAAAGATCTGTAATTAAAGAGCAGTGAAAGGAAAGGTTTTTTTTATTAGTTTATTTTTAATTTAATTTAATTTAATTTTTTTAATTAGCTAGGAGGAGGAGGGAGGGCAGAGTCTGTAGAGGAGGTAGGAGTAAGGAGACAAGTTCCTCCCACAATAGATAAGATGCCCACTACCCTAGCAATGAAAGATACCCTAAGAGTTAATTCTGGTCAACCTAAAGGGGGGAAAGTTATATGCCTTTATATAATATTAATAATAAAATAGAGCAGGGTAAAAAAAAAAAAAAAACCCTGTCCCAGATTACCTCAAACCTCATGATCAGAGGCAGCTGATTGTTAAGAATGAGAAAAAAAAAAAAAAAAAAACCTCAGGACTAGACAAGGATAGCTGAAATAGACAGTTATGCAAATCTACTATCTACTGTATATTCTAGGGGTGACTAAAGGATGAAGGGAAGTTGAGCAGAGGCACTCACAGTGAGAGTCCACACTGAGTCAGAATTCTTCCCCCAAATAATTCCCAAATGTGTATCAGTGAATTAAAAAAGCACACTGTTTGGTGATGTGGGGGCTGGGGCCTGTGGCTTTGGAAGCTGTAGGATTAAGGAAGAAAGGATGACAAGTATGAGAAAAAGATAAAAAAAAAGAAAGAGAGAGAGAAAAATGAAAAAGATAAGAAAAAGAACAGTAATTAAAGAGTGGTGAAAGGAAAGAGTTTGTTTTTATTTATTTATTTTTAATTATGTAATTGGCTATGCGGGGTGAGGTGGGGGTGTTGGCTACTTAGAAAGAAAAAAGGCCAGAGGTTTCAGAAGTGTATAGACTTAGAATGAATGATACTCCCTGGTGGGACAGGAATTTGGTAAAGACAGAAGCTCAGCAGGGGAGCCTATTAGGAGCTGGTCCCCAGGGACTGGTTATGGGGGAGGGGAAGGAGGAGGTGTGCTTAATAATTAAAAGGAAAAAAAATTTTCCCGTTTTTTCTTCTCTATTTCTTAACCCAAATTAAGTTATAGTCATCTCCTTGGTGTCACTGCTATGATCCCTTATTGACTGGCCTACTAAAGGCATAAAATCCTACCGTTTCCAGGAGATGTGGTCAGAGCTCAAGCCACTAGCAGCTTCTCAGTCCACCATCTTCCGGGAAGCCCCGCGCCTTGTCACTCTTGAACCCACTTCTCCTCTCATTCTGTCTAGGTCACCTTTGTCTTTGAACTGATCATCTTATCCACTAAAAGTCTTCTTGAACTCAACAACAAAAACCCATTAATTGTGAAATTTGGTTGTTTCTTCTATTTTTGTTTTGTTTAATTAATTAATTAATTAAATTTATTTTTTGCCAGAGCACTTCACATAGTGAAATGACATGGAGGATTGGACCTGAGACTTTGAAGCCTCAAGGATGAACTTTTTTTTTTTTTTTTGCATAACCATTATGCTATCTCCCCTACCCTGGTTATTTCTTCTTAAATCATCATTATATTTTACCATTTTCTCAGACTTCATTCTGTGCACTTTTACAGCTTTGAAGTATTTTTCCTCCAATTTCTCAGAATTTCTCTAATTTGCTGTCTCCTGCCTTTCTCTTTGATTTTTCATTGATTTTTTTTCTTTACTTAGTTTTTTAATACCTCTGTTTTGTTCTTATGCTGTTGTATTCTGACCGTGCATTTTTCTTTGTGTAATTTTGGATGGTCATCTGTTCCTATGAACATGATTATCTCTAGTTTCTTCTGTTTAGTCTATGCTCCACATAGAAAAATGCTTTTATTTTAAAAGTTGCTTATTGGGGTTGCTAGAATATGCTTGTGTGTCAGAATGATTGAGGGTATGGCTTCAGAGGTAGGCAGAGATAAACTCTTGGAAATTTTTATATCCATCTTCAAAAATGAATCTCAGTGGGAGTTAGACTGGCATAAACACACACACACACACACATACACACAATCTCAGTGACTAAGTATAGCAAAGCATGTTCACATCAAACATTTTCCTTTGTAGGTTTTGAGATCTGCTTGACATCATCCTCTCTCTGGGATTCAGACTTTTAAAGTGACCTTTATCTGTACCACTGGTAGTTACCCAAGCAGAGAGAAGGAGAGATAAAAGATCTGCTTGTTGTTTCATAGATCTTGTGCCTAAATACCCCTTGTAACACTTCTGACAAAATATCACTGACTGAACGGGGTCATGATCATACTCAATTTCAAGAAGGTAGAGTGTTTTTCTCCTAACACATGCCTGGAGGAGATCTAAAAATACTCAATGTGCAGCCCTGATGACTACCCCCATTCTCTCATGTAACACACAGTTCAGTTTCCTTTAAATATGCAAAAAATATTTATGCTTTCAGAAAGTAATTAAAACTTTCAAGATTCAATCAGCTATTGCATTCTACTTCAAGACTGGGGTCTCTGAGTGATAAACTTGATGATTTTGGTCTTGAGATGCCTCCTCTTGTTTTATTAGTAAAGTAAGTTATTTGACGCTTTTGTACCCAATACACATCAGTATAACAGGGTCAGAGTAGTAACAATAGTGCTCAGCTGGGGGACGATTAAAGATGCATTGGTCACTGGTAACTGCAATACTAAAATTTCCCTGAGTAGCTATTACAATGGTTCTCCTACTCTTGGATAATGAATGTTATATATGATGAGAACTATTAGCTGGGAAGGTTCTCTCCCTGAATCTGTTGCTGTTGGCTCTGATCATTGGGAGGTTTTTTTCTTTTGCACTATACTTCTTGTTGGGATATTTTTGGGTACTGCTGCATTTTTTCCCTGTAAACCCGCACTCTACCAGTCAGTTCACAAATTGAAAAGTCAGTCTGTATTCAGTCTAGACTTGTAATTATTTTACTGTATGTTTCTCTCAAAATCTTTCATTCTTATTGATTTAGTTCCAATCGATTTTACTTGAAAGTAGCCAAACACTGAGTCTGCTAGATTTAAGGCTCATTGTTTTCATATCGTCTATACTGCTTGCTTTCTTGCCCTCTTAAGCAAGCATCCCTTCTCCTTGAATTAGTTGCAACTATCTGAAATTACTAGGCACAAGTGAAAAAGCTACTGGTAGGGTCTTCTCTCTGAATCATCTAATAACAAATCCCTGGTTCTATTTTAATAGGCTGTGCTTGCCCAACATCCTTCTCATTTGCTTCATTTTAAGGTTAAGAAACAGTGTCCAAACTGTCCAAATTTCTAGAAATCTACTCCTTTTTTATTTTATTTTATTTTATTTCATTTATTTTTTGCGTATTAGACTTCAAAGTGATCATTACCTTTCCAGATCATTACTTACTCATAATATCATTGTCAGGCACAGTCAGTTGCCTCCAACTCATGATTCTGACTCTGTGTCAGTCTCTTCTTATATGGCTGCAAGTCTATTATTTTCATAATCTGCCTATAACACTTGTTTCGGCTAGATTTATTCATTACTTTCCTCACATATAACCTCCAGGATCATTTACCACTACTATCTCCTCCCTCAACTTATGGCATATATTTTAATTTTCTTTGTTGTAGACTTATCCCATTTCTGGTAACACTGCTTGCATCTATCAAAAATAGGCAATATTATGGTGAAGTAAAAAACCAAATAAAATATTCTGTGAATTTACACAGGAGATGTTTATTATTCCCCCAGGTTCTAATGTAGACCTTGACATGACTTCAAGACAACTGTTCTCCATACAATTGTGCTGAGTTTTTCTTTTCTTTTTTTTCCTTCACATTTTTTTTACTAGGTATTGAGTATGTAGTGCTTGCAACCAAGAAGAGGGATATGTAAGTAGTATATCTAGATATAGCTTCTGTGAGTGTGATGTAAAAGATAAAGGATGCCTTGATCACACCATGGGAAGCCCACATGGTGGCTATAATCCTAGGCTTTGATTCTTACCTGACCTGTATTTGAATCCTAGTCGACTATTTTCTAGGGTTCATAGAACAAGTTGTATAAATGAAAGTCTATCTTTTGCCATATTTAAGAGTTATATTACTAAGACCTACTTTGTGGAGTAGCTGAATAGGCAAAATTATATAACATCTAAGAGCTATTTAGCACATACTAAGTGCTCAGTGAGTATGAACATGATACTTTTGCCGTAGGGAAGATGACAGTTAAGTTAAATTCAACAAAGGAAGAGTTAATACGTTTAGGTCTAGAAGAAGTTGGAGAGTCCAAGAAAAGGAAAAAAAAGCTCTAAAAATTATCATACATCTGGAGGATGTATGAATGCAGTTTAATTTGGAATATGCCTACTGAAACACTACATAGACCCATTGCCATCTTGAGACTTAGCATACAGATATGAACAAACATTATTTTTAAAGTACTTACTCACCCTGTGGGGGAAATATCTGTGCATGCCTGTGTCAAACCCACATTCCAAACAATGTAGGCATTCAGGAAGTATTTGTTGAATGGATTGTTTGCATTTTGAATAAGTTAATGAGTTGAATTAAAGTTCCATAACAAATGTTTTCATTAGGCTCCTCTATTAGTTTTTGTTGCTGTGTAAAGAATGTTCACAAACTTAGTGCTATAAAACAATATATGCTTTTATTATTTTTCAGTTTCTTTTAGTGTGGAGTCTGGATATGCCTTATCTGGATCCTCTGTTCAGTATCTCCTCAGGTTTTAATCAGAAACTCAGTCAAGCTATATTCCTTTCTCAAACTTGGGGCCCTCTTCCATATTAATGAAGTTGTTGGAAAAGTTCAATTCTTTGCAGTTGTAAGACTCAGGGCCCAATTCCTTACTATCTCTCAGCAAAGAACCACTCTTAGAATCCTTTTTGGGGGGGCTTGGGCGGTAGCACAGCAGGTTAAGCGCACATGGCGCAAAGTGAAAGGACCAGCATAAGGATCCCGGTTCAAGCCCCCAGCTCCCCACCTGCAGGGGAGTCACTTCACAGGCATTAAAGCAGGTCTGCAGGTGTCTATCTTTCTCTCCCCCTCCTTTCTCCATTTCTCTCTATCTTATCCAACAACAATGACATCAGTAACCACAATAATGTTAAACAGCAAGGGCAACAAAAGGAAATGAATAAATAAATAAATAAATAATAATCCTTTTTTTTTTCTGTTGTGGTGATTTCTATTAAGTGTGACTCAGTGCTCTCTGCATGTGTGATAACATCTCTGAGTAACATTCCAAACCAGCTTTTCATTGATTTAGAGAGAGGTAGAGAGACATAGAGACAGAGAAAGGAGAGATACCACAGCACCACACCACATCCATGAAACTACCCCAGTGCCATCTACAGTACTCTCATGAGATATTAGTGCTTGAACCCAAAGCCTGATATATAGTATGTTGAATGTTCCACTCAGTGAGCTATCTCCTGGCACCCAAATCTGAGGTTTTTGAAATTGTCTTTGCCACATGATCCTTTCATAGGACATCTTACAGTACGGCAGCTGACTTCTTCAAAGTCCACAGGGGAAGAAGCTCTTCCTTGGGTCTACTGAAAAAAAATCTTATCTATAGCAACACATTTGTTGAAGTGACTGTGCCATCAAATTTGCCACATCGCATTTGATAAAAGCCAGCTATAGGTCTTTTCCACATTCAATAAAAGGGGCCTATATACAGATATGATTTATTGGGAATTATCAAATTCAGCCTATGGTAGTTCTTTTTTCTCCCTCTAGTCTGTAATTTCCCTCTGCAGATGCCCATGACAGAAACATTTTTCTGTTTCTATTACTCAAGCCAGAATTCCCCCTCCTCAGATCTTAAGAGCTATTTGAACAGTTTGTAGATTGCATTAGTACAATAAAAGTATCCATGTCCTCTTAACACTGAAACATAATCATATTAATATTAGGTTGTAAATTCATAGTGTCACCATCTATATGATATATAAAAAATCATTACTATATAATTTTATATAAAATTTAGTTCAGATTCAATCACTTATAATTTAGTTCTTTTTTAATAGCATACCACAAATATTCCAATGCATTTAAGTATTCTGTTATGGCATGATTTCCAATTGCTGTACAACCCTATATCAGACAAATATCTCATGATTTATTTAACTGGTTTTCTGGTGTTGAACATTTATATTACTTCCAATATCTTACTATTATGAAAGTTCTTTGCTAAACTTTTCCATAGTTACTTTTGCCTTTAATCACAATTACCTTTAGTGGGATAAATTCCTGGAAGTGCATTCTTGTGACCAAAGGATATGCTTATTTGAATATATTTACTTGAATTACTAATTTGCACTCCATAAATTTACAGTTTAGCCAACAGCATTTCAGTAAACTCAACATGGAGAATGATATGATATGTGTATTTCTAGCATATTACTGTTTTATGACTAATATATGACATTTTAGGCAGGTAAGAATTTTAAACTACACTAATATAGCATTTGTTAATTCTTTTCTAAGTTGTTATCTGATGTGCCTGATACTACTTTGCTGTGAAACCTTCTGAACCATCCTTAATGAGTATGGCTGTTTCTTTTTAATTGAATGTATGAAAAATGCTATCTCTTTGTTTGAATTTGTTTTCTAAGACCTACAAGTATGGCTAAACATTTTTCATTATCCTGATTCATTTTCATTTTTCTGTTCTTATTTGTGTCTCTATTTCTTTTTGTTTCTCATTAGCCATAGTGGTGTCAAACATTCACCCATTTAGATGATCCAGCCTAGGTATCCTCCACAACATTTACATTTGAGTTTGCATCTCTTTTCATTGACAAAATACCTTCTTTTTTTTTTTTGTATAGTACTGCCACACCCCCCAAAATTTTAAAATAGACCAGTGACCATTTATTTTTTTAAATTTTTTATTTTTTTTTATTTTTAAATTTTTTATTTATAAAAGGGAAACATTGACAAAACCATAGGATAAGAGGGGTACAGCTTCACACAGTTCCCACCAGCAGACCTCCATATACCATCCCCTCCACTGAAAGCTTTCCTATTCTTTAACCCTCTGGGAGTATGGACCCAAGATCATTATGGGATGCAGAAGGTTGAAAGTCTGGCTTCTATAATTGCTTCCCTGCTGAACATGGGCGTTGACAGGTTGATCCATACTCCCAGCCTGTTTCTCTCTTTCCCTAGTGGGGAAGGGCTCTGGGGAAGCAGAGCTCCAAGGCACATTGGTGGGGTTGTCTGTCCAGGGAAGTATGGTAGCATCCTGATAGCATCTGGAACCTGGTGGCTGAAAAGAGAGTTAACATACAAAGCCAAACAAATTGTTGAACAATCATGGACCTAAAGGCTGGAATAGTGCAGATGAAGTGTTAGGAGGTCCTCCATTTTGTAGATAGCTAGTAGTCATATTTTAGTTATATTTCAAAGGGCCTGTAGCTATACTAGTGTTTTGGTTTTTGTTTGTTTGTTTGTTTTGCCTGAGCCTGAAATCTGATATGCAGGTGGATCCTAATTATTGTCTGGGGAGATGATGTCATGGCTGAGAAAAGGACCAGAAAGCTGGATCAAGGAAGAGAATAGCTCCCTAATATGGGAAAGGGGTATAAATATTGTTGACTGTAAACCTCATTAATTTGATATGATCTGGGGCCCATAATTAGCATAGGCGCCTGTATGACCTCTGCATCCCTGTAGATCTGAGCTCACATTCTGTGGTCATGAGTAGGAACATTCCATGCTGCCCCATTATCAATCCATCTTCCTCAGGTGTAGCATGTAGGGAGAATGGAACATTCTCTACCATTATTGATCCAATTTGAGGGCAAGGTCCTATGGGGGCCTGCCAGGCTGTCTAGCTACGCGGGTGGGAAACAGACCACCAGGGACTCATGGCTGAGCTGGGAACATTATCTCTTTATTCATGCGGAACACAGGGCTAAACTAAACTAAACTAAGCTAAACTAAGCTAAACTAAGCTAAACTAAGCTCTAATCAAAATCCTGCTCTTATATATATACTTGCCAAGTAGGGTGGAAACAGGATGTGATGTAGAGAGGGTGGAGTGAAAAAAAGTTGGTGGAAATCAGGGTGTACTAGGAGAGGGGGTGGAGCAAAAAGACATCGTGAACCAGTGGGGACTAAACCAATGCCCTGGAGGCAGGGTGGTGCTTAGTTAACAGTGGTTATGTAAATAGAATACAGTGTTAAGCAAGGGGGATTAAACCAATGAAACAGTAGCGGTTTTAGAAGCAGAATTAGAAGCATACCAACAGGGGTCCACAAAGGGGCCTATTTTGTTGTTCCTGATAGAAATGACCAATAACAATGGAGAGAGGGATTTATTTGAGTTCTAGGCCCATCAAGTCTGTTTAGGTATCTCAGGATTCCCCAATTAGGACCCCAGCTTGTGGAATGGACTGATAGTGACTAAAGAGTCATCCTTAAAGGATGCCAGTCTCTTGCCCTTATTTAGCTTTTGCAGTCCTTGCTTTGATACGGTTAGCTTTGGAGTGAGTGAGAGAACTGTAATAGGAAGTAGGTGAGGAGGGTATCTAAGTCTAAGTAGACACCATTTCATTATGAACTCGATACTGACGCACTACAGACTATTGTGTATTTTTGCTTTCAGGTATATATTTTGCCCTAATTTATGGATACATGCTCTATCTTATGGGACCTGGCCTATATCTAGGTTTTGGGACTTTGTTAGGAAGTGAACCTCCTGGAATGGAATTAGAAAATACCATGAAAGGAAATGTCTCACCTGAGTGATAATGGTGAGGGACTGGCATTCCATGCCTAATGTCTCTGTACACAGTCTGAGGTGAAGCATGCTGAGATTGTTTCTGTTGTATTGATTAGGTTGGAATGGCAGATGCAATATCATTTGGCCTGACTTGAGAGAAGCATGCCGGGAAGTGAGCCCCACCCCAGAGGTTCCAGGATTGGGAGAAACATAGGCTATATAGACGAAGAGTGAGATTCCTGCTGTCTTAGGGTTTAAGAATACAATAGATAGTTATTACAATAATCACATTGTTTGGCAATTAGGTTAACTTTGAAAACTCCCTTTGTTAGGATTTGCTGTATCATACACACCCTCACCATATTTTATGTCCTTTGACATTATTTGCATATAGCTATGCCACCACCGGTTGTTTTTGTTCTCCCTGGACTTAAGTTTTTAAGAGAGTCAACATATCAAAGACTCAGCCTATGTATTAAAAAGACTCAGTCTGTGCTTTAAAAAGTTTGAGACATTCAATCAGTTTTCCACCTCTCATTACCAGTGGCCATTTCAAAAATAAATTGTTTTCAAAATATTTTAATTCCCAAGTGACAACTCATTTATTTCAAATAAAACTTCATATGCCATGTAATTCTACCACACTCAAACTATTTACAATGTGCCTGATACCACTGCAATACACATTTAAACATTGAAAAATGCAAAAGCTTGTTGAAAAGACAACCTCTTGTTCTTTTCCATTCTTTCTTCTCTCAGATATGTCACACATTTACTATATTCTTTAGGCATGAAAACACATAATTTTGGTATTAAGTCTGAAAAAGTTTATGTATCTCTTAAAACGATTGAGGCAGAAAAGTAGAAGTGTGTTGATTGCTGTGAGAGGCTGACATATTTATTTTATTATTTTATTTTATTTTTGACATATTTCTTATTAGCGTTGTGACAAAGCCAGCATAAGAAGGCATGGTGCACTTTCAGAGGGTGGATTTCCCTTTTGGTTCTTTGATTTATAAAACTCCAAAGTGCCTCTGTGAGAGCTTTAGATTTTGAGAACAAGATGAAAGGTAACAGGCAGAGCTTAGCAGAGTTAGCTTTCAAAGCAGGTTTTTTGTTGTGCTTTTTCCATTTCCTTGGAAACAGGCTATAGAATCTAATTTACAATTTTATAAATCTATGCTGAAGACAAGGAAATAAAGGGTCGTCTGTTCTTTATTGATTATGCTATCTCTCCCTCTCTTGTTCCAGTCTGCTCCAGGGTTTTTCCTATAATTCTGGTTCTTGTACATATCTTCTGTTTTTAAAACATTTTTTCAAATTTAAGACTACTCTTTACTGATACATGTTATTGATTTTAAGTGTGAAAATAATGGGTGTATTTACCCTCAGTGCCTGGGAGATATTCAAATTCAGACCTCAGGGTTGAAAAACAACTAAGAGGAAAGTTGGGGGAACAAATTGTATTCAGCTTTGGAAATTAAGAAATCTTCAGTGCACAACGAGTGAGAAGCATTTCAGTGCCTCTGAATGGGGCCAAGGAGCACTATTTCAAATAGATCTGTGAACTGTAACTTGGAAGTACAAAAGTACTATGAGATTATTTTTAGTACTTGTCTGTCTGGCTTTAACATTTCCTAATGAAAATAACAGAATTATTAAAATGTGTATTGGGAAGAGAGAAAGGAAAGATTGGTGGTGATGTTTCCCCAACAGCAATCTTTAATTGTGTGATAGTTGATATCCAGACTCCCCTGCTTCAGGGAATTGTATTTATTTACTTATTTATCATTATTGAATAGACACAGGAGAAACTGAGAGAGGAGGTGGTTAAAAGAGAAAGACACCTACAGCACCACTTTACTGCTTGGGAAGCTTCCCCCTATAGTTGGGGATCAGGGTCTTGAACACAGGCCCCTATACATTGTGTCATGTCTTCTCAACTGGATGCAAGTGTCCTTTTTTATTATTTTTTTCTTCAACAGAAAGAAACAGAGACAAACATAGAAATGCCGAGGGAGAAAGAGACAGACACCATAGCACTGAAGCTTCTCCCAGCATATTGGGGGCCAGGCTTGAGTTGGGCCAATTAATAATCAAGCTATGCTCAATTGTATGTTATACTGGCAGGTAATATCTATATAATTTCTGCTGAGAATATTTATCAGGGTGTGTTTAAAGCCTAATGGATATGACCAACCCTGAGTAAAACCACTATCTCAGAGAAAGTGTAGTTAAAATGTAGACTCTATTTTGGCTTATCTCACTTAAGCTCACTTATCTCCATCAGGCTCCATCCAAGATGAGGCAAGGAAATTACTTTATCATTTTCAGTGGCTAATATATATATCACATTTTCTTAGCCATTCATCTGTCATTGGGCATATGAGATGCATCTAAACTGTACTGTAATCCATTAACTAACCCCCCCTCATAATTTTTTTCAAGTAGACTCTAGGACTATAGATTTTTCAGTTGTGAAAATATTGAAACTGAACACCAAGGCCTACATTTCTTAGGTAGGAACTAGGGGTGAGACCCAGACTCCTTTGGTGCCACTTATTTTTCTTTTGGCAGGAGGAGAAAACACGTAGAGACATTATAAATCTAATTCTCCAAACTTGCAGACCCACCTTACACCCTGGTATTTTCAAAAGCAGCTGCAAGGCAGAAATAGAGAAAATGTTTTCCTCCATTCTGAATATTGAAAAAATTTCCCAAAATGAAGTTTTTCTCTTCACAGTAAAGGATAAAGTACAATGTCATGATTTTCCTCTTCAGTATCAGATAATTATTATTATTATTTTACTATTTCAAAATATTTTCCATAATTCTTTTCTCAAAATCTGTCTGTCTTTTTATTTGTTATTTAAGCTGGTTTTTGTTGTTATTGTCATTTGTTGGATTTATTTTTCCTTTTTGTTTTATTTTGGAGAGAGACCACAACACTGGGATGGCTGGAATACAAGTTGAACTCTGCTTGGCTTCTGTCAGTGTCGGTGGTGCTCCCATGTGATGCTGGGCTTTGAACCAGAGGCCCTCTGCATGATCATGGAAGCACTCTATCTGGTGAACTGTTTCCTGGCCCCTCAGCATCTCTGAAAGCTATATAAATCCCAGGACACACATGAAACTTTCCTTCAGTGAACTGAAATGCTATAGTAAAATTATAGCAGTGAACATTAAAAGGGAAAGAACCTTCATATATTACATTATGATACCGTAGGTTGTTAAATGTAGCTTTCTGACTAAACATGGCAATTATATTGTAAATATTATTGAAGATATTTACACTATGGTGTACTGCCGAGTCTCTGTATTTTATGTAGGGTTGATTTAAACCGAGCATTATGATAATGACTAAATGATTTGGATGACAGATCCTTATCATTATTTTACCCTTTCACAAGCACATAATATCCAGGACTTTCTTGTGACAAACTGAAAAGTTTTCTGTTCTTGTAGCACAAAACCCAGCACTCCCATGATTGCCAGCACATCAAACTACAAAGCCTTTGAAGAAACAGTGTGTGGTGCATAGAGGGCAGTGGACTTCTGATTTGGCCAAGAGCAGGGGGAGTGATTTCATCAAACAGTCACTTTGAAAAGGTCACAATAAGCCTACAAACCTAGCCTCTTGCATAGTTTCACCAGTGTGCCTTCTGATTCTCACTAGGAAGAAAAACCCTACTCATGGTGCCAAGCCAGCCTCTAGACCAACTCTTCCAAGCAGTGATTCAGAGTGAGTGACAGCAGCATCCTGAGCCTGCATAGTTCCTGGACAGTGCTTGCAAATTGGGCTCCCTCAATCAGGGACAGTAGAATAAACAATCTACAGAAGCCCTGAGGGATTGTTATAAACAATGTGGCCCAGCTGTAGACAGCTGCAAACCTGCAGCTCTGAATGGATCAGGCATCTGTGAGAATGAAGGAGTTATAATCGAACAAAGACTTCAGGCTGAACACAATCTAAATGGTCAGCTCTTAAACACCTGTGTGGGCTCAGCAAACTGTGTTTGCTGCCAGAAATCAAACTCTGCTTTCATGTGGACGGAGACTGAGGAGAAACACTCTGTCCTGAATATTGGCCTTTTTAACTGCACATACACACATTCTAAGCACTGTCCTGAAATCTGAAAGGTAGTATTATATTCAGAGACACATCAGTCATTGTTTTGATGTCCTCAGTATTTCATGTTGTCCATAAGTGTTACATGAATAAATTTTTGAGATGTAAGAAAAGAATTATTAACATTTTTGTTGACCTCATTGAGACTTTGTGACTTGTTAGATCAGTTTGTGCTTTCAAACATTTATTCAGTTTTTTCTTACTATTTTATACTTGTAAATAGTGTTCATTTTATTTTGAAATAACACTAACACTTGCCTACCATTTGTGTATTCATTATAGGCTCTGTTTCCTAAAGAGAGGTTTTATGATAAAAATTAAATTGTGTTTCAATCACCAGGTTCCAGATGCCACCAGGATGCTGGCCAGGCTTCCCTGGATTGAAGACCCCACCAATGTGTCCTGGAGCTCAGCTTCCCCAGAGACACACCCTACTAGGGAAAGAGAGAGGCAGACTGGGAGTATGGACCGACCAGTCAACGCCCATGTGTTGTTAAAATTTTCGGAGGCTCTTGCCTGGCTGGCTTGCTTCACAGCGGGTAACAGAGACGCAGAGACAACGGCTGGGCAGGGAAGCTGTATTTCTTTATTCAGGAACAACGATTCACAAACTAAGACAAACTAATCACCAAACAGAACTCTGCTGTCTCTTTGCGGCGGCACAAGCACTCTCTCTTACTCTGTAACTCATCTTGAATGGGTGTAACAAAAGGTTAAAAGACGTTGTTGATATGTAAAAGTCTCAAATTCCTTCTCTATTAGAAACGTTGGATCATGCAGTAGATATGCTAATAACAAGTTTTGTTTCATAGTAAGTAAGTTGCAGCCAGCTGCCTGTGGGACTCTAGGCCGTTCCCCACCCCCATGCAATTGCCCATCGAGGCAAGTAGCCCCCCAGAGGCAAGAAATTTTTTTTTTTCAGATATGGCCCCCTCAGGCCTTCCCTTGGCAACATGCTGGTTTTTGTTATATATGTTTCTGTTCACCCCACACCCTTGATACTATAGTCATTTAGTTAAAAAGAAAAGGGGGAATTGTAGTATGCTTTACATTGGTTTGTTCTAGCCCTCCCCCGCCAAGAGAATTGGATCAGTCCTATTAATTTCGCAGGCCTGCTTGGCCCCTCCCCAAGGAACCCCGAGAGAGGGTTCCTGAGTCAGAGAGTTCCTGAGTCCCAGAGTTGGAGAGTTTCAGGGTTACAGAGTAAGAGAGAGTTCCACAGTGGAAGAGTTTCAGAGGGTTCCCCAGTACGAGAGTTCCTGGGTTCCGGAGTTCGAGAGTGCCAGAGTTGGAGGGTTCCTGAGTTCCTGAGTTTGAGAGTAAAAGAAAGAGTGCTTGTGCCGCCTCAAAGAGACAGCAGAGTTCTGTTTGGTGATTAGTTTGTCTTAGTTTGTGAATCGTTGTTCCTGAATAAAGAAATACAGCTTCCCTGCCCAGCCGTTGTCTCCGCGTCTCTGTTACCCGCCGTGAAGCTAGCCGGCCCGGCAAGAGCCTTCCAAAATTTTAACAACACCCATGTTCAGCGGGGAAGCAATTACAGAAGCCAGACCTTCTGCCTTCTGCAACCCACAGCGACCCTGGGTCCATGCTCCCAGATGGATAGAGAGTGGGAAAGCTATCAGAGGAGGGATATGGAGATTGGGTGGTGGGGATTGTGTGGAGTTGTACCCCTCCTACCCTATGGTTTTGTTAATTAATCATTTCTTGATTTGATGTGCAGCTCAAAGACCTAGAAAAGTGGTAAAATAACCTGCTTCCATCTCGTCAGTTTGGTTTCATTGTACTGACAACTTCAGCTGGCATCATGGACCATGAAGAAGCAAGATGAAAACACACAGGAGGGAAAATCCTGGGATTCTTTTTCTAGGGATGTAATACATAAGTGCAAATAAAATGCCTCAATGGAAAAAAAAATTAAATTGTGAAATTTTGCAGTGTAGCCTAATCTTCATAATGAAGACTCTTTGAAACTTGCTTTGTGAATGATAAGTATAATTATTTGATAATTATAGTGCAGAGGTAAATAGACTTTTAAGGCTCAGGTTAAAAATAGTGAAATTTTAGAAATAGTAAAGTGCATTAATGTTCAAACTAGATTTAAACATTTATTTTCATTGCTATACAGATTTCAGTTACAGGAACACTTATTAAAATCATTTGTGTTAACCTAAAAGTAGAGGTCATTGAGAAGATTGAAAGAGGTTATCTTTTTAGGTTATCATGTGTTATACAGAGATAATTATGCAATCATTATTCAGCCTTAATTTCCCACGTAATAGCTGGCTTTTTTTGGGGGGGGCAAGCACTTATCTCAGATGAGTTGAATAACTCAAAGAACAAATCCTTAACAAGATCCAGCTCACACAATCAATGACTCTGAGTCTGTCCTGTTTTCCAACTGTCTTGACAGCTTGACCTTCTCAATCACTACACAGGAGTGGATCTGATGAAGAGGAGAAATACATTCACTACTACACTGTGATCTTCTTTGTCAAAGAACAGATGCTTCTCTTAGAGAAGAGTGCTAAGAGGAATACTAGAGCAATTGTCCTGAAAACTTGGGTCCGACACTCACTTCTTTCATAGTCAAAACTTCTAATAGAAATTAGGAAATATCCTTCCACATTCTAGTGTTATTTAGCATTTTATGATGAGCTTTGCAAAAGTAAAATGGGTAAGACGGTCAGAGCACTTAATTATTTATTCTTCAGGGCTGAGAAACAGTCTTCTCTTCCATAATCATTTCAGTTTTCAAGTTAATTTTAACAATTGGGAATTGATATTAAGCAGAAGTTTTAAAGTAAAGCTGGAAGAGATATTTATCATTACCAATGTAAAAATGTTTGCTACTAAATTTAGGCTATAGTAAATGATATTTTGAAAATATACTCTATGTATTATTTAAAACATATATAGAGAAATGCCTAGTGAAGGGAGGGGGGCTCGGTAGTGGCACACTAAACTGAGAGCACGTGTTCCAATGCACACGCAAAGACCTAGATTCAAGCCATGATCCCCACCAACTGGGGGTAGGGGGAGCTCACAAGTGATGAAGCAGTGATGTAGGTGTCTCTGTTTCCTTATCTCCTCTTTCCCTCTTGATTTCTCTCTGTCTCTATCCAATAAATAATAAATACATAAGCAAAATATTTAAAAGAGAGAGAAGTGTGCAGCACTGCTTCACCATCTGTGAATCTTTCCCCCCTGCAGATGGGGGCTGGGAGCTTGAACCCTGGTCCTTGTGCATTGTATATTTGCATTCAACCAGGTATGTCACTACCTGTCCACCAGGATAGTTTTTAAATTAGGAAACACATGATATTTTATTTCTACTTGTTGAATATCTGTGTATATATTTAAAAATGAAGAGTACTAATGAATTTCACATGGAAAACATCAACTGCTCCTGCCTTCATGTATTTATCTATTTGTAAAATAAAATATATTGACAGAGGGGCACAATTCCACACAATTCCCACTACCAGAGTTCCACATCCCATGCCCTCTCTTGAAAGCTTTTCTATTCTTTATCCCTCTGGGAGCAGGGACCCAGGATCATTATGGGGTGCAGAAGGTGGGAGGCTTCTGTAATTGCTTCTCCGCTAAACATAGGCATAGGCAGGTTGGTCCTTACTCGCAGGCTGTCCATATCTCTCCCTGATGGGTCTTGCTCCTACCTTTTATAATTGTTTTCCATTCACCAGAAACCAATACTTTCAGCATTTTGGTTTCTTGTGGAACTTTTTTACATACAAGTCAATGTGACTTGATTATTCTGTTGTTGTTTTTTTATTTTCAGTAGTTTCAGATATTATATATTAACTTTCTTTTATGCTTAGACAGGACATAGGAGTTGTTGTTTTTTTTTTAACACATACTCTCTTCCTTTTCCATGTTTCTTATTTCCTCATCTAATAGAGCTATCATGTAAATTCCACAGAGTTCTTTCATTCATCACACTTCAGTCACATGGTATCCTGATTATGGCTTGTTGTTTGCTTTGTTTGTCTTTGTGAGACTTTTTTTATTTTTCTACACATAGTAATTGCCTGCTTTAAATTAATGCCCTATGAATATGTTCTTTGCCTGAGGTGCAAATATTCTTTTAGTAAGAAGAGATTTACTATTACTCTCTAAAAAAATAAAGAAAAGAAAAAATTGTGCTACTGTGAACATAGGTATACACTGATCTCTTCTGATAGGAGGGTTTTTTCCTTTGAGTAAATCCTCAGGAGAGATATTGCTGGGTCATAAAGTAGGTCCATTTCTAGGATTCTAAGCAGTCATCAGATAGTTTTCTATAGGGGTAGACCAATTTACATTCCTACCAGCAGTGCAAAAGTGCTCCTCTCCCCCCACTCCACCCCCAATCCTATCCCAAATTTGTTACTATTCTTTCTAAGGGATGGCATTCTCACAGATGTGAATGGTTGTCATTATTTGCATTTATCTGATACTTATTGACTTAGCAGTTTTCCCATTATTTGTTGGCTCTCTGGATTTCTTCTTCTGTGAAGTTCCTGTCCATGTCCTCACCCCATCTCCTAATAGAGTTTTTTTGTGTGTTTGTTTGTTTTTGGTGTTAAGTTTACTGAACTCTACATATTTTGATTATTAGTCCTTTGTCTGGAGTCTCCCACACTGTAAGGTGTCTTTTTCGTAGGGTGGTGGGATCCTTTGCTGTGTAGAAGGTTTTCAGGTTGATGTAGTCCCATTGATAAAATCTGTTTTTGTTCTCTTTGCTGTTGAAGTTGAAGACAGTTTTGAAGCATAGATCATAAAGTACTCTGCCAATGTTTTCTTTTATGTATTTGACAGTTTCTAGACAAATATCCATGTCTTTGGTTCACGATGAGTTGAATTTTATGATATGTGGTGGTCCAGTTTCTTTTGCATCTTTCAGTACTATTTTTGAAGAGAATCTGAGTTCTCCATTTAATGTTTTGGGCCTCCTTGTCAAAAAATAAGTTGTCCACAGATGAGGAGGGAGGACTTAATTCTGTGTTTTCAATTCTATTCCACTTGTCTGTGTGTCTATCTGGTTCTAGTATTGGACAGCTTTATTTATAGTGGTTCTGTAGTATAGATTGAGATCAGGAAGTATTATGCTACCAGTCTTGTTCTTTATTCTCAAGATAGCTTTAGTAATCCTAGGGACTTTCTGTTTCTAGATACAGTTTTGTAATGTTTGTTCTACCCCTCTAAAGAAATTTGGTGGTATCTTGATGGGAATGACATGATATTTGTATATGACTCTGGATAGGATGGGCATTTTGACAATGTTAATTTTTTCCTATATGAGAGCATGGGGTATCTTTCCATTTCTTGGTAACTCTTTCTATTTCCTTGAAGGTGACTCATAGCTTTCAGAGTACATTTATTTTACTTCCTTTGTTAAGTTTATTCCTAAATATTTGATTGTTTTTGCAGCTATAGTAAAATAAATTTCTGAATATCTTCTTCTAGCTTGATATTTACATAGGAGCATGCCATTGACTTCTGCATATTGATATTTTTAAATGTTGATAATGTTTTAATTATATACAAACTATTTTTTTAAACCAGGCAAATTATACATACTTCAAAGAATGGTTTCAATTTCTTCTAAATTTGCTTTACGTGTGTATGTAAAAAGCAAAGTGTCTTGAGGCTTCTTGCATACTGATTTTGTAGCTTGCCTCTTGGTTCAGTGATTCCCAGGGGGTTTCCACTGGATTCTTAAGAATTTTCTCTCTATATATACAGTCATATAATTTGCAGTGCAAGAACTTTTTTTCATTTATACACCAGGCTTTGAAAAATTTATTCTTTTCAGAGTATACTTTATCTCTCAAATTTCTGAGAATATTATTAAAAATATTAGGAAAAAAATTTTATTTGGTCTCTTGGTGGTCCCCTTTGTGTTTTTAGTTGGCTTTGTTCTTACTAGTGATCAAATTTAAAGCAGAAATAAAATGTACCATTTGGTTGGTTGTTGATATTGATGAGAACATCTTGTCAGATATTGACATCCAGTGCAGGGCAGTTGTTGTGGCTCAGCTCTATTGTTGCAGAATCCTCCACTGTGTATCTCTTCAGATATTTTCCCACTGGCAGATCAATTTTCTCAATTTATTGCCTAAAGGACATAAAAAAAAAAATCCAGCTTTTAGCTTTTGGGAGGCTGAATGATGGAAGTTGTTGAATGTCTCCCAGTTCAGTTAGTCAACATTCAGCCAATGTCCCTGCTTTTAGTGTTATAGCTCAGTTATCTTCACCCTCAGCTGCATCGGCCTTGAGCAGCCGCCATCTCAGGTATAATTCTTCAGAGCACAGATTCTTGACTGTATTGGGAAGAAGATAATTGCAACATAGAAGACCAATTTTCCCTTTAAAAGTTTAGCCAGTCCTTCAAGTCATCGTTTTGTTTTTACTCCCCTGCCTTTTTAGAACATATGACTGACATTCCCAGAGCCATTCAAAGGTGAACTTTAATTTGCTTCTGTTTAGCTTTCTTACTTTAGACTTAAGTTGTGTTTTTTTCTGATACCAGAAATCAGTTACCACTCATAATCTATTTTCTATTATTTAGATTTTGTTTATGATTCTTGTGTGATCTCTCTTTGCTTTTTCTTTGTGAGTTTTCTTCTTTATTTCTTTACTTTCATTTAGAGTCTCTCTCTCTCTCTCTCTCTCTCTCTCTCTCCCTCTCTCTCTCTTCTACCAGAGCACTACTCATACTCAGTTCTGGAATATGGTGGTGCTGGGGATTGAATCTGGGACCTTGAAACCTCAGGCATGGAAGGCTCTTTGCATAACCATAATACTATCTCCCCAGTCCTCTTACTTTCACTTTATATGTGATTTAAAAGGTGGTAGAAATACACTGTGTATTCTTTGTGCCTGCTTAATAAGAAGTTCTGATATGTAGAAATAGTTGTGTACCTCTAGAAAAATATGCATTTTGGGAATCTGCTTGGTTAGCAAGATGTTTATAGTCTCATACCTCCAAGAATTATACGTTGTGTTAAGTTGAAAAGTAAAGTACTACAACTGAAAATGTTTGTTTTATTTATTTTTATATTTTAACCTTTTTATATTCCTTTTTATTATCTTTATTTATTTATTGGATAGAGGCATCTAGAAATTGAAAGGGAAGGGGGAGATAGAGAGGGAGAGAGACAGAGAGACACCTGCAGCCCTACTTCACTACTCATGAAGCTTTCCCCCTGCAGGTGGGGGCGAGGGGCTTGAACCTGGATTATTGTGCACTGTAGAATGCGCTCAACCAGGTGCGCCACCACCTGGCCCCAAAATGTTTGTTTTTTATCAAGGTGATTTTCACATCAAGTACAATCATGATGAATTAATTATATAGTCACTTGGCTTGGGAACCAGAGCAATTGCGACAATCAGCAAAGAACTGAAAATTGATACACAGAAGTTTGAAGCACAGAGTTTTACTGCAATGTTAGTAGGCAAATATATTCTCAAAGAATGAGAGGACTGGGGCCAGGTGATGGTGCACCAAGTTAAGCACACACATTACAGTGCACAAGGACTCAGCTTTAAGCCCCTGGTCCCCCACCTGCAGGGGAAATCTTCACAAGTGGTGAAGCAGGGCAGCAGATGTCTCTCTGTCTCTTTTCTTCTCTATCTCTCCCCCCTCAGTTTCTCTCTGTCTTTATCCAGTGATAAACATATGTGTATATATATATATATATATATATATATATATATATATATATATATATATACATATATATATATATGTACAGCCTCCAGGGTTATCACTAAGGCTCGGTTATTGCTGGAGCACTACAAATCCACTGCTTCTGGAGGCCATTTTTCCCCCATTTTGTTGCCCTTGTTATTACCCTTGGTGTTGTTCTTATTATTATTGTTGCCACTGATGTTGTTGTTGTTGGATAGGACAGAGAGAAACCGAGAGAGGAGAAGACAGAGAGAAAGATAGACACCTGCAGGCCTGCTTCACCAAGTGTGAAGCGACCCCCCTGCAGACAGGAAGCCTGGGGCTGGAACTGGGATCTTTATGCCAGTCGTTGTACTTCATGCCACGTGTGCTTAACCCGCTGCACCACCACCTGACCCCTATAAATAAATATATATATATATATTTTAAAAAGAATAACATGATTCACTCTTCAAAAAGAAAATGCGTTCTAAAGTACAGAGTACGCTATGAAGCAAAAGTCTGGATGGAGTTTGAGATTACATAATTGATTGACAAGCTGGAGTTTACATAATCAGCATTACTCTATGTGTTGCTTACCCATATGCATACAGCAAAACCCATGGGGCAGGGAGGGCAAAAGCCACAATGAAAATTTATTACAGTTACATTATAATGAATCAGGATTACCTCCAGCCACCTATCTCTCCTCTTTTTGCACCTGCTCCACTTGACAAGTAGACTTTGTTCCCCATCAGTAAGCCAGTGACGTTTAATTATGGGCCTAGTTCTTCCTGAGAGTATGGTAGGAGTGAGACAAGTTGGCTGTCCTTGGCAGAACATGCCCGATGAAGACTTTTGCCACTTCACATGTTGTTCTCAGGTCCTCCCTGGGTGGTTTCACACATTTCAGCTGGCCAACTTGTAGCTGGCAGCATTTTGCTCTTTGTAAGATGAGCTTAGCAACCACCCCAACTTCAGCCAAAATAATCAGTACTTTTCCTACCCTTTATCCTACTGTAACAGATTGGAAGGAAAACAAAAGAAAACGGTGATCAAGGTAAAAAAATATTTCAAAAGCAGAGAAGAAAAGGAGTTAATTTAGTATCTAGACCAGATTTGTCTCAACAGTAATGTATCCTGACAGCCACTCAGAAGTTCTTTTTAGGAATTGATTAAACTTGCCATCATGTTTGATACAAAGTCTAATTAATTTGTGTTGGTATATAATACAGTTAAATGTTATGCTACCATTTTAGATTGAGCTTGAACAAGTGTAAATATTTAAATTAAGAAATGCATAGTAAGAAAAAAAAAAGAAACAAGTAGCAAGAAAGGGTAAGAAATAAAAGTACTTGAGTGTATTGGGGTGGTGGGAGCAACACCCACCCCAGAGTCTTCTCAAGCTGGGTGACTAATTCAAATAGTCTTAGGTGAGCTAAGAGAAAGAGTGTTGATTTTAATAATAATGTAGTGAGGTATAGTCAGGTACAGGTTATTATATTGCTAAGGAAATGAAGGTATTTGCTCCAAACTGTGCCTTCAGGAGGTGGGGAAAGGATCTGGAGTGACAGGCAGAGGAAGACAGGAATTTCTTCCTTGTAGCCCTGGAGGTGGTGGGTGGTGTAGTGGATAAAGTGCTGAACTGGCAACCAGTGAGTCCTAAATTCAATCCATAGCATTGAATGTACTAGAGTGATGCTCTCACACTCTCTCTCTCTGATTAGCTAATTGATTTATTCAAATGAATTTTTGAAAAATTTTATTCTGTTTGAAAAGGAAAAAACTACTATTGATGTGATGTTCACTTTGATAAAGAGGATGTAATAGCTCAGTGCTAAGAAAATGGTGCTAAGTCTGCATTTTTAGATTCTCTATTTCTTGCCTTTAATTCTAATAATAGTGTCTAGAAAATATATTTGTGAAATGAATTAATAAAGGATATAATCATTATCAAGCATATAGGAATTCAATCACACAGAGATCTTTTCTAATATACTTAAAAACAATGTTAAACTGCACATATGGGAAGTGTTTATGAAGTATCAAAGTAATATAATCCAGGTTGAAAATTTCAAATACTCTGACTCATTATAAGGTAGACTATCGAAAAGAGGAACATGTTATTAATCTAATAATAAGAGTATCACTTTATTTGCTTAATATTTCTGTCAAGATTTGGGTGACTAGCAATTAAAGATTGAAATTAAGTAAATACTTAATTTATAGTACTTTAGGACTAGAAGAATGACATAGTAACTATGCAGGAAAGTTTCTAAGGTCCTAGAGTTCCCAGGTTTAATCTCCAACACCACTATAAGCCAGAGCTGAGTAGCACTCTGGTTAAAAATAATAAACAAACAAATAAATAAATAAAATTACTCAGCAGTAATTTTTTAATCAACGATATAGTACTTCCCTTTTTTGAATGATGGAGTTTATATAATTTAGATTCTAAGCACATGGAAAATAAAGTAATTTTTTGTGTAAAAAATAAGATAAGGCCTGGGTGGTGATATACTTGGTTGAGTATACACATTATTATGTATAACGACCCAGGTTCAAACCCCTGGCCCCCAGGAAAGCTTCACAAATGGTGAAATAGTGCCGCAGATATCTCTATTTTTCTCCTCTCTCCCCCTCCCCTCTCATTTTTTTTTGATCTGTCTATTCAAAAAATAAATAATCTCCCAAATACAATTCTTTTTCATACTAACTTGGAAAAATTACTGGAGATAAAAACCAAAATTAACAAATAATAAACAGAACCAACATTCTGTTTAAACTTTAACAAAAGACTTGAAGTTGGTAGACTCAGATCAGAGGTCATGTTAAAGACTACTATCAGGTGATTTGGGGTTGAAGAAGCATCTACCAGCTATGTGACTTAGTGTTAGAAGAAATACAGCTTTCCACCAAAGCTAGTGGGAGATTGAGTAGAATATCAGGGCAGACTCAGCATAGCATGTAGTGTTTGCTTGATTATTGTTATTATTTTCCTGAATTAAAAATATATTTAGTTTTAGGTTTATATTATATATAGAAAGCGAGTGGAGAAAGAGAGAAAACCGAGCTAGAGCGCCACTCCAGAACATAAGGTATCAAAGATCAAATAGGAAGCCTCATGTATACAAGTTCTATGGTCTAATAACTGAGCTATTTCCCTCAACCACTGGAAGAAAAGTTTTACAGTCACTGATATTTAAAGCACTCTAGATAAATGTGTGTGTGTGTGTGTGTGTGTGTGTGTGTGTGTGTGTGTATTTAGAAAGAGAGAGTGGGAAGGAGAATGAAATAGAGACAGGGACAGGGAAAGACACCACAGCTCTGAAGCTTCCTCTAATGCTATGGGGTCTGGCCAGCACACCTGGCAAAACAGCTGAACCATTCAAGTGAAGTATTTTACTGGTGTTGGAAGAAAAAAGTCAAAGAAAATAATTATCAAAAAAATTGGAGCTACCTGAACCCTAACAGAATTACCAGGCACAGAGCTACTCTTTAGAATATTTGTTTGAACAGAAGCTCATAAAGAAAATACTAATTTATTTCAAATGAAAATATACTACATACTGATATATACCATTATATAATCTACTAAATGAACATTTTATATATCTATGCATGTACATACATATCTATATGATATGTTCCTTCATCTGTTTTATTCAGGTAGGGCCATGCCATCTGCAAGACATAATTTGCATATTGCCCAACCACTCTTGTCTGGAAGGTAGGCACCAAGATTCCTAAAACTGTACCTGGTTATTTATGTGTGGATTCAAAAGCTAGGGGAGCAGGAAACATTCTGACACAATGACATTTAAAATGTGAATGTACACTGTCAAAAGGCCATACCTGTCTGTTGTTCTCAGAAACGATGAGATCAAAGTTTAAAGTTGTGTCCAGGGCTCACCTGACATGAAAAATCTGATTCTCAAATACACCTTTTCTTCTGTGCTAAGGCCAAAATGTTTTCTATAGGGATATATATTTTTGAAGTGATCGTGTAAGACTTCTGAGAAATGATTCTCTGCACCATAAATACTGCTACTGCTCTTGCAGTTCTTCTTCTAGCGTTTGCCCTTCTTCCGTAGCCAGTCAACAGCATCAGGTTGAGCCTGATGTAAAGTTTCGAGACCTCCTTTGAATCTGGAGAGGTGGCAGTCATTGACTATGTGGGTCATAGTCTGTCTGTAGCCGCAGGGGCTCTTGCAGTAATTGGGCAAGACTAAAAGACTTAAGAGAGAGAGAGTGAGTGAGCCCAGGACTTATGGAGCAGCCAGGGTTGCATGTGCACAGGACATTGAGACAGGCTTCTTTGTGCCTCACCTTCCTGTGGACAGTGTGTCCTTTCACTAGTTACTTGCCTTGATTCATTTTAGATTTCTCTGTTTCCTTAGTGTGGAAGAAATAACTCTAAAGCAAGCTCATTCTAACACTTTGGATTGGAAGGAAGAGGTTTAGGAGCAGAGCAAGTGGGAGGAGGGTGAAGAGTGGGGATGAGGAATGGGCTAAAAAAAGGTAAGGCCTAAAGACATCCTGGCACAAGACATGCACAGCTATGAAGCTCTTGGATAATTTATTACAAGTTGAAACTCTAGGCATGTTTCCACCAAATTTTGGTTATATTTGCCAGACTTTTTTTTAAACCCTATTGAGCTAATGCATCATTTAGAATTCAATCAGGAAAACTGATCCAGTAGATTAAGGGCTTTATCACTGTGATTTTACCTTCTGCCATTATTGGAACTGGTTAAGATATTTCTGTACGGTTATTATCTTTATCTCTGATGCTGGAGCTTGCAGTCTATGAGTGAAGCTTATGAGAACTCAACTAGAACAATCTGAGCATGCATACAAGCTGTAACACTGCTGTCTCAGGTGATATAAAACAGGGTGGGATATTCATTCAGATGGCGCAGAATGTGCTTATCTTTCCAAGTTATCAACGCAAGATAATTTTAAAAATTTTAAGAAAGCTTTCATCCCATGAGAGAATTAGTCTAAATCTTTAGGAGCCTGTGGACCTCTATTTTGAAGAAATATTGTTATAATGGGGAAAAAAGATAATATGAATGACTGTATTGAAATCTTACTTTATTACTTCGACTACTTTTTAAAGTAGCATGTGCCTGCTTTCTCATAAAAAAAAAGAAAATGATTCAGATATTTAATACTTTGATTAGAAGTCAGTAATTCACTAAATATTTATAGAGATTTTTTGATGTACAAATATTCTTCTATATCTAGACTAGATATATAAAAATAAACAGAAGTGTATTAATGACCTGGTACATTATATATGCATACACAATATATAATATACAATAATATACATGCATCATATGAGATGAATATTCAATATACATATAATGCTTGGTAGTGACTACAAAAACACAAAGCAGAGACTCATAACAAGATGTAAAGGCAGAAAGGGTATGGTGGCACTAGTATGGTGGGGTTGTCTGTCCAGGGAAGTCTGGTCGGCATCATGCTAGCATCTAGAACCTGGTGGCCGAAAAGAGAATTAACAAAGACAAATTGTTGACCAATCATGAACCTAAAGGCTGGAATAGTGCAGATGAAGAGTTGGGGGGGTCCTCCATTTTTTAGATACCCAGTAGGCATATTTTAGTTCTATTTCAAAGGGCCTCTGGCTATACTAGTTTTTTTTTTCTTTTCTTTTTCCCCCTGATCCTGAAATCTGATATGCAAGTGGATCCAAGTTGTTGTATGGGGAGATGATGTCATGTCTAGAAAAAGGATCAGAAACCTGGGTCAGGGAAGAGAGTAGCTCCCTAATATGGGAAAGGGGTATAAATATTGTTGTCTATAAACCCCATTAATTTGATGTGATCTGGGGCCCATAATCAGCTTAGGAGCCTATGTGATCTCTGCATCCCTGTAGATCTGAGCTCACATTCTGTGGTCATGAGTAGGAACAATCCATGCTGCCCCAGTATAGACCCATCTTCCTCAGGTGTAGCATAGAGTATGTTGTCTATTCTCCCTTTGGAGGATGGAACATTCTCTACCATTGTTGACCCAAGTTAAGGGCAAGGTCCTATGGGGGCCCACGAAGGGGTCTATTGTGTTGTTCCTGATAGAAATGACTGGTAACAATGGAAAGAGGGATTTATTTGGAGGTTCTAGCAGGGGAGTTCAGCTACTTTTGTACCCTGGACTGAACACCAGTCCATCTCTATTTGAGGAAGGCCGTCCTCTTTGATCGAGAGTGCACCTTAGGGAGGGTCTCACATGGAGTGGTGAGGGAGGAAGGGGACACTCACCTATCCAGCCAGATCAGCCGAATCAACGCTGGCGATAAATGGGGTGACAGATGTTGCAGCCAGATCACCCTCACATCCATGAAAGAGGGATTCATTTTAGGTCTAGCCCATCATGTCTGTTTGGGAATCTCAGGACTCCCTTATTAGGGCCCCAGCTGATGGGGTGGCCTCATAGTGACTAAAGAGTCATCCTTAAAGTAAGAGGCAGGTTGTCTATGGCTACTTTTCTTCTTATTATTTTTTACAACATGCAAAGAAGATGTGACACATAGACAGTCTCACACTGATGTACACACACATACACACATTCATTCAGTTGCCAACTTCATTATCTGATGAAGTAGATAGGCCATGGAGTCTTGACAAAATGGGGGTATAACAATAGAAACAAGACCTTCCCCACAGTTATTGTTTCTGTATCCCAAATGAAGAGAGCAGAGTGGTAGGGAAAACTATTTTTCAAATTTCATTTCTCCAGATAACTGTGAATTTAATCTTACAGATTAGGCTCTGTTCTAATCAAACTTCAGAGGTACCTTAAAAGAAACATGTTCCATAAATTGCCAGCATAGGGACTTAAAACCAGAGTTATGTTTCTCTTATGTAGTCTTGACAATGGAACAGATTGTGTTTGACACATTGTTAATGATATAAAAGTTTGAAAAATGACTTAGATATGTGATTAGCTAGTACGCTGTTTGGACAGCTGAGTTTTACTGGTAGGATATAAAGTCATGTTCAGTCAAGTGAGGTTTGTGTTTGTTTTTTCCGGTGTGGGCATGATGGGAAAGAAACTTTGGTATATTATTTGATATTATTTTAAATAATAATATCTCAGTTCAAAGGCACATGATCCTTTAGAAGTCTTACTTTTCCCTAATTCACCTCCCTCTGTATCTGTCATGTATTATTTATCCTTCTTAATTAAACATTTTAAAATTAAAAATTATATTTTACTCATTCCACAACACCAGTTTCACTCCTTAGAGTCAAGGAATATCAGGGTTTCTTCTTTATCTTTTTGGAAATGTTCCATGTATCTAAATGGATACTTTTGTTCATCCAAATGGAAACATTATGTTTGATTGTCAGAAAAGTCATGACATTTTTTCCATGCAAAATGCATCATAGGGGGGCAGGTGATAACCTAGGGCAGCACAAAGCATAAAGATCCCTTTGGAGCCCCCGGCTCCCCCCCCCCCCGCAGTGGGTCACTTCACTGGCAGTGAAGCAGGTCTGCAGGTGTCTGTCTTTCTCTCCCCTACTTTGTCTTCCCCTCCTCTCTTGATTAATCTCTGTACTATCCAGCATCATCAACAACAATTATAACAACAATAACAATAAAATGACAACAAGGGCAACAAATGGGAAAAATAGCCTCCAGGAGCAATGGATTCATAGTGCAGGCACAGAGCCCAGTGATAATCCTGGAGGCAAAAAAAAAAAAAAAAATGCATCATGGCTTTTCTGACAACCCAGATACATTTATGTATATATACTCCTTCATGTTGTGCATTTTTCTATATGTTTTTTTTGCTTTAAACAGTTAAAAGATCTTCTCAGTAAGATAGAACATTATAACATGATTCAATTGTCACAAAAGGTAACACTGTAAAATATGTCTCCCTCCTATTCAGTTATCCTAAAAGTTCTTTACTGTGTATACTCAGAGAGTATACAGACATGCAATGAAGTGTTTTGTGTCATCTTCTAGATGATGTGCTATGTTTTAAGTATCACTCAACAACACAATAGACCCCCTTGAGGGACCCCATAGGGTCTTGCCCTCAACATGGATCAATAACAGTAGAGAATGTTCCATCCTCTGAAGTGAGGCTGGACAACATGCTCTATGTTCCACCTGAGGAAGATGGGTCCTGAAATTAGGGCAGCTTGGAATGTTCTTACTCATGACCACAGAATGTGAGCTCAGATCTACAGGAATGCAGAGGTCACATAGGCTCCTAAGCTGAATATGGGCCCCAGATCATATCAGATCTGTGGGATTTATAGTCAACAATATTTATACACCTTTCCCATATTTGGGAGCTACTCTCTTCCCTGATCCAGCTTTCTGGTCCTTTTTCCAGCCATGTCATCATCTCCCCAGAGAATAACTTGGATCCACCTACATATCAGATGGTGGGCTTAAGAAAAAAAAAAACTAGTATAGTCATGGGCTCTTTGGAATATAACTAAAATAGGTCTACTATCTACAAATCAGAGACACCACCCCCAACTCTTCATCTGCACTATTCCAGCTTTAGGTTCATGATTAGTCAACAATTTGTTTGGCTCTATATGTTAACTCTTTTTTCAGCCACCAGGTTCCAGATGCTAACATGATGCCAACTGGACTTCCCTGGACAGATGACCCCACTAATGTGTCCTGTAGCCCCACTTCCCCTGAGCCCCTCCCCACTAGGGAAAAAGAGATACATACCGGGAGTATGGATCGACCTGCCAACACCCATCTTCAGCAGGAAAGCAATTACAGAAGCCAGACTTTCCACCTTCTCCATCTCATAATGTCCCTTGGTCCATACCCCCATGTTCATCGGGGAAGCAAGTACAGTAGCCAGACCTTCCACCTTCTCCACCCCATAATGTCCCTTGGGACCATACTCCCAGAGGGATAAAGAATAGGAAAGCTATCCGGGGGAGGGATGGGATATGGAGATCTGGTGGTGGGAATTAAGTGGAGTTGTACCCTTCTTATCCTATGGTTTTTGTCAGTGTTTCCATTTATAAATAAAAATTAAAAAAAGAAAAATGATAAAAAGTAAATAAACTAAACAAAAAAAAAATCTTGAAAGAGTACTGAGGTCTTAACCATCATGTATGTCCTATTAGAGCAACTGATGCCCCACCAAGATACTGTAAAACCTGGAATTCTGAGAACTTATATCCTAGTAGTGATCAGTTTCCCTGAAATTATAGGTTTCAGTCACTGGGGAAAAAAAAATTGAAAATGACAAAGAGAAGTTGTTGATGGAGTCTTAAGTTCTGAATACCTCCCAAATTAGACAGTTTTCCTAACAAGATTGTCTAAAAGGGTTATTGACTTGCTTTCCTAAATTCTCAAACCAGCCCATAAATCAAAGAAAAGAATATACACAGTTTATTTCTTAAACCAGCAAGTGAGTGAAAAGAGAGAGAAAGGTTAAAACATTAGTTATCGATTTTTTGGCAGACAAAATTAATAGTAGTTTCTCTTCTTCCAGGTCCTAATCTTTTGAAATACAGGTCTTTACTATAGCTTTTTCATTGAAAATAATCACATGCTGAACCTTGGGATTATTTCTTTGATTGGTCCAGTTAAATTAAAATATTATTCTTCATGGGAGGTTTGATTGGTATTTGCACTGCTGATGTGAAGTTTTCCATTCTGGCTGTTCCCTCTGGGAACTGTAGCTCTGCTGTGAGCAGTCTTTCTCTCCTCAGGGAATCTGTTGCAGATGGAAACCAGATTAGAGTAGACAAACTGCAGCTTGTGAAGCCATCGCCTCCTTATAAGTTTTAGTATATGAAAGAAATGAGATTCTCTTACTCTTGACCTACTATTCTAACTAGAAGTGATAGATACAATTGTCCCAGTTCACATTTATTTTAACTGGAGCAGGGAAAAAACATTGGAAGACATTTCGTTCTTTCAAAGGCATTTATGCAGGGGTCTTTACGGTTTAACTATTTCTGTCTTCTCTTTCAGAAGATAACTGAAATCTGTTGACATCTATGAGATTTAGTAGCAGGGAAACTAGATTAATGGAGGAATGGACAAAAAGAGATTTCCCATTTAGTTGCTTATATGCTCTGTTCTATTGGTTTTCTTGTTTCTATAGATGCTCATTGTCATCCTCATTCTCTCCAAGTTATTTTTTCTAAGTTGTAGTAAGCAGCTTTAGGTTAAATATAAAGATGCAGTCATATATTTGATAGACACTAATTTTCTTCAGATGACTGAGTGATAAGAAGTTGGTGTGTGGGAACAAGTTTTGGACCTAAATAATAATCTGCAGAGTTTGACTTGATGGCATTGTTCTTTCTTGGAGTCTTGAGGAGTCTCAAGTCCCATCACAAGGGCTGAGGAAGTTGGTGAGTACCACTGGGACTCAGGGAGGCATTGAATAGAGAGATACTTCAGTTTGATTTTCTAGGATAAGCATCACTAGAGAAAACATGGAAATTTGACTCTCCTCTGTTTAGAACTAGTTCCTATTGTGGTCAGTGTTTGAGGACCAGCACAACTAGAGGAGTGAACAATCTCTCCTCTGCTAGCTTAGCTATTGAAGGGAGGGGGGTGGATGAAGGAGTAGAGTTTTAACTGACCACTATTGAAATTGGAAAGAAAAAAGTTTGGAAGGATAGAGAATGGTAAGATAGAAGAGAAGAATGGAATAGTAAAAGAAAAGTTGGTCAAGGCTACAGAGAGAATGTTGGAGTGTTGGAGTTAATGGTTACTGTTGGAGTTAATGGTTACTGTTGGAGTTAATGGTTACTAAACTATAAAAAATCCAGATGAGGACAAAGAACATTTGGATGAGCATACCAGTGACACCAAGTTTTTAAACACAATGGAGATAAAGGTATATAGAATTCAAAATCAAGAAAAAAGTGAAATAGGAAATCAGGGGAGGGGATGGGATATGGAGTTCTGGTGGTGGGAATTGTGTGGAGTTGCACCCCTCTTATCCTATGGTTTTGTCAGTGTTTCCTTTTTATAAATAAAATTTAAAAAAAAAGAAAAGAAGTGAATCACTTTGACACTGACTTTGCCCTTGATTATGAGAAAATTAATAGTAGAGAATTAGAGAATAATAACAACTTAAAATTTTAATGTTTATAAACGTTGAAATATTCATAACATTAAAATAAACTGAAAATCAACAATGGTTTTCTTCTAAATACATTATTGTTTTTCTTATCATGTGTTTTTAGATAATTGTCTTAATAAAGTATGTAAAATATTTTTGTGACCCTGAATAAACTGCAATATAGGCTTACAGGTTAGTTATTTTTCTCCCTTTCCTGCTTTCATCTCTATATCCTTCTCTCAAATACCTTTTGGTATTTTTCAAAACATTATATGCATTTAGTATATACATATTTAATATAGTCCTAGTGAAAGGGAGAAACATCTTTTTATGTTTACATATATTATAATATGCCTATGTCTTTGTTTTCACTGAAGTGGCAAAGCACCTTGGATTACTTTTTTAAAGTAATAACCTTGGACCACCGTTCTTGCAATAGACTTCTATTATAACACACTTATTTTTCCATTGAGTTTCTGTTGAGCTGAATTTTATGGCATTAATTACTGACTTGTCTGAGTTAGATTCATTAAAAAAAATCTAAGTACATATCTGACATTTATTGTGGGTTTTACTTCTTTTAAACCACTGGTATAGGTGAAAATCTCTAAACATTGATTGACCCTTGAGATTTGGGATTGATGGAAGGTGAGAACACTTTCCTGCAAATGCAAATAGCCAATTAGCTTTTCTAACTGTGCTTCTATTAAAATAAAAATAGAATTCTCTATAGAGAAAAGAAATCTAACCAGAAAGATAACTTCACTGTAAATAGGCCAGTCGATTTCATAGAAAAAAGCCTCCAGCACCTAGCACTTCTTCCCATATATACTGATCCATTCATTCAACAAATATTTACTTAGTGCATATACTGTCCATGTTATATTATGTACATCAATTACATTTTATATGTACAGTGACTCAGATTTGGCAGCAGGGCAAGTAAAACAAGAACTTGTATTTGTTCTATTATTGTTAGATGTTACCACCATTACTTGTTTTTTTAAACTTTATTAATGATTTAATATTGATTTACAAAATTACAAGATCACAGGGGTACAACTCCACTCTGTTCCCATCACTAGAGTTCTGAATCCCTAATCCCTCCATTGTAAACTACAGCAGTTCTCTTAAGGTTGCACATATGGGTTAACTATTATTTTTTACAACTATCTTTTTTATATTTGTATGTATGTGCCCCTTTTTCCTTCCTATTTCCCTATCTTCTCTTCCTTTTCAAGTCACACATACACCCACTACTACATCAAAATTTCCCTCCTTTTTCCGCTTCTCCCTACAGGTCCTGAGGGAGTAAGTGTTCTGAGCTCTCTGGTCATCTGCCTCCTATCACTTTTCTTGCTCTGGGAGTATGGATAAAAATTATTTTGGAGGTGAAAAGGTGGGAGTTCTGGCTTTTGTAATTGCTTCTCTTCTGGACATGGGTGTTGGCAGGTGTATCCATACCCCCAGCCTGTCTCTGTCTTTCCCTAGTGGGGCAGGGCTCTGGGGAGGTGGGGTTCCAGGATACATTGGTGAGGTTGTCTGCTCAGGGAAGTCAGCATGGCATCATGCTAACATCTGCAACTTGTTGGCTGAAAGGCAGCACGATATAAAGCAAGACTAAATGATTAATGAACAGGAACCAAAAAGTAGGAACAGAGCAGATGAGAATAGGGATCTTAGGGTACCACCAGTAATTACAAACCTTTAAATTTGCCTGGCATTAGTCAAGAAACCCTGGTGTCAAGATGACCTTCAGCAATCAGATGAGAGATTATAATATTCCATTTTCTATCGAAGATATTGAAACAGATTGTTTTTCATGAAGCCATCTGATGTTCCCCCAAATTATTTTATGGGGGAAGGGAGGGAGGGGGTAATGGCTTAATGTGTGGTTGTTGGTAGAGGGCCACAGTTTCTCATCTTTTTGTGATAGGAATCTACAAAAACTCTAAACCTCACCCCTACAAATTTGGTCTTTTCCCACCATTGTACACTGGGACCCCAGTGCTCACCCCACCTCCTCCCTCCCCCTGCTTCCACAGAGACGTTTGCTTTGGAAGAATACACCAAAGATTCATCTTGTTCCATCTATAAGTAAGACAATTTAGTATTCACCTTTTTATTTTGGCATATCTTATTTAAGACAGTTTCTCTCAACCAAGGTGAGGCAATGGGGATAACTATCAATTTTAACAGCTACATAGCATTCCTCTGTGTATTTGCACCACAACATTCTTAACCACTCATCTGATATCAGGCATCTAAGTAGCTCCAAGTTGGGATTATTACAAATTGTGCTGCTATGTGCACAGGTGTATATGGAATTTTTTTTAGTAGACGTTTCTGCTTCCTCTGTGTAAATTCCCAGGAGAGAAATTACTGGTTCATAGGGTGGGTCCATTTTTAGTGTTCTGAAAAATCTCTACACTGTTGGCTGCACAGGTTGGACCAATTTGTATTCATACTGGCAGTCTAGGAAGGTTTCTTTTTCCCCTGAATCCTCACCAGTAGTTGTTGTTCTGTCCTTTTTAATGTATGACATTGTTATATGTGTAAAGTGTTATCTCCTCCTCTTTATTTGTGTTTCTCTGTTAATCAGTGACTTTGAACATTTTTTCATATGTCTGTTGATCACATCTTTGGTGAATATTCTATCCATGCCCTTTGTCCATTCTTTTTTAAAAAAATATATACCAGAGAAGTGCTCAATTTATGGTGCTTCTAGGATTGAACCTGGGACCTTTTGTGCCACCATCATGAAAGTTTTTTTGTATAAACTTTATGATTTCTCCTCAGCACCTCTTCCCATTATTTAATGGAGTTGTTTGCTTTTATTACTGAGCTTCATGAGTTCTGTGTGTATTTTGACCGTTAGACTTTTACCTCTTTATCTGATGTATGGCCATTAATGATCTTTCCCCACTCTGTAGATTATCTTTCTGTTTGGTGATGGTACTCTGCTTTGCAGACATTTTCAGTTTTATTTATTTTTATTAACTTTATTTATTGAATAGAGACAGTCAGAAAACAAGATGGAAGGGGGTGATAGGGAGAGAGACAGGGAGACACCTGCAGATCTGCTTCACCACTCGTGAAGCCTCTCCCCCTGCAAGTGGGGAACCAGGTGCTTGAACCTGGGTCCTTATGCATTGTAAGATGTGCGTTCAACCAGGTGCGCCACCACCCACCCCAACATTTTTAGTTTTATATTGTCCCATTGGTTTAATTTTGGTTTTGTTTTCTTTGCTGTTGGACTCAAGTCTTCAAAGATATTTTAAAACAGACACTGGGAAGTGTTGTGTCAGTGTTTTCTTCTATAAATCTGGTAGTTTCTGGTCTAATGTCCATGTGAAGATGTTTGTGTTTCATATGAATGCTCACTAATTTACAATGCAGAGAAGATCTTAATAAGGCAAGTAAGATCATCTGTTTGAGGCACATCAGTTATTTTCTTTCCCCATCTTACAACTTGAGACCAACTTATGACTTCTTGGGATTCTTAATGATATGGTATAAATAGGGTGAAAAGAGAGTGTTGTAGTGGCTGGGGTGACTAATGCTGATTGTGGAAGGAAGCCTGAATACTATGAAGCAAAGGAAATAAAGAAGAGCCTCTTCATAGCCCTCTCGTGTCTGTGATCAAAGCCAGTAACTCCATGTAGACTCGTTCCCATGAATGTCCATAATAGCAATATTCATAGTAACGCCAAAGTGGACACATAGTACATATCCATCAGCTGATGAATGGACAAGCAAAATGTGGTGTAACTTGATACATCACATACTGAATGGAATAGGTTTTAGACATAAAAAGCTCAAATACATGCTACAGGTTAGATGAACCTAAGTGTAAGAAGGTAGACACAAACTCCATATATTACATGACAATTTTAATGAGATGTCCAGATTGGAAAATTTATAGATAAAGAAAGTTTATGAGAATTCATGTAAGGCTGGGAAGATTTGGAGTATGTGAGTCATTATTAACAGGTATAAATTTTATTTATTTAAGTGATGTTTGGGTCTTATACCTGCATCACTTCACTGTTTCTGGGTTAAATTTTTCATTCTTTTTATTTCATTTGAGGGTCATAAATATTCTCTAAAAATTGATTGTAGGGAGTCCGGCTGTAGCGCAGCAGGTTAAGCACATGTGGCGCAAAGCATTAATGGACCGGCGTAAGGATCCCGGTTTGAGCCCCAGCTCCCCACCTGCAGGGGAGTTGCTTCACAGGCGGTGAAGCAGGTCTGCAGGTGTCAGTTTGTCTCTCCTCATCTCTGTCTTCCCTGCCTCTCTCCATTTCTCTCTGTCCTATCCAACAACGACGACATCAAGAACAACAATAATAACTACAACAATAAAACAAGGGCAACAAAAGGGAATAAATAAATAAAATAAATATTTAAAAAAATGATCATAGTAGCGGTTATACAACTTTGTGAATATATTAAAAGAATCAAATGTACACTGGAAATGAGTTAATTATGTTGCATATCAATGAAAGCTGAATAAGGTTTTAATTTTTATTATTATTTAACGGCAAACTATAGCAATTCAAGTGAGATAAGATTCAGCAGTTGTTAACAGGCTAGGAACTCTAAAACTGAAATTTGGGGTCACCTGATCAGACAAGGAAAAGTGAGTCACCAATATACTTGCTTCATTACAATAATTATTTCATTTCTCAAATTGTTCCACCTTTGGTCAAGCAACTTTTCCATGCCTCCATCATTTTGCTTTCTGAACACTGCCTCACTCCCTGGCACTAGAATATTCTTAGGCTCTTGTACTTTCTGTGCCATTTTTATTAACTCTAATTACTGACATAATTGGTTTCTGTCTGTTATGTTAATATTTGCTTTTGGTTTTCTCATTTTTTGTATCATTTATTTCTGTTTTCTTGCTTGCTTTTGAATTTTGCAAATACTTTTATTATTGCATTTTTTCAACTCCATTACCTCTTCAGTTATATAATCTGTTATTATGATTTTATTGTTTGCATTTGGAAATATAACACATATCTTTGACTCATTATGATCTATGTTAGACTAGTATCTTATCACTTTTTAAATGATAAAAGAAAATTTGTATGATTTTAATTTTTACTACTTCCTTCCTTGGGTTGTTTTTGTTATGTATTCTTTTACATGTGTAGTAAATCTTATACTATCTCATTATTGTAGTTTCAATTTGTTTTTTTTTACCTCTAGGGTTATCACTGGGGCTGGGTGCTTGCACTACAAATCCACTGCTCCTGGAGGCCATTTTTCCACGTTTCTTGCCCTTGTTATTGTTATTGTTGCCATTGCTGTTGTTGGATAAGACAGGGATAAATTGAGAGAGGAAGAGAAGATAGAGAGGAGAGAAAGATAGACACCTGCAGACCTGCTTCACCGTCCATGAAGTGACCCCCTGCAGGTGGGGAGCCAGGGGCTTGAACCAGAATCTTTACTCAGGTCCTTGGGCTTTGCACCATGTGTGCTTAACTTACTGTGCTACTACCTGGCCCCGTCATATCAGTTTTTAAGATTTGTTTATTCAGAGAGAGAGGAGAGAGAAGAGTGAACTCAGGCATCACTCTGCCATGCATGTTTTTGGGGATTGAACTCTGGACTTCAGACATGCAGGTCTTGTGCTTTAGCACTGAACAACCTCCCTGGTCACTAGTTTTGAAGAATGAACATTTGTTTCTATTCTCTCACATATTTACCCTTTCAGGTATACTTCATTACTTCTTATTGTCCCATTGTTCTGCCTAGTAATATCATATATATATACTGAGAGAGAGAACACCAGAGCATCACTCTATCACATGTCATGCTATGGATCAAACAAGGGAACTCCTGCTTGAGAGTCTAATGCTTTATCCACTGTGTCATGGCTTAGTTCACCCAGTAATGTTTTTATTTATTTATTTATTTATTTATTTATTTATTTATTTTTGTTTAACCCCTGTGAAGCTTCTGCCCTACAGCTGGAGACTGGTGTCTGAACCTGGGTCCTTGGGCATGGTAACATGCATGTTCAATTGGGTGCACCACTACTTTAGCATCCCTGTAATATATATATTGGATAGAGACTGAGAGAAAGAGGAAGAGAGGAAGAGAGATGCCTGCAAGATTGCTTCACTGCAATGTTTTTCTCCTGCAGGTGGGGGCCAGGGACTTGAACCCAGATTCTTGAGCATTGTAACATATGTACTTAATCAGATGCACCACCACTTAACCCTAGTAATTTTGTTTTTAAATATGAAAATGTCATTTTATTAGTTCTTCTGTGCATATCCTTTGGGAACATAGTCTTTGAGGTTTTGTTGCTTTTAATTAGGTTTTTACATGTATAGGTTTGAAATACCTTTTTGGCTTCAGTTCTAAAGGATTCATTCACTTAGTATAGCACTGTACATTGAAAGCTTTTAAATTTTCCATGTTATAAAGATGTCATTCTACTGTTGACAACAATGTTGTCAGATGTGGGGCTTTTCTTTTCTCCTTTTCACTTCTCTGTTTCTTTTTAATATTCCTGGTATCTCTAGAGGATTTTCTCCATAAAGAGTTGTTTCACAAATTTATGAACAGCTGTTGTTTACGTATGACCCCAACTATTCCATCTTAGCTACAACCAACAGGAACACATTTCTTCTTGACATTTTCACTGATCATAGGTCATTTCTGTAATGGGACACAGTTCTTCCTCATGTTTAGGTTTTAAAAAACATGTACTTCAGTTGTCACCATTAAGTGTGGTGTTTGTGGTATCCTTTGTCAAGTTGAAGAAGGCCCCTTTTGTCTCTTAGATAATTATTTTCAGTCATAAGTAGGTATTAAAATTTCATCATCATTTTCTGTGAAAGCACTGTATCATAAAAAATGCTTTTCTGAATCTATTAAGACAGTATGTTATCTCCTTTTATTTGCAATAAACTTTTCTTATTGGTTTTGGGGGATTAAGCAATCTTTGCATTATTTCAGATTAACTATGTTGGTTAAACTAGCCTTCTCTCCTTTCATACAACATATGTCATGACATTTTTGCAACTTTTTAAAATCTGTGTTTACTTGTTATATATTTTTTACAACATATCTCTTTTATTAATGTGTTTCTCTTCTAAACAACATAATTCTCTCTCTCTCTCTCTCTCTCTCTCTCTCTCTGTGTGTGTGTGTGTGTGTGTGTTTGTGTTTATGTTTGTTTCACTGGGGCTTCTATACTGTGGATCAACTTTTTCAGATAGACATAGAGAGACAGAAAGAGAAAGAGAGGAAGGAAAAGGTAAAGAAAGAAAGAAAAGAAGGAAGAAAGGAAGGAAAGGAGGGAGATACTATAACACAAAAACTTCCTCCAGTGCAATAGGAATCACACTTGAACCTGAGAAAAGCAACAGATTGATTTTAAGTTTCCTCGAGTCTTTCCCTCTAACTCTCTATTTTTATCAATTCATCTTTCTATTTTGTGTCTGACTAGAAAAATGACACAATAATACTGACACTTTTCTAACATACTGTCATTTTATAATTAATTTATAACTACACAAATATTAAAAAACGTATTCTTGTTAAAGGCAAAAGAAATAATTTAGTGACGACAAAGAAGACTAACAGCAACAGAAAAAAAAAGTGTCTTTGCAATATGATCTGGTTTTCTTCTGGCCTTGTTGCTGCCATTGTGCCGCAGACATCTTGGAGATGTGCGTTATATTAGAAATGCCAGACTTCTATCAAAGTAGGGTTCACACCAGGCCAGTCATCAGCAAGCACATTTACAGAGGTGCAAAGCCTTCAAATTAATCTTGGGACTTAGGAACTACAAGTAAAGATGAAAAGACTGATATATGGGAAAACACTACATAATAACAATTAAACTATTTCAAACATCTCCAGGACTTAAAATATGCAGTTGAAAGATACAAATCAGGGTCCAGGTGGTGGCACACCTGGTTGAGTGAACATATTACAGGGCACAGAGACCTGGGTTCGAGCCCCCAATCCCTACCTGTAGGGAGAAAACTTCATGAGTGGTGAAGCAGGGCTGCAGGTATCTCTGTCTCTCTCCCTCTCTTATCATTCCCTTCCCTCTTGATAACTGGCTGTCTCTATCCAATAAATAAATAAAGACAATAAAAAATTTAAAACCAAAGATACAGATCAAAGGTGGAGATGTGGAGAGCTATGATGAAAATCTTCTCTCGGTTCATAAAATAAGCTGATTGTTGAAAGGAAAGAAAATTTGGGAAATTAAAAAAAAAAAAAACAATTCTAATTCGTGTTTTCAGAGACACCATAGTTAGTGGTTTCCTTTTCTAATCTATTATCCCTCAGCCTTCTAATTTCCAGGAGAAAATTATCATTAGCAACAAAAACAAATGATCTTTCTCTCTCTCATAAGTCCTCCCACCCACCTACTCTGTGTTCTTGTGCCACTTCCCTAGTCCTTTCTCTCAAAGAACCCTTTCATTCCTGTTCTCCTGCTGAGGTGCAGACTTTTCATAGGTCTCATAATATTTAGGGGAGTTTTTGCATAAAGGGCTTTTAAATGTAACTTCTCTGGGTACCTTTGTTGAGATATACTTTGGCCAACCAGTATTCTTCTCTTAAATTTCTCCTTATAAATCTATGGAAGATAATTTTCTGTCTCCACAGAGGGCCTATATACATATTTTATATATATTTAATATAATATTAAATTTTAAAAACATTGAGCATATGCTCAGTATATGCCAGGCATAGTGTTCTTGATAGAAGTGGAAACTGGGGAGTCAAGTGGTAGCGTAGCAGGTTAAGCGCATGGCGCAAAGCGCAAGGACCAGTGTTAAGGATCCTGGTTTAATCCCCCAGCTCCCCACCTGCAGCGGAGTCGCTTCACAAGCGGTGAAGCAGGTCTGAAAGTGTCTGTCTTTCTCTCCCCCTCTGACTTCCCCTCCTCTCTTCATTTCTCTCTGTCCTATATAACAACAATGACATCAATAATAACTAAAACAACAAGGACAACAAAAGGGAATAAATAAATATTTTTAAAAAACTGGAAACTGGACTGAAATATAATGACAAAAAATAAACAAAACTTACCTAGTATGGCAGGAGCAACTACTCTTCACAAATATCCTCACATTCACTACGTTTTCCCAATTCCATGTTAGGTTGGCTGTGCTATGTGATGGAAAGAAGAAGGTCTGACCACATGTGAAGTGCTTGCATTTATACTCTTTCCTTCTCTTTCATCAACCAGCTGGATAACAAAGTTTCCTTGTAGCCTGAAGAGGGGAGTAGTGTGAATCCCTGAGTCACCACTCAGACACCGCTCTCCCTGCATTATCCTATGATACAGCAAGAAAAGTCAAGTCACTGTTTGTTTTGTGGCCCAGGAAGTGAAGAGGATGAAACGTAGAACTATCAAGCATGAGAGATCCTGAGTTCAGTCTCTGGCATATGCAAGAGTGATGCTCTGGTTAAAAAAAAAAGGAAAGTAAAGAAAGAAAGGGAGAAAGAAAACAAGGAAGGAAGAAAGTAAGAGAGAAAGGAGAGAGAGAGAGAGAGAAGGAAAGAAATAAAAAAGAAAAAAGAAAAGTTGACTTTACAATGGTAAGATCCTGAGATTTGGGGAGATACTTATCACCAAAATTAATGTTAATGACTGTGACCACATAGGTGAGCAGATAACAATATACATATATATTTGCCCATGATCACATAGCTTATTCCTATAGAGGATCTGGGACTTGAACTTGAAATCCTAGGACCATTGTCTGTTAGGATTATAGGTCTCTGGGGTTGGGCTGTAGCTCACCAGTTTAAGGGCACATGGAGCAAATCTTGAGGACCAGCGTAAGGATCCCATTTCGAGCCCCCAGCTCCCCACCTTCAGAGGGGCCACTTCACAGGTGGTGAAGCAGGTCTGCAGGTGTCTATCTTTCTCTCCCCCTCTCTGTCTTCCCCTCCTCTCTCCATTTCTCTTTGTCCTATCCAACAACAATGACAGCAATGACAACAATAATAATAACCACAACAGTGATAAAAACAATAAGGGCAACAAAAAGGAAAATAAATACCTAAATATTTTTAAAAATGAAGATTAGAGGTCTTCAAACCCGAATCAGGAAAGAGAAAACAAAGATGGAGTGGAAAGATGACACAGGATTTCTGTGAAAATGAAGGTAATGAGACCCATCTTGGAATGGCAATATAGTATAGTGGTCAGGGCAGACAAGCCTGTTTTGTCTACAACATCCTATTGGCTTACCATTGGCAGCATCTTTAATCTTTCTAAAACTGGTTCATGCTAATGAAGAAATAGTGAGTGGTACACAACATTTATATTAATAATATGACTATTTGTGATAAATATTATTAACTACCTCTGTCCTTGCTCTAGGAAAAAAGTAGCAATTATAAATATAACAGTATCATGCACAAGAGCAGCACATTATGTTTATTTTGTAGCAAATAAGAGAACAAATGATAATGTCATTGTATGTGCAAATCAATATTTTTAAAAGGCATAACTGAGCAAAATAGGAGCATTTTTTTTTACCAGGGGTTGTGTAAAGACTTGTAATATCTATACACTTTTATATGACATAATAAAATGAATCTATCTCAAATTGGAATAATTGGGAGTCATTATTTTCTAAAGCAATAGGGCAAATGGAAAATTTTAAAAAATTATTTTCCCGCTCTTATTTTAACATCAGTATGGTGCTTGCAAAACAATTTTTGTTTTTTTTAGGTGGCATTTGAACATTTAAGGGTGTAGTTGTCAGGATAGAGGATTTCTGTAAGAGACTCTTTTAAGAATTTGAATTCCGGGCAGGGGAGATAGCATAATGACTATGCAAGGAGACTCTCATGCCTGAGGCTCTGAAGCCCCAGGTTCAGTTCCCTGCTCTACCATAACCTAGAGCTCAGCAGTGCTCTGGTGTTTTTGTCTGTCTGTTTCTCTCTGCATCTCTCTCAAAAATAAAATAAAGTATATAAAAAAGAGTTTCTTTATCCTACTTCATCTAGCTTTGGATCCTCCAGTCCTGTTAGCAGAAAACCAAGCCTTTAGACATTATCTATCATTAATGATAAAATCATCTCTTCAAGGTCACAATGGTTTCAGCTAAGTGTCTTGTTAAAAATTCAACCTGTCCAAAGTTGGAAACCTTTAATAGCTTTCCTCCTTTCCTAATGATTTCTTCATAGTACTTATTTTCCAAGACAATTATCTAGGTGACAGGAGATGCTTTTGCACTGAGAGACTACGTAAATAAACAATGGCCAAACCATATATTTAAAATAGAACTCTGAATCACAATCTGCCCAAAGAACCAACCCTTTACGTACAGTAAACAACACAGGAAGTCAGTCAGCTATAATCAGATTTGTAGGAAGCCAGTTTGCTATTTCAAGTAACAACTCATTAGAAATAAAAACAATAACTTCTACAGGACATCCTCCACATTGGAAGCAGTTTCAGAGTTCAGTTTCTTGTTCTCTCTATTGACCTTTCTGGCTCTATTTTTCTGTCTGAAAAAGCCAACTTGGAATGATGAAGTGCTGGTAACAACAATAAAACCAAACAAAGAAAACAAAACAAAGTAATAACTTCTGTTAACAGGTATAACATTGTCAGGATTTGACTAATAACAGACAATTTCCTAAGTTTTGTTGCTCTTCCCAGCACTGGACCAACTAGAGAACACAAACTATATCCCTAACCAATCACATAGCTAATTTGCCTTCAGATTCCAGTTGCCAACAGCTTTCCGTCAGGCACACTTGTGGCTATTCTTTCTTTTTTTCTTTTTTTTTATATTTATTTTATTTATTTATTTATTCCCTTTTGTTGCCCTTGTTGTTTTATCGTTGTAGTTATTATTGTTGTTGTCGTTGTTGGATAGGACAGAGAGAAATGGAGAGAGGAGGGGAAGACAGAGAGGAGGAGAGAAAGACAGACACCTGCAGACCTGCTTCACCGCCTGTGAAGCGACTCCCCTGCAGGTGGGGAGCCGGGGTTCAAACTGGGATCCTTCTGCCGGTTCTTGTGCTTTGCGCCACCTGCGCTTAACCCGCTGCGCTACAGCCCGACTCCCCTCTTTTTTTCTTATATAAAACTTTACTACTTTGTCTTCTGTTGAGTCTCTGCCAAATCATAAGTGATGATGACTGACTTCTGTGCTGTTGCAAACTCTGCACAGTTGTACTTGCTTTTCTAATTTAGTTTGGTCTCAGTTTATTTACACAGCTCCAATAACTCCAGTGGGGAGTGATTAAATTGCATGTTGACACCTATAGACCTCCCACTAAGACATAGTGAGTGTGTCCTGTTACTGCTCTCTGTTCTTGCTGTCTTTGCTAACAATGTTCATATGTCCATGGTTGGTCTATCCTGAGGTCTATCCACTGGGAGTAGTGGGCACAGCTTGGCTCCCATTCTACCCTGCAGCAAAACTACTATCACCTTGACTTTCTTGGCCAGCAGATGCCTGGAATATTAGTGGAATACATTATTGACTCCCTGCCCAGGTCATGAGCCCCACAGTCACTGTGGTAGGAGTTCTCATTTGTCATTTCAGTGGCACTTACTCTACTGACTAGTCTTTCAACTCTCAGCAGTCTTTCCACACCATTGACATGCATATCTGCTACATAAGAGCTAGGAGAGGCATTCTCCTGCTCTCTCTCTACTGAAACTTTACATGCTGTCATTATCTTCTGTGATGCCATCTCTGTTAGATTAAGGGTACCTTGATAAGCAGTCTCTACATATAAATGAAGCTAGTCATGAATTCACTTACTGCTGAGTGCATCAAAAAGCCAAACACTGTCCTTGGGTTTGTTTTAGCTTATTCTAAGGTCTTAGAAAATGGAGGGGGTGGGTATTTTATTAGAATCTAATGGTGGAATCATCATTGGATTTATGGGGAAGGAGTGGAGATTCCTTAGAAGGACAGATCATCATATTTCATGATCTTATTTAATCTTTTCCTTCCCCAATTATAAACTGTCCTGGTAGGAGAGGCAGTGTTTTTTGGCCATGTTAATATATTAGCAGAATGAAGGCAAAGGGTACTCAGTTGTTATCCTGTCACCATGTTTGGGTCCAACTGGCTCTAGTTGGTTCAAGAGGGGCTGTTTTGATCTTACTAGTCAGTGGAGAAGGCAGCTGCCTCAAATCACATCACATGTCAGTCAGTACATCAGAGGAACTGGTTCTTGGCAGTTTGTGCTTATTAGTAACTTTTCCTGTCTCTCCCCATCATGCCCAAACCCTGTCTCAGCACCAGCTTTTGTATTAAGGGGAATTGTTGGATTATTACCCTAGGAACAGTCCACATTGGAGGCAGGAGCTATACTCAGATCAGCCTCCCCCAGCCTCTGGCTTCAGGGACCATTTATTTGTGGGGTGTGGTGGTGCTAAAAAGCCAGGACCTGGTTCCAGAGTAAGCAGGATGGGAGTCTGGGGTCCTTAGGTCTTCTAGCCTCCTGGACTATATGACTTCCTAGATCCTGAAGGGCACTGTGAATTTCCTTCCAAAACAAAGCCTATAATGGGTTTTAACTACTCTTCGTTATTTTGAATGGGGAGGAGTTTTAGTCTCTGCAGTGATCCTTTTGTTTTCTAAATTCCATTTTGACTGGTTAACTTTTCCTGAGACTGAACCAATCTATGGAGGTCAAATCACAGCCTCTCCCAGGGGCTATGTCACACTCCCTGTCCTTTAGGGAATTGTGGTTTTGAAAGTGGACAGATAATGCCTTTAACTTCTTTGCTCCTTTGAACTATCTAGGACTCTTTTTCATTCCTCCCTAGCCTTGCATTCCCTCACTCCTAGGGTCCTGTGCAAGGAGCTTACTTTTCCCCTCTTTTGTCTCTGAAATATTGTTCTCCTTGTTCTCCCTTGTGTCTTTGGTCTAATAAGAATTTATCCTTGGGGCAAAATTATATTCCAAATTATATTAGATTCCAAATTATATTCCTCCATGAGGATAATTTCTGGAACCATCTGTTCCACCCCGGTTCCATGGCTGCCAGTTCTTAGCAATATCGCCCCGCCAGATATTCGTCGGGATGCGGCATCATCTAAGTTCATTTCCCACGTCTACGCTCGACCGGACCTGCCAATATACGCGGATATCTTCGCCCACCCTGTCCAACGCTTGACGTCTTGTCACCCAATCTGGTCCCCTACGCCTACACTGAACTTCTCTGTTCCAGTCTCTTGGAAACAGAGCTGGCAGTCAGCTGAGGTAAAGAACAAACATCTCATCACAGACCCCTGCAAGCTCAACCCTGCTTTGACCTAGCACGTTATGATTGGGCTCTCCTCAATCGCTATCGAACAGGCCATGGCCCGTGCGCCGCTATGTTCCACCGCTGGGGAGCCAGAGACGACCCGAACTGCCCCTGTGGCTCCAGACAGACTATGACCCACATAGTCAACGACTGCCACCTCTCCAGATTCAAAGGAGGTCTCGAAACTTTACATCAGGCTCAACCTGACACTGTTGACTGGCTATGGAAGAAGGGCAAACGCTAGAAGAAGAAGAATCCTTGGGGCAGTGTTACCTTGGTTAAGCTCACAAGGTAGGAAGTCACAAGACCCCACTCCCTAGCTTTAGGGGGAAGCTTCATGAGGAGTGAAGCAGGTCTGCAGGTGTCTACCTTTCTCTCTCTCTTATCTCCCCATCCTCTCTCAATTTCTCTTTCCTTTTTTTTAAAAAATATTTATTTTATTTATATATTCCCTTTTGTTGCCCTTGTTGTTTTATTGTTGTAGTTATTATTGTTGTTGTCGTTGTTGGATAGGACAGAGAGAAATGGAGAGAGGAGGGGAAGACAGAGAGGAGGAGAGAAAGCTAGACACCTGCAGACCTGCTTCACCGCTTGTGAAGCGACTCCCCTGCAGGTGGGGAGCCGGGGTTCGAACCGGGATCCTTCTGCCGGTCCTTGTGCTTTGCGCCACCTGCGCTTAACCCGCTGCGCTACAGCCCGACTCCCTTTCCTTTTTTTTTTTTTTTTTTAAGATTTTAGTTATTAATGAGAAAGATAGGAGGAGAGAGAGAAAGAGCCAGATATCACTCTGGTACATGTGCTGCCCGAAATTGAATTCAAGACCTCATGCTCCAGAGTCTAGTTCCTTAGCCACCTCCTGTACCACAGTTTCTCTCTATCCTATCCAATAAAATAAATGGAAAAAATGGTCACAGCAGCAGTGGATCAGTAATGCAAGCACCGACCCCCCCAATGATAACCCTGGAAGTAACAATAAATAAATAAACATACCTATCCCCATCTGTCTCCCACTTTATGAACTTCTTACCTACAGCTCATAGGGGATCACTCATCAGGAAATATTTAAATCTTCCCTATTGCTCACCAATTTGATTATACCACAAGAAAATAGGAAGACATACTTTATGATTACCAAGAGTAGTCCAACATGAATTTTTTTTTTAAATCAGAACTTATATACCTGGTGTTCTGTTTAAAAGAAACAAGAAAGAAGTATGTTGAGATAAGCCAAAAAAGAGAAGGACGAATATTGGATGATCTGATTTTAAGATGAGGAAATCAAACTCATCCTGATTTGGTTTTATTCTATTAATTTAAACCAGTGCATTCTATGTTTATTCTTACCCCTTACTTTTGAATACATATGTCTAGGGTCATCACCCAGACATATGCTCACAATTAAATATAGGAAGTTGGAAAAGTTTCTTAAAACCTTCCACCTTGGGGTACCTGTGGAAGAGGAACAACATCTCTATGTTCCTAACTTCATTTTGTAAGCTCACAGGAATATGTGTAATCTATTCATAGTGAATATAAACTCTCAGTAAAATCAATAAATATGTAATTTGAAAACAATGTTTCTGTGGTAATGTATTATTTTCCAGAGCAGTAATTATGGTATGGCAAATGTGTTAAAGGCTGGTTAGAAAAATCGCACCTGTTTTCAAGTGAGTTGTAAATTACGTGCTATCTTTTTTTTTTTTTTGCCAATTTTAATTGCTCAGAGTCTATGTTCTTAGCGAATTCATCATCACAGTTTCAATCATTTATTATTACTAAGTATGTGAAATAGGTGGAGTAGGTGATCTTTGTCAGGTTTTAGTAAGGAGGAAAATTGGCTAGAGAATATGAAGCACTATATCCTCAAGTAGGCAATAAAAGGTAAAGGAAAATCACAAAAATACATCCTAAGGTCAGCAAGATAATTCAACTGGGAGGATGCCTGCCTTGCCTTCCACATGACCCAGGTTCAAAGCCCTGGAGTCATGTAAATGCTATGGCACTGGAAGACGCTTCAGTGCTTTGTGTCTCTCCATCTCTTTGTCACTACAACTGTTTCTCTCTGAAAAATTTTACTGGAGCAGTGAAATCACACATGGGTGATGCCCTGGCTTGACAGGAATAGGATGTCTGAGAGGGGGGGTTGGGTGGTAGCGCAGTGGGTTAAGCATATGTGGCGCAAAGTGCAAGGACTGGCAGAAGGACCCCGGTTGGAGCCCCTGGCTCCCCACCTGCGGGGAAGTTGCTTCACAAGTGGTGAAGCAGGTCTGCAGGTGTCTGTTTTTCTCTCCCACTCTCTGTCTATCCCTCCTCTCTCCATTTCTCTCTGTCCTATCCAACAACAACATCAATAACCACAACAATGTTAAACAACAAGGGCAATGAAAGGGAAAAATAAATATTAAAAAAAAAAGAATGTGAATCAGGTAGCTTTTCTAAACAATAAGACTTGTGTAAGTAATGGAGACATGGAGACGGATTGTACAAAGTAGATGTAGAAATAAGTTATCTTAGGTGAGAACTCATAGGGAAGGAAAATTCTTGCATAATTGGGGAAAGAAAGTAATGGAAGTAGCAATTAAAATGAAGGAAGTTGTATGAAATAGGAAAAAAGAATGAATTTAAAATAGAACATGATAGAGAATGGATACTGTGTGATTATTTGTTATTCTTATTGAACAAGAATTAGAAAACTTACTGTAAATTGGAAAACTCTAAAACACTAATACCCACTGATAGAAAGACTGAGGCTCACACCTTCCAGACACCAAGCTACACATGCTACCCTGACTCCATCCTGACTTCTCTGGGCAGGTGACCTCACCAATGTATCCTGGACCCTTGCACCTCCAGAGCTCTGGTCCACTAGGGAAAGACAGAAACAGTCTGGGGGTATGGATTGACCTGTCAGTGCCCATGTTCAGTGGAGAAACAATTACAGAAGCCAGAACTCCTACCTTCTGCACCCCAAAAACAACCTGATTCATACTCCCAGCTAGGGACAAGTGATAGGATGAAGATAAGAGGGCTGTAAACTCCAGTTCCATCAGCACAGAGAGAGTGGGGACACATGGAGGTAGTTATGTTGGAGGGGAGGAGAGGATTGAATCAGAAAAGGGAAAGGGAAATTTTGTATAAATGTGGACAGATAGTTGTAGAGATGATGGTTGGCCCATGTCTACAGCCTTAGGGGAACTGTGGTGGATTTCAGTGGGAAGACTGAAGATTCACGACTCTGGTGGAAGAAAAAAGATGGAGGCTCATATAGTTCACAGAGATAGTACATTGTTAACCTGAACTTTGAACTTTGCCTTCTGCCTCTAGGGTTGTTGAATCCAGTGGGGGTTCTTTGTCCCTTCTGGGGGTGAAGGGAGGAACTAGCATGACACCAATATAGCCAAATAAATTCTGTTCATTGGTCATGGAGCAGAGAAGGAATTTGTTGTACAGACCATCTCCCAGAGACAAGGTAGCCCTCTGGGTGTTCCGGGCTAACTCTGCTGTGTCGGGGCGATGTGTGCAAAGAGACCAGAATCACAGACACATTTCAGCTCTGGGAGAGGCCTCAGAAAGGTGGGCGACTCCTTTATTGAAGGAAAAAAGCAGGCAGATATACCCCTAAGGGGGTGGAGGGGTTGAGGTAACCATTAACCCAAACACAGAGTAAGACAATGCATAGTCACATTTTGACCTACAGGCTATTTGATAATTTGATCACAAGTAAAAGGTTAGCACACAAGGTTTGGTCACTAGTTTTACAATATACATTTTTCTGGAGGTAGATTGCAGGCACTTTAGGGCAAGGTCGGGGGAGGAAGGGAGGCAGCTGAGCAATCAGGATGTTTGCTGGCAGTTTTCAAATTAACCACACACAGTAATCCATAGCTTTTAATTAAAGAAAGAAAGGGGGGAGGTGGCCTGTGTAGAAAGGCGCCTATATCCCGGGATCCAGCCATCATAAATTGGGAGGGACCTGCCGTATCTCAACTCATGGGGGTGGGGGGTGCTGTGGTCAGACCCACTGAGACCTCTTAGAAACTACGGCCTGGACTTTCTGGGACAGTGAGCCCATCTTACAAAGCACAGTAGTAGAGATTCTCTTGGTATCTGTATACTCACATGTGGTGCTGGGGTGTGAATCTAGGCCACAATAATGACAAAGCACACACCGTACCAGTGAGCTTTCTTTTGTCCCTTCCCTTATTTTCAGAAAATGCACAAGTTTCCCAATTCCTACTTGAAAGGTCTCCAAATGTCTCTGGTGTATAGTTCTTTATTTCCTAGCAGTCACTTCCATGGATATGATCTTTACTTCACAGGTATTGAACTTCGAAAACACTATGATTATCTCAGCTCTATAGTGAAGGGAATTGGAACTCAGAGATGAAAATGAAGCCTGCTAAAAAGTGTATGCTGTGAGCATGTCTGCATCTCCATACTTACTTCATTTTAGTGGAAGTTCTCTAAAAGGTTTTGGAGTGTAACAGGTTTGGAAAGGGTTGTATACTCTCTCCTCTTTGGAATTTTATAAAGAGCATCACCATGCTACAATCTCTGAGACTCTCCGTCATAAAGAAATCCTTTCTTGAATGCATAATTTCCCCTAATTTGTGATCACAAAGCCTTTTAAAATGTATTTAATGTTCTAACCACAGAAAGATCAGAGCACTTCTCTAGCTCTGTGTAGTGCTAGGGACCAAACCTGGGACCTCAGATTTCAAAGTTCTATGCTCTACCACTGAATTGTCTCCCCAGATGCCACAAAGCTTAAAAAGAAAAAAGGACACATTTATTTATTAAGAGAGAGAGAGAGAGAGAACACAAACACACCAAAACTTCATAACTTTACCCTGGTGCTTGGGATACCAGGGATGGAATTCAGGATGTCATGCTTGTAAATTCAATGCTTTACTCACTTTGTCATCTCCTAAGTTGCCACAAAGAGTTTTTTTCCCCCTCTCTTCCCATTATCCCGTTATTAGTGCTTTCCTGAATATTTGAGCATATATTTTCATTTTCTTTAATTCTGAACTTGACTATGAAATTTCTTCACATTCTTGGCCTCCACCCTTCTCTCCTACCATTTTGCTTTTAATTACAAATACTCCCACATGAAAAATGTTTCTCCCATCTGCTGACTGATTCGACTTCTTTTCCAGGGTATGAAGGGTTGAATTGTGTTTCCCTCCAAATGTGTTAAGTTGAAATCCTGGCATCTCAGAATGGTATTTTATTTTAAAATTATGCCGTTGCAGATATAACTAGCTACATTAAGATAGGATCATTAGGATAGGACTCTGATTCCTAACCTGATTCAGCTGTCTTTATGAAAAGGGGGGATTTGAATACAGGCATGCACATAGGAAGGACACTGTGTAAACATGAAAGCACAAATAGGATTGATGAATCTATAAGTCAAGAAATGCCAAAGATTTCAGCAAATTACAAGAATTTAGGGAACATCCATGGAATACATTCCTCTTTAGAAGGAACCATCTCACCTACACTTTAATTTAGGATTTCTGGCCTCCAACACTACAAAATAATATATTCGAGACTTTTTGCAAGAGTGACCAGAGGGACTCTACACAGAAAGCATATCTTACACTGCAATTTTCTAGAATGTTTCTTTTCTTTTCCATCATCCACGAAGAACTGTTGAATTTCTCAAGACTCAGCACTAATGTCTCCTCTGCTGGGATACTTCCCCTTTGATTTCTCTGCAAAGCTAATTACCCTCCACCCTGTACTCCACAGCACATTATTTCCCACTGGTTAGTAGAATCCTTAGAAATAATCTTATTCTTTGTATCCCCAGCACTTAGCAGAATGATGATTGCCATTCATTCAGTGTTCAGTATTTATTTGAAAGAATAGCTGAATGATGAATGGACCATTGGTGTTTTTGCTCCTGACTTATTGTGTGTAATGAACCACTGGACTGGCGGTCATGCTGACCTTCTGAGATGTCTCAAAGAGCTTTCTGCAGAGCAAGTCCAAGTGTAGGATAAAATGGGCTATTAGTATCTCTTGACAACCCTTTGCTAGAGGCTCAGATGAGATGAGAACATTAGGAGTACATTATGATGTGGTCCTACTGCAGATGCCATTAGATCAAAGCACACTGGCTTCCAGCCTCCATTTTCAATTTCATATTGATGCCTGGGGGAATAGGACTGGCTGTTGCAGGACAAATGTTTTATGGTTTTAATCGGAACATTGAGGACACTTTAATACCTGTGATGGTTCTAATGTGAAATGTAGGCATTCTTAGTCGGATCTTAAACACAGATGTGTTTTGTCTCATCTGAAATAGAGAAAACCTTGTTTTCATAGTTGTATTGAGAGAATGAGTCTCAAACTGCTTTTATATAATGATTGTGAGTTAAGGGTAGTAATTGCCACTGTAACAGGAATGAATTTTTAATTAGAATGATGAATATTTATGATTATTTCTTGCTGATATTGAGGTAAATTAGAAGTAGATTTTGATGAAGTTATATAGTCAATGCATAAAACCAAGCATTTATCTTGTTTGAAGCTCCTATATTATACTACTGGTGTAGTTCCCTGTTCTGAACTGCTTACGTCTAGTTCACCACTGAAAGTCCTACATCTCAGTAAGCTCCACTTCAAAGGTAGTCCTAGTACTGGTCACTTTATTCGTTTCCCAAATTTTGGATCTATGTGGTTCAGTGTTGTTCTAGGTATAGTTAGAAGAATATTTTTCAGTACTGATATGCTATGTACCATGAATCCATGCTGGAAATTGTGATAGAGGGACCAGTCAGTGGCACAACTAGTTAAATACACCCATTACAATGCACAAGGACCTGGGTTTGAGCCCCTGGTCTCCATTTATGGGGGAAAGCTTCATGAGTGATGAAGCAGGGCTTCAGATGTCTATCTGCCTCTCCCTCTCTCTGTCTGCCCCTCCCCTCACAATTTCTCTCTGTCTCTATTCAGAAATAGTTTCTTATTAGTGATTTGATAATGATCGACAAGTTTGTGTAATAAGAGGGGTACATTTCCCACCACCAGAATTCCATAGTCCATCCATTGGAACTTTCTCTATTTTGTATTCTTCTGGGAGTATGAACCAAAGATCTTTATGGGGTGCAGAAGGTGGAAGGTCTGGCATCTGTAATTGCTTCTCCATTGGACATAGGTGTTGACAGGTATTGGATAGTATGCCAGCTCCCCCTGGCTTCTGCTTAACCATATGCCTATATAGGGATTGATTTAATCCCATTCAAAGCTTTGGTCTATTTACATAAATCACTTTTACATTTACAAAAAGCACTCCAGGGCATTGGTGGTTCAGTGATAGGATTCTCGCCTGCTCTGCCCCCTCCTTGTCACACTCTGATTTTCACCAGTCACTTTTCTCTCCACCCTCTCTATGTCACATCCTGTTTCCACCCTACTTGGCAAGTATATATAAAGACAGCATTGTGAGTTTTAGGGTACTTGAGTTTAGCTTAGCTCATCTTAGATTGTGCGGCGTCCTGCATGAATAAAGAGATACTGCCTACAACTCAACCATGAGTCCCCAGTCATCTGTTACCCGCCCATGAAGCCAGCCCATGCGAAAACAGCATAACCCGTCGAAAACAACATATGGCGCTACAATGTGGGACTGGACCTGCACAACTCCCAGATAAGTGAAGACTTTGCCTACCTATGCACTATGGTCTTCTCTTCTACTTATGAAGAGGTTTGCCAAAGCCTCTACTGTTTCATTATGAGACAGTTTCTCTGTCTCTGGAACATTTTACTCTGGGCCACACTTCAGTTCCCTGACCGGGAACTTTGGTTTCTTATGACCAGGATCATAGAGCTTGGGAGATGCACGGAGATTTCTCCTTGGACTTTCTGGATTCCCTCTCCCATGTTTCCTGAGGAAAAGGACTACATTTTTCTCCGGGCCACAGTTTGGTTCTTTATGACCGTGATCGTAGACCTTGGGATATGCATGGGGATTTCCCCTGGGACTTTCTGGACTTCTTCTCGAATGTTTCCCATGGAGAAGGACTACTCTAGTTTGAGGAGCATTCTCCAGTACCCTGGCAGTTCCCAAGTATGGAGACATGTGGTTAGTTCTACTCTCCTGATTGGATTCTTTCTTCGATGGGAAGACGCTTTTAAAAATGGGTGCCTGAAGCAATCCAGCAGGAACAGTCAGAAGCACCCTAAATGGAATTTCGAGGAGCTTTTTGGACTAGGATGTCCTCCGGGGACTCTTAATCCTACATGGTCTTCTTCTTCTAGCGTTTGCCCTTCTTCCGTAGCCAGTCAACAGCATCAGGTTGAGCATTCCAGGACTCATTGGTGAAGTCATTTGCCCAAAGAAGTAAGTTTGGCATCACAGTGGCATCTGCAACTTGGTGGCTAAAAAACATTAAGATATAAAGCAGAATTTTTTAAAATAATCAACAACCTAAAGGTAATAAGAGATGAGATTTGGGGTCTCTCTTTTATAGAAAGCTAGGAAGTCTATTTTAGGTATAGTCCAATGGTCCTTGACTTTACTAATTTTTGCCTGAACCCGACAACTAACATGCAGGTAAGCTAAAAGTAATGTTGGGGAAGATGGGGTTAGAGTAAGGAAGTGGACTAGAAAGCTGGATCAGGACAGAGAGTAGTTCCCAAATATGGGGAAAGTGTATAAATACTGCTAACTGTGAACCCTATTGATCTGACCTAGATTTGTGTTGACTTTTGTCAGTTACTGTGAATAAGGATGATATTAACAAGAGAGTACAGTAATTCTTCAAGTCTCTGCTTCAGTTCTTTTGGGCATATTATCAAAATACACTTTTTTATTATCAAACTTACAAGTTTTAAAATTTACTATTATGGAGTGTTACAAATATATATATATATACATATATATTATAGGAATACTCATATTTTTATGATGGGAAGGGGGCTCAGAGACTCAGAATACATAAAACTAGAGCCTGCAAAATTATCAAATACTGAGACTTTGTTGTCATTCCTGATTTATAAGTAGCACACGTAGTATCAAATAAATCATTGTTTTTTTTAAGTATTTGTTTGCTTTCATATGAACACTATTCAACTCTGGCTTATAGTGGTGTGAGGGTGGGGTGGGGATTGAACCTAGCACATTAGTGCCTCAGGCATGCCAACCTTTTGCGTAGTCACTATACTACATCCTCTGCCCACAAATCACTTCTGATAATATACATTGTAAGTAAAATACATTTTAAGGAAAATTTTTACAGAAATAAAATTCTGCAGTAATATTTACATATAAGTGTTTGTGCGAATATCAGTGTATATATACACACAGAGAAAGATTCATGTGTGTATATAAAGTTTCAACATCACTCAGTACTGTCGATTGCTTAATTTGACTGTATTATCTTGATAAGTTTAGTTCAGTTCATTCTGTCAGGTTTCTCATGTGGACAATGGGTTAATAGTATCTGCCTGTTGGGTTGGTATCTTGATTAGCTAAGTGAATCTTTATAAAGCTTCTGGCACATAATAGTTCTTTCCTCTTCACTAGTAAGGCAAAAATATAAACAGTAAGTAGGATAAAATATGTGCCATAAGCTGCATAGATCTATTCAAATTTAACATGTTCTTATTATAAAACTACACTATGAGTGGAGTCAAAAATGCAAGAAGTTAATTATTCTGTGAACAATGAAATGTAACTTTCAATTACTCAGGATGATGAGGGAAAGGTTTAAATGGATAATCCAAAACAAAAGACTGTTAGTTAACAGAATAAGCAAAGTATGCCACATTATATTAATATGTTATTATCTATTTCGACTTGGATAACCACCAGTTAGCATACAGTCACTTCCAGGGGGGAGAAAATTGAGAACAATGAGCAGAGAGATGAAAACTCCTCAATATAAAGAAGCTTCTCATCTCTACTCAGAAGTGGCTTCCAGTTTCCTGAGACTAAGCACCCTGTACTGTTTGCCCATGTCTTGGGCTTTGCTGTTCTCTGAGGGTCTTCCTATTCAGTTTAATTAGTCAGTTGGTCAGTTCTCACAAGTGATTTCATGGGACATCAGGAGCTGGTTGGTTTGTATTGAGTTCTGTTCTCTTCTGTTTTGGTTTCTCCTGCACCATCTCACCATTTCACAGAAAATGGTTTTGAGGTAGTTCTTTCTTCTCCTTCTTCTACTTCTTTTCTTTTCTTTTTTTTTGCCACTGAGTTGTTGCTGCTCTGGGGGAACCTGTTCAGACCAAAAGACCAAAAGAACTGGACAGAAACAGAAACAAGGTGAGGGGTTGGAAAAAAGGGAGAGAGAGAGAGAGAGAGAGAGAGAGATGAAACATCCAAAGATGTGGTGGAGCCTGAGTTTGAACATAGCTGACACTTCCTGGTAGTTCTTCCTTCCTTTCTTCCTTCCTTCCTGGTAGTTCTTACATCTAGAAAATAAGAGGAAGAGGAAAATGAAAGTAATGGCATCCCTTTTGTTTTGCCCTTGGTGGCTTCTTCAGAGCTGGTCATAGTTTTAATTTTCTTCAGAGTTCTTACTAGTGAGCAGTACCTCTCTCCAAGGTCCCAACTGCCACCCTCTACCACTGTTCTGTATCCAGCAGGTTCTGTTCCTGGGGTTCTGGGATCACAACCCCAGTACAATGTTTCTCTAGTTTCAGAAGTCATAGTAGTGTCTTGATGCTGGTATGTATTAACACAGTCCCCTTTTTGCTTTCTCAGTTCTTCATTACTTCTGTGATGGTTTTCTGTACTGAATTAATTCTGTTGAAAGATGTGGAGAGAATTTTGCATTCTGTCTAGACCCTATGAAATGCGTAGGAGATTACAGATAAAATCCCTATATTGGCAAGAAGTGGGCAACTAGGAGGCAGAATCTCACTCCCAAACCAGGGCTCTCAGTATCTTATCACTTTGCTCTCTAAAGTGGCCTGTTTTCTTTCTACTGCTAGGAGACATCATGATGTCACTTCCTGATGGGTGAATAGAGAGCAAATGCATCCTTTCATTAAAAAAAAAAAAAAGTGGCCATATGGTAGAAGCAGCAGGATGTTGAGTATTAATAACAAAATTCAGTGGAGTAATCACATTAAACTTACAACAAAATGAATATACCATGTCTTAATGACATGCAGAAACTTCACTACCCCTGCTCTGAGGCCCACACAGGACCTGACTGGTTAGCAATGACTGCTAGGTACTGACATTAATGCTGCTAATTTCATAAACACTAACTAACATTTCCTAGGTTTTTTAAACATTATTATTCCTATTAGTTTTCTGGCCTCTAAGTAGCATCAATGTCTGTATTCTTTATATAGTCCCCAGTGTGTTTTTGTCTTCAGTAAAGCCATGTAGACTGGTGATAACATGCTACTCTTGCACTGACACCCCACCTAGCCATTGTGTTCCTTCTTTCTCACCCATGAGTACAAGTCAGGGACCCCCACAGGCATAGAGCAGCATCCCCTCCACACAGAAGTGGCGCCAACTACAGACCTTAGGAAATGTCGTGGAAAGGGCTATTAATATCACAGACATTGCCTCATTAATCTTCACAAGAGCCTACAAAAGAAATACGTATTTTAGTATTTATACTCTAAGCTAGGTTTCTGCGAGGTTAGGTAGTTCCCTCAAAGTCAAACACTCTGTACACGACAGAGCTGGCTTAACACACAATTGTCTGTTATGACCCCAAATGAAAGACGTGCTTAGATTCTACAGGAAAAAAATGGCATCGAGGCAGGTAAAAGATGACAACTTAAATAACTATGAGAAAGTAAACAAAACCAAAAATACCTCTTTTTCTTTGATTACCTTTGCTTAATACCCTTCTGAAGTCTTTCTCTTTTAGATAAACCAGTACTTATGATTCCTTTGATACCTGACATTTAAATTGTTGTACATGCCACTACTTTCTCCAATGAATTAGCGATTGCATAGTAATATTCTTTGGGTTGAGGGGCTGAGCAGTGGGCTACCCAGCAGAGCATACATATTACCATATGCAAGAACCAGGGCTCAAGACTTAGTGCTGCAGGACTTCAGGTTCCTTTACTTTCTCCCTCCCTCTCTATCTCCTCATTCCCTCTCAGTATCTCTGCCCCAGCACCGCACATGGGGAGTGATCCAGGAGCACTGTGGGAAGCTCTGGTATTACATGTCCATATACATATCACATAAAGGAACACACACACACACACACACACACACACACACACACACACACACACACGGGGATGGAAGGTAATTCTTCACAAGCTGTATCTAATCCCACACTTCTCCTTGCCTCAGACAACTGTATGTCTGATTTCCTTTCCTCTTGTCCTTATCGGAAGCAGCCTGCCAGGGAGAAGGGGAACTGTCAGCAGACCCACGCTATTCAGCTATTCTTGGAGTCCATTATTGAAGTCAGACTCTTGTCTCTCTTCTATTCAGAGGCTTGCCTGCTAGCTCTAAAGAGGAGAAGGTGGAAGGCTATGAATCCCTTCAATTACTTGTTTCTGGGTTCAGGGAATGCAAATGGTACCTGCTCTAAATATTACAAGAGACAGCATGAACAAAAGTCTAAATTCTAGTCCTCAGGGCTCCAGTTATGCTTGCAAATATGTAGATTCAAAGAGCACCCTCCCTGGCTGCCTACAAAGTTTCCCTTCTTCCCTGGGTTTGACTCAATTTTCTGAAAAAAAAATTTTTTTTCTGTTCAAAATAAAAGAATTTTCTTTCTTCCTTTCCCTTTTATGTTTCAGGGACTTCACACCTGCACAATTTTACCTCACCAAACAGACTTTTTTCATTTAGATAAATAGAATGAGACACAGAAAGAGGGACACCACAATGCAAGAACTTGCCACAATGCTGCGGTAGCACTCCTCATGTGGGGTGCTGCGGCTTGAACCTAGATCCAAGACAGGCATCCTACTCAGTGAGCCATTACTCCAGCCCCCAAAGAACTTTCTTTATTGATTTGTCTTTCAGCTACTTTTTTTCATGTTGTTTCAGTGACATCCTAAGATGTATGGATAATGTAGTTCACAGCTAAGGGGCTCAGAGGTATGCATTTGGTGGAAGAGACTTTGTGTAGCATGGCACAAAACAATGAACTGTCATGGTCACATATTTGCTTTCTGTAATCTCAACTGGACAGTGGAGAGGTTGGACCAGTGAAGATGGAAGTATATCTTGTGTCTGAGTCTGGCACACAGTGAGACCAATTGGTGTTAAAGTCTAGTGGCAGTTGTTATAAGCGTCAAGTCAGTGCTGCATGTCCTAATGTGGACTAGTTATTACTAATTTTGTATCTTGAGACTGGCAATGTGGCCCCCAAAATGCCTTTTAGTTGGAGAGAGGTGAGCCTGCAGGTGCAAAGATAGAAACTAAGATGCATGGGAGAGAGACTTGACCCTGGCCTGATGCTGTCTTAGTTTCAATTTCAAATCACATGCAACCTTATATAAATGTCCTTTCCTGAAAGGCAACTCAGAGGAGAGTCTATTCTTTATAGCCAAACAAACTAAGAACCTCCCTAGCTCACAAAATAAATTGGGCTGAATGAGTCATTTTCTGCACTGATTCATTGTGTTTGGGCTATGTCATGTCAAAAATAATGAGCTATTGTTCAGTCCCAAAGCTTTAATGGGACCCCTCCCCAAGTGTATGTTAATCTATCAATTAACTTAATAACATCCTCTGCTTTCCTCCCTACACACATGAGCTGATGCAGTTTGGCCTATGAATTTTCACAGTTTCTGCTTGGTATAATGTTGAGATAATGAGCTAATTGAGAAATGTCCCCCACAGACCAATTCTGACATACAAATCCCTTTGGCAACTCAGATCTGGGAGAAACAAAAGAAATATTTGATGATATGTGCTTATAGCTAAGACACTATTACTTAGTTAAATCATTTGAAACTTCCAATTAAGGAGAATCTAGTAAGCAGGAAAATGGTGGTGATCTCAACACTGTGAAAAGCTTCATTATGAATGGAAATGAGGACATAATTTTCTTACAACAGAAATAAGGATAATGTTTAAGATGAGAGTCAAAAGGTGATGAAATAGAAGCCACTCACTCAACAGAGGAATACAGCCATGGGAGGTCCAGCTAAGTAGAGAATATTACCTATCTCTACTTCCAAATCATGAAATATGTTTCTGAGCAGTGCAATCTCTGAATTTTGTCTTCCTTCTCAGGTTTATCTTCATTCAGATCATCCTGTTGCAGTTAAGCTTTCCACTAGCCCATAAGGGTATTCCTGTTTCCCTGGGCTAGTGGTTATCTCAAATAGATTTCGTATTGGAGAGTTCAGGGTGGGTTTGTTATCAGAGCTCATAGAGATGAGCTTCCTAGGTTGTACTAAACCTGCTGTAACACTCCCACTTTTGTTGTGAAAGTTTATGTGTGATATTTTCACAACAGTTATATAAAAGAGAGCATATAGCAATGATACTCCAGTTACCAACTGTGTAATTCTTTCCTCTAATAACATTTTGTTTGCATTGTTTGACTATCCCATTGACTTATTTATTTATTTATTTTTTTGCTTGTCTTAAGCAAATCTCATTCTTATTGTGAATAATTTGCTGTATGTAAAAGACATCACATAATTATATTATGAATTAAAAAAATGGGTAAAGGAGAAGTAGAAATTTGTAGGTCTTCACCACTGTGTTCTGAGTATCTAAGTTTTACCCTGTTTTTAAATACCAGTTAAAGGATCATCTCACCTATATGTGTGAGAGTTCATTTAATGCTGTCTGTAGCATGGCCTATTTGGCTTGGCATAAGACTGATTTTGAATTTAAACTTTTTAAAATTTCTTTATTGTTTTTTAATTTTATTGCCACCAGGGTTATCACTGGTGCTTCTTGACTGCATGACAAATCTACCACTCCTGAGGCTTATCTTCCTTCTTTCCTTCCTTCCTTCCTTCCTTCCTTCCTTCCTCCCTTCCTTCCCTCCCTCCTTCCTTTCTTTTTTCTTCCTTCCTTCCCTCCTTCCTTTCTTTTTTTCCTTCCTTCCTTCCTTCCTTCCTTCCTTCCTTCCTTCCCTCCTTCCCTCCTTCCTTCCTTCATTTCCTCCCTCCCTCCTCCCTCCCTTTCTTTTTTCTTTCCTTCCTTCCTTCCTTCCTTCCTTCCTTCCTTCCTTCCCTCCCTCCTCCATCCTTTCTTCCTTCCTTCCTATTCTCCTTCCCTCCCTCCTTCCTTCCCTCTTTTCTTCTTCTTTTTTTCTCTATACTTTAGAGAGAGAGAGATTGAGATAGAAGTGGGATGTAGAGAAGGAGAGAGGTGAGCGATACCTGTAGATCTGCTTCACCACTCCAAAACTTCTCCCCTGTATGTGGAGATTTGGGACTTGAACCCTGGTCCTTGGCACTCAAACAGCAACTCCATCATTCAGCCCCCTCTTTTTACTCCTTTTCTTTCTCTCTTTCTTTATATCTTTCTTTCTCTCTTTCTTCCCTTTCTTTCATGAAGACAAAGCATAGGGGTTAAACCAGTAAAGTGAGGTAAAGAAAAGAAAAACAAAACTTGATGTAAATCATAGATATCAAAGAACACAAGGAAATAGGGTTTGGGGCTTTTCACTGTCTGGTGTTGGGGGTGTCCCACAACATTTCTTATGATTTCTTAAGTATCTTTCTTTCTTTCTACTAGAGCACTACACATCTTTCTACTAGAGCACAAATATTTAACCACTTTACATAAAAATTATGGTAGCTAAACTTCATCCTCAGCCATACTAAAGCTGTAAGATGGAGAAACTAGCCATAGTGCTAGAGATCAAATTCAGGGTCCCAGTACAGTAAGACATTGTAGTTATCTGTTGAACCATATTCTGGACTCCTTCAACTTAGTTTAGTAACTGAATTTGTTAAATCTGGAATCAGGAGTATGGGATTCATGCTACAAAATTTTATTTCAGCAAGCTCTGAAGCACTGACTATAATGTTTTAAATATACTAAAATTTCTTGTAACCCATTCCCCCATATGTACAACTGAATGAGGTAATGAACATGAATTTCTTGGTTCATAGCCAACTGCATGCAACACAGCACCTATTATTATTAACTTGTGGCCATCTGCTTGGAAGTAAAGTCTGCATTGTACACATGTCGTACACCACCAAGTCTATATTCTGTAATTCCCATACAAATTGGTTAAGATCAATTAATACTTGTGTCTTTGATTGAGTGGTGATAGTAGGTATAATAATATTTAAGGCTTACAGGGAGAAAAGGACTTGTAGAGGGTATTTTTCATAATATCAGAAGAGAAAGTTTGATAGGAATTGGAGTCAGATAAAAAGACAAAGCATAATATGTCTTCAGACTTGGGTAGAAATGGAATATTACTCATTGATTAAAAATAGTGAATTCAGGAGTTGGGCAGTAGCGCAGTGGGTTAAGCACACGTGGCGCAAAGCACAAAGACCAGTGGAAGGATCCCGGTTCGAGCCCCTGGCTCCCCACCTGCAGGGGAGTCGCTTCACAGGTGGTGAAGCAGGTCTGCAGGTGTCTGTCTTTCTCTCCCCTCTCTGTCTTCCCCTGCTCTCTCCATTTCTCTCTGTCCTATCCAACAATGACAAGAATAGTAGCTACAACAATAAAACAACAAGGGCAACAAAAGGGAATAAATAAAGAAAAAAATGGTGAATTCACTTTCTTCACATCATCTCAGATGGAGCTTGAAGGAATCATGTTAAGTGAGATCAGCTAGAAAGAGATGATGAACAGAAGTTGAAAAATAATAACAGAAGGGAAAACACAAAGCAGAACTTGGGCTGGAGTTGGTTATTGCACCAAAAGAAAGTGGGGGGTGTTCAGGTCCTGGAACATGATGGCAGAGGAGGACCTAAAGGGGGGCTGAACTGTTATCTGAAAAACTGAGAAATGTTACACACGTACAAACTACTGTATTTTACTGTTAACCTGAGTATAAACCATTAATCCCTCCAGTAAAGAAAAAAAAAAAAAAAAAAACAAACGGGTGCACATCCTGTTCTAGCCACGAAGAAATGGAATCTTGAAACCTGCTTTAAGCAACATCAACCCATCTCAGAGCAGCAGTAAGTGAGCACATGGCTAATACCATTCTGGTTTGTTTTGCCCTAAGTTCTTCTTCAATATATGAAAGAATCTCCTGGATAACTCAGCAGGAATCATAGACCACCTCAAGGAGACCTTCCTGCTGTGTTAACATCTCTCAAACTTGCTAGCAATTTCTAAAGTCCTGACACATTGGATTATTCTCGTTCAAACACAAACATGTTAGCAGGATTTGTGATCTAGACCAAAATTTCAAAGGATCTTTAAGACCTAAGTATTAAATGAGCACATATGAGGTATAGGGAGAGGGTGGAGGACCACAGCCCAGGGAGTCATGCAAGGTCACTGGAGGTGTCTCTGTTTCTAGCACAAGCTCACATCCAAGGAAAATGTAAGCAGGTTTACTTACCAGCACAACTGTGGCACTCTGACCCTCTGTGCACTTCACCCTCTCCCTCTCCCCGAAACCTGGAAGTCTGTCATTTCTCTAAGTGCTACAGGGAAGGGCTGCTGGGATTTTCCTGGGGGCTGAAGGTCAGAGTACCTAGGCTGGTGACAAATTGCTGCTTGGTATTATTAGCAATAATTAGTGGAGGTTGGCTAAACTTCTCTCCCTCCTTCTGTCCCTTGGCCTGTCAATATTTATTGATTCTCCATAGTGTTCAGAGCTGCATTCAACTTCCCATCTCCCCCATCCACAGCAGTCCATGCTAACAAGGCCAAGCCTGGGTTTGAGAAATGGAAAGGTGTGACCCTAGTTTTCTTTTTCTACAAAGCAAATAAATTTGGTTAAATGCACTCCTGCAATTTTCTTTTATATTATTATTATTATTGTCACCAGTGTTATCACTGGAGCTTGATGCTATCACTATGAATCCACAACTGGAGGCCATTCCCCCCTTTCTTTCTTTTGTATTGGATAGGACATAGAGAAATTGGGGGGGGGGCAGGAGAGACCTGCAGACCTGCTTTACCACTGAGAAGCTTCCCCCCTGCAGATGGGGAGTGGGGACTAGAACCCAGGTTTTTGTGCATGATAATATGTGTGCTTAACCTAGTGTGCCACTGCTCAGCCCCCTAGTTTTCCTTAATGTGCTGAGAGCTGCTGCATTGTGGCTGTCAATCTGAAACTAGGGGATACCTGGGGATGACAATTCTTCCTTAGAGTGTATCTTCCTGAGGCAAGAATGCTTGTGGCACCCAATATTACTATGAAAACTAGCTAAGCTTTCAAAGAAAATGGGGTAACATGGAGCACTAAGAGGTGTGGTGAGATCAATGAATTTTCCTTACAAAGATGGGAGTGGACGAGGATGAATCAATTTTCTGGCATGATTCAATTTTCTAGCAGATCCAATACACACACCACCACCACCACCACCACAATACTCCCCTCTCCGACTCACAGCAGAGATACAGTTTCTAAGGAGACAGCTGAAGGCTGGGTAGCTGCAGTCTATCTTGAATCCTGTTTTCTAGAAGATTCCCCCAACTCTTACTTCTGTAGTTGGACATGTTGTCTGGGGGCTCCCTGGGGAAATCTGTATTCCTTTAAGTGAGAGAGCAAAGCATTTTTAGGAAAAATAAATGCTTCTTTTAATTTTTTTTTAAATGGGGTTATTTATTTAGTAAGAGAGAAGCAGAGCATCACTCTGGCATATGTGGTGCTGGCGACTGAACTCTGGGTACTCCCACACACATACCTGCAATTCCTGTACTCCACCACTGAGCCACTTCCACAACCGCAGAAGTATCTTTTGTAGTCAGTCACTGCCTCATGCACCTGCACCTAATGAAGTCCCTCGACTACCCATAACAAGCAGTTTATTCATGTTCTAGCCTGCAGAACTGTACTGAATGCCAGAGTCATGTGGACTGGGAGAGGAAGGCATGGGAATGATCTGAGAAAGAAAAAGAGGGGAGACATAAGGAGGAGCTAGTTCTAAAGACAAACCAGAGATCTGGCAAATAATGTCATATTATTGCATACTCGCTGTCTACTATGAAACATATGTGGAGAATAGGGTCATTCAGCTCCATGCCTCTACTATGAAACATATGGAGAATAGGGTCAGCCAGCTCCATGCCTCTACTATGAAACATATATGGAAAATAGGGTCAGCCAGCTCCATGCCTCTACTATGAAACATATATGGAAAATAGGGTCAGCCAGCTCCATGCCTCTACTATGAAACATATATGGAGAATAGTGGTCAGCCAGCTCCATGCCTCCTTTTAGCAGAATCAAGGGGGGCAGTGAGAGGAGAGAGACTGACCTTCACAGGAGCAGCTCTTCCCATAGTAGCCCAGGAGAGTGATGGAGCTGAAATGAGGCCTGTTATCTAATAGACAACACCTATGGGAGTCTTGCCTCTCCACCACACTGAGCAGGGTCTAAATTAGCTCCATAAAACTGTTCACTGGAAGGGTAAGTTAAAAAAAATAATTTTTAATATTGTTTGCCAGTACGGAGATGTGGCCATAATACTGCAGAAAATTCTTCCTGTAAAGAGTGAACTGTTTCCAGCACCAGGACACTGCTCACCTGGAGAGCACAGGGCTTGTTGTACAGGAGGTTTTGGGTGTGAGTCATGTCACCACATTGAAGCACCAGGGACAGCACAGGGAAGAAAATTCCATGGGCAGTGGAGTGGTGTTTTGGCCTCTCTCCACCCTCTGTGTCCGTGTCTGTCTCTTTCTCATTTATCTTTTTCTTAAAGAAATAAGATAGAGAGGATTCTCTACAAATGAAAGAAAAGAAAACAAGGAGTAATGCGCCATCCTTTTCTTCATTTTATATGAATTAGTAAATGAAGAGGAAATATCCAAAAATAACGTATAATCTTGGGGCTAGTTAGAGCAGGGTGAAAGAAAGAGGCAAACCAGACTCCAGTGCATGTAATTTCAACACAATTACACTTTAAACTTGCATTTCAGCTGGTGACCTTTGATGCTAGGTGTGGTTGTGATAATAAATGCAAAGTGCTCAGGGTGGGGGGGTCATGAGGAAATTATAAAATTATAGCTGTTTCTCAGAGCTAGGCTTCAAGGGGGAGGGTAAATAATAGAATGTGTTTGATTTGTATTTTGGCATTCTTCTACATAGTCCAGATGAGGGAAAAGGAGATAAACGAGAATCCAAAATTTAATCTAGAGTCATGAGCATTCACTTTCTGTTTGAAACATAAGTTTCAAATGGATGATTTAAGAAGGTTCCCCTGAAAGTTCCAATGATACAGGGTGATCTGCCCATCTCTTATTGCAGGGACCTCACTTCATAACTGGAATAAATGGTGAATAACGCAAAGCCCTGTAGGAAGAGAAAAAAGAGGTATTGTATGCCCTTTGGCGATGGTAGTGGTGGTGGTGGGGGGTGATTTTATGACAAGTTCATTGATTTTGAACTAGGTTTTGAAATGTGGATAAGTTTTACTATTCACAGGAGAATGTGTGCAGGATAGAGAATTACCAGACACTGGTGAAAGGAATGAGTCGTGGTGACAAGGGTTTCCTGGAAATAGCTACTATCATTGCAAACACAGATAGGAAGTAAAAAAGTATTGAGAGAAAAGGCTGAAAAGAAAAATGACAGTGAGATATGTTGAAGGAAAGTGCACTGAGAAATAGTAGTTAATTTCTGTTTGGGATATTTTATTTTAGATCATGGAATGAACACAATAAGTAGTATCAGGCATCAAATCTGTATTTCCAATAACGTTTGGCTGAAATCTAAGAGATGAAGTGCATGTGTGAGAGGACTTTTGATTCTTGAATTCTAGATGTCTGTTGGGTCTTCAGGGAGCAGCCTTTGAGATAAAGGTTTACAGATGCAAAGGTTTACTGGGGACTGCTTTTAGGACCCACACCTGTGAGGGAGTGTAGCCAGCATATTAGGCAGAGGGTGAAGTTGCCACTGCTATAATCACACACAACAGTCACCGGGTTAGCCCAGAGGGAGCCCTAGAGCCGCAAACAGTGTTCAGAGATGTAGCAAATTGGGCCACTGGGGGCAGGCCTTTCTCTTCTTTCAATCTGTCATTGGTATAGAAGAGAGTGTGACCTTCCTTAGCTGAAGTAAATCATTGGAAAGGTGCACTCAGCTGCTATCTATCAGTTGTCAACGTTCTTAGCAATCAGGAGAATAAGTGTTGCAGTTCAACCCACAATGAGCCTTTCCAATCTGTGAGAAATGGTGTCACCAATTACCCTGTTAATCATGCCCAAACCCAAGGGCTTCCATAGCTTTTCTCTTTATACCTCGCATCTAACCACTCCATCACCTAGTCATAGTCAGACCATACTAATCTAAGTCCATGGTCATGCGTATTCTACTCCAAACTCTACAATGGATTCCTGACTGCTCTCCTTCTTCCACTTTGAGCTTGCTTGTAGTCTCACAGATAAATGTTAACAGATGCTAGAAATTGTATAGTCTTTATCAATAAGGAAACCAGAAAAAAAATTATGACCAGTTTAAAGATGAACTCAAAGTAACACAGATTTATTAGCCACAAGAAATGTTGAGACAAATTCATAAATGTTCAAAATTAATTCAGTGGAAAAAATGGGGAGGAAATCTATTGCACTTATGCCTCTTAATTTGTGTCACTATGAATAAGAATCCTTTCCATTGCTCTGACTTCTTCTCAGTCTAATGCTCTCCCAACTGAGGTATTTCAGCGATCCAGTGCTCTCAATTCTATGTAACTCACAGAGATAAACAATAGATCAAAACAACCTGGAAGAGAACACTGTGGGTAAAGCACTGGACTCTCTGTTTAACTTCTGAGTTTGTCATAAGTTTTTTCTCCAACACCCCAAAAGAAAAAAAAAGGAAAAAGAAGAAAACAGAAAGGAGTTTCTTTGGCAATTTTGCTAAATATCTTTTTTCCTGAAGTTATTCATTTCCTCTAAAAAATGTTCTGATAGGAAGGTAGAAAATATAGCTACCCTGTCTGTGATTCACTATATATTTATTATTATTGACTTAAAACTATTTACATTAGACAGCTAAAGGATTTAGTTAAGATAGAGCTTAATCATAGGATAATACTAATCCAAATCAGTACTTTAAAACAAAGTTTGCTTAGGCTATAATACCAAGTTAACAATGAGAGGTTTGAGAACTTGTTTGGAGGTTCTTAGACAGGGGAATGAAGCTACTCTTATACCCTCAACAAAAGATTGGTTTGTCTCTATTCTGGGAAGGCTTTCCTCTTCGACAGAAGGTGCAGCTTTGGGAGGGACACATATGGAGCAGTGAGGGAGGAAGGGGACGCCCACCTAGCCAGGTAGATCAGCAAATCAACCCTGACAATCAGTGGGGTGACAGATGTCTCAGCCAGATCGCCCTCACATCTAACAATGAGAGGTTTGAAATCAACAGAATGTGAGATAAGAAATAGCTTACTTGGTAGAGGGCACACATTACCATGTGCAAGGACCTGGACTTGAACCCCAGCACCACATAAGAGAACTATGGATGGCACCAGAGGAGCCTCCACAAATGGTAGAGCAGTGCTGTGGTTGGTGTCTCTCCTTTCTCTCTTCTCTCTCCCTCTCTCTGAAATAAAAAGTAAAAGGTCAGCAGCCTTAGAACCATGGAATCACATATACATGAGGTCCCAGCTTTGCAAAAAAAAAAAAAAGGAGAGAAGTGGACAGTGTATGGAATAGCTATAGTTAACTACTATCTAGGTTGTCTTCTGGTAGGAAACCTTAATCTATGATTCTGAATTTAGGTGCTGATTCTACTGGTCATAAGACCTTCTCATAGTAGGTCATATGTTCTAAAACAATAGGGATTTTGTGTCCCCTGTAACATTCCATAGAAGTTCACAAAAATAGTTATATGTCTGAGACTTGAGGCAAAAAAAGATTAGTTATTAGTTTATAACTGTAATATTTTGCATTCATCATTTCTCAAGCTGGCCAAGCTGAATGAATGTCCAAATGACTGAATATGCTTTAGATTTTGTTCTAAAAATACTCCTGACTTCTTTTTTTGTTGCTGCAGTCTCTGACAGTTATTTTTTATCTTTCTTTCACTTCTCTTACCTCCTATTAACACTTTGGAGGGGTTTTAAAATGTGTTCACCTCTGCTTACTCCTTTGTGGCATCATGCAGGGAAGCTGGCAGCTTAATCACACTCCCAGAATTTTTAAGAAAGCTCACAAAATAGAAAGTGCTTTTCTGTAAGTCTTAGAGGATTTTCTTGTTTTGTTTGTTGTTTTTTTTTCAAATTAGAAAGTCACATTGTGAACCATAAACAGAACTCATTCCCAAAAGTATTAAAACTAAATTTAAAACCAACCATTTATGAATTGTCTGCAAATGGAACCACATTTTGAATCTGTTCAATGAATAATAGTATGAATGAATGCAAAACTTAGCTGAAGACAGATTTGCTGATGAGAAAACACTATTCAAACTCTCCTCTGTCCCAAGGGAGCAGGTAAGGATTTGTAAAAGATGTCAATTCATCATTTGGAAGCAGTCTTTGAAATGTAAGGTCAGAATGGAAGTCCTAATGTGAGAGTAGACTTGAGTATTGGTCTCAAGTACCAGAATATTCTGGCTGAAACTCTCATTGAATCTGGAAAGAATCTCTCATAGAAATATTTTCAAATCATTGACATTTACAGAAGAGTCAGTGTCTACTGAGGGCATGTCCATGAAGTATACTCTTGAATATAAAAATAAACAGTTAGTGCAACCTCAACTCAAACCAAAATCACCTTCTCAACTCAGAAGGTTCATGCTACAAGCATTTTGCAAAAGTTTGCTCTGAATAATTATAAGTAGTAGCAATAGTAATAAGTGTAAAACTAATATTTGCCTTGTCCCTTAAGGCTTGCAAGTGCCTCTAATCCAAGGTATTATTTCAGATGTTCCCAGCAGGTGTTTATACAGTACCATCTTGATGGAGTAAAAAGATGACTCAGCAGCAATTGTCAGACGACTACCCTTTTCAGCTACCATATTCCTAACTTTTCTGTTTAGTGAGTTCCTGTGGGCAAAAGTCTTCTAGAAAGGATTGTACTACATCAGAGGGCCTTCCTTGTAGTGCTCTGTCTTATACAAATACTTTTTGAGTTATGTGTTCTGTAAGGGCCAATTTCAAAAAGCAAGTGCTAATTAGGCTTGGAGATATATTATTTTAAAGTATGTAGTAGCCAGAACTCCATATTTCATTTTGGCATCACATTTATACCAGGTTTTCAAACAAATAATTAGACTCATGTTTATTCTTTATTCTGAAAACAGTTGATTAATTTACAGATTCAATAAAGAGCTAAGTTCATATTCTGCCAATGACATCCAATTTTAGAAGATACAGGAAGAATTGAGTTTCTTCCCTTTGTAAGACTAAAAACTATCAGACAACGAAATGTGTGTGTGTGTATCAATGAGAAATCTCGGATATCTAGAGAGATATAAGATTTGGAATTGGATCCTAAATAAGGAACAATGAATAAACTTTGCAAGGCAAGGATTGAACTGGGATTTGCTGGATGAGTAGATTCTGTAGGGATAGAAGAGAAAAGATTTCAAGGAGAAGGAATAGGATGGAAGATATGAATATATGAGTGCATTTGGTAAGTGGTAAATTGTTCATTATTATGGGAGCCTAACTAGTGATAAAAAAAAAACTCCCTCAATGTATAGCATTCTTCAGCCCTCTCTGACATTTTCCCTTGATATTTGAAGATATTTATTGATTTGAAATTTACTTATTTCACAAGTGATAGGTGGATGAGGGAAAGAGAGGCCAGAGCAGCTCTCTAGCATATACCTTGCAAGGAACTGAACTCAGTGCCTTGTGCATATTAGTCTGATACTATATCCACTGAATCACTTTGAAGTTTGCTGCCATTTCTTTTTCTACACATAGCCTGTGAATAATAATAACCTCAGGGTAAGTTAAAATTTAAATTTTCATCTCATATTAGCATGGAATCTTAAATCACATAAGCTAAACAGATAAAAAATTAGTTTTTTTTACATTTTTTTTTAATTTAAGAAAGGATTAATTAACAAAACCATAGGGTATGAGGGGTACAATTCCACACAATTCCCACCAGCCATTCTCCATATCCCACCCCCTCCCCTGATAGCTTTCCCATTCTCTAGCCCTCTGGGAGCATGGATCCAGGGTCATTGTGGGTTGTAGAAGGTAGAAGGTCTGGCTTCTGTAATTGCTTCCCCGCTGAACATGGGTGTTGACTGGTCAGTCCATACTCCCAGTCTGCCTCTCTCTTTCCGTAGTAGGATGGGTCTCTGGGGAAGCGGAGCTCCAGGACATATTGGTGGGGTCTTAAGTCCAGGGAAGCCTGGCCGGCATCCTGATGACATCTGGAACCTGGTGACTGAAAGCCAAACAAATTGTTGAGCAATCATGGCCCCAAAGCTTGGAATAGTGGAGAGGAAGTGTTAGGGGGGTACTCACTGCAAACTCTAGTGTACTTTTGCTTTCAGGTATATATTTTGCAGTAGTTTATGGATATGTGTGAACATATGCTCTCTCTCACAGAAACTGGTGTATATCTAGGTTTTGGGACTTTGTTAGAAAGTGAACCACCTGAGATGGAATTAGAGTATACTATGAAAGGAAAGGTCTCACCCGAGTAATGAAGCTGAAGGGTTGTCATTCCACACGTGAAGTCTCTGGACACAGTCTGAAGTGAAGCATGTTGAGGTGGCAATCATTGTGTTGACTAGGTTGCAATCAGCATATGCAATATTATTTGATATGGATTGGGAGAGGCATACAGGAAAGTGGGCCCTATCCAAGGGTTCCAGGGCTGGGGGAAGTAGAGGCTCTATAGTGGAGATGTGCGGTTCCTGCTGTCTTAGGGTTCCAAAGGACAATCGATACTTAATGTTATCATCCCATTATTTGGTAATTGGGTTAACTTTGAAAAGTCCTTTTGTTAGGGTTTGCTGTACAGTACCCAGTATCTTGTATATAGCTGTGCTATTGGTTGCTTCTGATCTACTTGGTCTAGGCTTTTGAGGGAGTCTGCATATCAATTACACAGCCTATATATTGAAAAGATTCAGTTTGTGTTTTGAAAAACTTCAAGACATACAATTAATTTTCCCCCTCTTTTATTAATTAACTAGTGATTAATTAATCCTTTCTTAAATTAAAAAATGTAAAAAAATTAGTTCTAATAGTTTCTAACTACAGATGTTTACAACTGACTCACATATTTTTGTAGCTCTTATTTTTGTATTTCCTTACAGAGACAAAATAGTTTTCTAATTATAGAACAGATTTTCTTGGTCATTCAGCAAAAAGAATGAAAGGCTAAAATCTATCACTTAGAATATCACTATATATATTTTATGACTATCCTTATCATCTATAGTACATCAATATAAAATACCCCTAAGCACTAATTTTTTTCTTGTCCATAAACCTCCTCTACAGATATTTTATTTGCCACATGCTACTATAATATACAGAAGTGCTATGGTTTATTTAGCCTTTCTCTTACTATTTGTCATGTGGATAGTCTGTGATATTTCTCTTAACATATGCAGGTGATGCAATGGACACTTTTATAAGTAAAACTGTGCAATTTACATTTATTTTTCCCCTCGGTTAAATATCTAAAGTGGAATCCCTATTCGTGTGTGTTCCAATTCTATTCCAGAAAAGCTGTACCTTTCTTGACTCCCAGCTTCAATAAAGCTGTATTAGTTCTCAAAGAAAATAATGCAGTCTCTCAGGAAGATAGGATAGGCAGAAGCACAGCATGGCATTGACATTTGGGCAGAGACATTAAGTCACTAAGACCTGCATGTAGGAAGTCCTCCAATTAATGTATCTCTCACCCTAAGAACCCCTCCTTTACCGATGAATAAGCATCAATTGATATTCTCTGCATCATGAACTCCTTCATTACCATCTCAGCCTTGAAAGTACTTCTATCTATTCCTGATATGAGGCATCTGAAAAGCTAAGGTTTGCTGCTATTTTTCATTATTCTGAGATTGATGACAGAGGCATTCCATAGCAATCATGAGTACTAACCAGGCAATAAGTAAGGGCAATTTCATTACAAGTGCACACTAGCGTTTCATGCCCCTTAAATCTCTGTTATTGCTTCCCCAAGCAGCTCATGCTCCCAGATTGGGTTTTGACAATGCTTTCTTTGTCAGAGGAATATTGCAACGAGAATCTTAGAAACTGCTGTTGTACCTGAAGCAGATGAAGCTTAAGATGTCTTTGTGTGCATTTACACTTATGCCATTGGCACACATGGCCCTATTCCAATGAGCAAAGTTAATGCAGGTTATAGTCTCCTCTGGCTCAGTGGTTTAATGTTGCCATAGCATCGAGATGTTTTATGGGGTTTCTCTTCTACCCACCTCTTCCGGTTGTACTCAGGCCGAGGTTATAATGGAAAAACGCCCTGTAACCTGAAAAGCAGCTCCATTTGGGATGTCTGAAAGGCCTACTAGCTACAGTGTGATTCTTTTCAAAGCATCTATTAGCCTGGAGTCACGATTATTGAGCAAGTATCATAACTTAAATCAAATTAAATGACATGTAGGAAATGTCTGACCTGTCAGAAATATGACCAAGTAGAAATCCCTGAACCAGAGTGATAAGGAAACCAATTCCATGGCTGGTGGTTGATTAAACCCAACTTCAGGGTATTTCCCTGATACCCAGTTGCCTGCTATAATATATGCAGAGACTCCATATGCAAAATTAGTTCTAAATGGGTAATGAGCCAAGTGTTGTGGGAACTCTTTAGAGTTGTGTTTGCCTAATAGTTCTTAGAGTGAGATGCTTCTCTGTATCTGGTGTTGACTGTCCAAGAAAGAGAGCCATGAGTTATGGGTGGTAGTGTACACTGAGTAAAATGATTTAAGTCATGGCCTTACAATACTTATGGGCAGGAGTTCTCTGTGAAATATTCCACAACTACAATAATGAGAGGAACAGCCAGTCAAAATGGACATAAACATAGAATGGGCACCAACTTTAAAGAATTGGAACTCGTGTGCTGTGCACTGCCTGGGTATCAGTCTTGCCTTTGAGTGAGTATGCAGGTGCCAAAAGCAACACCATCAGTGACACTCTAACATGTGCTCCGCACTATGATTTGTAATAGGCTTAGAAATAGGATAACAGTGTAGTCAGTATAGTGGTGGTGGCTGTAGCAGTGGCAGTAGTAACAGTAATGGCAGTAATAATAAATGTAGCAGTAGTTGTAATAGTATCACTAGTTATCATTACAGTAGTAGTAGTTATAGTTGACATATATTGAGGTCTTACTAGGTACTGAGCATTTTACATTATGACTTTATTTAATCTCCCTTCTTTCCTTTTTTCTTTCTTTACTTATTTCTCTTTCTCTTTCTTTCTTTCTTTCTTTCTTTCTTTCTTTCTTTCTTTCTTTCTTTCTTTTTGCCTCCAAGATTATCACTGGGGCTCAGTACTAGCACTACAAATCGACCACTTGGCAGCCTTTTTTTTTTTTCTTTCCCCATTTTATTCAGATAGGACAAAGAGAAACTGAGAGACGAGCAAGATATAGAGAGGGAGAGAGAATGACAGACACCTGCAGACCTATTTTACTACCTGTGAAGCATCCCCGGTTCAGGTGAGGAGCAGGAGTTGAAACTGGGTCCCTGAATGGATCCTTGAGCACAGTACTTTGTGCACTTAACCTGGTGCGCCACTGCCAGGCCCCAACTTTATTTAACCTTTCCAACAACTCTATGAAGTAGGAATTATCCTTCTTTGTATATAAATATAGTAGCTCAAATTTTGAGATGCTAATTAACTTCCTGATAACAGTGGCCAGAATTAGAATCCATGATACTAGTGTTCAGGAATGTATACTTCTTTCATGGTGCCATATGGTAGTTCTCTGTGAAATAGGTTGCTTATTATGACTCTACTACTAGACTACTTTGTTTACTTGGTTGTTGTTGTTGTTTTTTTAGTCTGTGGTCTTATCATAAAATTAAGATGATAATATCTTCCCTAGTGATTGCTTAGTTTCTTTGTTTTGTTTTGGTTTTTTTTTACAAAAGAAAGGAGGTAATGGGAGTCGAGTGGTAGCGCAGCAGGTTAAGGGCACGTGGTGCAGAGTGAAAGGACCAGCTTAAGGATCCCGGTTTGAGCCCCTGGCTCCCCACCTGCAGGGGAGTAGATTCACAGGCGGTGAAGAAGGTCTGCAGGTGTCTATCTTTCTCTCCCCCTCTCTGTCTTCCCCTCCTCTCTCCATTTCTCTCTGTCCTATCCAACAATAATGACATCAGTAACAACAATTGTAACAACAATAGCTCCAACCATAAAACAACAAAAGGGAATAAATAAATATTTTTAAAAAATTAAAAAAAGAAAAGAAAGGAGGTAGTGTACATGAAGCACTAGATAGAGATTCTCGAGTCAGGAGCTTTATCACCGTACCTTTGTGCTGAATACAATGGATGTGCTCGGTTTTTAATAAACTGTAAATGCATGCTAAAGATTATGAACATTTGTGATTTTATATTAAAATATGCTTATGAAGCCAGGGAGGTGACTCAGCAGTAGAGCACATGACTCCCATGTGGGAGACCCTAGGTTTAATCCTTGGCAACACATGAAAGCAACGAAGTAAAAAAGAAACGCAACTCAGTGGATGGAGGAGTGAAGCTATGCACACATACATACTCTCTCTCTTTCTTTCTCTCTCACTACACCTAGCTTAGTAAATTAATTTTTAAAAAATGGAATGAAAGGTTGATCTCAGCAGTAGAATAGAATGTAGAGGCCCTTAGTTAGATTTCTGGCACTGCACTCACAATAGCCAAAGCTTCTTCTTTGGAGGGATTTGTAACTTAATTGGTAAGTTAGGATTTATATGTCCACATCAGAGTAACATTCCATCCTGAGCATAAAAGAAAGCAGAGTCCAGATGGAACTCAAGATCTTCATGACTTTGACGATCATAGAAACCAAAGCCATAGATAGTTGAAATGAAAGAGAACATTTCAAAATAACTGAGAAGGCATGACTAAAAACAGAATAGTGGGGATGTTAAATGTATTTAAAGATTAGTTCATAAATCTCTGATACTATTAGTATAAGTGATTTTAATAGTACAGAATGGCATAAGGACAAGCACACACTCAGAGAGATAGCTTTACTCAGAACAAATTAGCTCATATTCCCAAAGTTTGTACATCCATGAATATCGAAAATTATTTTGGATAATGTCTCTTGTCATTTTCTTAAATATTTTTTAGTGTAAATATATTTAACTCAACTGAATTAGTTATGTTGGTAAAACCAAGTAATACTCTTTAGGGAAAATTCCAGTCTGGACTAAATTCCCTAGGCCTTTTAATGTTCTCAGTTACAACCTTATCCAGCATTTTAACTGTTCCTTTTTCTTTCTCATCTCCTGCATTAGCCTATAATGTCTTATTGGTCTTTGTTGCTCCAGGATTTAGTGCCTGGCACCAGTATATACTCAATTTAGTCGAAGTGAATTAAAGACTTAAGTAAAGAAATATTTGTAGTAAATTGCGTTTAGCTCAAAACATTAACCCTGCCCTAATGATGCTGAGAATGAAGCTTATGATTCATGTGTAAAAAATATAATCCACATATATGTGCATGCTGGGCATAAAATAGTTACACAGGAAAACCCAAGACTGTTTTTAGGCAATAAAACTTTTCGTTTTACATCATAGGAAGTACAATAGTATAGTCAATGACTTCTGTTCTGATAAGGGGTTTATTTATTTATTTTTTTTTCCAAGCAAATGCAATCCAGAAATTTTTTTTCTCTTCTAGGCAAAAAGCCAGAGAGACCTACATGATTTTCACTATTTCTTCAGCAGAAAGACAAAGCATACACAATAAAATGAGGACCAGAGAATTCCCCAGGTAAAAGGTAATAGGCACATCAAATGTTTTAGCATTAAATTAAACAACAGCTGCAAGAGGAAACACAAGCTAGAAACATAGAAATAAAAGTGATAAAGATACTATACTCACAGAGGGGTGGAATGTTTTCAACATTACATAGAAGGGAGAAATATTTCACACTAGCACATCATAAAAGAAAACAAGAAATTGAGACTTGTGAGAAACTAGGGGTCCGAGTGGTAGCGCAGCGGGTTAAGCACACATGGCACGAAGCCCAAGGACTGGTATAAGAACCCCAGTTCCAAGCAGGTCTGCAGGTGTCTATCTTTCTCTCCTCCTCTGTTTTCCTCTCCTCTCTCAACGTCTTTCTGTCCTATCCAACAGAAACAAAATGGAGAAAATGACCTCTGGGAGCAGTGGAACCCTGGAGGCAATTAAAAAAGAAAAAGAGAACTCAAAGTGATTGTAATTAGCATAAACCATGCTAACTAAGTGGTTCACCAATTTCTTAGAGGAGAACCTGGATTACTATCAATGCCATATAGCAGAACAGGCATAAATGGTTACAAATATTTGTTTCCATTTGTGTCATAAATCTGTACAATTCATTCATGGCATAATTTTAGAAAAATTTCACCTTGGGCGGGGATAGATAGCACAATGGTTATGCAAACAGACTCTCATGCCTGAGGCTCCAAAATCCTAGGTTCCACCCCCCACAGCACCGTAAACCAGAGCTGAACAGTGCTTTGGTGGAGAAAAAAAAAAAAATCTCACCAAACACTTCCATGATCTTTATTAAATTCTTGACTCAAAACTGTGCTCAGGGATAGGTAGTTGGTTATGGGGATTACTTCTAAGTCTCTATAACTTGTTATGTTGAATCATTAACTATGTTTTAAAATAGCCTTGAAAACACAGAGTAGGTCCAAAAATGATACAACTTAGTCACTAAGCAAACTGATGAGTGAGTTGAAAATTCTTTGGAGAAATGACTGTGAGATAAAGTGTATTTGGACTGTGTTGAGAATGATCTGAGAGTGCCCCACCCTCCCGTGTCCTCAGGCAATTCTTGAGGTTCTTGCAGCAGGGAAGCAGGCAGGAGTTGGCTTCTGCTCCTTCCCTTTGTATATGTCCCAAAGGGGATTTTGGCCTCAGGTTCCTATGCTCCTTCCCAGAGGAGTCTACCGCAGACAACAATGCAGCTTGCCATGGAGTGCATAAGAGGTGGGTAACCAGCTATTCATTCATTCATTCATTCATTCATTCATTCATTCATTCATTCATTCGCTAATCCACTTGACAGAGATCATCTAAATTCCATTATGTTTGATGCACAAGGGGCATCACTACTGAGAAGTCACTTGGTTTCTGTCCTTATTATGTTAGCAGCTCAAAAATGAAAAAAAAAAAAGTTAAATATAAATAAAAGCAAGTATAGAATTATTAAAAATAAGTGTGAGAATAAAAATGAGTGTGCAAGAGTGGGTTGCTATGGAATACACAGAGGAAAATAGTGTATTTGGGGACTTAAAGGAAGGATGTAGGGCCCAGGGAAATCTTTTGCAGAAATAACGTTCTTTTTAAAAAATATTTATTTATTTATTCCCTTTTGCTGCCCTTGTTTTTTATTGTTGCAGTTATTATTGTTGTTATTATTGATGTCATCATTGTTGGATAGGACAGAGAGAAATAGAGAGAGGAAGGAAAGACAGAGAGGGAGAGAAAGAGAGACACCTGCAGACCTTTTTCACTGCTTGTGAAACGACTCCCCTGCAAGTGGGAACCCTGGGCCTCAAACCAGGATCCTTATGCCGATCAGAAATAACTTTTGTAACAGTTTTTATTTTATTTCATTTCAGTGTAGCATTGCACATTTAAAATTTGCACCACACTTAATTATAAAAGAACTTGAGCTCTACTCAAGATTAAAATATACTGTGGCTCTCAGGACACCTTTATTTGCAGGATGTATGTTAGCATATAAAGATGAACATTTTCAGACATTATTCTATGAATATTTAACAGAGCAGTGCTCTGAGTTTCTTCGCTAGGGGATATATGTAAATTTTTATGTTAGGTTTTAAGTTACTTCCAGTCCACATTCCTCAAAAGTAAAGATGTTTATCTGAATTACAATGGTTGAATCTATTCAACATAAAATCCAGATGACATATTCATTAGAATTCTTTGTAACAAAAATACTCTGTTCATGAATTTTCATTTTACTGTATTTCTATAATATACAGATAGACTTGATAGCTCATAGCATGCTATTGTTTAAAGCCAAGGTTCCCTTGCAGGTATTGGAAAACATGATTGTAATGCTATTTGGCTTCTTGTGATCAATATTGTACATTTGTCTTGGATATCCTGAGGCCATTGTTAATATTCCAGAAGAAATTAGCTTCACTGCCAAGTATGGGACCCTCTGATGAAATCTATTGACTTTTTTTCTTTCAGATGCCACTGAACTACTTTTACTACATGGAAAACAAAAATTGGTTTATCAAATCTATATTCACTATAATACCTATCACAGAGCTTTACCAAGCAGAGTTTCTGGCAAAATAGCTATTATTACAATATTCACAGTTGGCCTTTTCTGGGGATATCTTATAGTCCATATTTGGGAGGACAATCTTGATAACTGTTCTTGTAGGACTCTTTAGATCATGTCTTCTAACAGCATAGCTGTCCAAAAATGTAATTCTTTCTCGTGGAATTTACTCTCAGTCCCAGTCAACCAGCAACTCAAGAGCACCTACACTCCATTTCTTCTCCAGAGGTGGACTCTGGCCCCCATTTTGTCCTCTGCTTCTTGGAGCTGAGTTGTTTTACCTAAATGATGGCAGTTGTGTGACGTGATCTATAATGTTCTACCAGCTAATCTCTTTACCTTTTCCTCTTCCATTGTTTAATTCCAAGCAATTTAAATGAAGTGAGTAATGCTGTATAATTTTATATCTGCTACTTTACAAATCAAATATTGCTTTGTACAGAGTTTTCCCCATGTCATTCAATGTCTTCCAAAAGCTATATTAAAGTGGCAGCACATTTTGTTTCTGGGGTATGCTGTAATTAAACTGTTCTCCTGGTGTTGACATTCAAACTGTTCCCAAAATTTTACTGATAAGTGGTTTCATCTTTACAACATAAAAAAAAAAAAATCATTGTTCTCTGAAGCTAAGCTTCTTTTATTCACATGTCTATTTTTCAAAACTTTATATTCCAAAATGGTGGTTTAATAGAATTGTTGCTAGATGCGGAAGTATGAAATTTCATGAGCTATTTGATACACTCTGAACTAATTATTTCTCAGAAATGTGAACTTCCTTTCTTGCCACACCCTCACCTTATTGTTACCTTGTAGAATTCCTTGTCAGTGTAATAAGTGAAAATTTCTGTTTTATGTTAATGCAAATTGAGCAAAAATTTGCATTTCATAAATGACAAGCCATACACATTAACAAGGCTTAGAATCTTTTTGAACCTGTGTGTTATGACTGAAAGGTCACTTCTGAGCTACTGACCATTTTGCAGTCTTCACATCCCATTAAGTGTTCTGATACTTAAAACCTCAGGTCACTTTCAGTCTTAATTGTACTTTATTATTCTCCATTGTTGCAAAGTGTTTCAGTCAATTTATCCAGAAGGGTCTCTCTTTACCTTTTCTTCCTTGGTTCATTTTCAGTTGTACCAATGACAGATTTCTGAGAGGTTATATTAAGTGTATCATCATCACAATGATTATTTTCACTAAATAAAAGTTGGTATGAAGTTACAGGGTTTTGTTGGTCACTGAAGTATATATTCCTTTTACAACTTTAAGTGAGAAGTGCTTGGGCAGAAACTAAAGGTCAGAGATTCTCAGATTCAGCACACTTGTTTGCATTCCACATAATGTCAGAAAATAAACAGAAAGTAATAAAACATCAGATATCTCTAACATTTGCTGAGGAGGGTGGGGGGCTTTGCTGTATTATTATATATTTAACTCAAGGTCAGTCACACAAGGCTTAGTTCTTCATCACCACCTTGTTTAGGAAGAGATGAGGCTTTAGTGCCTAGTGTCTCTGTCTCCCTCTTCCTTCAGTGGGTCCCCAGATTCTGAGCAAGATGCTCTCTCTTCCTCTGTTAGAATCCACTGTCAGAGTCTAAGAAATAATTTTATGTTAAAATATTGCCTCCAACAAAATGATTTGTGTCATTAAATAATATGAACACTTTCCAGGTATCCAAGAGTGAATAGTTTCTTATTTAGCCAACTGGCCTTCCAAATACCATCAGACATTAATAGCCCTAGGTATAAATAGCTAATATGTAGTCATTAACATGTTTTACAACAGTCATTTTAATTCTTCCTAGAGGAACTTCATGTGTGGCTCCATTGTGACAGCAACTACCATATGTTGAACACTCTGTGTGTAAAGGACTGTATATATCATATTTAACCCTCCAAACCACCTTTGTTGTATAAAAGAGGAAACTAAAGTTGAGAAAAAATAAATGCATTTATTTGAAACTAGACTAAAATGACTCTAAGAACCATTGTACTCTATGATGTTTTCAGCTGAGTAAAAAAATTCGGTTTCTAGCCATTTTTCCCGTTCCACATGCTATTGTCTCCGTGATCTTGTCACTACTCCTCGAGAGGTAGACTACATTTTCTCTCAGTTCTGGGCTGGTTGTGTGACTGATTAATAAAATGTAGCAAAGATGATTGATACTACATTCTTTCTGTGGATTATGCATTACAGAACTAAAACTTCTACCTTAGTTTCTTAGAACCTATATAAACCAGCTTCCACAGAGTAAAATGAAAACAAAACAAAACAGTACATTTTTTATATATTTATTCCCGTTTGTTGCCCTTGTTGTTTTATTGTTGTAGTTATTATTGATGTCGTTATTATTGACAGAGGGGGGAGAGAAAGAAAGACACCTGAAGACCTGCTTCACCGCCTGTGAAGCAACTCCCCTGCAGGTGGGGAGTGGGGGCTCAAACTGGGATCCTTATGCCGGTCCTTGCGCTTTGCGCCACCTGCACTTAATCTGTTGTGCTACTGCCCGACTCCCAAAATAGTACTTCTATCCCTGAGCAACTGACTACCTTAGCTCCCCAAAGCTAGCCAGTACCCAGGGTCAAATATGTAATCTTCAGGGTCTGGTGAAAAATGATAACATAGCCCCTAGTCAGGGTCAAAATCAATATTACTTTATTCAGACCCAGTACCCTGCAGGAGAGGAACAATAAAAGTTTTTCTTGACTGTCTTTGGGCCTTTGACTGAACTTGAAAATTAGACCAGCAACAACAAATTAGCAGGAATACATATAAAACTTAGTTCAATTTTATTTGTAACTGGAGCCTTCATAAAATAAGGAAAACAATGAAGTTACTAGAGCAAGAAGCTTTTTCACATTTTAGAGATAAAAGTAAATCTGTGAAGAGTTAAGTCAAAGAATTTGGATTAGGGATAGCAAATAGTGAAGCATTAACCAGTAAAGTAAGGGTTACTTTATTAAGACTAGTTTGTACAGAGTCCTTGGCCCTTCTTGTCTTTGGTAATAAGAATGTCTTCTCTCTCCCTTCTATAAGGAGAGAGTACAACCTATTTCAAGGATAAGGATGAGGAGTAAGGTGCAGATACCATGAAGACCTTATTACTCCTGCCATTAAAAAAATGTTTTGGGAGCCAGTGGTAGTGCACCTGGTTGAGCATACATGTTCCAATATGCAAGGACCCAGGTTCAAGCCCCCAGTCTCCACCTGCAGGGGGAAAGCTTCACAAGTGGTGAATCAGGGCTGCAGGTGTTTCTCTGTCTCTCTCCCTATCTATCAACCCCTTCCCTCTCAATTTCTGGCTGTCTCTATCCAATAAACAAATAAAGACAATAAAAAATAATAAAATAAATATTCTTTTATGACTTTAGTCCGTACTCCTAAAATGGGAGAAATGTTAGGGGAAGACGATTAGAGGGCTCTGAAACTCAATTTCATCAGGACCCAGAGTGAGAAGAGAAAAAAGAATGACATTCAGAATAGTAATAGGTGTAGGTGTGATTTAGAAATGAAGAGAAGGCAGGGCCATAGAAAAATTGGCAAGAACATAGATAGGTAGACAGACAAACAGACAGACAGACTAATATAGAAAAAACAGTCAACCCATATCTGTGACCTTGGGAGAACGATTGCAGTTTCCAATGGATGGAATGTGAACATAGAACTCCGGTTATAGAAATGGTGTGGAATTTTATCTATTATCTTGTAATTTTATCAATCAATGCTGAATTACTAATTAAAAAGACCAAAATAAAATAAAACAAACCAGTGTCAAAAATGTTGTTTTAGCTAATTATATGTATTATGTCAAGATGCCTAATGTTAGGCTGACATGTTCTCAGTCTCATCATACTCAAAGCACAGTGATGAGATAAACCCAGTGGGCTGCAGTCTGTATTCTAGAACATATTCAGAATCTGACTGTGGTTGTGTTGTTTATCAGAGTCCCATATGCCGGGCTCCTCTAGGTTGGGATGCAGAAGAGAGAGAAACCAGAAACAGAAGTGACTTTTATAGGATAAAACTGGAAGTGGCAAGTCGGAAACAGAAATGGCTAGGAAAAGAGGGTGGAGAAAGGAAAAAGGCACGCTGGGAACTTCCTTAACAACTGTTGCAATGGTTTTAACTGGTGGAATTAATGTTACCCTGCAGGCAGGGCGTGTCTTGAGGTAGAAAGAAGATAGATCAAAGGAATGGATGGGGAATCTTTCAGGCAAAACAGTGGTTATGTAAATGGGCCATAATGTCAGCAATGGAGGACGGAGCAGGGGAACTGGCTTAACGCCCAACGCCATAGTCCTGCCATTCCAGGAGGAACAAGGAGAGTTTGTTGCACCCCAAAATGCTGTATGCCTCAAGACTCTGTGTCTTTATTTTTATCTTCCTTAAGTCTGTTCCTCTTCCAGGAGTAGAAGATTCTAGCAGAAGTCTGACTTTGTACCCACTAATTTCCTGGATAGAGGGCAGCAGTGGTCATGGGGCACGTGTAGGCATTAAGGGACAGTATGGGTCCCAAAGAACCAAGAATCTATGCTGGGTCCCTGGGGAGATTGTGAGGGGCTGGAGTGACCAGTAGCCAAGACTCTCAAGTCCCTGGTGCATACAAGTTTCATTTCCCTTTAATTCTTTACTTACTAAATGCAAGTACAAAGAAAAAGTGGGGTTTTTTGTTTGTTTGCTTGTTTTATTTGTCTCCAGGGACTCGGTGCCTGCACCACGAATCCACTGCTCCTGGAGGCCATTTTTCCCATTTTTTTGCCCTTGTTGTAGTTGTTATTGTTGTTATAGCTGTTGATGTTGGATAGGACAGAGAGAAATTGAGAGAGGAGGTTACAGAGAGGAGGAGAGAAAGACACCTGCAGACCTGCTTCACCCCTTGCGAAGCGATCCCCCCCTGCAAGTAGGGACCTGGGGGCTCTAACCGGGATTCTTACTCCAGTTCTTGCACTTTGATCCATGTGCGTTTAATCTGCTGAGCTACCACCCAGCCCTCGAAACACTGTTTTAAAGACTTTTACGATGGTGACAACAAAACAGTAAGTCCTAAGTATGGGGTCTACAAATGTTACCTGTGTGCTCATGGCTTACATAGCCCTCCTGTTGGATGCACAACTTTAAAGCTCTTTAGTTTATAACAACTTGTGGTATTTGCCTGTAGCACAAATTCTTACACTTACTTGTCCCTGAAGACCTCTTTGGCCAGGTTATATCTTAGTTTCTCACATTATAAATCAGGAAATATTTTTAAACTAAGTTTTTCCAAGTTGATTTGTAGCACCTGTATCTTGATATGCAAATGAGTCTTCTGTACACAGGTTTGAGAAGCATTGCTTTAGGAATGAGTAGAGAGTAGTTAGGTGTGAACATATGCTTCTAAACATCTGAAAATATTGTAAATCAGTGTTAAATTTTAAAAGAAATTGAGAAAAATAAAAAAGTTAAAAAAATGAAATGAGAAGAATTGAAATAATAATAATCTTCCCATAAGTTTTGGTCTGTCTCACTGATTCATTTATTAAAACTCAAGTATGAAATCTCTTAAAATTTCATAAACTTTCATAATTACAACTGAACTTCTAGGAAGGGCCCGGTGGTGGTACACCTGGTTGAGTGCACATGTTACAACTGAACTTCTTTGCTATTTAAAATGTGTTATAGGGGCTATGTGGTAGAGCAGCTGGTTGAGTACATATGTTACAGTGCAAAAGGACCCAGGTTTGAGCCTCTGGTCCTCACATGCAGGGGGATAGATTTGCAAGTGGTGAAGCAGGTGTCTCTCTGTCTCTCTCTCTCTCTTTCTCTCTACCTCCCCCCTCTCAATTTCTGGCTGTCTCTATCCAACAAATACAGATTAAAAATAATAAAATAAAAATGTTTTATTTAAAAAAAGAAATTCATTATAATTTTATTCTGAGACATAAAATGTGTGTTTAAACATTACTTTGTCTTGGATATATATTTTTCCTAACTCTACATAGCACTAGGAATCAGGGAATTTGAATTCTTTTAAGGCTTTTCAACTAACAAGTCTGAATGTTTTATGATACATACTTTAACAGTTAGTGTAGAGAGACTTTCACAGTACATTCTGGAATCACACCAACCCCGGTTTAAATCTTGATTGCAACACCTACCACCTATAGAACACTGGGAAAATGATTTAAGATTTCTGGGCCTCTGATTCCCTGGCAGAGAAAACAGAATAATAATATTTGTTTTACAGGCTAGCTTTGAAATTTTAAAGAGATGGGATATATAGTTACTGGTCCTTCAATAAATTCTAGTTTTCTGTCTTTTGTCTCATGCATACCCTATTCTCTCGAAGTACAGTAGTGGCTAATCATGTACTTTTACTGCTTTTCCTATGTTGTAGAAATAATACTGCTTAAGTTGAACATGTTTTTAAAAGATATCATCAATAAATAGAGATACTGGTAATTTCTGTTAGTGAGATCTGCAGTTAAGGGACAATTATTTCTACTTGAAAGTATTTAGGATTTAAATGGTGTATGTATCTGTGCTTTCATTTAATAGTTATTAGTCTTGGTGATAAATAAATAGTCACAGACTACACAAGTTACTCTGGTTTTGTATTTTTTTTTTTTACCAGAGTAATACTCAGCTTTAGTTTATAGTGGTGCAGGGGATTGAATGTGGGACTTTGGAGCCTCAGGCACATAGTCTCTTTTGCACAACCATTATGCTATCTACTTCCACCCTGATTTTGTATCTGTGTTCTGCTTTTCTTCAGTGTAAATTTTGACAGACCTATACATTCCCTCTTACAAGCCCACCCACTCCCATACACAGTTAGCTTTTCTTTATATTCATAACCTCACTGTTCATTTGACTGGAGGTTAAAGTTTAACCTTCATGTACAGCTCTTCTCATTTCTGAGTTTGTATCAGGTTAGGACAGCAAATATTGAAGGAAATAGGAAGTGAAACCTTTGGTTATGACCAGTTTGTGAAATAAAAATGACCCCATGCATCTTTATTTAAATTTAAATCATACCAACAAAGGGCTTAGCATTCATACAGTTCTCTTGTAAATTGCACAGATGCTGTTAAGTGAGTACAGAATCCCATGAATGCAAAATAATGATATTCTTTAAATTGAAAGCCCAGGACTAAAAATTTCATTACTCCAATGTATCACTTTGTGCCAACAAGCTTAATGTGAGTTCCTTGAGTAAGATTGTATTGACTGTGTATACAATTTAGTCTATTAGTTTGCTCCATTATTTTGAATTTGTTAAATCCTTGAATAAAATTCTCTATGTTAGCAGTTCTTGGCTAAATTATAAAAAATAATAACAGCTGCATTATCATTTCTCTGGGAGAAGGTTTGTCACAATGAAATGTTCCTCCTACTGAGTCACTATCAGTCTTTATATATTCTTTGCACCAGACACTGATCTTATTGTCCTCACTCTCATGCAGAAGACACACACACACACACACACACACACACACACACACACACACACTTACTTCAGCTTCTGCTAAGACAAAGGACATAGTAGCTTCAGTTATTTTTTAAAATTTTTATTAGTGATTTAATAATAATTGACAAGATGGTGAGATAAGAGGGGTACAATTCCATACAATTTCTACCACCAGAGTTTCATATTCCATCCTCTCCATTGGAAGATTTCCCTACTCTATCCCTCTGAGAGTATAGACCCAGGATCTTTATAGGGTGCAGAAGGGGAAGGTCTGGCTTCTGTAATTGCTTCTCCACTAGACATGGGTGTTTACAGATTGATCAATACCTCTAGCCTATTTCTGTCTTTCTCAACTTTCTTTGGTAAAGTTGGGTTCCAGAACACATCGGTGTGTCGTCTGCCCAGAGAAGTCAGGTTTGCGGTGTCATGGTACCATCTACAACTTGTTGGCTAAAAATCATTAAGGTATAAAGCTGAACAAATTGTTTCATAATTAGTAACCTAAAAATTATAATATAGCAGATGAGATTTGGGGTCTTAATTTTTGAAGAAGCTAGGAAGTCTATTTTCAGTGTATTCCAAGGGGCCTATGATTTTAATAATTGTTGCATGAGCCCCAAAGATAAAATGCAAGTGAGCTAAAAGTATTGGCTGGAAAGGTAGTGTCAGTGTTGGATATAGGACTAGAAAGCTGCATCAGGGCAGAGAGAAGCTACCAAATATGGAAAAAGTATATAAATACTGGTAACTGTAAACCCCATCTATCTGACCTAGGGCCCATGTCTATGCATATTTAGCACTGGAGCCTGTGTAAACTCTACATCCCTGTTTGTCTGAGGTCACTTTCCATGGTCATAGCTAGGAACATTCTAGTTCTCATTCTGCACTTATTTCAGGAACAGTCTTCCTCAAGTGGCAGAGTATGTTGACCCAGCCCCACTTTGAAGAGTAGGGCAGTCCCTACTATTATTGTTCTGCATTGAAGGCAAGGTCCTGTAGATGCCCACAAGAGAGTTTATGATGTTCCTGATGGAGATGACCAGTGACAGTGGAGAGAGGGATCTGTTAGAGGTCTAGGCCCATCATATATATGTGAGAATCCCACAATTCCCTTACTAGGGGTGGACTGATAGTCACCAAAAGGGCCATCACTAAGGTGTGCTAGTCTCCTGCCCTTATCCAACTTTTGTGTTTCTTACTTTAGCTGACAGAGTTAAAGTGACTGAGGGGAGTGAAATAGGAAGTAGGTGAGGAGGGTATCTAGGTCTAAGTAGGAACTATTTAAGTACTTTATGTTGTCTTTTTTTAGGTCTTTGTACTTGTTCACTGCACTTATTGAGTTACTGCAGACTATTGCACACTTTTACTTTAATGTATATATTTTCACCTAAATATGGATACATGTGCACATTTGCTCTATCTCATAGGCCTTAGTCTATATCTAGGGTCTGTATCTTTGTTTTTGTTTGTTTGTTTGTTTGTTATTTTTTATGGTCTTTATTTATTTATTGGATAGAGAAAGCCAGAAATTGAGAGGGAAAGGGTTGATAGAGAGGGAGAGAAACACCTACAACCCTGCTTCACCACTTGTGAAGCCTTCACACTGAAGGTGGGGCTGTGGGACTCGAACCTGGGTCCCTGCACACTGTAACATATGCGCTCAACCAGGTGTGCCACCAGCCAGCTCCTATGTTCTGAAACTTCATTAGGAAGTGTGCCACCTAAAATGGAATTAAGGAGTGACTCCAGTTATTAAGCTGAGTTTGAAGTCTCTGTGCCTTGCCAGCTAATTAATAAAACTGTGGAGGCATGACTTACTTCAAGAATAAGGGCTGTAATATTTTTGCACACTTTTTGAAAATAGAAATATGCTACCTGTACTTAAGTTTGACAAATAGGAGATATGAAGAAAATCACTAGGAGAGGTTCAGAACTGGAACTATTCTAGTTTCTTTGTTGTTGATGGCTTCAAAGTTAAGGAAAATGGTCAGGAGAAATATTGATCCTAGGCTGTTGTCTAAAGTAGTGTTGGAGAAATCAAATTGTACTTCTCCACAACTTGACATATCTGTCACTCCAGCATTTTATACTCTTCGGTTCTGGGGTATGCTAAAAGGAAGGAAATTAAAAGTATCTTGGAGTGGGGAGATAGATACTATTTGTGTTGCATCAGGGAAATTCTACCAGAGTTCAGTCTTCATGAATGCCACAAGGGCTCTTGGGATTAAGGAGCTCAAGGATTTTAAGAATGAAACTCAAGCTCTGGAATATCAGGATTAATGATCTATCATGTAAAAAATTAGCAGGGATCACATTTAACATGAAATTTATACTCAACACATTTTAAGTACACACAAAAATATAACTATAGTCATGTTGCTTTGCATTAGAACTCTAGAATTTAGCCAATTTAAAATCAACACATTAAACTGTATAATCGAAATTTTAAGGAAGTAAAAAAGCATCTCCCCATCTTCCCCAATACTTATCCCCTGATAACCACAATTTTACTCTGCTTCTATGAGTGTGAATATTTTAGGTGTTTCATGTAGTGAAATTATGTGATACTTGCCATTCTGTGACTAATTTCACATAACACATTGGCTTCCAAATCCATCCATACAAAAAATGACAGTATTCTCTTTTTAAAAATTTTTTAAAATATTTATTGATTTATTTATTCCCTTTTGTTGCCCTTCTTGGTTTAGTTATTATTGTTATTGTAGTTTTGGATAGGCCAGAGAGAAATAGAGAGAGGAGGGGAAGAAAGAGAGGGGGAGAGAAAGACACCTGCAGACCTGCTTTACCACCTATGAAGTGACTCCCCTGTAGGTGGAGAGCCGGGGGCTCAAACCAGGATCTTTATACCAGTCCCTGTGTTTTGTGCCATGTGCACTTAACATGCTGCACTACTGCCCCACTCCCCAGTATTCTCTTTTTTTAAGGCTGAATAACATTGTATGTATATATTACATTTTATTTACCCATCTGTTGATGGGCATTAAGGTTATTCTTGGCTGTTGTGAAAAATGCTGTGGTAAATGTAGAAGTGATAATATTGCTTCAAGATTGTTTCTTGATTCTTTTGAAAATATATACCTAAATGAAATTACTGGACTAAAGTTAGATATATTTATATTTTTATTAGGAATTTCCATATTCTCTTCTATAGCAGTTGTACCCTTTACATTGCACCAACAATATGTAGCACAAATGTTGCAATACTTTTAAATATTTCTCTTATTTTGGTCAGTTACTCTAGTAGCTGTAAGAGTATACTTCACAGGAGATTCAATAGGTATTAATATTTCTCAGATGTTCAGGGTTGTTGAGCAATCTATCATTTAGACCTTGAAGAATTATCTATCAACAATATTATTCAGTTTATTTTTTCTATTAAGATTTGGAGTTCCTTATATATTATTATTATTCACATACCAGATGCATAATTTTCAAAGTCCCATTGTGTAGGCTGAATCTGCCCCGACCAGCGGGGTGGTGAACAGGGGCTAGGAACCTAAAGACCTGGAATGACAGGGACAAGAGACACGAAAGAACGATAGCAAGACAGGTTTCTGATCAAGTTGCAAAATTTTATTGTGTTCACAGGCATTTTAAGGCTTTGGGGAAGGGGGAAGGGGGAGGCAGAGATTGCGGTGGAGGGTCCCTTGCAACTATTTCTGTTAAACTATAACTATATGGTATGTCACTATAACTATATGGTATGTCAGTTTCTGGCAAACATCCTTCCTATGGGAATTAGAAACTTATCTCGAGGGCTTCTGTTGTTTCAAGGCTTAGCTTCTATCAAGCAGAGAAATGGTTCCTGGCAGAATCTTTACTCAATTATTTCCTTTGCCATGTGGGACCCTCTAAATTTGATGCAATTCTAGTTGTTTATTTTTGCATTTGTTGTTTGGCATTTGGTGTAATATCCAAAAAGCCATTGCCCAGTCCAATATCTTGCATTTTTTTCTAGGAGTTCTAGAGATTCAGGTAATGTTTGTATATTAAATCTGCTTCAAGATGGCTTTTTTTTTACATGATGTAAGACATATTAATATAGTTGTGCCCAATTTAATTATTTTGTAGGTTGGTATGCAGTTTCCCTCATCTCATTTTATTCAAGAGACTTTCTTTTTCTCATTGTGTGTTTTTGGCATCTTGTTGAAGTCCAGTTGGCTATATGTCTACTTTTGTTTCTGTACTATTTCGTTAGTCAATGAGTCTGTTTTTATGTCAGCACCATTGTGTTTAATTACTGTATCTTTCTAATATTTTAAAATTAGGAAGTGTAGTAGTTCTAGCTTTTTCATGGCTTTAAAATGAATTAGTAACTAAGAATCTTTGGGGGGGATGGGCGGTAGCACAGCAGCTTAAGCTCACATGGTGCAAAGCGCATGGACTGGCATAAGGATCTTGGTTCGAGCCCCCAGGTCCCCACCTGCAGTGGGGATTGCTTCACAGGGAGTGAAGCAGGTCTACAGGTGTCCATCTTTCTCTCCCCCTCTCTGTCTTCCCTGCCTCTCTCCATTTCTTTCTGTCCAATCCAGCAACAATGACCACAATAACAATAATAATAACAACGGTAAACAACAAGGGCAGCAAAAGGGAAAAAATGGCCTCCGAGAGTGGTGGATTCGTAGTGTAGGCACTGAGGCCCAGCAATAACCCTGGAGACAAAAAAAAAAAAAAGAATCTTTTTTGATTTCATATAAATGTTATGAATGGTGAGTGTGTATGTGTTTGTGTATGTATATGTTTTGATTACAAATACATTTTAGTGCATATACATACACATTCTTTATTTATTCATTAATGCGAGAGTTTCACTCTGGTACATGGGATGCCAGAGATTGAAATCATGTTTGAAAGTGCAAAGCTGTATTCACTATACCACCTTGAACTTGTCTCTGATTTTTATGTTTCTATAAAAGATGCTGTTGGAATTTTTATAAGGTTCCTTTAAGTTTGTAAATCATTTTGAGTAGTATAATCATTTTTTTTTAATTGCTACTAGGCTCATCACTGAAGCTTGGTATCAGCACTACGAATCTACAGCTCCTGGCAGCCTTTTTTTTTGGTCCCCTTCCTTTCTTCTTTCTTTTTTTATTTTTTATTTTATATTTTATTGGATAGAACAGAGATAAATTGAGGGATAATGGGAAATAGAGAAGGAGAAAGAAAGATAGATACCTGCAGACCTGCTTCACCAATCATGAAGAACCTCCACTGCAGGTGGAGAGTAAGAGCTTGAACCCAGGTCCTAACACATGGCAATAATATGTGCTCTTAACCACATGCACCACCTGCTGGCCCAGTACAGTTATTTTAACAGTAATATTATTTTCACTGATCAGTGAACATGGTATCTCTTTTCAGTTTTTTGTATATTCTTTAATTTCTTTTATCAGTGTTATATAGTTTTTAGTGTATATGTCTTAAATTCTTAATTAACTATATTCAGAAATATTTTATTATTTGAAAATTATGAAATTATTTTCTTAATTTCCTTTACCAGTGTCTAAAAACTCAACTTTTGCATATTGATTTTATATCTGACAAAACCTCACTGAATTTATTTATTGGTTCCAGTGAATTTGGGGTGGTGTATCTAAGGTGATAGGGGCATTGTATATGGGTTATGAAAAAAAGCTTCCATGCATGAGGTGGGGGCAGTATCTTTATAGTTTTCTACATATGTGGTCTTATTTTCTGTGAACAGATATTTTTAATTCTACCTTTCTGATTTAGATACTATGATTTAATTTTTTGAAAGATTAAGTAACCAACTAGAAAATAAACATAGATCTCACCATTGTCATTTTAATTAAAGTAGACTAAAAATAATTTATTGGATGCTTTTAATTGTTTTTTCTTGACTGATAACATTGGCTAGAGCTTCTTGTACTGTGTTGAACAGAAATGATGAGAGTATGTTTCTCTGCATTGCACCTTAAAAACATTGTTATCAATGTCACAATTCACTTTTATATATTGTGTATCTATTAATAAGAATTTATAATTTATCTTAATAATTTTGGCCCTTAGATTTTTTTTTTCCACTTTATTGGGGGTTAATGGATTACAGTATAGTTGTTGATACAGAGGTCATCACCGGGGTTTCACAGCTCCTGGCCAACTTGGTCAGATAGAAAGCAGAGATATAGAAGGAGAGAAACACCACTGCTCTGTTTCCCATTAGTGCTGTGGGGCCCAGGGAATCAAACCTAGGTCATGCACATGACAAACCAGCTCCCCTCCCAGGTGAGCAATCTCACTGACCATTGGCCCTTATCTTTTTTTTTTTTCACATTCATGCGTTTAATGAACCTCCCTGCCTTCCCGAGTGGTTTCAAGCCACCAGGACACAGGCTCTGCCAACATCTTTGATTTTCTCCTTGGCTCTTCCACTTGGCCCTTACCTTTTATACTAGAATTAAAACCCACACCACCACTATTTTACTGCAGTATTCTCTGTTTGTCTATTTACCTCTTACCAATGATTTTTTACTTTTATATGTTTTTGTTTTGCTGTTTAATTTTTTTCACTTAAATATGAGGGAGTCCTTTATCATTTCTTATCTTTTTTTTTTTTGCCTCCAGGGTTATTGCTGGGGCTTGGTGCCCGCACCATGAATCCACTGCTCCAGGAGGCTATTTTTTTTTCCCTTTTGTTGCTCTTGTTGGGACTCTCTGGGCCTCTTCAATCTTAATGGCCTTTCTGTTGTTCAGGTCTGGGAAGTTTTCTTCTATAATTTCCTCTAGAATATGTACTTCCCCTTCCTCTCTTTCTTCCTCTGGCAGGCCAATTATACAAATGTTACTCCTTCTGAGATCATCCCATATGTCTCTGTTGTTGTTTTCAGTGTCTCTCAGTCTCTTTTTGAGCTCTTTTACCTCTTTCTTAGTTTTCTCTAGCTCATCCTCTGTCTGGCCTATTCTGTTTTCTGCTTCTGTTTGTATGCTTTCCGTTCCCTCAGCTTCTTTCTTCAGTTCAGCTATTTCAGCTTTCAGTTCTCTGATTACCTCGATGTAGCTAGTATTTTCCTTGAGGGTCTCCTTTATTGTTTCCCTAATTCTGTTAGCCCTTTACTCCATAGTTGTCTTCATTTCTGTGATTATTAAGTTTACTAATGCGTGCATACTTTTCTTACTTCTGACTGATTTGTAGTTTCTTCTGGGCTCTTGTCTTCATTCATTGTAGTATCAGTTTTATTTGCTCTTGGTTTAACCATTTTTTAATTGATATGTTTTTTATTTTTATGTTCTTTTGTTCCTCAGTTGTGTTTTGAGTATAAGCTATGCTATACTAAATACCTTTATGACAAATGCAATCACCAACCTCAGAATTTACAAAAGTAACTGAAGCAAGGATTGAAGCAGTTTAACCAATACCAGTTAGCCAAATAATTCCTCCAGTTCAAGAGAAAAAGCAAGCAAATCCAAATGAAAAAGAAAGAGAAAGGAAAAAAGGGATAGCAAGAATAGATAATTATGCAAATCTACTGTCCACTGTAAATTCTAGGGGTAGCAAGAGGAGAAAGGGAAGTAGAGAAGAGGCACACATAAAGAGAGTTCACTCTGAGTCAGATTTCTTCCCCAAAATAATTCACAAATGAGTAGCAGTGAATTCCAAAAGCAGAAGAAAGAGGAAGGAATAAAGGAAGACAAGAATGAGAACAAAGAAGAGAAAAAAGCAAAGAAAAAAGCAGTAAATGGAAAGAAGTTTTTTTTTTTTTAATTAGCTAGGAGGAGGGAGAAAGGGGAGAGTGGATGTGGATAGAGGAGGTAGGTAGAGTGAAATAAGTTTTTTTTCACAATGGATAGGACACCCAGTCACTTAGCAATGGAAAATACACTAAGAGTTCATTTTGGTCAACCTGAAGGAGGGAAGAAGAGGACATACACATATATATGTAATATATAATAGTAATAATAAAATAGAACAGAGTGAAAAAAAAACCCTAACAGTCCGTCTGTAGCTTGGAGGGCTCCTGATTGGCTCAGGCACCCTGAGCAAAGACAGCCAATTATTTAAAAACAAACAAACAAAAAACCTCCAGGTAGTCTTTCCCAGGTAGGGTGAGGCTCTGATTGGTCAGATATTTGTCACTCCAATTGGGCTTGAGCCACTTAGAAAGAAAAAAAAAAAAAAGAGCAAAGGGAATCAGAAAGCAAAAGGATTGGAATGACACCCTTGGTGAGCCAGGAATGTTGGTAAAGAAAAAAAATCTCAGTGGGGAGCCTGCTAATAGCTGCTCTCCAGTCCCTGGGATCTGGTTATGGGGGGGGCACTTCGGAAATAATAAAAAAAAATTTCCTTTCTTTTTTTTTTTTTTTGAACGTTGAAACGTGTGTACAACCAAGTACACTGCTACCTGGCCCCTGTCACTCCTAAGATAAGGAACCCTAACCATACATGCCACACCTGTCTGGCCAGATAGGCAGGCCACGACCGCGGTGTGACAAAACAGTGCGGGTGACCTGGTTAGGGAACCGGACAGGGGCCTTACAAGCTCCTGTACGGAAGACCGTACCCAAGATAGGTGGTGGACAGAAGCCTGGATATTTGTGTGGACGGATCCCTGGGTCTCCCGGTTGGCGGAAAGGCCTTGGAGGGCTAGGTGGACTTGGTTTCGCTTCTGAAAGCTTACTGTTGTTGTTTATCATGCTTTATGCAGGCCACCCAGGGAATGTCCAGGAGACTCCGGAGACGCTTACAGTGCAACCCCCCAAGTCTAGTCTGGACATTCCAGATGGGACCCCACTGGATGAAAAGCCCCTTACAACAGTAAATCCCAGCACTTCAAGCCCCAATGACTTGGCTATCCAGGTTGAGCAAGGACTGAGCACTATTCTCAGAAATATTACATTCAATCATACAGACAATGGTCCTTTAGCTTTCCCAGGAAACATGTTACATAGCAACCCTGAAATGCACCTGCATATTGTCTTAGGTAGATTACAGGAAAGTGAGCTTGGCATAAGGATCAGAACAAGGCGCCGTGTTCCCACTAGTGCCCCCCCCTATTCTGGGTATTAAGGTCCAGTGCTTGGAAGGAGAAAGAATAGCCTTTTGGATAAATGAGAGCAGTGAAAGCATTTACTTCTTAAAGATAAATTGACTTTTGTCTGAAACCAAAGGGATGTGGTTAATAACCCATAAAAGAACAGTATGGCTGTGCTTTCATTTTGCTGGTAGTTGTATGCCTTCAGTTCCTCCTGTCTGTGTTACTTATAAAAAATGTACCCTGCGTACTTTGTGGTCAACTGACTTGGCCAGCTTTTGATTTATGCTTCTTTGTTATGCTATTATAAAAAGAATCTCTATATCAGTAAAAGATTGCAGCAGCATTGAAACTCATGTGTCTCAGTGTTGTCTGTCGCGCCGAATCCACCTCCCACCTATAAGTCTCATTCTCCCTGGATCGGCCTGCTGAGCCCCCAGTTGGGTGGTCGGCGGCACATACAGAGAAAGTCAATGATTCCAACTTTTGCAGAGCACTCTGGGTGAATAGGGAAATAAGCTTTTATTTAAAAGTAGAAGGAAATCTCACTTCAGCTGCTTTAGCAAGGTTTTTCAAGGCCATGTTTCACAATGCTGGGGGGGGGGAAGGAAATTATAAAAAATTTGAAATGTCAATTTTTGTTACATGGAATTAAACAAAAGAGGTGTGAAGATCAATGCAGATGAAGAGCATTTCCATATTGCACTGGAATACACAAATCTGACTGGGAAGAATCAGAAATAAATTGATAGACCTTTTCATTGTTGGTAGTGGGAGATACTCTTGCCATTTCAGGAAGGTCACAGAGGCAAGACATTTGGCACCCATAGAGAAGGTTTAGTGCTTACTCTAGAGAAAGCTAGTAAGTTTGAGGCTGTTGTCAAATAATATTGGATACAGTTCAATATCACAGAGTTATGGTCATACAGTCAATACAATTTTATGTGTCTTAAGAACTATATTTGTAACTACTCTATTGGATACCTTGACCTTTATTGTCCTTCCCCTGATTCTTCTCACACTGTCCCTAACACAGATATGACCTGGGATCTAAGAGCTCACTCTATATCTACACTGAGTGGAGGAGAAACAGAAATATGTTCAACAAGAGAGCAGTGCAAAACTAGAGTTTCTCACCTACAGAATTCTAACTAAGAAACAGGTTTCACAAACTGTTTCAGGCAGGTCTCTGTCAGACATCCATGGTCATAGCTACACATTCAGCCAAGGCACTATTCCAAACTGTCCCTACTAGTCACCAAAGGTTGTCACACACAAAAGCAACAATCAATGGCTTTGCAGGTTTCTGTTGAAAAACATGTCCCTAATTATCATTATTTTCTAAACCCTAGAGCACAAATAGAACTTATTGGGTGTAACTTGACCTTTAGTGATATTCTATCTAGCAGATAGAACAGCATGCTATCTGACTTTGGAGTCAGACAGAACTGGAATTGAAATTTATTCCTACCATTTAGTATGTGAGTTTCTGTAGCAGGCCAAAAGCTGCCTTAAGAGTAGGATTCAATTAAGTGAAATACAGTATATTAACTACATCACTAAATATATAACATATAGTAGGAACTCAAGTAATGTTAGCAATAATCATTTGCATTTATTTCTGCTACCTAGATTTTAAATGCCTAGATGTCAGGGTCATGTTGAATACTGTTTATATTACCTCCATGGTATCAGGAGCAGTACTATTACATTACCAATTAGAAATATACAATCAAGTATTTCTATGATTGGGAGATTTATTTTTTAATTTTTATTTATAAAATGGAAAGATTGACAAGTCTATAGAATAAGAGGGGTACAATTACACACAGTTCCTACCACTAGAACTCCATATCCATCCCCTCCCTCTGGGAGTATGGACCAAGGATCATTATGGGGTGCAGAAGGTGGGAGGTCTGGTTTCTGTAATTGCCCTGCTAAACATGGCATTGACAGGTCAATCCATACTCCCAGCCTGTCTCTCCCTAATGTGGTAGGGATTTGGGGAGGTGGGGCTCCAGGACATGTCTGCCCAGGGAAGTTTGTTTGGCATCATGATAGCATTTGGAACTTGGTGGCAGAGTAATGAAACTGAAGAGTTGACATTCCACACCTGATGCAGTCCAAAGTGAAATATGCTGAGGTGGTACTGGTTGCATTGATTGACTTGGGATCAGCAGATACAGTATCAGTTGGTATGCATTGGGAGAAGTATGCAGGAAAGTGAGCCCCATCCTAGAGATTTCAGAATTTGGTTCCATACTCTGAATTCAGTCAGATTCTGCTTTGAGCTTCTCTTTCTGTTCTCCCTTCTTTCTGTTTATGAGTGGGATCATCCCATAATCCTCTTTGTCTTTGTCTTTCTATCTTAGTTCACTTAACATAATTCCTTCTAGCTCCATCCAAGATGGGTCAGAAAAGGTGGGTTCATCATTCATAATAGCTGCATAATATTCCACTGTGTGTATATATCACAGTTTTCTCAGCCACTCATCTGTTGTTGGGCACCTGGGTTGCTTTAAGGTTTTAGCTATTACTAATTGTACTGCTATGAACATAGGTGTACACATACCTTTTTGGTTGGGCATTATGGATTCCTCGAGGTATGTCCCCAGGAGACAAATTACTAGGTCATATGGAAGGTCCATGTCTGGCCTAGTGAGGGTTCTCTAGACTTCTCTCCACAGAGGTTGGACCAATTGACATTCCCATCAGCATTATTAGGAGGGTTCCTTGTCCCCACAACCTCTCCAGCATTTGTGACTGCTGTCATTTTTGATGTATGCCATTCTCAAAGAGGTGAGGTGGTATCTTAGTGTTGTCTTTATTTACATTTCTCTGACAACCAGTGACCATGGGCAGTTTTTCATGTGTTTGTTAGCCTTTTGGATCTCCTCTGTAGTGAATATTCTGTTCATATCTACTGCCCACTTTTGGGTGGGGTCATTTGCTTTTTTGTGTGAGATTATTTTTAATCTGGCACTCTACCTGGAAACAGAAACATTGGTCCCAACAATAACCCTTCATTTCTGTTCCCTATTAAATACCCCCCCCCCCAGTCTTCCTAGGAACTTCTATCTATCAATGTTCAAATACTGAAACTTAGTCTTTGCAAGCTGCTTACCTCTATCTAGAATTGTCTCATTTATCTTCTACATTAAGGAGAAATCACCTCACAGCCCTTTTTTCCAAGACTCTATTCTACACTGGAAAACCATTTCCCAGCAATTGACATTATTTTTTCACCATTTCAGTTGCTTTAAAAAATCTGTTGCTTTGAAGCCATACTACTTTCATATTGAAACAATTTATCTCATACTAATAAGACTCACCCAACTCCATGTGCTCTGCCCAGTTCTGTCCATGAAGTCTTTGAATTTGTGACATTGTTAACTTTCATTCCTAGCTTGTTTTAAGGTTATGTCCTCATATTTTTCAGATTCCTGATACATTTAATAGAGTATCTTTTCTCAGCTCACACACTTAATAAATGTTAACGGTTCACCACAAACTGCTTCTGTTTTGTTTTTATTATTTTTTCTGAACAGTTCTCTAATTTGGCAGTTTCCTATGTTCCAGTAAAGATAGTTCTCATATCTCTGTTTTATTTCATATTTGTTATTGTGATGCCAGCTATTCGTACTCTGTGTATTATGCTAATTTAGCACCAAATGTTAACATTCTGTTATTTCATACCTTTATCTGGTATTTTAATAATATCAGAGTGGGATCTGGCCAGTGGTGCACCCTGTTAAACACACACATTACCATGCACAAGGACCCAGGTTTGTGCCCCTGCTTCCCACCTGCAAAGGGCAAACTTCATGAGCAGTGAAGAAGGTCTGCTGATGTCTTCTTTCTCTCTCCTTCTTTATCTCCCTCTCCTTTTCAAATTCTCTCTGTTCTATCAAATAAAAGAAAGGGGTGGGTGAGGAAAAAGTAGATGCCAGGAGTAGTGGATTTGTGCTGTCACTGAGCCCCAGTGATAACACTACGGCAATAAAAAATAAAATACAATAAAAATATTGGATTTATGGAGCCAGTACATTATAGCTCAGCTGAGAGGATGCTGGTTTTCTCTGCTCATGACCCAGATTCAAGCCCCTGGAAAACCACCAGGATTACTATGGTACCGGGGGAAACTTAGTGCTGTGATCTCTCTCCCCCTCTTATTTTTTAATTTTTATTTATAAAAAGGAAACACTAAAAAAAAAAAAAAAGGAACACCAACAAAACCATAGGATAAGAGAGGTACAACTCCACACAATTCCCACTGCCAGAACTCCATATCCCATCCCCTCCCCTGATAGCTTTCCTATTCTTTATCCCTCTGGGAGTATGGACCCAGGGTCATTAGAGGGTGCAGAAGAAGGTCTGGCTTCTGTAATTGCTTCCCCGCTGAACATTGGTGTTGGAAAGTCAATCCATACTCCCAGCCTGTCTCTCTCTTTCCCTAGTGGGGCAAGGCTCTGGGGTAATGGGGCTCGAGGACACATTGGTGGGGTTGTCTGTCCAGGGAGGTCTGGTTGGCATCATGTTAGCATCTGGAATCTGGTGGCTGAAAGAAGAGTTAACATATAAAGCCCAACAAATTGTTGACTAATCATGAACCTAAAAGCTGGAATATTGCAAATGAAGCTTTGAGGTCTCTGTTTTGAAGGTAGCTAGTAGGACTATTTTAGTTATATTCCAAGGGACCCATGACTATACTACTTATTTCCTGAGCCTGACCTCTGATACACAGGTAGACCCAAGTTATTGTCTGGGGAGATGATGTCATGGAAAAAGGGCTAGAAAGCTGGATCAGGAAAGAGAGTAGCCCCAAATTTGGCCCAGAGCAGTGAAACCCAGGTAATGACAAATATATCAGAGTTAATTATACACTAAGAGGTCTCATAGATCTATATATTACATTACATTTTGGATGAACAAAGAAATCAGTTTTAAAGTCCGGAACACTTAGTCCAGCTCTTTTAAGTTGTATCATTGTTTTCATTTCAGTCTGAGATTATTTGTGGGATTGTATGTCTTTTGCTATGTATATTAGTCATCTAAATTTCACTCATAATCAGGACCCAATATATCTTCACAGGTTCCTCATGATGTCATTTTAGAGTAGGAGTAAAGTAAGGAGTGTGGGGGTGGATGTGAAGCTAGGCAAAAGTAGGAGGTAGGATAAAATGTAAAGAGGAAAAAGAGGAATCCCAGTTGTTTTGGATCATGCGGAAACCTTTCACCTCAGGACAGGTATTACTTCTCTTCCTAGAACCATGATCCCTTGGGATATTGCTTTTTAAATATATATCTTATTTATTTTTATTGTATTGCATAGAGACAGAGAGAAATTGTGAAGGAAAAGGATGATATGGAGGAAGAGAGACACCCACTATTTGTGAAGTTTCTGCCATGTAGGTGAGGACTCAGGGCTTGAACCCTGGTCCCAGTGCATACTAACATGTGTGCTCAAACAGGTGCACCACTCCTGGCCTGTCTTGGAATATTTTTACAGACAGCATTTCTAACACTGGATTTTGATGATCCAAAAAGAATCCTATCTACCTATTCAAGACTCATGGCATCTATCTTTATCCTAAGAACTTGTTTACAGTATTGTATTTGTTTTCTTTCCCTCCCCTCCAGGCTAGAAGTCAATCTTTTGTAATTTGATTTATCCTCTATATTAATCTATTTTAATCAGGACCTTCTTTCCCCTTACCTACAAACTCGAACTATTGATAATAGTTCAGGAGAGCACTCCATTCTCTGTGTTTTCCACAACTTTGGAATTTAGAGTGGTATGCTCTTCTATAATCCACGTAACCTTTCTTTGCTCACAGAAGAAATTATGGCTTATGTACCTAAAAGCCTCTCATCAAAACATTTTTGTCAATTGACCTGTATGTAAACTTGGGTTTTTTTTGTATGTTTCTGTTTAAAAACACCTAACTTAATGCAGATTTAGTGAAGATATTATGTATTCTGTTATATATAGAATTTATTATACGTTGTGTATTTATTAATTAACATAAAACTGTTCTAGAACACTATAAATCATATAACTCATGCCTGAGTAAAGTTTATCTAAGATAAATATTTTTCAAGACAAAAATATATATTCATTAGATATATTCTATTATTCTCCCTCTCTGCATTAATTTATGTTTACATATATTAAATATATACATGCTTATAATATATATGTATATACATATGTACACACATGCAAATGCAAAAAAGAGAGGGAGAATATGTGATAAGTGTTAGAATTTTATTAATCTGGCTTAAAAGTATACAAGATAATACTTTTTATTACTTTTCCAACAATACTGACATTATTTGAAAATTACGATTTTGAATAGGGCTTTTTTGCTCTTGTTGATTAATAAAACCCATTCATCTAGGATAGTGCTTGTCATGTAGTCAATAAACACTTCTATTGTGGATGAAAGAATAATATCATATAAGAGATTGGTCTGAAGAGTTAGTTTGAGAAATACTCCCCTAAAAGTGAGAGTATACATGAAGATCAATAATGTCTTGTACAGGAAGGCATGCTAGCAGTACTGTTTTCATCATTGATTAGGAAAACGTTTATGCTGCATTCTCTTCTCTGCCCCTACGGTAATAAATTAGAGTTGATATGCTTACAGATAACCTTAATTATAATAATGATAATTGCTCAACATTTCATTTTATTGGCATATGCTTCCTTAAAATTACCAGCTTTTCAGCTATTTATTAACTGTCAATGCTTTCAAATGACCTTTGATCCCGATATAACTTGTGATAGCTTCAGGTTTGTGATGAACTTGGCCCTGAGTTTTCCTTATTCAATGCGTGTCATTTAGTATTCTGCCCATCTAAGCATCTTATTTTAGAATCAACCATATGGAATTTTGATGCCAAGGCTTATCTTAATTCTGAGCTCTCTGATAGCTTAGTAATTACTACAAAGCCATCAAGTACCACCAAACAATTTGCATTTCCTTAGGGAGTAATTTTCCTGCAGGACAAATAGTAGTTGTCAAAGTACTAAGAATAATTTTGTTTACAAGCACAGATTTAGAAACCACTAAACAAGTATGAACATGCACTGGAGATGTGACTTTCAATCGTAAGTATCTGGCTTTAAATCATTAAGCTTTAAATGTTTGTAATGAAAAAAAAATTAAAGAAAGCTGTATCTCACTCAGTTCTTCTGATGAGTGGTGAAAAACTGGCATCTGTGGTGGTTCTTGACCCATTAATGAAACTGTGTTAAGAATAAGATCTTGGCTATAAAATAACTTGACTATAAAAACACTCAAGACTAGAAAAGGAACACTTCCTTCCTTTAATTAATTCATTTCAGTTTGAGTCAATACAGAATGCATAAATCAACCACTCCTTTGCAACTGTGCATACAGGCTTAAAAATTTCTTCTTGAATTCAAAATAGTTTGATTTCCTTGCCTTTCCTACTGCAGTGTGACACTAAAACACCTATATGCGCCCCTTTGGACTCTTGATATTTAGTCAACTGCTTATGGCTCTTTGCAAATGAGACACTATAAATTTTAAAAATTCAATTTATTGCTTGGAATATACAATTTATTTCATTACAAATACCCATATTCTCATTTTGTTTGACTCTGTAGAAATAATCTTTGGTATAATAAACATTATGAGTTTGTCCATTAACAAATTACCCTAGTGGAAGGAGCATAAAAGATTCATCAGAGACTGTTATGTTGCTGAAAATGCACTTTCATTATAATTCCCTGCCCCAGAATTGCCTTCAAAAATAAAATAAATAAGTATTTAAATTATGTATGACTGTATAATACTTTGATGCTTCAAATTTTAGAGATACCTTATGTACATCAAATTATTAAGTAAAAATTTTAAAGTTAGTTTGGGTGTCTCCTAGTCATTTAGTTTTTCAGTCAGTCCTGATTTTTTGACTTACAACATTAATTAAAATGCTCTCATGCTGAGAGATTCTGGCTTCCCCTGGTGACTTTTCCTGGAATCGATGTGTGTTGACAGATGGGGGTTATATTAACAATAGATTTAGAAATAAAACTAGATTAGATATGTTTGTAACCCCTGAAGATTTTCAATAGCTAACACTTCAGCTGAGTTTACATGATAACTATCAACAAAGTTATTATTGAAGACAAAAGACTGCATCAAAATTAGAACTGATCTAATGGTGATAGGAATTGTGTGGATTTGTACCCCTCTTACCCCATGTTTTTTTGTGAGTGTTTCCTTTTTATAAATAATTTTTTTTTTTAAAAAGAGAACTGATACAGTATAGTTGACTAATATTCACAGAGCTGGGAAAGGCTATGCCATTGAAAAGCCATATATTTTGTCCATCCTACTAACAATATAGTAATTGGTTTGAATTCACTTAACAACATCTATTTAGATATGCTATCATTTAAAAGAGTGTGGAAGTTATTCAAATACAAAGTTTGTCTTTCATAGGTTTTAAAATTGGCAAAGAAAAGCAAAGGAATAGAAAGTTATCTTTTTAAAAGAAAATTAATTATCTTACTTGGAAGGAAATACAAGGTAAAGACTTGAAATTTTGAGAGTCAGGCAGTAGCGTAGCGGGTTAAGTGCACGATGCACAAAGTGCAAGGACCAGCTTAAGGATCCCGGTTCAAGGCCCTGGCTCCCCACCTGCAGAGGAGTCACTTCACAAGCGGTGAAGCAGGTCTGCAGGTGTCTTATCTTTCTCTCCCCCTCTCTGTCTTCCCCTCCTCTCTCCATTTCTCTCTGTCCTATCCAGTACCGATGATAACAACAATAAAACAACAAGGGCAACAGAAGGAAATAAATATTTTTTAAAAAGTTGAAATTTTGTTTCTACTATCCACTTAATAAGCATACTTTCTTTTTGAATGCACATCAGAGCAATCTATCAAATGTTTAGTCTGAATGCATAGAAGGACCCACTCACAATGTGAAAATCCTGCAGTAATTCTCTTCCAATTGCAAAGTTGAAAAGAAAAGCTCACTCACATAAGGTCTTAATAATGGAAGGGGGCCTGATGAATAGATTTAACTATTGTCTTTAGTGGGCGTTCTACTTGACTTAATAACTGCTCACAAAGTCCTTTGAACTGCCGTGTCCTCACTGCATCTCTAACCTAACAACTCCTCTGTGGAGAGACTTTCCCTTCCTCTCCAACCTGCCTCCCTCCCTTTCTTCTTTTCTGCCTTCTTGGCTTTTTTTTTTTTTTTCTGTTCTCTCACCCCCTCCTCCCATTGTCCCTCTCATATTGAAAATCTGGAAATAAGTTTTGTTATTGACTTTTAAATTATCTATGAGAGATGAAAGAAAAAGTAGGAAGACTGTGATCTATTTAGATGGGTGGGCATGAGGGAGAGGAGGGCCCATGTGAAGGACTTGTCTAATATGATATGAAGTCACAAAACAACCTCAAACATCTGCGGCTCTCAGACATGCTCTTATATGCAGCATGACTGCCTTCGAGGCAAATCCTAGACCAATACAGAAGAGAACTTTCTTCTAAAGTTTTGAATTGAATCTCCAGATGGCAAAGGAAGAATTAAGCAGATGAATAATAACAATAAATGTTTATGGCCAAGCTAATAATGCTGCATTCTATTGGCATGTACCTCATGTACTAGAATGACAGAACTGAGATTCTAGGCATTCAAGGACACCAAAAAAACCTCTCCTACTCACTGATATCTGAAAATAAATTTTTCTAGTTCATAATAGGAATGTTTGGTTACTGATAATTCTTCATATCAAATCCCTTCTGACTAGGTTTTATATAAAAAGCAAGATCACACTTTCTTTGAGGTCAGGGATTTACCAAAAGAGGAGATGACTGAAAAAAGGGTGTCATACAGTTTGGTGAGTCAATGACAATTCTTTTAAAATATTGGTCTGGATGTTATAAAGATTTTTATAAAGAAGATACACATGGCTCTTCATGCAGCATAACTAGTCATCACTCTAATGTTTTACTAGAACATGGTAAGAGAGAGGTAATTTTTTTTTAATATTTACTCCCTTTTTGTTGCCTTTGTTGTTTTATTGTTGTAGTTATTATTATTGATATCATTGTTGTTGGATAGGACAGAGAGAAATGGAGAGAGGAGGGGAAGATAGAGAGGGAGAGAAAGATAGACACCTGCAGACCTGCTTCACAGCTTGTGAAGCGACTCCCCTGCAGGTGGGGAGCCAGAGACTAGAACCCGGATCCTTACACTGGTCCTTCCGCTTTGTGCTGTGCTTAATCCTCTGCGCTACCACCCGACTCCCGGTAATTTTGTTTTTTTGTAATAATCAAACAGAAAGGAAAGCAGATGGAGTAAATATTTTATTGTAATTTTTATTAGTGGTTCAGCAGTAGTTTACAGATTATAAGATTATAATTGTATAGTGCCACACCATACCACCAGATTCTGTTCCTCTCCCTCCACCCCATAGTTTTCATAAGGACATTTTAGTTCCTTATTTTGCAAATTTGGGTATTGTAAGTATCTGTACCCCTATATAAGTGTAGTTCTCATTTATATCTTCATATTTCACTAAGCATTATCACCTACAGTTCCATCCATTCTGTCCCAAAAGATACATGATAATCTTTTTTGAATCACAGAGTAGTATTCCACCGAACGCATATCCTATAAATCATTTATCCAGTCATCCATTAAAGGGCATTTTAATTTCTTCCACTCCTTGGCTATGGTGAATAATGAAGCTATGGACATAAAAGTGCACATGTCCCTTTGAATTACTGTTTATTATGTCCATTGGATAATGCCTATTGCTACATCATAAGGCATTTCCACTTTTTTACATTTGGTTAGGGACTCTTCATACTGTTTTCCACAGGAACTACACCAGTTTGCAGTTCCACCAATTATGTACTGGAGTGATAGATAAATATTTAAAGAATAATGGTAATGGAATAGCCCTTCCATGTATTAAAATACACCCTAAAGCTACCAGACTAGAAATCTTGGTGTAGTATTGATTCTAGAATTGACAGAGCATTAGAATTAATAGTGTAATACAGACTTTAATTAATATTATAAAAATATACCAAATAATAAATGAGGATACACACACACACATACACACACACACACACACACACACACTGGGAAAGGATTAGCTCATACATAGCCAGAGGTGATTAATATATACCAAATAATTTAAGGGAAAACTTTTATTATAAAACGCAGGCTCTGGGGCTGGGCGGTAGCGCAGCGGATTAAGCGCACATGGTGCAAAACGCAAGGACCAGTGTAAGAATCCCTGTTCCAGCCCACCTGCAGGGAGTCGCTTCGCAAGCAGCGAAGCAGGTCTGCAGGTGTCTATCTTTTTTTTTTCTTTTTTCTTTTTTTATTTAAGAAAGGATTAATTAACAAAACCATAGGGTAGGAGGGGTACAACTCCACACAATTCCCACCGCCCAATCTCCATATCCCACCCCCTCCCCCAATAGCTTTCCCATTCTCTATCCCTCTGGGAGCATGGACCCAGGGTCATTGTGGGTTGCAGAAGGTACAAGGTCTGGCTTCTGTAATTGTTTCCCTGCTGAACATGGGCGTTGACTGGTCGGTCCATACTCCCTGTCTGCCTCTCTCTTTCCCTAGTAGGGTGGGTCTCTTGGGAAGCTGAGCTCCAGGACATATTGGTGGGGTCTTCAATCCAGGGAAGTCTGGCCGGCATCCTGATGACACCTGGAACCTGGTGACTGAAAAGAGAGTTAACATACAAAGCCAAACAAATTGTTGAGCAATCATGGACCCAAAGCTTGGAAAAGTGGAGAGGAAGTATTAGGGAGGTACTCACTGCAAACTCTAGTGTACTTCTGCTTTCTTACTTTGGTGCCATACTTCAAACTCAGTCAATTTCTGCTTTGTGTTTCTACTTCTTTTTTTTTTTTTTTACGTGCATAACATTCCCCAGATTCCCATTTAACAATACAACCCCCACTATTTCATTCAGCAGGTGTCTATCTTTTTCTCGCACTCTCTATCTATCATCCTCGATTTCTCTCTGTTTTATCCAACAACAACAGCTATGACAACAATAACGATAACAACTGCAACAGGCGCAACAAGGGCAACAAATGGGAAAATAATGTCCTCCAGGAGCAGTGGACTCGTCGTGCAGGCACAGAGCCCTAACAATAACCTTGGAGGTAAATAAATAAATAAATAAATAAAAGATAAGCTGGGGGGATTGGCAGTGGTGCATCTGAATAAACGCACTCATAGTGCAGAAGGACCCAGGTTCAAGCCCCTGGTCCCCACCTGTAGGCAGAAAGCTACTTCATGAATGGTGAAGGAGGACTGCAGGTGTCTGTCTCTTTCTCTCTCCCCTCAATTTCTCTCTGTCTCTTTCTGTCCAATAGTAAGTAAATAAAAACATTAAATTAAAAAATAAAATAATAAAGCATAGGTTGGAACATAACACTATCATCCCAAACATACAGTAGAGCTCCAGAAAAGTGAAAGAAAACTTCAGATGCAAGTAAGTCAATAAAGTTGAAGCTGATGAAGAGTAGCAGATAGGAACTAAAATGATAGACTTCTTGAATTGATTGCAGATTTAGGAAAATAAGATGTTGCCCTTTTATAGCTACAGAAAAGACAGTAAAGCTTTCAGATAATCTTTTACAGGAATTAAAAGTGAAGTAACCATATAAAACCAGAACTTTTGATATTTGCATCTTTGTGAAAACAGTAGACCAGATAAATTAATCTTTCAGCATACAGAGGGCGTAGACTAGCTAAGACAGTTTTGAGAAAGGATGTAGTGGAAATACTTAAATACCAGACATCAAAACCTACTGTGAAGCTAATGGAGCTAGTACTGGACAAGGACAGGCAATGAAAAAGAATAATGAAACAAGAAATAGAGCCCGTGACTATAGTTACCTGATTTTCTAGCAAGTTAACACTAAAAAAATAAATAATAAACCAAATATATATCTTCATTAAGGGGTGCTGAGTCAATTAGCCATCCATATGGGAAAGAATTAATTTGTATTCCTACCTCATATCATCTAAAAACATGTATTTGAGTTGGGCTATTAACTTAAAACTAGATGAAGCAATAAAGCTTCTAGATAAAAATAAAAGTTAATATTAACAAAAGTGCGATTTTTAAAAGTATGTCAGAAGATTCTTTGACACCCTTCCCTTGAAAAAAGGTAGAGTCTACTTCCTCACCTTTCAAATGTGAACCAGATCTACTGACTTCCTCCTAATGAATATATTGTGCTGGAAGTGACACTTCATGACTTCCATGAAAAGATTTTTTGGTTTCATTTTTTTTTAATTTTTTATTTTTTTACCTTTAGTCATACTTGGGACTTTATCACTCTGAGCCAAAGTTTTCAGATAGAGACAAAATAGTGACAGGGGAAGAGAGGGAAAGACACCATGGGTCCAGAGCTGCTTCCACTGTAGTGCTGGCCCATCTTGAACCTGAGTTGTGCACCTGGCAAAGCTGGAACATTTTTAAGACATCAAAAGAATTCTCTCTGCCTGCCTGCCTTCTTTCAGAACATATACCTGAGTCATCAAGTAAGAGTGTTGATGATCCTAGTCTGATTCCTACTATGTATATGTGTTTCCTATGGCTACTCTGATAAGCCTGCACAAATATAATGGCTTAGAACCCCACGTTTATTCTCTAATCACTCTGGGGGGTCAGAAGTCTGAAATCAATAAGAAGAGCCACAATCAATGTATCTGCTGGGCTCTGCTCCCCCTGGAAGGTATGAAAAGAAAAAATCCATTTTCTTGCCTCTTCCAATTTCTGCAACTGCATTTCTTGGCATGTATCCATTCCTCTAAATCCAGATAAAAGTCCAACAACAACATAATGTTTTACTTCAATCTTTGGTTGCCTTCTTCTGTGCCAAATGACCTTCTGCCTCCCTTTATAATTGCATTAAGAACCCACCCTCTAGAGTAGTCCATTATAGTTTCCCATTTTAAGAACCTTAACTTAATCCCAACCACAAAGTTTCTTTTGCTTTATGCATAGCATCCATGGGTTCCAGGAACTAAGAGGTAGATCTCTAGGGGAGATGGGTGAGGGGGTCATTGCTTAATCAAGCACACCATTCCAAATGAAGGACTGTGAGGTTTCTCATTTGGGGAGAAATAACTCAGTTCTGAGTTGCAACTATGTCAGACATGATCCAGAATCTTGCAGAGCTGAACCTAGTAACCATGAGAGATAGCACATAAATTTCCTCTTCTTTTATCCTGTGAAGTAATTGTATTGCTTGATATATTTCTAAGTAAAATGAAAACACAAAAGCACAGTTGCTTCAACATTTCCAAGCTACATATTCCTTCACATAGAAAACACTGTTTCATTACAAGACATTCTGTGCCTGTCATTATTATAACCAATAATGAGATTGAGACTAAGATGGGTGGAAAGAGGAAAAGTTTATTACATTGATGGGCCAGAGCCAGAGAATGTGCATGGCCCCAAACCTTGGTTTAAACTGCCTTTATTTTTAATTTCTTTATTGGGGGATTAATGTTTTACAGTTGACAGTGGACATGCATAACATTTCTCAGTTTTCCACAAAACAATACAGCCCCCACTAGGTCCTCTGTCATCCTGTTCTAGGACCTGAACTCCAGCCCCCCAACCCACCCCAGAGTTTTTTACTTTGGTGTAGTATACCAGCTCCAGTCCAAGTTCTGCTTAGTGTTTTCTCTTCTGATCTTATTTTTCAACTTCTGCCTGAGAGTGGGGTCATCCCATATTCATTCTTCTGTTTCTGACTTATTTCATTTAACATGATTTCTCCAAGCTCCATCCAAGATGGGCTGAAAATGGTTAAATCACCATTTTTAATACCTGAGTAGTATTCTATTGTGTATATATACACCACAACTTGGTCAACTACTCATCTGTTGTTGGACACCTGAGTTGCTTCTAGGTTTTGGCTATTACAAATTGTGCTGCTATGAACATGGGTACACACAATCTTTTTGGATGGATATGCTTGTTTCCTTAGTATATATCCCCAGGACAGGAATTGCAGAGTTGTAGAGTATGTCCATTTCTATCCTTCTGAGAGTTGTTCAGACCGTTGTTGGACCAATTTATTGCCACCAGCAGTGCAGGAGGGTTCCTTTGTCCCCACAACCTCTCCAGTATTTATTGATAATAAGGCATGCTCACAGGAGTGAAGTGGTAACTCATTGTTGTCTTTATTTGCATTTCTCTGAGAGTCAATGACTTGGAGCATTTTTTCAAGTTTCTCAGCCTTTCAGATCTCTTCTGTGGTGAATATTCTGTTCATATCCTCTCCCATTTTTGAATGGGGTCACATGTTTTCTCGTTGTTGAGTTTGCCAAGCTCTTTATATATTTTGGTTTTTAATCTCTTGTCTGATATATGGCATATAAAGATATCTCATTCTGTGAGGCGTCTCTTTGGGTACAGTTTCTTTTGCTGTGCAGAAGCTTTTTAATTTTATGTAGTCCTATTGGTTTATTTTTGTTTCAGTCTCCTTTGTAATTGGATTCATTTCATTGAAGATGTCTTTAAAAGTTATATGGAAAGGAGTTCTGCCAGTATTTTCCTCTAAGTATCTGATAGTTTCTGGTCTAATATCCAAGTCTTTGATCCACTTGGAATTTACTTATGTGTTTGGTGAAATATAGTGGTTCCATTTCATTCTTCTGCATGTTTCAACCTAATTCTTCCAACACCATGTGTTGAAGAGAGCCCCTTTTCCCCATTTAATAGTCTGGGCACCTTTGTCAAAGATTCTATGTCCATAGGTGTGGTAAACTGCCTTTTATAGTCTATTCTAAGTCTATAAACACAAGCAAGCAAGCCAGGAATTACAGAAGCAAAATTCAAAGCAGTTTGGTCTTGCAGTTACAACTACAGAAGATTTTGTAACCCACCAACATAAATAACAACATTTTAAATTAGCGGGTACATTATTTAGGGGGTGGAATGATTTACTCTACATTTGATGGAGTAGTCTGATCTAATTTTTTTTATACATTCCAACCCCCTCTTTTTTTTTTTTTTTTTTTTTACCACTGCTCTGGTTAAAAAAAAAATGGAATGTATAAAAACAAGTTAGGTGGTGCAGGGGAATGAACCTGGGACTTTGGAGTCTTAGGCATGAGACTCTCTTTGCAAAACCATTATACGATCTACCCCTGACCCAATTCTCTTTGTTTTCTAATTCTATCTACATTTCTGTTCTACTTTTAATCTGCTTTCTTGTCTGTTTCTGGTTACATCTCTACTATACCATCCTTCTGCTTAACCATCTTCCACATTTCTTATATCACACTACTTTTGCTCAGCTTTGACACCTCAATTTTATATCTTAATTATTTTTATTTGATGGAGACAGAGAAATTGAGAGGGGAAGGAGAGGTATAGAGGGAGAGAGGGAGAGAGAGAGAGAGGTTTACAGCACTACTTCACTCATGAAGTTTGCCCCCTGTATGTAGGGATTAGAGGCTTGTACCAAGGTCCTTGCACATGGAAATGTGTAGGCTCAACCAAGTATACCACCACCTGGCCCATGAAACCTCAATTGTAAGGAAATGTATCCCCTTCTCTGGATTATCTATATCTTAGCATTTAAAAGTTTCATTGAATTTGTTAGTTTATACTTATGCTTCAATTATTAGTTCTTAGGGATACATACTTAAAAATCCTTATACTGCTCAAAATTCAGAGAAGGCATGGTTAGAGTCTGTACTTAAGAAATGTCCGCCAAAGCATGGACACAATCTGTAATACAAATTGAAATCTTTATTTTGGGAAATATTTTCATCTGGTATAAATTTTAGTCTGGTACTGGGCACCTCTATATAGATAAGTGGGTTTTTAAACCTTTTATTTTTGCCCTTTTTGCATTTTTACATTTATTTTTCTCCAATTTGAGATATAATTTGGCATAATAGTGTATAAATGTAAGGTATAAAGAATGATGATTTGATTTACATATATTGTGAAATGATTACTGCAGTAAATTTAATTAACATCCACTCTTACAAGTAGTTGTAAGGAAAAATGGGTATATCTTGCAATGAGAACTCCTAGGACCTATTCTCTTAATAAATTTCAAATACCATAAAACAGTGCTAACTGTAGTAACTGTATTGTACATTAAATCTCTAGTACTGGGGGATTAAATGCACATAGTGCAAAGTGCAATGACCCACACAAGGATTCCAGCCACAGGCTCCTTACCTGCAGGGGGTTGCTTTCAAGTAGTGAAACTGGTCTGCCAGTGTCTGTCTTTCCCTTCTCCTTTTGTCTTCCCCTTCTATCTCAATTTCTCTCTGTCTTATCCAACAAAAACAGTAGTAACAGCAACAAAAACAACAACAATGGAAAAAGCTGGCTACCAGGACCAGTGGATTTCTGGTGCAGGCACTGATCCCCATCAACAACCCTGGAGGTAAAAAAAAAAAAAAAAAAATCCCTAGTACTGATTCATCTTCTAGCTGGAAGTCTGTAATTTTGGGCTGCCTTCCTTTATGTCCCTTCCCCTGGCTGATCATCTTGGGTATTCTCAAATATCATCTTCTTTTCCTCTGAAATTTAACCACTTCTTTTCTTTTTAAAAATTTTTTATTTATAAAATGGAAAATTGACAAGACTATAGGATAAGAGGTGTACATTACCACACAGTGCCCACCCCCAGAGCTCCATATCCAATCCCCTCCCTTGATAACTTCCCTATTCTTTATCCCTCTGGGAGTATGGACCCAGGGTCATTATGGGTTATAGAAGGTGGAAGGTCTGGCTTCTGCAACTGCTTCTCTGATGGGCATTGGCAAGTTGATCCATACTCCCAGCCTATCTCTCTCTTTCCCTAGTGGGGCAGGGATCTGGGGAGGTGGGGTTCCTAGACATGTGGTGGGGTCATCTGCCCATGGAAGTCAGTTTGGTATCATGATATCATCTGGAATCTGGTAGCTGAAAAAGAGTTAAGATAGAAAAAAGAACAAATTGTTGACTAATTATGAACCTAAAGGCAAGGATATTGCAGATGAACATTTGGGTCTTCGTTTTGGATAAAACTATTTTAGGTATATTCCAAGGAGTCCATGACTTTACTAGTTTTTGCCTAAGCCTGACATCTAATATGCAGGTAGACTCAGGTTATTGTCTGGGGAGATGGTGTCATATTTGGAAAAAGGACTAGAAAGCTGGATCAGGGGAAAGAGTAGCTCCCAGATATGGGAAAAGTATATTAATATTAACCATAAACCCCATCGATTTGATCTGGAGCTCATATTCAGCACAGCAGCCTGTGTAACCTCTGCATCCCTGTAGTTCTGAGCTCACATTCTGTGGTCACGGCTAGGCACTAATTTCAGTACCGATCTTCCTTAGGTAGTAGGTAGAGTCTGTTGTCCAACCTCCCTTCGGTGAATGGAACATTCCCTACCATTGTAGATTCACACTGAGAGCAAGGTCCACAAAGGGGGCCATTATGTTGTTCCTGATGGAGAAGACCAGTGACAGTGGTGAGAGGGATCTGTTAGAGGTCTAGGCCTATCATGTCTGTGTCAGAATCCCAGGACTCTCTGATTAGGGCCCCCCAGGTGATGGGATGGCCTGGTAGTGACCAAGGAGTCATCATTAAAGTATGACAGTCTCTTGTCTTTATTCAGCTTTTGTAATACTTATTTTGTTTGACAAGGTTAGCTTTGGAGTGATTGAGGGATATGTAATGGGAAGTAGGTGAGGAAGGTATCTAGGTCTAAGTAGAAAGTGTTTCATTAACTACTTTAAGGTGTCTTTGTAAGGCATTCTACTTGCTTGACTCACTACAAACTATTGTGCACTTTTGCTTTAAGGTAGATATTTCCCCTAACTTATGGTTACATGTACATATGTCCTATCTTATGGGCCCTGGTCTATATTAGGTTTTGAGGTTTTGTTAAGAAGTGTGCCACTGAAAATGGAATTAAGGAGTCCTATGAGCTAGAAAAGGTCTAATTAGAGTAATGAAGCTGAAGGGCTGGCATTCTACGCCTGAAGTCTCTGGACATGATCTGAAGTGAAGCATGCTGATGTATTACTGGTTGATTAGGTTGGGATCAGCAGATGCAATATCAGTTGGAATGAACTGAGAGAAGCATGCAGGAAAGTGTACTGGGCCCTAGAGTTTCCAGGACTGGGAGATATATGAGCTTTATAGGGAAAGGGGAAGCTTCCTGTTGTCTTAGGGTTTAAGAGGGTTGCATTGGATCGACCTTCTCGTGGTGCATCCCGTGAGTACCCATTCATTGGGGAAACTGACGATCCTTCCTAGCCAACTGAATCCACATGGATCCTAGTCACTTTCAAAGCCAGCAACAAGCAGCTCCTGACAGCTTTGCTGCTGACTGGCTATGGAAGAAGGGCAAACGCTAGAAGAAGAAGAAGGGTTTAAGAAGGCAGTAGATAGTTATTGCCGTAGCATAATTATTTGGCAACTGGGTTAAGTTTGAAAATCCCATTTTTAGGATCTGCTGTATCATACAAGACCTCACCATAATTTATGTACTTTTATGCCATTTATATATAGCTGTATATTATAAAGCAATGCGACCAGTTTCTTCTGTTCTCCCTGGTGTAAGCTTTTAGGAGATTTAATATTTTAAAGAACAATTCATTATTAGAAATGTATTAACAATTTGAGCCCACTGTTAAAATTCAATCTGATTACCAATTTGAAGTCTCACGTGCTTAGATTGAGGGAACAAATATTCAGCCTATGGTCTATGCATAAAAAAGTTTGAAACAGTCAATCCATTTTTCCCTTCTCATATTAATTTAAAGTTATTTGTGAGACTATAAGTTAATAGGAGTGTACATAAGCACCATTCCCACCACCAAAGGTCTGTATCCCTTCTTTCCCTGCAGTGAAGCTGAACATCTACCCTCACACTCCACCCAGAGATTTTTACTTTGGTGCCATACTCCAAATTCAGTCAGATTCTGGTTTGAGTTTCCCTTTCTGTTCTTCTTTCTCAACTTCTGTTTATGAATGGGTTATCCTATATTCGCCTTTGTCTTTCTGACTTATCTCACTTAACAAAATTATTCTAGCTCCATCCAAGATGGGTCAGAGAAGGTGGATCCATTGTTCTTAATAGCTGTATAGTATTCCTTTGTGTAAATATACCACAGCTTTCTCAACCATTCATCTGTTATTGGGTTGCTTTCAGGTTTTAGCTATTATGAATTGTGCAGCTATGAACATAGGTGTACAAAATCTTTTTGGTTGAGTGTTATGGAGCCCTCAGGGTATATTCCTAGGAGAGTAATTACTGGATCATATGGGAGGTCTATTTCTAACATTGTGAGAATTCTCCAGACTGCTCTACACAGAGGTTGGAACAGTTGACATTCCCATCAGCATTGTAGGAGGGTTCCTTTGTCCCCACAACCTCTCCAGCATTTGTGGCTGCTGTCATTTTTTATGTATGGCATTCTCACAGGAGTGAGGTGGTATCTTAGTGTTGTCTCTATTTGAATTTCTCTGACAATCAGTGACATGGGGCAATTTTTCATGTGTTTGTTAGCCTTTTGGATCTCCTCTGTAGTGAATATTGTGCTCATATCCACTGCCCATTTTTGGATGGGACCATTTGATTTTTTTGTTGCTAAGTCTGGTGAGATCTTTGTGTATTTTGGTTATTAGTCTCTTGACTAATGTATGGCATGTAAAGATCTTCTCCCATTCTGTGAGATGTCCCTTTGTTCAGGTGACTATGTAGAAGCTCTTCAATTTGATGTAGTTCCATTGATTTGTTTTTGTTTTAGTCTTCTTTGCAATTGTGTTTGTATCATTGAAGATGTCCTTGAGGTTTAGGTGGGAATATGTTCCACCAATGTTTTCTTTTAAGTATTTGACAGTTTCTGGTCTAACATCCAGGTCCTTGATCCATTTGGAGTTGACTTTTGTTTCTGGTGAGATAAAGTGGTTCAGTTTCATTCTTTTCCATGTTTCAACCCAGTTTTTCCCAGCACCATTTATTGAAAAGAGCCTCCTTTCTCTATTTAGTAATTTGGGCCCCTTTATCAAAAATTAGATGTCCATAGGTATGGAGGGTTAATTCTGGGCTTTCAATTCTGTTCCACTAGTCTTTGTACCTATTTTTTCCACTGCCAGGCTGTTTTGATGATGATGGCCTTATAATACAGTTTGAGATCTGGGTGTGTATTGCCTCCATTTCTATTTCATTTCCTCAAGATGGTTTTGGTGATTCTAGGTGTTTTCTGGTTCCAGATAAAAACTGTTATTTTTGTTCGATTCTCTTAAAGAAACTTTGTGGGACATTGATGGGTATTGTATAAAATTTGTATATGGCTATGGGTAGAATATTCATTTTGATGATATTAATTCTCTTCCAGTCCATGAGCATGGGATATCTTTCTATTTCCTTGTATCATTTTCTATTTCTTTGAATAATGACTCATAGTTTTTAGTATACAAGTCTTTCACTTCTTTGGTCAGGTTTCTTCCTAGATATTTTACTGATATTTTATTGATTTTTCTGTGATTGTGAATGGGAATGATTTCTGGATATCCTCTTCTTTGGACTTAGTGTTTGCATAAAGAAATGCCACTGATTTTTATACATTGGTTTTTGTAGCCTGGCACCTTGCTATATTGCTTAATGTTTTCCAGTAGCTTTCTGCTGGATCCTTTATGTCTTCCTGTGTATACTACCATATCATATGCAAATAGCGAGAGCTTGACTTCTTCCTTTCCTATCTGTATTCCTTTGATTTCTTTCTCTTGCCTGATTGCTATGGTGAGAACTTCTAATACTATGTTGAAAAGTAATGATGATAATGGACAGCCCTATCTAGTCCCCGATCTGAGGAGAATGCTTTCAGCTTCTGTCCACTGAATATTAATGTTGGCTGTAGATTTGCTGTTTGTGGACTCACTATCTTGAGGAGTTTTCCACCTATTCTCATTTTTTGTAGAGTTTTGAGCATGAATGGGTGTTGGATTTTGTCAAAGGCTTTCCCTGCATCTATTGAGATAATCATGTGGTTTTTGGCTTTGCTTTTATTGATGTGGTGAATGACATTGATTGACTTATGGATGTTGAACCAGCCTTATATTCCTGGGATTAATTCCACTTGGTTGTGATGAACAGTCTTTTTGATATACTGTTGTATCCAGTTGGCTAGGATCTTGTTCAATATTTTAGCATCTATGTTCATCAGAGATACTGGTCTGTAGTTTTCTTTTTTTGTTGTGTCCCTATCTGCTTTTGGTATCAGGGTGATGTTGCTTTCATAGAAGGTGGAAGGAAGTATTCCTGTTTCCTTCTGGAAGAGCTTTAAAAGTATAGGTATTAACTGTTTCCTTCAGGTTTTGTAGAATTTGTAAAGCCATATGGTCCTGGACTTTAAAAACAAAAATACACAAAACAAAAAGAAAAGAAAAAGACAAAGCAAACATAGACAATAATGCAGATCAACTGTCAACTATAAATTCTAGGGATAGGAGGAAGATATATGAAAGGAGAAAAGAGACAGAGAGAGAGAGAGAAAGAGTCCACTCTGAGTCAGACTTCATCCACAAGATAATTCATAAGTGAATGCCAGTGAATACAGAAAGAAGAAGAAGAAAAAAAAGCAGAGATTATTTTGGATCAGCTAGGAGGAAAGAAAAAAGAAAGTGGAGAAAAGCAAGTTCCTCGCACAATGGATAGTACAGTCTGTCACCTATCAATGGAGAAAGCAACACCAGTTAACTTTGTTCCACCTGGAGATGAGAGAAAACAGACAAGCACTAATAATAATAATAGTAATAATAATAATAATAAATAATAATAATAATAATAATATAAAATTAAAAGACCCTAACAGCCAGTCTGCAGATTAGACCATTCCAGATTGGCTACACACAGCCTGGTCCCCTTCCTAAACCAAGCAAAAACAATTACAAGAAGCATCTATCAAACAATCCCAAAACAGAAGAAGAAAGAAAGGTAATCTAACCCAGGCAAGGCTGAGGCCCTGATTGGTCAGGTATTCTATCAATCAGAGCTTCAGCTCCCTTCAAAAAAGAAAAATAAATGCTTTGTTTGGAAGATATCCCCCCCTTCTTTGGATGACACTGCTGCCTAGCCAGGAGTCTTGATAAAGAAATTAACTCCACAGGAGACCTGACAGAAGCAGCTGGTGTGGGGGTTGGTCTTAGGGCAGGAGGAGTGCAGAAAGAAACAGCTAATCCACAACCCCTGGTGGAATTCCTGTTTCCTTTGTCCTTTTTGGCCTCTGTTTGCCAGCCCAAGGGCTTAGTATAGGATTCTTCTTTGGTGTCACCCTGACCACCCCTGCTCCTCTCCTCCACCACTGGCTCAAAAATCCTACCCTCACCTGAGACTCCCAGGTTGAAAGCATCTTCCTTGCAAGAGCTCACACCAGGTGTTATCTCTAAGCTGCATCTTGGCTCCTAACAACTTCTTTTTGCATATATATATATATTTTTTTTTTAATTGTGAACTAGAACATTTCACATGAGAAAGAGTAAAGCAGAAAGGCAGGGAGAGGAACCAGATGACCAATCCAGTATATATGGCACAAGGGATTGAACCTGGAGCCTTAAGCATTTAAGTCCTATTGTCTACCAGCTGAACTGCACAATCATTTTTTTGGGGGTGATTTTACATCACTAAAAAAATCTTTCTTAGGGGCTGGATGGTGGTGCACCCAGTTAAGCACACATATTACCAAGCACAAGGACCCATGTTTGAGTCCCTGCTCCCCACCTGCAGGGGTCTGCTTCACTAGCAGTGAAGCAGGTATGCAGGTGTCCTTCTCTCCCTCTACCTCCCTGTCCTCTCTCTGTCTCTCCCTGTCCTATCTAATAAAAAGAAAAAAAGAGGAAAAAAAAAAAGAGAGAGACTCTTTATGAGTCTGTTTCTCCATACCTGTCTTGCAAACTTACATTTGCATATTGAGTTGAGTAGAGAATAGAGCCTAAATTGCTTGAGCCTTTTTTTATCCTCCTAAATCATATGATCCAATTTCCCTCAGATATGATGAACTTGTGCCTCGTTTTCTAAATCTCTGAATTTCTAGACATTACCTTTAGCTGTGCTCAGATTTGTTTGTGTGTCCTAATATTTGTTTCAGAAAGTAGAGCCCCTAGGCATCTGATCACACACTTCTCCTTTTGTGGGAGATGTTCTGGTGGACCTTCAAGTCTTTCACTATCTGACCCATTAAGGGAGATAGCATATCTATAGTGTGAATTATGGAGCCATACAACACCATGGTGTTTTCCGTTCAATTTAATGACAGTGAGGTATTCCTGTAATGAGAGGGGTAAGCAGTAGCAGAGGCTGTAAGCTTGTATTTTTAGCCTGTGTACAAAAAGCTCACAACCTTAATTTTCACAGCAACATAAATATTATGACTATAATTAACCATGAATATTTGATGAAGTTTGAGAGCATTATCTACACTTGCTTAATATCACTGAATGTCATTCTAAATTCTGGATGCTTTTTAAGTATGGAAATGTTCTCTGTGTGCTGCCAAATTCCTAAATAAATGCCTGGTGGAAAATTACACCTTAGCCAGAACAATAGCCCAAGTAAATAGGTAATAATGAGTGTGTGCTTTGCACATTAGCTTGACACACAGAATTGAAATGTCCCAGGACATAAAGACTGAGTTTTTATAAATAAAATTATGCTTGTGTAGAGAAAATTAAAATAGGCATAATACCCATGCTTTTATTCAAGAGAATGATAAATAACAGAGAATTATTTTCCCCATGTGAGAAAGAAAGTGGTGCCTTGTTAAATGTTAGGGATTGCCAAGTCAGAAGGGGTGGAGGCATCTTAGCTAGGAACCACTTGGTATGTGGCATTTGAGTGCTTAAAGTGGATCTGGGTACCTTAACCCTGGTGGCCTACTCTGTGTTTAGGGCAACTTCCAGCCCCAAAACTTGTGTGCCTCTTAAGTAAAAATTGTAAAATCATTGTCTTCATTTTCCAGTAAAACTATGAGTTGGAGTGAAAACAGTCTCTAATAAAATGTTTCTTAAGTAGAAGGCAAGGTACAACTGTGATGCTTTGCAACAGGTTTTCCTAGTTCACAAAGACAGTTTCCACCAGATGTGAGTCATCACAGTGACTTCTTAAGTTGCTGGTTAAATAACAGAGAAATAGATCACCTGGGAGCCCGAGACTTGCATTTCTGAGTCTCCTGGTTGAATCCTTAGCATCACATGTACTGATGGTTCTCTCATCCTTTCCCTTCCTTGTCCCTATGCACTCTTCTTTCATGAAGCTTTCTCCTTAAAAATAGGTTAGTTAGGAATTGGGACTTTTGATGTCCTTGGCCCTGAAGAATGTTAGTATTGGTAAAGAAGAAATTGTTAGTATTGGTAAAGAAGAAATGTTAGTATTGGTAAAGAAGAAATGACGTCATGTTATTTGCTATTTCTCTGATGGAGTGAGCTTTTCCTGCATCAGAATCTGGGCTAAGTTTTCACTTGCTTGATTAGTAAAATGTGGAACAAATGAGGCTATCTTAGTTCTGATTCTTCTTCTTCTAGCGTTTGCCCTTCTTCCATAGCCAGTCAACAGCGTCAGGTTGAGCCTGATGTAAAGTTTCGAGACCTCCTTTGAATCTGGAGAGGTGGCAGTCGTTGACTATGTGGGTCATAGTCTGTCTGGAGCCGCAGGGGCACTTCGGGTCATCTCTGGTTCCCCAGCGATGGAACATAGCGGCGCACCGGCCATGGCCTGTTCGATAGCGATTGAGGAGGGCCCAATCATAACGTGCTAGGTCAAAGCCGGGTGGACGCTTGCAGGGGTCTGTAATGAGGTGTTTGTTCTTTACCTCAGCTGACTGCCAACTCTGTTTCCAAGAGTCTGGAACAGAGAAGTTCAGTGTAGGCGTAGGGGACCAGATTGGATGACGAGACGTCAAGCGTTGGACAGGGTGGGCGAAGATATCCGCGTATATTGGCAGGTCCGGTTGAGCGTAGACGTGGGAAATGAACTTAGATGATGCCGCATCCCGATGAATACCTGGCGGGGTGATGTTGCTAAGAACTGGCAGCCATGGAACTGGCAGCCATGAAATTATCCTCATGGAGGAATATAATTTGGAATTGACCAAGTGGACATGGGGGCTGCAGAACCATACTGGGGCACAGTACTCTGCAGTGGAATAGCATAATGCCAGAGATGATGATCGTAGTGTGGAAGTGCTCGTGCCCCATGAGGAGCTGGCCAGTCTTGCAATGATGTTATTCCTCGCGCCCACCTTTGCTGCAGTTTTTATGAGATGTTCGTGAAATGACAGAGTGTGATCGAGAGTAACGCCAAGATAGACTGGCTGGGCTTCATGCCGGATTCTCGTATCGCCAAGCTGCACATTAAGCTCACGCGAGGCCGAGGCATGGTGTAGATGGAAAACAGATGATACCGTTTTTGCAGTGCTAGCGATTAGTCGCCATTTTTTACAGTAATCAGATATCAGAGACATGTCTTTCATGTTTCCTCGAGGATGTCGAACTTTGATGCCTGAGTTGTACAGCAGATGTCATCGGCGTAGATGAACTTCCTTGAAGAAGTTTCTGGGAGGTCATTGATGTAAATATTAAATAGCATAGGAGCCAGAACAGAGTCCTGGGGGAGGCCACTTGAGACAAGTCTCCATCTGCCAGACTTGTCACCCAGATGCACCCAGAATCTTCTCTTTTGGAGAAGAAATGATATAGTGTTGTTATAGTTAGTTGATATAGTTAGTTCTGATATAACCATTTAAAAGCGCTGGCAGCTTCCTGAATTACTATGAAAGAAGGCTGGTTTATGCTGAAGTCATTTTCGTGTTAGGAATCCCAAGTCACATGAAGAGGTCACCTGTAATGTTCTTCAGGAGAAGTGAATTGGCATGGACAACCAGCATCAACTGCCATCTGTACCAGTGTGCTGCTATCTTGGACACCCAACCCAGCTGAGACTTCAGATAATCCAGTCCCAGTCACCAGCTGACAGATAAAAAGAAAAAGCATCGAGGACATCTAACAAAAGCTTTCAGCTGCATTCAATCTTCCCTCATGGACAAATGAGAGAGAATTACTGTTCACACTACTGATACTTTTTTTAAGGCAACTTAAATGCTCACCATTTTGAAGTATTGCTATACTATAGATGACTAGAGCTGTAGAGACCATGGAAACCTGAATCAGATAACTTACAAAATAAACACATGCTAAAGACAGTGGGATGTGCAGGGCCACGTCAACACATGCTTTGTAGTATTTCATTTAAGATCACAGGATCAGACACAGAAGCACAAATCCCTACCAGCTATAGGACCCCAAGAAACTATATATAATCATCTAGTGTCTTGAAGCTTCAAGACACTAGATGATTATCAAAAACTGTGAGTAAACAATATATATGAGGTTTCTTTTGATTCGTAGTACCCAAGGCCTCCGTAATTAATTCTGTGGAGACAAGGGATCTAGTCAGTTCTTACTTTTGTATATTACTCACTCCTAAAATATGTTTGAAAGTTGAATTCAAAAGGTAGATACTGCCATGCTAGAGATGAGGTTTTCAGACCTACAGTGCTCAAAATATATAGTAACACCCCCCCCGCACCCCCCAACCCCCACAAGCAGTTCATTAGTAATTGTCTCTGGATCTGGATCACAGCCATTTTGGGGGCTTTGTTTTTACTTTATCATTTTTATCATATTCAATTAAATGATTCTAAAACATGTGTCCTTTTAGGTTTTACACTTTTAATTCTGTAGTGAACAACTGGGCAGTAAGAGCAATCTCAGTGAACATTCAGTTAAAACCAAATATGGACTACTCTCAGTACAAGTCAAGGATTCCTGGATGGCATAGTGCAAAACAGTGTGTTAGAACCAGCTTGTACCAACTTAGAAGAGGCACACAAACTGCAGGAATTCTGGGAGCTGATTAACATTTTGATGATCACATCAAATCCAGTGTTGTAGGAGTATGTATGCCATAGAACTGGTAAATGGTGCAAGCCAGGACTCCCTCCCAAGATTTCCAACAAGCAGAGGGCTGCTTGTTGACCATCTACCGGCACTCTACTAGTGGGCCCATTTACCTGACATAGTTAGGACTAGTATAGGTCTGTTAGCAGAAAGTTGATAAAAGGGGCCCAGGTGATACTGCACCTGGCATAGTGCACATCGTACAGTATTCCAGGACCTGAGTACCTGTCCATGGTGCTCACCTCAGGGGGGAAATCTTCACAAGCAGTAAAGCAGTGCTGAAAATGTCTTTCTTTCTCTATCCATCTCTCTATCCACTTTACTTATAGATTTCTACCTGTTGTTAGCTAATAAACTATTTTTTTTAAAAAAAAAAAAGTTGATTAAAGTGGAGAAGATAGTTCAAAAACTATACATTTAACTGCACGTGTTTTAGTAGAGATTCAAGGTCTTTTTTGAATGTGAATTCCCTTTCTAAATTATATCTAAATTGCCTACCTACAATTTCCAATTGCATTTTCTTTACAATGAAGCATGAACTTTAAAACACCCCTGATGATTGTTGCCAAAGATGCCAAGCCTGAGATGGCAGCCTACTAACTCCTCTAATCTAGTGAAATCTTTCCTAACACATGGGACTAGTCCCATTTCAGACAGCACATTATCTAACGAAGTTACAGATACTAGACATAGGCTAGGAGTTAGAGGACTGGGTATAGGTGTACATGTGTCCGTAAGTAACAATTATGTAAGTCAAAGTAAAATTGTTTAGTAGCACTCTGTAGTTAGACTTAGACCTAGTAAGCGTGAAATCTTAGTAGAGGTTCTAAAGAAGGCATCATAAACTCTCGAACCCATCAATCAGACTTAAACCAAATAAGCTTGGCAATCTAGTAGAAAGGCCCAAGGAAGGCAGACACCAAAAATCTAGTATTGGTTTGGATAAAACAAATGGAAAACTGTGAGGAAGTCAAAGCTACTCAGATAAAGGACTATAAAAGCTGGATGGGGAGCGGGGCTGGTGGTAGTGCAGTGGGTTAAACACACATGGCATGAAGCGCAAGGACAGGTGTAAGGATCCCAGTTCAAGCTCCTGGCTCCCCACCTGCAGGGGGGGGTCACTTCACAAGTGGTGAAGCAGGTCTTCAGGTGTCTCTCTTTGTGTCAGAGTTGAGAAAAAAAGCTAGAAAGTTGGATTAGGGCAGAGAGTAGCTCCCAAACTTGAAAAAAATCTGTAAGTAAAATTAACTTTTTACGCCATCAATCTAGCTCAGGGACCATATATATTTATACCTAGCAAAGGAGCCTGTGTAACCTCTGAGTACCTGTCATTTTGAGCTCACAGTTCATGGTCACAGCTGGAAACACTCTAGGCTGCTCTCATTTCAGGATCAGTTTCCCTCTAGTGTTAGGGTAGGATGACCCAACCTTCCTTCCTAGAGTGGGACAGTCCCTACTGTTGCTACTTTACAGAAAGGACAAATTCCTGGAGTGGCCAACAAAAGGGCTTATTATGATGATGTTCCTGATGGAAGTGACCAGGGGGAGAGAAAGATAAACATCTGCAGACCTGCTTCACCACTTGTGAAGTGACCCCCCCCCCTTGCAGGTGGGGAGCCAGGGACTCGAACCAGAATCCTTATGCCAGTCCTTGCACTTTGCATCATGTGTGCTTAACCCTCTGAGCTACTGCCTGCTCCCCACCACTCAGACAATATTTTTATACCCCTCCATGTTAGATATAAAACTCAAGCAAAAATTATGCAAGTCATAGGCCCCTAGGAACATTCCCAAAATAGGCTTCCTTGATTCTTTCCACCCTAGGGTTCCTATTCGCATCTGCTCCGTTCCTACTTTTTTGGCTCCTGTTCATTAATCATTTTGTTCTGCTTTATCCCTTACTGCCTTTCAGTCACCAAGTTGCAGATGCTATCATGATTGTATCCTGATTTCCCTGGACAGATGACCTCACCAATGCATCCCAGAATCTCACCTCTCCAGAGCCCTGGCCCACTAGGGAAAGATAGAAACAGGCTGGGGGTGGTGGGGGGGTATGGATCAACCTGCCAATGCCCATGTCCAGTGGAGAAGCAATTACAGAAGCTAGAACTTCCACCTTCTGCACTCCCCACACCCAAATATTTTGGTCCATACTCCTAGAGAGGGAGAACTGATAGGGGAAGTTGACCAGAGGGCTCTGAACTCCAACTCTATCTGGAATTAGAGAAAAGAAAAAAGTAGTAATAGATGTAGGTGTGACTTAGAAAGGAAGAGAATGTAGGCCCATAGGAAAAAAATGGGCAAATATATACAAATGTATACAGATAGTTATAGAAATAATAGTCAGCATCTGCAACCTTGTGAGAACTGCTGTAGTTTCCAATGAAGGGAATGGGGATACAGAACACTAGTGGTGGGAGCGGTGTGGAATTACGCCCCTGTTATCTTATATTAATTCACTAATAGAATAAAAAACAAACATCAGGATGCAAACTAAAGCAAAATCCTTCTGGATTATTTTACTCAGTGTTTCATTTATAATATATTTGTGTCACCTTCACTTGACTTAACATTAGCTCATCTTAGTAAATTCCTTATATTTTCCTTTTAAATGTTTCCATTCACTTGTCATAGAAACACCATTCTTTTAATACCCATATATTATCACTTGATTACATTAGGTAATTATAATGATAACTAACATTTACATAGACAGGTTTATGAACATACATGACTGATTCTTGTAAGCAGAATTCCTATACATAAGAACAACTGTTCAGTGTCTCTATCACAAACATCCCCAGTGTGGAGAATGATGATTAACTTAATGAAGTGGAGGTCAATTAAATTCTGCTATATTTACTATATCTTTCTGATGTATAATCACTTTTAGAAAATAAGAACAAACAACATATTTCAAGTAATATATTTAGAATTGATTTTTAATTTTTTTTTTTTTTTGCTTAATAAGCGGGATAGAATCTGGACCTCATGCTTGTAAGTCAGGCACCCTAACCTCTGTCATCTCCCAGGTAACAAGGTGGGGTCAGAGATTGAATTTCTGGGGTCTCAAGATGCAAATTGGTGGGGTTTTTTTGGTTTTTTAATTTTAATTAGTGTTTTAATAATGATTGACAAGGTCGTGGGATAAGATGGGTACAATTCCATACTATTTCCACCACCAGAGTTCTGTGACCTGTCCCCTCCATTGGAAGATTTCCTATTCTTAATCCCTCTGGGAGTATGGACCAAAGATCTTTATGGGGTGCAGAAGGTGGGAGGTCTGGCTTCTGTAACTGCTTCTCCGCTGGACATGGGCACTGACAGGTGGATCCATACTCCCAGCCTGTCTCTATCTTTCCCTATCAGGGTAGGGCTCTGGGGAGGTGGGTGGGATTCCAGGACACATTGGTGAGGTTGTCTGTCCAGGGAAGTCACATTGACATCAGGGTAGCATCTGTAGCTTGGTGGCTGAAAAGCAGTAAGATACAAAGCAGAACAAATTCTTTAATAATCAGGAACCTAAAGATAAGAATTTAGCAGATGAGATTTGGGGTCTTTCTTTATGTTGGAAGAAGCTAGGAAGTCTATTTTAGGTATATTCCAAGGGGGCAAGTTGGTGTTCTAACAGACTGAATTATATCCCTGACCCTAGAATTTTTTATGCACACAAACATTTAAAAACTCTTTTAAATATTTTATTTTAATCATAGGTATGTATTTTAATCATATAAATACACATATATATACATAATAATTACATATACATATATATCATATTTAATCATACATTAAAATATATACATATATATACACACACACATATATATATAGAGAGAGAGACTAGAGCATTATTCAGCTCTGGCTTATGATGGTGCTGGGTACTGAACCTGTGATCTCAGAGCCTTAGGCATGAGTCTTTTTATATAAGCAGTATGCTATCTCCCTAGCCTAACATTTAAAAACTCTTATACTGATAAAGTCAAATTGAATAGAGGACCACAGGGTCATGTTAATTATTATTTATTTTTATTCCTGAAAGGCAAAATTAGTATAAAAAAAGAAGTATAAAAAGAAGTATAAAAGAAGTGTAAAAAAAGTGATGGCAGTAAAAGAAGTATAAAAAGAAGAAGTATAAAAAAGGCAAATTTTACCATCATGGTCATCATCACTCTTATAAATAATAAAAAAACAACAACAACTTTCACTAAACTTTTCCTAGATGTTACCACTATTATTCTAAACATCTTTACATATTTCTGCCCTCAGTGGTTTAGATGAAAACACCAAGCCCAAGAATTATGGTATGAATTGCCTAGGGCTCCACAGATGGCACAGGTTTGGACTGAGTTATGTGATGGCACCTGTGGGTATTAGGGGCTCTGCACTCCCTGCTCTGCAGGTGTTTGAGTAAAGGGGTGAGTATAAAGAGAGCCCTCAGGGCATGAATGAAATCATGCTCTATCCTCTGGATCCTTCAGAGGCTGGACAAATTATCAAACTATCATGAGGTAGAACAGTAAGAGAAAAGTATATGTTTTTAATATTTTATTTTAATGAGAGAGATACAGAGTGAAAGATAAGAGAAATCAGTCAGAACAACGCTCAGCCCTGGGATATGGTGATTCTGGGGATTGAACCTAGAAGCCTCAGGCTGTGGCCCCAGCCTGAGAAATATTTTGTTTCATTTAATTTACTGTTATTATTATTATATTACTGTTATTATTATTATTATTATATTGCCACCATGGTTATTGGTGCTTGGTGCCAACACTACAAACACACTGCTCCTGGTGTCCATTTTTTCATTTTTTTCCTTCCTCCTTTCCTTCCTTCCTTCCTTCCTTCCTTCCTTCCTTCCTTCCTTCCTTCCTTCCTTCTTTCCTTTCTTCCTCCCTTCCTTTCTCCCTTTTTTCCTTTCTAATTTATTTGATAGGACTGAGAGAAATTGAGAGGGAAGAGGAAGATAGAGAGGGAAAGAGAAAGATAGATACTTGCAGACCTACTTCACTGCTGGTGAAGCTTCTCCCTTTAGGTCCTTGTGTGTGGTAGTGTGGGTGCTCAATCAAGAGCAGCACCGCACAGCCCCCTGAAAAATATTTTAATAATATGTATTCCTCTTGCACTTTGGCACAGGTGGGAGAGACTCAGAAAAACTGAGAAGACATTGGAAGAAGGGACAGGTCAGTTAGAGAGGTTGCAAAAGAAGGGACTATTATCCAGATTTAAATTCTGACAAGGAATTTGGCAGAAAAATGTTTTTATGTAAAAATATTTTTTCAAAGGTACCTTAAACCTCCCCCTCCCCCCCCCCCCCCCCCCCCCGCCTGCAACACTCCATGAAATTAGCCTTTTGCCAAAGACATGTTTAGGGTGGCAGATTCTTTTCACTCCCCTACATTTTAATGAAGTATTTTCCTACATTTTGGAAAAGGAATAGCTACAGGCTAACAAACACAGAAAACACACTTAGCATAATAAAAGGCAAATCACTGACTTTACTTTTTCCCCCTGCAGCCTCAGTCAACAAAATTGTTTGGGCTGAGGTGCACTTGAGAAATATTCAAAGGTTTTCTTGCCTTGCATGCTTTCAGGACTCCCTGGCTGCCTGATGCTTCCCAGGAGAATGGATGCTTTGCCCATCAAGTCCTTCCCCGGACCCCTCAGCCAGACATTGACTTATTCCACGGTGATTGTGCATCGCCTGCATCCAGGAAGTGTGCTTTGTGCGTTGAGCTTCAGGAATCACTTGGGTAAACTTGCCCCACTCATCTTTCTCAGTTTAGGATGAGTGCTGTAAATCGAAAGTGTTTTGTTAATGCTTAGCATGACACAAAAGCTGGTTCTGCTTTTTCCCATCATACATTTCCACTGTCATTAGCTCAGCATCTCTGTGCTGTAGGGAGAGGTATCACACAAAACACAGATGGAGTGGGAACAGAGGACGATTTCTCTGGGGCTCAGGACTCATTCTGCCATATGCTGTTCTCTCTCCTTCTGAATTCTGTCAAGCACTTTGGCCACTGGCTGGCATAGAGTGATAAAGATGGAGAAACTTTAATCAGATGAAAGGTTTCCTTTTCATTTTCTTTTTTAACTTTAAACACCTTTTTTAATTTAAAAAAGAAAAGCAAATGTCAGTTATAGTTATTTATTTATTTTTTTTTTGGAAAGAGAAAAAAATCCTGTTTCTCTCAACTGCAAATTAAATTTTTCTTCTAGGAATTCTGACTGGCCTAGGAAAAGTAATCACTTTGAATTAGACAGTCTCTTGTAGTCCAGAAATGATTTTTTAAAGCCCCAGTAAATTAAGATATGGTTTTATTACCTGTCATTCTTCCTTTCCTTGAAAATCCTAGTTGAGCACTAGCATTCTTTATGTGTTTCTGTGTAACTCAAAATTACAGACTTACTTATTTTTATTTTAAGCATAAATAAAGTTTATTATCACCAAAACAGTAGTTAGTCTCAGGTTTTTATATTTATCAGACCTGTATACCATGAAATAAATTTACTTTTATACTTTCTTATTGTTATACTTTATCTTTTGTTCCTTGTTCTTCCAATATTCTGTTCCTTTTCAGTTTATGTCAAAATGTAATGAAATAGCTCAAAATAAATTTAATATATCATTTTTAATACTTTCCTCTGGATGAATTAGCATTTTGATGACTGACTTTCAAGTGTTAGAGGGGACCCCACTCTTTTTATGCTAGTATTGTTAAATTGCAAGAAGCTTTTCCAGGCTAAAGAGATGAAGTAACCCCTGTCTTCCTTCAAATTTGGAGTCAATAAGTGAACCTAAAATTACTCCAAGAGGTGTTCGCAATGCCTACCATAAGAGTTCAATAAGAAACTCCAGGAATTGTGCCTTGCTTGCTGAAATCTTCTTTCTGGGACTATTCATTGACTGGGTTATTTTTATGATGCACAGGGACAGGATCAACTGGTAGGTGATGATGGTGATTACACTATTACATTATTATTATTGTCCTGGCCATTGTGTCACTGCTCCAGATTGATTTTTTTTTTTTTCAGAGAAAGAAAGAGAGCTAGAGAGGGAGAGAAATACCACAACAATGAAGCTTCCTCCTGTGCAGTGGGAATAGGACCTGAATTTGAGTCCTGTGTTTGGCTAATCAGATACATTGTCCAAGTGAGCTATTCTGCCAGCCCAGACTGGTAGATTTTTGTCAACAGAGATGTGATTAATTTGTATCCAATGGAATAGACATCTCAAAGATTGTAGCTTGTTCTTTACATTATTCATCCGTTTTCTTTGTAACTCACCAGATACCTTATTCTAGAAATCATAGCTTCATCTATGCTCTTCGACTTGATTTTTTACATCCTGTTGTTTGGCTCTTTAATTAATTAAATAGTTGATACCTGATCATTTTATACCTGTGCAGGAGTTACAGCTTTAACTTTTTGAAACTTGTACTTTAATAATTATTCCACCTAGTGACCTGTAAAGTGGCACACCCAGCTGAGCACATGGCTATAACCAAGTGTGAGGACCTGAATTCAGGTCTCAGGTACGCATTTGCAGGGGAGAAGCTTCACAAGGGGGTAAAACAGGACTGCAGGTGTCTCTCCTTTCTTTATTCCAATCTCCCTCATACCTGTGAAAAAATTTTTACTAGTAAATAAAATTAAATAAATAAAAGTTTTTAAAAAATACAAGGGTCATGGTAACTATCCCTAAATTAAAAAAAAAAATCACTCTGTAAGGCAACGTTCATCAATATATTTTGACTCTCAAATCCATTAAAATTCCCTATGTCTGATTTCTAAAGTCATATTTATTTTCATATATCTTTTGTATATGTTTTTTTACTTCCTTGAATTTTCCAGTAATGCTCCATAATAGTTTTTTGTATAGTGTGCTATTGAATCTGTATCATTTGCCATAGCAGACTCAATCTTTAATGTCAGAAAAGTCTTAAATGTGTTTAGTTTGATACAATTATCAACAACATCTTTCCCTGAACTGTTTTTCTCTGGGACTTCTCTATCTTTGAGATGACTTCCTGAAAACTAGACTAAAGAAATTTTTTAGGACCTTGACAAGAACAAAATTATCAGAGAAGAAGATAATGGACAATTTGCCAAGATGACTTAGGAACTTCCCCCATAAGTTGATGTATTTGGCACAGTCCCTTAGTGGACCTTATAGATTATCACCACCCACAGATGAAATCACTGAGACTCATTCCCATACCCTAGACTCAAAATCAGGTACATTTTTTGTTACTTGATGCCACTTAAGCTCATTTCACATTCTTTTTGTTTGTTTGCTTGTTTTTGTCACTGGAGATTCACTGCTCTAGGATAAGTTTTCTAGATAGAAAGAGAAAGAGGAACAGAAGGAAAGACACCACAGTACTGAAGCTCAAAGTGGGGGTACATTTGGAAAACAGGCACCTCCCAGGTAAGCCATCTTACCAACCCTAATTTCCTGTTTTTATTGTAGTTACTGTGGGTGTGAACAGATGATGAGCCCCTTTTTAGACTGAAAAATGTACTGAGTCTCATGTTCGGGTGCTAAAATCACATGGACTGTGGACCTATTTTTTTCCAGGTTTAACAGACTTTGAGAAGCAACAAGCTTTGCCTTTCCTTTTTCTTGTTCTCACTCTGATATTCTGATGTGTGCCTAGCATTCACGATCATGATACTCCATTGCAGCAATGAAAAGAACTCATGTAATGGTGGCATCTATGGAGGTGGACAAACTAAGAATAAACAGTCCAGACAAATGAACTGGCTTGTAAGTAGAAATGGTGTGAAAAAGAGTAGGGAATTGGACCAAAATTGTTAAGTAGATTAAGATATATGAAATAGTAACTTGAAACGGAAACATTTGAAGCCTTATTCATATGTGATCTTTATTTGCTCACGTGATTGGATATTTGATTTCTATTTTGTTTCTCTTTTATGGGAGGTACTTTTTTCTTGCTGAAAGCTTCCCTGCAGACCTAAATCTAATGAATCAAGTTGGCCGCATCACCACCTACAACATAAGATATCATCTTACTCAGTTCTTGTTCCAACCAAACAGAATCCTTAAATTGTATACTAAAGAAACAGAGTTAACTGAGTTAACAAAGGTAAAAAAAATGGCAAATTTCACTTGATTTACTTTAGTTACTATTCTAAAACCAAATGTCCTTTAAAGGTCACTTTTTTCCCCCTTTACTTAATTTAATGTGCTGAGTTCTGTTTCTTTTAAAGATTAGTGTTGCCTAGGACAATAAAGAAAAGATAAAGTGCAAATTTCCTTTCAAGGAATGTGAATAGCCGAAGATATGTTTCTAATTTTCAGAACAAATGTGCTTCCTTTTTAAGACTCTTAGTTGTTAAGAACTTTGCAACTTCCCTTAGAGAAGATATTCAGAGAAAAATATTTCTGTGTGATTCACGGAAGAGACAAATGATGAATCATCTCAATTCCGCACAGGAATGATGATTTTTTTCTCTCTCTTATCCTGTGAAGAGCTCTCCACCTGCTGCACACTCTATTTTATATTAGGTTTCAGAGGAAAGAAAAGGTGCTGCTTATTTCTTAAGATAGTACTGTTGTGTCCACATTCCCCTTGGCAATCACTGTTCTAGTTATGGAAAAGTTGTATGTGGAAGTCACCCATACCCTTTTTCTTTTTCTTTTTCTTTCTTTCTTTCTTTCTTTCTTTCTTTCTTTCTTTCTTTCTTTCTTTCTTTCTTTCTTTCTTTCTTTCTTTCTTTCTTTTTTTTTTCCTATCAGGGCTTTGCTGTAGCTTCATGCCTACATGATTCTGCTGCTTCTGGTAAGATCTCTCACCCCTCCCCCCATTCCCTTCCTCATTCCCTTCCTCTCTCCACTAGATAGAAGTGAGGAAGAAGGGAGTCGGGCCGTAGCACAGCAGGTTAAGCGCACGTGGCACAAAGCGCAGGGACCGGCTCAAGGATCCCGGTTCGAGCCCCCGGCTCCCCACCTGCAGGGGAGTTGCTTCACAAGCGGTGAAGCAGGTCTGCAGGTGTCTGTCTTTCTCTCCCCCCTCTCTGTCTTCCCTTTCTGTCTGTCATATCCAACAACGACGACATCAACAACAATAATAGCTACAACAACAATGGAAACAACAAGGGCAACAAAAAGGAAATAAATAAATAAATATTAAAAAAAAAAGAAGTGAGGAAGAGAGGCATAAAAAGAGGAGAGACACCACAGTACTGCTTCATATGCTTCTTCCCCTCTTTTTATGATGTCCCCATGTTGTTGCCATGTGCTGGTTGAGGGCTCAAACTTGGGTTCACAGTATGGCAAAGTGTACACTCTACAGGGTAAGCCATCTTCCTTTCACTCCTTCCTTCCCCCTATAACTTGTCCTAGTTTGGCAATGTAGTAGTTACCTTACGATGCTTAGTAGATATGTTATTGCTATTTTAAGAGGATTAATACCTTACAATTTTGTTATCTAAAATATGTACCTAATTAATAAAAATGTATGATGTTAAACTATTTAATACTGAGAAATACAAGTTTTTACAGAAATATATGTACTACACCAAAGTAAAAGACTCTGGGGTGGGTGGGTGGGTAGGGAGAATACAGGTCCATGAAAGATGATGAATGACATAGTGGGGGTTGTATTGTTAAATGGGAATCTGGGGAATGTTATGCATGTACAAACTATTGTATTTACTGTTGAATGTAAAACATTAATTCCCCAATAAAGAAATAAATTATTTAAAAAAAAAGAAAGAAATATATGTACTTATCTGAACTAGATCCTCCCAACTGAACAAAAATCTAAAGTTTGTAACTAACCTGTTACCTGGAGCTATTTATATATATTTCTTAATATGTTATTAGGTACAGACAGAAGAAGCTGAGAGGGAGAGATACCTGTAGCACTGTTTCACGTCTCATGAAACCCCAGTACTTCAAAATGTAACTGTATTTGAAAATAGAGACTTTGAAGACAAGAGGTAATTAAATTCAAGGGAGATTGTTTGGGGTGGGAGGCAGCCACAGCTGGTGTCCTTTCAAGGAGACTGAAAAGAGACTAAAGCACAGACAGGCACAGGCACAGGCACTGAAGACCCAGGTAGAAGACATGCTCTGCAAACACAGAGAAATGCCTTAGGAGAAAGCAAATCTACCAATGCTTCAACCTGGGACATTCAGCCTGCAGAACGAGAAGAGAAAGGTTGCTTAAATCACCCTTCTGTGGTATTTTATAATGACAACCCAAATAAGCAAATACAGTTACCTTAATCTCTCTGTTTGTCTCCATGCCTGCAGAATACTGATAACACCATAGAGATGGTTCAGAAAATAAAAATGAGATAAGAATAATTAAAGCTCTTAAAAGTGGAATAAATTTAGAGTGAAAAAATATCTTTTTTTAAGTCTTTATTTATATATTGCAAGGAAGAGATTAACCAGAGTATGTCTTTGGAATATGAGATGCCAGGGATCAAACCGGGGCCTCAGAATCCAGGCCTGAAATGAATGGCTTTAACTGATGGTTGAACGTCAACAAAAAAAAAAAAGTTGAAGCAGAACAAGGGCTTGTCACTTGTACCAGCCTTTTTCATGAAGAGAAATTCTTCTCTATTGTACAACCCGTGTAGTGCAATTAAATTAACTATGGTTCATTTAATTCAGAGCAAGCCTCTATTCCTCCTCTTCCTCCTCCTCCTCCTTCTTCTTTCTTTTTTTAATCTCAGTGGAGATGGAGAAAGACAAGGAGGCCAAGATCCAAATTATCCTGTTTCCTGCTCTGTCGCTTCCACACTAGCCCTAGGGCCATGGCCCCTCCTGGCAAAATTAACTGTTAATGGGCCTTAACTACTTCTCTATTGTGACAATGGGTTAAGGTCAATAGGAAGAGGGTGGGTATTTGAGTCCCTGAGGCTGTCCTTTTGTTTTCAGAGTCTTAGACCAATTGCTAGTATTAAATTCAACCCAATTACCAATTCCTGGTCAGCCCTTTGCCCTTAGAGGACTCAATCTCTTGATTTATTTTTAAAGATTTATTTATTTATTTAATGACAGATAACCAGAGGGCCCTGGAAATAAGTCATTTGGAGAGTGTGCCTCTTTTGCGGCACATACAGTCCAAGTTCCACCCTGTCCCTTATTACACTGAAGCAAGCTTCTGAGCTATGATCTCTCACACTTTCATCACTCTAGCAAATGTAGTGCTGAGAACAGAGCTCATACTGTCACATGTTCAAGTTTAGACTCTACCACTGAGAGGCTTCTCCCCTGCCTCCCAAATGGTGGTTTGTTATTGCAAGATATTGGATTGCCGCAGAAGACTCAAATTCAGAATTATATCTGAGTCCAGAACTCAAACCTACCGTGATGTTGCATATTTACAGATCCTCTTAGAGACTTTAGTTTTCTCCTTTGGCAATTTGAGAGAAGCATAACTGTCTCATCTCTGATTTTAAGGACTAAATGAAGTAGTATAACTGAAGTACCTAGTGCCACCCTAGTACACAACTTCTTCTTCTTCTAGCGTTTGCCCTTCTTCCGTAGCCAGTCAACAGCATCAGGTTGAGCCTGATGTAAAGTTTTGAGACCTTCTTTGAATCTGGAGAGGTGGCAGTCATTGACTATGTGGGTCATAGTCTGTCTGGAGCCGCAGGGGCAGTTCGGGTCGTCTCTGGCTCCCCAGCGATGGAACATAGTGGCGCACCGGCCATGGCCTGTTCGATAGCGATTGAGGAGGGCCCAATCATAACGTGCTAGGTCAAAGCAGGGTTGACGCTTACAGGGGTCTGTGATGAGGTGTTTGTTCTTTACCTCAGCTGACTGCCAGCTTTGTTTCCAAGAGACTGGAACAGAGAAGTTCAGTGTAGGCGTAGGGGACCAGATTGGGTGACGAGACATCAAGCGTTGAACAGGGTGGGCGAAGATATCCGCGTATATTGGCAGGTCCGGTCGAGCTTAGACGTGGGAAATGAACTTAGATGATGCCGCATCCCAACGAATATCTGGCGGGGTGATGTTGCTAAGAACTGGCAGCCATGGAACCGGGGTGGAACGGATGGTTCCAGAAATTATCCTCATGGAGGAATATAATTTGGAATCGACCAAGTGGACATGGGGGCTACGGAACCATACTGGAGCACAGTATTCTGCAGTGGAATAGCATAATGCCAGAGATGATGATCATAGTGTGGAAGCGCTCGTGCCCCATGAGGAGCTGGCCAGTCTTGCAATGATGTTATTCCTCGCGCCCACCTTTGCTGCAGTTTTTTATGAGATGTTTGTGAAATGACAGAGTGCGATCAAGAGTAACGCCAAGATAGACTGGCTGGGCTTCATGCCAGATTCTCGTATCGTCAAGCTGCACATTAAGCTCACGTGAGGCCGAGGCATGGTGTAGATGGAAAACAGATGATACCGTTTTAGCAGTGCTAGCAATTAGTCACCATTTTTTACAGTAATCAGATATCAGAGACATGTCTTTCGTGAGTGTTTCCTCGAGGATGTCGAACTTTGATGCCTGAGTTGCACAGCAGATGTCATCGGCGTAGATGAACTTCCTTGAAGAAGTTTCTGGGAGGTCATTGATGTAAATATTAAATAGTGTAGGAGCCAGAACAGAGCCCTGGGGGAGGCCACTTGAGACAAGTCTCCATCTGCTAGACTTGTCACCCAGATGTACCCGGAATCTTCTGTTTTGGAGAAGAAACGATATAGTGTTGGCCACCCATGGAGGCAGGCATCTTGAGATCTTGACCAGGAGACCACGGTACACAGCTGATACTGAATATTGAGTTTCATGGTTGTGGTGGTGGTATCATGTTGGTATGCATGAGACCCCTTCTGTTTCATTTGGTTTAAATCCCCCCTGCTTAACACTATTCTATTTACATAACCACTTCATTCTATTTACTGTTAACAAGTTCCACCCTCCCTCCAGGGCATTTGTGGTTCAGTGATAGGATTCTCGCCTAATCTGCCCCCTCTTTGTCACACTCTGATTTTCACCAGTCACTTTTCTCTCCACCCTCTCTATGTCACATCCTATTTCCACCCTACTTGGGAAGTATATATAAAGACAGAATTGTGAGTTTTAGAGTACTTTACTTTGAGTTTAACTTAGCTCGTTAGATTGTGCTGCGTCCTGCATGAATAAAGAGATACTGCCTACAGCTCAACCATGAATCCCTGGTCGTCTGTTACACGCCCGTGAAGCCAGCCCGGTGAAATCAACATAACCCGTCGAAAACGACAGTATCAGACTTGTCTGATCAGTTTGGGCCTGGGCAATCAGCTTCTATGTGTCAGCTTGATAAGGAGAAGGTCTTCATTGCTTTATTCTGTCTGCAGCATGCCATGTGAAACCAGCACTCTCCATTGATTAGTTGATCTTTTTATCTAGCAGGATAGTAATGAGGACTACTGAGAGCTCATTTCTCCCTGTAAATAAACCCATAGGTAATCAGGAATGCAGAGCCTATTTGGTGAGAAAGCTTTCCTTGATCAAAGGCACTTATCAGATTTATGATGGCAACCCATGCTTCTGCTTCCCTTTATGGTGCCTTAATTTCATATATAGAGTTCAAGTGAACTAAACCAGATAGCCAGATCACAGTGAATTTTGCTTAATTGCATGCAACCTTTACTACTTAGACATTTGCATCTGTTGAGACAATCCAGAAGCTACCCCCAGTACCTATTTGCTTATTCTTATAAATAAACAAAGCTGTCTGCAGCTTAGAATGCCAGCCTTGAATGGCATTTTGTTTCTGCAGCAGTGACCTCTGTCCAACCCCACAGCACATCCTGGCGTTTGCATTATGTGTGGGAGCTACTGCATTGTGCATGCTCTGGGCTGTGCTTCCGGACAGTCATGTCGCAGAGATAGTCAGGCTCATTTATCATCCCTACCAGACGCTTTCAGGGATGCCTGAAGAGAAAAATATCTGGAAGCAGGCAGTGATGAAGCCACAGAAGAGACTTTGTCAGGAGTAAGGAGATGAGGCAAGGAGGGAGAAATCTAGGCATCTGAAAGCCTAGAAGTACAGGCTTTTAAGTCATATTTCTGTTTCTAATGACAAGGCCTCATGGTGACAAAGCTCTACTTTCTGGATCTCCATCCATCTGAGAGCACATTCGAAAACACAAGAGTGTTACATCAGTGGCCTCTAATTTGTCCAGATCTGCCCATCACCACCTGCTTGGGTAACCTTCTCCACGCTGCCTCTGAACTGGAACAGAAAGTAGTGGCATTTGTTAGAGAGCTGGAAAGAATTTGTGCATTGGCCCTTGCTTTCTTGCTACTCTTTGTACCTTGTGACTGTCATGTGGCAAAGCTTCGAATTAACTACTCCAGAATTAGAGACCACACAGAGAGGGGACTCTTCAACCCAGCTAGCATCCCCTACACTCTATAATATCAGTGAAGTAGCTCAAAGGGACCAAAGCTCAAAGACCCAAAGGGCCAGCACAGCCCAAACTCAGAATATTGGCCTGAACAAAGTAGGTGGGGAGTCTGAGTGTGTGTGTGGTGGGGGAGGTTAGGATGGGAGTGCTGGAGCTGAGTGTTTATTGCACAGCAAAAGAAAACTGATTAATATTGTAATGCTTGGCTTATCTACTGACTTCAATAATTCTGGTTCAGTCACTAATGAATGTTTTCAAGATTCTATTTGGAAAACTCTGCTCTCAAAATGGGAAAGTGGTTGAAACAGACAAAAAAAAAAAAAAGTAGGGCAACCTGGTATATTATCACCATTTGATAAGGGCATTTTCAAGAATAATCTTTCCCTGTGACTTTCAGAGATATTTGTGAAGTATGATGGGGGTGGGGAAAGGACTCTTAAAATAACAGTGCTAAAGAAAGTGGCACCACGGTGACATTTTGAAACCAGAGAATCTTGAAATATTGTAGCTTAGTGGATCACAAATATGTGATGGACATTTTTCACTGCTGTAGGAAAATCAATCCTGAATCACTTACCTCTTAGATGCATCACTTAGAGAAACTTTATTTCAAAGCCCTGCATCCTTTCCCATGCTGTAGACCTTTTAATTTTGAGTTGAGATCATGAGTGGATGAAAAAGAGGATAATATAATATTTGTGATTTATACTTTATGATTCACTCATTCTATTTGTTTATCTCACCAGCAAATATTTTATAAGCCTCTGGCCCCTTCCAGGTTCTCTGTTGCTTTGAAAAGCATTCACTAACTGAGTGGAGTAGACAGCAAGCAATCTGCTGCATCACAAGAAGCTGCACCAATTATGTCTTTAACTTCTTGGAGCAAGGGGTAGGGACTTAGTGTTGGGACTATGTGTAAGTTTGATAGAGCTTAGGGAGAACTACCCCCATCCTTGGATGGAGGTCTGAGAAGATAGCCTCTTTGTTAGTCTCTCTCAACCGAAGTGAGCAAAGGGGAGAAGCTCAGATAGTTCTTTCCTTCTTGACTCTCAGGCCCACAGAAACCCCAATACTTCTCCCCATTAACTGCAGGCCACATGGCTGCCTACTTTAAGATTCACTTACTCAAAGTTCACAGAGGAGAACACACCTTATCACACACTCCTAGCAGTGCCCTTTGATGCCCTCAATTTGCCTCAAACCTTGCTTATCTTCTCTCTATCTTGCCTTAACTGGTTCAACCCCTCTCCTTGCCTCAAATGCCTTTGAGTAATTAAGTGCCTGCATCAGGAGGCTAATTATCTTGACCTTTATGTATCTGCATCAATTCTTGTCATACAAGCCCCCTACCATAGGGACAAGCCGACCTTTAAGAAACCTGTAATTTCTGACAAATTTGAATAATGTTCTTTGTTTGGTTTTCTACTTAAACCTTGCCCACCTGCTAATAAACAAGACCTGAGACTTGGGATCTGAGGTCTGAGCACGCTGCAGGTCTCCCCAGTGTCTTTTACTTCGTGTCGTCTCTTGCGCGAGTGAGAAAGAACCGGTCTGTTACCTTTCCCCTGGACATCACCCCACCAGAGACCCCGACAACTTAGTTCAGTGCTGGAGTACAAGACTCGTGTTACTGTCAGTCTCTGGCACTGCTACATGACAGAACTGAATAGGGCTCTGGCCTCTCTTGTTCAGAAAAATAAATAAATAAATAAATAAATAAATAAATAAATAAATAAATAAACTGTAAAAGGAAGAAAGAAATAAAGAGAGAGAGAGAGAGAGAGAAAGAAAGAAAGAAAGAAAGAAAGAAAGAAAGAAAGAAAGAAAGAAAGAAAGAAAGAAAGAAAAAAAATGGGGCCAGGTGGCGGTACACATGGTAGAACAAGCCAGCCCTGGTCTCCACCTGCAGGTCTCCACCACTTCATGAGTGCTGACCTAATGCTGCAGGTGTGTCTTTTTATCTGTCCCTCTCTATTTCCCCTTCCCTTCTGAATTTCTGTCTCTATCCTAAATTATATACATATATATATATATATATATATATATATATATATATATATATATATATGCCAAAATAGATTTTCTGTTATCTTTTGGGAGATTATGACCCTGAAACCAAACTCAAAACAGTGACATTTTTGTAGTGTATCCATAAGTGTGTGTATAAAGTTTTAAAATTATTTTAATACTTCTAATTAAAAAACTTAAAAAAATATTTTTCAGAACAGGAAGAGGTGCACCCAGTTAAGCACATATATTATCATATGCAAGGATCCTCACTTCCTACCTACAGGGAGATATTTCACAAGTGGTGAAGCAGGTTTTCTGTCTTGCTCTCTCCTTCTCTGTCTTCACTCCCTTCTAAATTTCTCTCTATCCTACCCAATAAAATAGAAAGCAAAAAAAAAAAAGGGGGGGGGGGAGGGAATGGCCACCAGAGTGGTGGATTTGTAATACACTCACTTAGCCACAGTGTTAATGCTGGTGACAGTAAAAAAAAAAAAAAAAAAAAGATTTGTTTTTCACATTTTCCAAATCTTTATCCTTTTTGGGGGGAGGGAGTATGCTCTGTATTTTTTGCTGCATATTTGGGTTTTCTTTCTTTTCTTTTTTTTTCCCTCCAGGGTTACAACTGGGACTCAGTGCCGCACTACTAATCCACCTCTCCTGACAGACATTCTTCCTTTTTTTGCCCTCCATTTTATTGGATAGGACAGAGAGAAATTGAGAGGTTAGGGGAAAGTAGAGTGGGAGAGAAGAAGATAGATACCTACAGACCTGCTTCACTGCTTGTGAAGAAACATCCTCATCCTCGATGCAGGTGGGGAGTGGGGGCTTGAACCTGGGTCCTTCCGTATAGTACTATGTGTGCTTAACTGTGTGTGCCATCACCTGGCTCCTTGATTTGGCTTTCCTTTGTATTACAGTCCTTTTCCCTGGATAATTTCTTGTACATTTTACTAGTCTTCATTTTTTTTGTGTGTGCATGAAAATATATTTGCTATACAGTATTTAGTTTTGTAATTTATTTTTTTCTGCTGACTTTTTAATTTTTCTTTTCTTTTTATTAACTTGATAGGACAGAGAGGACTTGAGAGAGGATAAGGAGATAGAATGGTATATTAAGGAGAGACACCTGCAGCAGCACTGCCATACCACTCATGAAACTTCCCCCTACAGGGGGGAGTTTGGCAGCTTTAACCTGGGTTCTTGCACATGTTTATGTATGTGCTCAGTCAGGTGTGCCACTGCTCGACCAGTCTGCTGACTTTGCACTGGGACTCCATGCATTCAGGATTCTATTGATATGTGCACACTATCAGCTAAATTCTAGGCCCCTAATTTTGTTTTTATTTTTGAGATTTATTTACTTATTTAAATGAGTAATAAAAATACACACCAGAATGCAGATCCAGTCTGGCATATGTGATACCAAGGGTCAAACCCAAAACCTCACACAGAGAAGTGCTCTACTATATTTTGACTATTAAATATTGTGCTGTTGTGAGCACAGGTATACATAGATCTCTTCTGGTAGGTGTTTTTGTTTCCTCTAGATAAATCCCCAGGAGAGAATTTGCTGGGTCATAGGATGCTGGGCATTACGATAGCTCCCCTGCATCGCTGATGCTGTGGTCTATTTACATAATCATTGTTTTGCCTGAGACCCACACTGCCTGCAGGGTATTGGTTAATCCCATTGGTTAGAACCTTCACAACAGCTGCTATGGAAGCTTTCTACCTTCACACTCTTTTCTCCATCCCTACTCCTAGCCATTTCCTTTTCCCATTTGCCACTTCCGGTTAAAGAGATATATAAAGGTGTTGTCACTGATCAATAAAGGCATTACATTGCGTTCCCGCTCCGCCACGAGTTCCTGGTCTCTCTCGCGCATTGCTGAGTAAGCAGCAGCCCAGGTTGTCTCTGGTCGAGTTCTCTCCAACCCAGAGAGCACGTGTCTGGGAAGAAACACCCCCTGATGTCCATTTTTAGTGTTCTGAGGAATCTCCAGAGAGATGTGTGGATAAAAAAAAAAAGTGACATATTTACATCATGGAATACTATTCAGCTGTTAAAAATTATGAAATTATCTCCTTTGCATCCTCTTAGATGGACTTGAGGTCATCATGTTAAGTGTGATAAGTCACAAAGAGAAGGACAAATACTGAATGATCTCACTCATAAGTGAGATCTAACAAATAGGGAGAGAGAGGGAGAACACAAAGTAAAACATGAACTAGACATGATGTATTACACCAAAGCAAAGGACTCTGGGGAATGAAAGGGAGGGTGGGGAAGAAAAAATTCACTGGGGGCCTGGTTCATAATGAAACTGTACACATGTGTCAGTAACTGCACTTAAAGCATTAACCCCTCAAAAAAAAAAAAAACAAATTAAAAAAAGAAGTGCTTTAACACTGAGTTGCCTCTTAGTCTCATGTCTGACAATTGAATATAGAATTCTAGATTGGCATATTTTTTTTTCTTTTAGTACTTCATAGACATAGTTCTACTATTTTTGATTTTCTCTTGTTTCTGAGAAATAAGTTTAAATCTGTTTTTCCTTTGAAGATGGCGGGGTGTTTTGTTATTGTTGTTGTTTGTTTTTGTTATTATCTTTAAGATTTGCTTCTTTTCCTTGATTTTCAATATTTTAACTATGTTGTACCAAGTCATAGCCTTCTTTTATTTGTCTTGCTTTGGGTTCACTATGTTTCTAGAAGAAGAACTATGTTTCTTACATTTGTGGGTTTACATATTTCATCAGCTTAAAAATTCACAAAATTGTTAACACTTATTATTTAAAAAATTGAAATTTTGAAATCCCATCTCTCTCTCTGCTTCTGGAATCCTATTGTGTGTGTATGACAGAATTGCCCCGGCCTGAGGGGTTATCAACGGAAACCTAGGGTAGGGGGCGAGAGAATGGAGGGGACAAGAGAAACGAAGAACGAGAGCAAGTCTTGAGATCTGATCAAGCTCTGAAAATTTTATTTTGCAGCCTCATTTTAAGCACACACCATGAGGAAGTTCTGCTAAGGTAGTTGGGGAGGGAGGTGGGTGAATGACTTTCCAAACAGCTAGATTGTAATCTCAGTTCCAATGATCAGAATGTCCTCTCACCGGCTATATGAGAGTCTTAGCTAAGGCCTTGGCTCCCGGCACAGAATATTTATTCTTGTGCCTTTTATCATAGATGCCATGTTCAGTATTTCTGACTCTTATCTGTGTATTTCAATTTGGATAATTTATATCCACCATTTCCAAGTTACTGAAATTTACTTCTTGATCAATATGTTAATTAAAAGAATTCTACTTCTTTTTAAAACCATTTTAATTTAGGTCTTTATTTTTCTTCTACTTTTAAAACTGTCTTATAGTTCTTAATACTATCTACTCAGAACTTTAACATTTTGCTGAAATTCTTTTCATTCAGGATGTCTACTTTATCTTCTACATTTCTTGATTTTTTTTACTAGTATTATTTTAAGTTTCATAATGACTGTTGCAATGCAACTATCTTTCCAAGTCTGTTTCCACTATTAATTTTGACCAGAATTCACACTTTTTGCTATTGTGTGTGTCTTGCAACATTCTTACTTTATGTTTGACTGTGTGTACAAAAGAAAAGGTGTATATGACACTTAGGCTCAGAAAGAGCAGGATACTGTCCTGATAAGTATGTGATGTGAGAAGATTGAGCAAAATCACTAATTAGGCTTGGGTCCTACTGCACCAGGGGTCATTTCATCACTCCTATAACAATAGTGTTTATTCTTTTTATTTCAAATAGATATGTGCCTCAGATGCTGCCATGCAAGCTGCTTGACAGTATACCAGCTTCATAGGGAGTTCAACACAGTTGGACTCTCTAGGCCAAACTGAAACCATCTTGCCTTTTGCTATGAATAGGGCTTGGGATTAAGCTGTGTTTAGTCTTAATAATATTTACCTATGGCCAGACTCAGAGCCTGACCAATAACAAAAATAATGACAAAACCTGCACTGCACTCTGTAAGATTGTTCATAATGGAACAAGCAATATCAGAAATGCCTAATTTTTCAGGAGGCTCCAAGGAAGAAATATTTTCCCCTTTATCTACACCACTTCCTTTAGTATTCCCCCTAAAATATAGAGAAAGATTGGTGGTTCCCACAGTGGAGGGGCCACCTTACTTAGCATAATTAATAAGTGGAAGGTTATGGTAACCCCCTAGATACAATGGAACTTTTTTTTTACATATTTATGTATTTTCCCTTTTTTTGTCCTTTTTGTATTTCATTGTTGTTATCATTCATGTCATTGTTGTTAGATAGGACAGATAGAAATGAAAAGAGGAGGGGAAGACAGAGAGAGGGAGAGAGAGACAGACACCTGCAGACCTGCTTCACCACCTGTGAAGCAACTTTCCTGCAGGTGGGGAGCTGGGGGCTAGAACCAGGATCCTTATGCTGGTCCTTGCACTTTGTGCCACACACTTGTGCTTAACCCGCTGTGCTATTGCCTGACCCCCAGAATATTAATCTTAATAAGTAGGACATCTGCCTTGCACACAGGTACAGAAATAAGAAAAGACATAGAAACTGTGATGTGATCTCTAGGGAGAAAAGTGCCCCTGAAATGTGAATGTTCCACAGTGCAGGAGGCGTTCTCTACCTGTGCTGTTCTTACTTGGTGATTTTTGTATTAATAATCAAAACCTTGGCGATTTTTGTTTTAATGACCTAAGCCTTATGAGACTATAAAAATAAAGTTCTGCTTAAGTAAGACAGAGATGTCTGCTTGAGCTTGATTCAGCATCAAATCATTTGCCTCTCATTCTTTCTCATTCCGTGCTCCTCTTTCAGGTTACCCTAATAACCTGCAGGGGCTGGCCCCTGGAAAAAAAATATATATATATATATTTAGAGAGAGAGAGAGAGGTACCACAGCTCTGCTTCACCATCTGTGGAACTTCCCCCAGTGCTGTAGTTCTCTCCCATGTGGTACTTGTACTCAGAGCTTCAATCATGTTAGTGTGTTCACTCTATTGGATCTCCCAACCCATGTCTTCAAATATTTTGAAGGAAGCAATAGGAATTTCTCTTAAGAATGATTTGGCAACTTCTTAGAGGGACAACTAGCATTCAGCCACCGAGATTGAGCAATAGCAGGTCTGTGATGCCCTTAGGTGTCGGCGCTGCATGCATGCTACACTGACTGGCTCAGTGATTGCCAACCCTACACCAGCAGGTGCGGATAGTCCGTGGAACCCCATTCGTGATAGGGATCAGGGATTGCAATTATTACCCATGAGCAAGGAATTCCCAGTAAGTGTGGGTCATAAGCTTGAGTTGATTAAGTCCCTGCCCTTAGTACACACCCACCACTGGTCACTACTACCCACTGATGGTTTAGTGAGGCTCTTGGATTGCTCCTCCTCCCCCAAGTCCTGGTGGAGTGCTGAGAAGACTATCGAAAGTAACAAGGTTTCCATAGGTGAGACTGCAGAAGAATCATTAATTAAAAAAAAAAAAAAAGAATGATTTGGGATCTGAGCACAGGGGAGGATTTTAGTGATTATTTTCTGTTTGACATCAATTCTGAGTTTCCCAGTGTGGTGGCATCTCTCTCTCTCCTCTGCTGTCTTTGGAAAGCCACTGCTTAGCAAAGTTCCAGAATGTCTGGGAGGTCTTCTCTTCCACCCTGACTTGCACCTTTGGAAAGTGTTCACCTTGTTTTGATATTGGAAAAACCTAATCTTTGGATAGAACTCTTTCAACTTTTTAAAAAAACTTTAATTTATTTTTTGTTGTTATAATAATGATCGACAAAACCATAGGATAAGAGAGGTACAATTCCACACAATTCCCACCACCAGAGTTCCGCATCCCATCCCCTCCATTGAAAGCTTCCATATTTATTTATTTATTTATTTATTTATTTATTTATAAAAAAGAAACTGACAAAACCATAGGATAAGAGGGGTACAACTCCACACCATTCCCACTGTTAGAACTCTGTATCCCATTATCTCCCCTGATAACTTTCCTATTCTTTATCCCTCTGGGAACATGGACCCAGGTCATTATAGGATGCAGAAGGTGGAAGGTCTGGCTTCTGTAATTGCTTCTCTGTTGGTCATGGGCATTGGCAGGTTGATCCATATCTCTAGCCTGTTTCTATATTTCCCTAGTTTTTCTGTCTTTCCCCACATGGGAAATATACTAAAGTTTCACTTATTTTCATGGAAAATTTGTCATCTTCATACCACTCTGTCAGGTAGGAAAGCAGCCATGAATGTCTTCTTTTCTAGAAAGAATTTGCCACTTTATAGAATGGAGTTGAATTAATTTTCCCCTATTACTTATTCTAAAAGAGTTTTAAAAGTTCTAATTTTGTAGATTAATTGACTCATTCTGTCTGTAAGCCTAAGCTTTTATACCAGTAATCTCCTGGCATATCTGAGGAAATATTCCTCTTGTAAAAGACAGTGCTTGTAGTATATTTTGGAATGATTAGTGAATGCCTGGATAGCTGCATTCATTGTATGAGTGAAAAAATAAATTAAGAAAGAAGAACACTATTTTCCCTGGTGTGTTTTTTTAAAATATTTTTAAATTTTTATTTCCCTTTTTCTTTTAATATTTTCCCTTTTGTTGCTCTTGTTGTTTTTTATTGTTGTTATAGTTGTTATTGATGTCGTCATTGTTAGGACAGATAGAAATGGAGAGAGGAGGTGAAGACAGAGGGGGAGAGAAAGACAGACACCTGCAGACCTGCTTCACTGCCTGTGAAGTGACTCTCATGCAGGTGAGGAGCCAGGGACTCGAACCGGGATCCTTAAGCCAGCCTTTGTGCTTCGCACCACGTGCGCTTAACCCACTGTGCTACTGTCCGATCCCCTCCCTTTTTCTTTTAATAGAGGGTAAGAGACACAGGGGATAGGCACCTGCAAACTGCTGCATTGCTTGTGAAGCTTCCCTCTGCAGGTGGGGGCCAGGGGGTTGAACCTGGGTCCTTGTGCTTATATAATAATATATGTACTCTACTTAGGTGTACCATGGCCCAACCTTTACCCCTCAAATTTTGATATGTAAAATGTATTTCCATTGTAACCTCCTTCCCCCAAATATGAGTGCATTGTCTTTAAGGAACAAGGACATCCATGACCCTCTTGTTCTCCCTACCTTCACCACCAAGGCCATTCTTTCTGTCCTATTTATTTGATTATTCCAGTCTGTGGATGAGAATTGTGTTTCCTCCACAGGCATTGATTTGGCAAACGTCTGCTTGAGAACTAGGTTTATTACTTATTCACAATATTCATCAATAGTTCTCTAATGTGATTATTATCTTCCTTCAGTATTGAGGAAAGTGAGATTCAGATACTTCACACAGCCAGTAAAATGCACAGCTGGAATTTAAATCTGTTAGTTTTATGATGTAAAATGGTAAATTCTAGGTTGTTCTAGTCCCATATATGTAACTAATATTATAAGAATTTAAACAAGCACTGCCCAATTTGATTCATATTGAAAATCCTATGAAGTAATTTATACAGGTATTTTTATTTTGTTTTAGAAATTAAGAGATTATGGCCATGCTGATAAAAATCATATATTCATTCTTGAACCCTAGAAGTTCTGATCCCAAATCAAGTTCTCTTTCAACTATTTCTTGTCTGTCATATTCTCTTGTCTAATATTTTGAGTGATGACACAAACCCAGAAAACTATCCTACCCCCAAATCCTAACCTCGTCAGTGAAGCAACGAATCAATGTTCCCTTTTTAAATAAGACCTTTTTAAATAAGCCACTTTTATGGTTCAGAGACATTCACCAGTTAAAAGTCTATACTATGGCCCAAGATAAATAACCAAATTATGGTCTATATTGTGTTATTCTACTAGAGAGACTCTTTTTGATGGGAGGAAGCTTATTAACCTCAACCATTTTTTTTCCTAAATATGTGTTATTTTATCATGTGCAAGGTTAAGAAATGCCAGATGTCTTATTATGATAGTGGCAAGCAATTAGGAAGCAAAGGTCACCATCGTACTCAGATTTAGATCATGGTTCCAGTATTTTCCTCTTCCATCTCACTGGGACTTTTATTTAGCACTGAAAAATCCATTCATTTTAGAAAGGTTAATTTGCAGCTCTATGTGTGATGTAGTGCTTTGCCTGGCTGATCTACATTTTAACAGTGCATTGCTGGCAGTCTCCCGCCCTCCCCTGCCTCCCTCTGTCAGAGTGGCCTCTACCTTTTCCTTCAGTTCTGTCTCCACACAGAGGCCCAGTAGTGACTACAACACATGGGCCCCACCCCCTCTCTTTCCCTCATCTCCTCATGGATGGAATTGTCACCTTTCATTTCAGCAATCCACTTTTACTTTTAACTGCCATCCAAATGCCAAGAAGCTCTTGCTTTACTATGGAATAATTATGACTTGCTTAGAATTTCTGGTGGACAAAAAAGAAAACCACTTCTTTAAAATTGACAACTCTAGAGAGTCGGGCGGTAGCACATCAGGTTAAACGCAAGTGGTGCAAAGCTCAAGAACCGGCATAAGTATCCCAGTTCGAGCCCCTAGCTCCCCACCTGCAGGGGGGTCGCTTCACAGGTGGTGAAGCAGATCTGCAGGTGTCTATCTTTCTCTCCCCCTCTCTGTCTTCCCATCCTCTCTCCATTTCTCTCTGTCCTATCCAACAATGACGATATCAATAACAATAATAATTGCCGGGAGAGCCTGAGGTAGAGAACTCAACTGGAACCAACCTAGGCTGCTGCGTGGGAGAGGGATCAGGTACTCCTGCTGAGCTAGTTGCAGGAGATAGACTCTGGAACTCTCAGAGCCAGAAGGCAATCCCAAGTGTGTTAAAACAGAAGAGCAGCTGTATATATACTTGCCAAGTAGGGTGGAAACAGGATGCCATGTAGAGAGGGTGGAGCAAAAAGAGACTGGTGGAAATCAGGGTGACTACGAGAGGGGGCAGAGCAAAAAGACATCGTGAACCAGTGGGATTAAACCAGTGCCCTGCAGGTAGGGCGGCTCCTAGGTAACTGGTTATGTATCATTGGAACTCCTGAACCATTATTTTGCCCCTAGCAGCCACATAAGAACAGACACTTAACTTGTTTTGCCAATCTGATAGCTAAATCCTCTTCCAATTGGACAAAACCTCCATTGTGTGAGCATTTGGAGAACAGTAGTTCTTCATATCCCTGACTAGAAGAAGACAAAGAGAAGTAATCTTACTGCAGTCAGTGCCAGAGCACATGGCCTGGAGTTGCCCCCATTGGGTCTTTCCTTGGAGGGTGACCATCTTTGTGCTTCCTGCTACCTGACCTCCTGCCTTTCTTGGTTTTGGTTAAATTTCCCAGAAATAATTCTTCAAGTTTCATTCATGTGATAGAAACAGAGAACTTGAAAGGAAAAAGGGAAATAGGGTGAGAGAAAAAAAAAAAACTGAAACACTGCTTCACTGTTTGCAATGATTTCCCTGTACAGGTAAGGATCAGGGAGTTGAACATTGCAACCTGTGTACTCTCCCAGATGTGCTACCACCTGGCCCCAATTCTCCAAGTTTCCATTGATTCTGTGAGACACTCATTAGAATTATGATGCTTAGATCTTCATATCTAAGCCCAGGACTTCAGCCCAGAGTGTCATAGGGCAGAGTGGATGATGCTTGTACCAGGACAAAGTGGACTGAGATGGGTCTGAAGCAGCCTCAGAGACTCCTTTGGGACATGTCAAATATTTATGAGGATATTCGACACAGATCATTAGCATATCTGATACGTCGCTATTGGACAAACACTTGCATAGGTTGACACCTGTAGTCCAGACAAGACTAAAGCCCCAACACAGGTTGTCAGTGTGGAGCAATGACACACCTGCCCTGCAGGAACCCTTTACCCCAACAACATGTCTTTTTGTTCAGGCATCTCATGATTTAGCAACCAATCCAGATGAAAAGGTTAGTGGGAGACCTTAAAAAATATGGGCTCAAAATATAAATTTAAATTTGGTCATAAGTTAGTTTCCTTGTGCACTAGATGACACATACTGCTAGAAAGAGTAAAGTCAGTTCAATTTAGAGAAAGGAGAAGGGTTAGTTTATATTTGCTAACCTTTTGCTTTTGTATTTATTTATCCTTTCAGCTTTCCTACTTACACAAGGGATTGGAGGTAGCTGAGCCTTGCTTGACATGTGAATGAGGCAGGAGCCCATGAATTACCCAGACTTGCCTCAGCACAGTTCATTAGATGCTGGAGGGAGGCGATGGGCTGCTCCAGGCAGACCCAGCCCAATGTGGCCATTAGGCGGCTCGGCAGCTGCTCTCCCCGTCATTAAAGTCAGGCTGCAGCTACAGGAATAGCAACCGCTTACAACCTGTCCAGGTTCCATAGAGCTTCATCTCCTAGGACTTTCTCCTCAAGGCTTCATGTCAATGGAATGAAGTTCATTACCTTTCAAAATCACCAGTGTGGTCTGCTAATAATGAAAGGGCATTTCACTCATCCAAGATAGGGCATTAAAGGACATTAGACAGGCTTTACATAAACAATCAGCTTTTACAGAGGACTCCTCCCCATTAATGTGACTTCAGGGAGAGGAAATCTATTGAATGTGATGTTAAGAGGGGACTGGCATCAGTGCACAGCATACAGATGTATATGGGAACAGACTGCTGGGTGCCAGTGAATGCTCTAACAGTAATCAGTTATGGCTGACACTACACTAAGAACTTCACACACTTCACTCAGATGGCCAGTGGGCCCTTGGCTGGCTCCTTAGGCTCTAAATGAAATTTCTTTCACAATACCCCTGTTACATGAGGTTCCTTATTGGCTTGGAGACAATTTTGGAACTCCCATGGTCTTGCAGTCTTAGGGGGTCCTTCAGTTCTGTGTTCTTACAGGTGCTTTTACTATATTTTGCCAACACACACACACACACAAAAAAAAAAACACCAGCTAAGGCAGAAAAATTGGCCTGTTCACCCAACATATATAATTTCATCAAGCCATTAGGAGTCTGTAAACTTTACTGGATTTAATCTTTCTTTTTTTTCTTTCTTTCTCTCTCTCTTTCTTTCTTTCTTTCTTTCTTTCTTTCTTTCTTTCTTTCTTTTGCCTCCAGAGTTATTGCCAGGGCTCGGTGAGTGCATGAATCGACTGCTCCTGGAGACCATTTTCCCCCCTTTTGTTGCCCTTGTTTTTTTATCATTGTTGTGGTTATTATTATTGTTGTTGTTTTTGTCCTTGGATAGGACAGAGAGAAATTGAAAGAGGAGGAGAGACAGAGAGGGGGAGAGAAAGATAGACATCTGCAGACTGCTTCGCCACCTGTGAAGCAACTCCCCTGCAGGTGGGGAGCTGGGGGCTTGAAGGATTTATCTTTCTCCTTTTCAAGCATCCTTCCCTTGTTCGGTAGCTACGTCTCTCTTCACCTCCCTATCCTTGAATTTCTTCCTTTTCCTAGCCAAATGAAGCACAGTGGGTTTTACTTCTCCAAAGTAGGTACATTTCCCTCTCTAACACGGAATATTTTGCTAGTTAGTTGCAAACAATGTATTTTTCTCCATTTTGGAAAAGAGGTGTCATAAACCAAATACTGGCAACAGGAATGACCACTATCCTCAATTTACTTAACACAAAATAGGGAGATTCAGAAAGTATTAGTAATTCTTCAGCTCAAAGGACTGTATAGGCAATACCAGAGAAGGATTTCATGGGCCAGGTGGTGGTGCAGCTGGTTGAGTGCACACAGAACCAGGTTCAAGCCCTTGGTCCCCACCTGCAGCGAGGAAGCTTCATGAGCAGTGAAATGGTGCTGCAGATGTCTTTATTCTGCTCTATCTTCCCTCTCCTTGATTTTTATGTTTTTATCCAGTAAAATAAGAAAACTATCTTGTAAAAAGAGAAGAATTTCAAAATGACAATATTAATTTTGATCTTATTATTATTGACTGGTGAGTAACAACTCATGTTTGAAACTAAACTACTTTCCTGTCACTGTTATCAAAGATTACCATAAATTTAGTGATATAGATGACAGTTTTATTTTTGAAAGTTCTAGAGAGCAGAATATCATTTGGCTAAAATCAAGATCAAGATCAGCCCTTGCCACTGTCATTAAAGAAATGAACTCTAGGGCCAACTAATAGCTCACGCTCACGTGGATATTGCACTGCTTTGCCATATGTAAGACCCAGTTTCAAGTTTGACCCCCCCCCACTGCCATTAGAGGAAGTTTCAGTGCAATGGAAGTTTCAGTGCAATGGTCTTTCACTCTCTCCCTTTGCCTTTCTGCCTCTCTGTTCCTATTTATAGAAATAGAATAACAAAAATTTAAAAAGCAATACTCTTGGGGGGTTGTATAAAGACAGAAGTATTACTTGTTCTCCACTTGGAAAACTGGAAAACTCTTGGGATATTCCTGCAGTAAAATTGCCTTTCAAAGCAAGAATTTAAAAGTAGTTATATCAAAGCTGCTAAATAAACAGGTTATTTCTAAGCCTGATTGATTGACAAGGCCCACTAACCAGTTCCACCAAACTGTAAGGTATTGGGAGAAAATTCTATGTGTACACCTCTATTCTCAGTGTGAGTTTTTGTTTAAACATAAGAATATTCTAAGATTGATAGGGCAGTGGCTCTACATAGAACACCAGGTAAAATGATTTGAAGAGAAATGGTGAGTAGTTAACCACTGTAGTTAAAAAGTTCTGAAATGCGCTTTTAGTTCTGTGATCTAGAGGGACTGATTCATTTATTTTAAAATATGTGTTTATCTACTTATTGTATAGAACTAGGTCATCACTCTAGCATATTTGAGGACAGCAGATTGAACTCAGGACCTCATACTTGTAAATACAGTAGTTTAGCTACTGTGCTACCTCCTGAGTCATAGGAGGGACTAATTTAAAATTATATTCTAGGTGGCCTTTTATAGAAAGGGAGAATGTAGTTGAGAATCCATTTCTTTGATCCTCTCCCTAAGAAGTCCCAATAATCATTCAGAACCAGAGAAAATTTATAATTTTATTAAAGCTATTTGCCACCTTGATATATTTTAGAAATACCAGATTTTTTTAATACAGTATAAATTCGTGGCTTCATCTTCAGAGATTTGTATTTAATTGACTTGGGGTAGAGTGTGGTATTAAGTGCCTTTTAAAAGCTCCTTGGATGTTTTGTAGTGCACAACACTGTAGTGAACTAGTGCTCTAAAGAGCTACACAGGCTGAATATCCAACCCTGAGTATGCTATGTAATTGTTCTAAATCTTCCTCTCATTTTCTGTAAATCTAATGGATATTAGTTTTCTAGTGAAGTTAGCTTAAGACTAAAAAATGCATCAAATGTGAAAAATCACAAAGGGAGGTTCTGGCACATAATTGCACATTGATTCCATTGTCTTTCCCATGTGACAAATCAAGGGTGAGGGGTCAAGACTCTGGATTTAAGGATTGACACCCAGAGTGTAAATCTTAGTTCTGTGGCTTACAAGAGATGTCACCTTGGGCAATTTGCCTAAGATTCCTTTCCTGTAAAAATGATAGCAACAATTACTATGAGAATTAGAAAAAATGAGAATTAAATGAGTCTGACACAATAGAATGGAGTCTGAATCTAATTGTGAGAAAGCATCAGGTAAACCCTATTAAATGCCTGACATGCACTCTTCATTATTGTCAATGGCATGAAATTACAAAGAGAGATTTGGGTAAAAATTCCAAATTAAAGAATTAAGGAGACATGACAACTGAATGCAATATACATCCTTGGATTTTTCTTCTATTAAAGAAATTACTATAATAATTGGTAATATCTAAATAAGGTTTATGTATTAGATAATGATATTAATTTCCTAGTATTCATTATTGCATGACACTTAGGTAAAGAAGGATCTTGTTTTAAGAAATATGCATGAAAGTAGTTAGGTATAACAGAAACATTTTATTTGCATTTGAGAGAGACTAAAACAAAGAAAGCAAAATATTCGTATTTGGTAAATCTAAGTATAAGGTATGTGACATCTGGATTTTTTTTATACTATTCCTGTGACTTTTTTATGCCTCAACTTTTTTAAAATAGAGAAAAAGTTAAAGTATGCTTTTGGCATAGATTAAACACTGCATAAGAGATGAATAAATATATCTGTGACAAGGAAATGTAGAATGAAGCAAATTCATCAACATGAGACTGTGTGCTAGAATTAATTATGAATCTCTGAGTAGGTATTTTCTAAGCACTTTACCAAAATGGCCTTTACTCAACTCATTTATCTTTTTTTTTATTTATTTAAGAAAGGATAAATTAACAAAACCATAGGGTAGGAGGGGTACAACTCCACACAATTCCCACCACCCAATCTCCATATTCTACCCCCTCCCCTGATAGCTTTCCCATTCTCTATCCCTCTGGGAGCATGGACCCAGGGTCATTGTGGGTTGTAGAAGGTGGAAGGTCTGGCTTCTGTAATTGCTTCCCCGCTGAACATGGACGTTGACTGGTCGGTCCATACTCCCCGTCTGCCTCTCTCTTTCCCTAGTAGGGTGGGTCTCTGGGGAAGCTGAGCTCCAGGACACATTGGTGGGGTCTTCAGTCCAGGGAAGCCTGGCCGGCATCCTGATGACATCTGGAACCTGGTGACTGAAAAGAGAGTTAACATACGGAGCCAAACAATTTGTTGAGCAATCATGGACCCAAAGCTTGGAAAAGTGGAGAGGAAGTGTTAGGGGGATATTCACTGCAAACTCTAGTGTACTTCTGCTTTCAGGTATACATTTTGCAGTAGTTTATGGATACGTGTGAACATATGCTCTCTCTCACAGAAATTGGTGTATATCTAGGTTTTGGGACTTTGTTAGAAAGTGAACCACCTGAGATGGAATTAGAGTATACTATGAAAGGAAAGGTCTCACCCGAGTAATGAAGCTGAAGGGTTGTCATTCCACACGTGAAGTCTCTGGACACAGTCTGAAGTGAAGCATGTTGAGGTGGCAATCGTTGTGTTGGTTAGGTTGTGATCGGCAGATGCAATATTATTTGGTATGGATTGGGAGAGGCATATGGGAAAGTGGGCCCTATCCAAGGGTTCCAGGACTGGGGGAAGTAGAGGCTCTATAGTGGAGATGTGAGGTTCCTGCTGTCTTAGGGTTCAAAAAGACAGTCAATAGTTAATGTTATCATCCCATTATTTGGTAATTGGGTTAACTTTGAAAAGTCCTTTTGTTAGGGTTTGCTGTACAGTACCCAGTATCTTGTATATAGCTGTTCTATTGGTTGCTTCTGATCTACTTGGTCTAGGCTTTTGAGAGAGTTCGCATATCAAATACACAGTCTATATATTAAAAAGATTCAGTCTGTGTTTTAAAAAACTTCGAGACATACAATTAATTTCCCCCTCTCATATTAATTAACTAGTGATTTATATGACTATATTTTACTAGGAGTGTACATAAACACATTCCCACCACCAAAAGACTGTGACCCATCCCTCCCACCCACTCCCACCCCCCACTGGCCCAGGAAGCTGCATCTGCTTACAATTTGGTCAGGTCCTGCTTTTAGTTTCCCTTTCAGATTTTCTTACTCATTTATCTTTAAGGAGACAGTAGATCCTTCTGCCTTCTCCTCAACTTACACTTCACAACACCCTGTGAAATGCTGGGAAATTGTGCAGATGCAGTCACATCTGCCATGTTGTCCCCTCAGGCTATTGCTAGTTCCCCATGCGTGGAGTGCCTGTTCCTGTGCCCTCAGGGCATTGCCTATTTCTCGCAATAGTTGCAGTGCTTTGGTTACTCCTCCCCCTTCCCATTCTCACGAGAGTTATTATCCTACCCTGGAGTGCTATGGTTACTCCTCCCCCTTCCCATTCTCAGGAGAGCTACTCCCATAAAAGCCCTTCTTCTTCCGCACCTCTCTCTCTGGCCGGCCCTTCACTTCAGTGTTTAGACACAGGAAAGGTTACTGCTGTGAAGCAGCCATTTTTGCTACCTCCACGTGGCCCAACCTGCTTCTCTCTCATCCAACTCTGAGGTGCCAGCGCAAATAAAGATTTGTGTTCCCTCTTCACTCCAGATCTCTTCTCTCTCTTCTCCACAGCACAGCTCAACAGTGAAATAGCTTTATTAGTGCTTCAGAAGTAAATTTGAGGTCTTCACTGGACTCCAAGGCTGGAGGAGAAGCTAGGCTGGGCAGATCTCAAATGATTGTTATAAGTCAAGTTCATGAAGTTAGCTAGCTAATGGGGATAGAAGTCAAATGGATCAGATGCCAGAACCGAGAGGGGAGAGGGGTAGAGAGGTAGAGGAGGCTCACAATAAAGGGGACTTTGGTGACCAGGGGTTAGCCAGTTTAGTCTCCCAAACACTCTGAATTCCTTCCTTCCTCCCTCCCTTCCTTCCTTCCTTCCTTCCTTCCTTCCTTCCTTCCTTCCTTCCTTCCATCCTCCTTCCTTCCTTCTTTTCTTTCTTCCTTCCTTTTTTTTTTTTTCTGTGTGTGTGTGTCTATGGGGACATGATTTTTTTTTTTTCTTGAATATAGCATGACAAAACAGCACTGCTCATTTCAAAACTTTCACAAAATATAGAAAGCATTTCCAACAAGTTTTCAAAGAATTCAGAATTCCAAAACACAGACATCTTTTTTCCTATCAGTGGACAGTTTTCCAGCTCTTACTCCATGTGTATTCATACACATATACATTCCAGAGTTACACAGACTAGTTCAAAAATACCATACCTTACCTCTCACTCTGCTATATCCCACAGCCATATTTTCTCAGCATAAACATAGATTAATGCTCCAAGTTACTCTGACTATATAGCACCATTCTGTGGCTGTGTTCTCATTTACTCAACTAACCCCAATGGTGGATATTTATGTTGCTTCAGACATTTTATAATGTCTAAAAACCCACTTGGGGTATATCTTTTGGGTATTATCTGATCATATGATTTGAAAAGTTCCTGTAACTAAGGGAACAGGACTGATTATTACTAAAGCTCAATGATCTAACATCACTGTGCCCTCTGTATTTATATTTCCATCAATAATGAGAGTCTTTGGTCCACAAGTCTTTGACAAAACACTTGTTCCTTAATCTTTTGATTGTGTGGCAATCTAATAAGAAAAATAGGAATCACACTGCTTTTATTTATTTAATTTTGCATTTCTTGTCAAATATTTAGGTTAAAAAATATCTAACTGCTGAGGGTAGATGGCATAATGGTTATGCAAACAGACTCTCATGCCTAAGGCTCCGAAGTCCCAGGTTCAATCCCCCGCACCACCATAAGCCAGAGCTGAACAATGCTCTGGTAAAAAAAAAAAAAAAAAAAAAAAATCTAACTGCATTTAGTAGCCCTGGACTTTTGAGCAGTAACTGCTTTTTGAAGGGAGAAATCTTGATCAAATTATCTTCCTCTAAACTTAATAGCTTAGCTGAACTTTCCATACTTTCAATCTCTTCTCTGTGTGCTCATGCTGAAGATAAATGTAGAAACTACTACTTGTAAGTAGCAGTACAGACTTTGGAGTCAGATTGTCCAAGTGCGAATCCTAACTTGTGAACCCTCTAGCTGTGTAATTTTGTCTCTGCGCTTCCATAACCCTGGCATAATTTACCTAACTAAATTTATGGGACTATCCTTGAGAATTAATTAATGTAATGCACTTAGAACAATTCCTCACACATATTAGGCCCTTTAGAAATGTTAACTAAGAACCAGTGGTTTTAGACAGCTAGACTTTATTCTTGAATCTCAGAATAGTGGAGAATGCTCTACAAATATACATAATTGAGGCTTTGTTAATTTTAAAACTTTAATCCAACCACTCACCCCTCTACACACTGCACCAAAAAAGTTTTCTAAGAATTCTGGAAAGAAGGGGTCAGTTAGTAGGGCAGTGGGTTAAGTGCACATAGTGCAAAGTGCAAGGACCGGCTTCAGCATCCCTATTTGAGCCCCTGGCTCACCACCTGCAGGGAGGTAACTTCGTAAGTGAGGAAGCAGGTCTGAAGGTGTCTGTCTTTCTCTACCCTTCTCTGTCTTCCCCATCTCTCCCCATTTCTTTCTGTCCTATCCAACAATAACAGCAATAACAATAATAATGATAACCACAACTGATAAACAAGGAAAAAAGCCTTCAGGAGCAGTGGATTCATAGTGTATTTACCGAGCCCCAGCAATAACCCTGGAGGCAAAACCAATAAAAAGAAGAAGGAGGAGGAGGAAGAGGAGGAGGAGGAGGAGGAGGAGGAGGAGGAGAAGGAGAAGAAGAAGAAGAAGAAGAGGAAGAAGAAGAAGAGTTCTGGAAAGATAGGGTTAGGCAGGATCTATGAATATGTCTATAAGAAGAAAGGCCACAATAGTAAGTATATTTTCTAGCTGGATAAAACACAAAGCTGTCATTCTAACCACAAACACTATGATGTATTCATTAATATTAAAATAAACACCCCCCATTGGCTTATTGCAAGCAGGTTATGATCCATTTATTTGAGAACAAAGAAGGAAGAGCTAATATGATGCTGACTTGTGAAGTTTTTTTTTTTGCATTAACTTTTTTTTCTGTTCAAATTTATTGCATTTCTTTAACTGCAACTCAAAGCAAAACTGCAGCTTCCCATCATATTTGTATTAATAAAAAGTATTTTTCATCTAAAGTCTCACACAGAAGTGGAAATCCTGTGTCCCAGAGAAGATAAGAGTCTTGACAATCAGGCAGGCTTGTAAAAAGAATGGATTTGCCCTGATTCCAGAAAGAAATTCTGCCTTCTGCCAGTATGAATGGTTCTTGTGCACTGAGCCTGGGAGACTTGACTCAAAGAACAATGGTTTTTATAAAACGGATGAAAGTACCACCACCACACACATCAGAAAATGAGGATTGAGGTAAAGGGTAGATTAAAAAGTGAGTCCAAACTTGCACCCAGATTTCATTGAACTGCACAAGAGATTAAAGGAGCAATAAGCAAAGAGAAATATATACGGTAAGAACTTTCAGGAGAAGTAATGATAAGAAAACAAACTTTACTGTCAATTTAAGGGCAGGCATAAAGGTCAAGTTTCTGGACTTGAAGTCATCTAACCCCTTTGGTTTTATAATCTACCTTTCCCTGCTAACTGTTGTGGCTTACCTTGTAAACAGTCTTGTTTTTAACGTAAAAAAAAAATGTTAAACTTAAGATGTTTAAAGTGAGACTTTTTTTCTAAACACGCATAGCAAATACATTTTATAGAAACAAAATACAAATTTCATAAAAATTATCTTTCTGTGATATTTTTAATTAAATTCACTTGTAAATTGCTTCTTTGCATGTGTCAGTATAGAATCTGAGACTAAATGTGTTTACTGGGAAATGAGTTTAGTAATTAGTCACTGTATGTTAAATTTCATTAAGGATTAATTGTTCACATATATATATATATATATATATATTTCAAATTTTCTTCAACAGAAGGCAATTTAGACAATTCATACTGATTTAAGTTTTTTAATTTATTGATTAAAATTTTTTTTATTGCTGTGACTTGGTGCCTGCACTGTGAATCCATCAATCACTCCCAGTAGCTGTTTTCTTCCTCTTTTTTTCTCTTTTCTTTCTATGTTTATTAGATAGCATAGGTAGAAATTAACAGGGGAGGGGAACATTGGGAGGGAGAAAGAAAGAGAGACAACTGCAGACTTGCTTCACTGCTTATGAAACGTGCGAAGACTTTGCATATTGTAATGTGTGCCCTTAATCTAGTGCACCACTGCCCAGTCCCAGCTTAAATTTTAAAGTAAAGCTACAATATTTACTTTCAGAATTTAGAGGGAATGTTTTATAATTTTAAAATCAAGACTTTGAAATATGGCATAATGTTGGGAACATGTGTGAGCCTGATAGAACTTAGGGAGAACCACCCCCATCTTTGGATGGAGGTCTGAGAAGATAACCTCTTGGTAAGTCTCTCTCAACCGAGGTGAGCCTAAGGGGGGAAACTCAGACTTGGTTCTTTCCTTCTTGACTCTCAGGCCCACAGATACCCCAGTACTTCCCTCCATTAACTGCAGGCCACATGGCCGCAGATTCACTCATTCAAAGTCACCTTCTGATCACAGAAGAACACACCTTATCACACACTTCATCACACACCTCAGACCCCAGACAAGAGAAATGCCAAACTATATGGCCTTTTGATATCCATCTTCTCTCTGTCTCACCCTACAGGTTTAACCCCTATGCTTCTCTCAAATACCTTTGGATAATTAAGTTCCTTGTGTTATGGAAAATAACTGTCTTGTATCTCATCAATTCCTGTCATACCAACCCCCTACCTTAGGGGCATGCTGACTGTTAAGAAACCTGTAATTTCTGTCATATTTCAACAATAATTAACTTCATTGGTTTTCTATTTAACTCATGTCCACTTTGCTAATAAACGGACTCTAGGATTCTGGGACTCTAAGGACTCAGATTCTAGAGTCACGCTAAGAGTCCCCTGGTGTCTTTTACTTCGTGTCACCCCTGTCGTGAGCGAGAAAGAACCAGCCTGTTACCTTTCTCCTGGAGGACACCCTGCCGGAGAAGGAGAGAGACACCCCGAAAGCATAATCTCTCATTTCTTAATATCACTGGAGTTTATTGTTTACTTTATCCAACCTTGCCCCTGAAAATTTAGAAGTCTTTGCCTTTATTAATGAGTAATTAACTAAGTACTATAACTTTGCATTATGAATTGACTTGAGTATCCCTTTGCCCCCAGTACTACCTTTCTCATTTTCCACACCCCCCCACCGCTTGCTTTCTTTCTTTCTTTCTTTCTTTCTTTCTTTCTTTCTTTCTTTCTTTCTTTCTTTCTTTCTTTCTTTCTTTCACCAGAGCACTACTCAGCTCTGATTTATGGTAGTGCAGGAGACTGAACCTGGGACTTTGGAGCCTCAGGCAAGAGTCTCTTTGCATAACTATTATGCTCTCTACCCCACCCCTTTTGTGTGTTTGAATCCTAACTTCAGTGTGATAGTATTCAGGGATAGGACCTTTAGGGAGACTAATTAAGCCATAAAGACTGGGTCCTAATCCAGTCTGACTGGGTAAGAAGAGATAATAGGAGTATATGCAAAGAATGGAAGGAAAGACCTTATGAGGGCAGGCACAGTTCTTGACATAAGGAGCAAGACCTCACCAAAAGATAAGACCTGCCTTTACCTTTATCTTGGTCATTCCAGTCTTCAAAACTGAAAAAAAAAAAAAATGCATGTTGTTTATCACCCAGTCTGTGGTATTACAGCCATGTATTAAGATGACTGTACATTCTGGTTTAATCAGAGCAAGCAAAAAAAAATGTTTAGAAAAATGTTTATTGTATCAAGATAATTGACAAACTAATACAGTTTCTCTTCTTTAACATGACAGGAAAAATTTACATGATAAATTATGCCCTTCTGAATTATCATCACCACCATCATTATTATTTTGCCACTAGTTATTGCTGGGACTCCATTCCTGCACAATTACACCACTCCTGGAATCTTATTTTTTTTCTTCTTAGATAAATGTTGAGGAACATAAAAGGGGTGGGGGAGAGAGAGAGCACACACAAGAGAAAGAGATACTACAACACCTTTTGTGACACTTTCCATGTAGGTGTTCCCATATAGTGGTTAGAAACTCAAGCCTAGATTCTCACATCTGGTAAAATGTATTTTCTACTGAGGGCAGGTGCTCTTAAGGAAGCACACACACTGAGTTCAACCCCCTGCTCCCCACCTGCCTGGGGAAAGCTTCATGAGTGGTATAACAGAGTTTCAGGTGTCTCTCCATCTCCTTCCCTAACTCCATCCTCTCTCCCCTCTCAATTTCTCTTTGGCTCTATTCAATAACAACAACAACAATTATTATTACTATTATAAATGTGCTCTCTACCAGGTGAACTATTTCCTGTACCTCTTACATCCTCCCTTAATAAACTGCTTGTAACTATCTTCTAAGTGATTAGGTTTGTGAGGATTTTTCCATTTTGAAAGCCTGCATAAGAAAATGATAGAACATTAGAAGAGATAGCAACAATCTTAAAGGGCTGAGAAAGGATGGAGGAAAGGAGAAGAAAAAGAAAGAAAGAAAGAAAGGAAGGAAGAAAGAGAGAAAACATAAAAGAGAATGTTACTTAGAAGGTCCCTCGTTGGGTGCAGAGATTTTTTTCTAAATTTTTGTTTTATTTCATTTTATTTATTTTTATTTTACACCAGAACACTAATAAGTTCTGGCTTATCACGGGGCTGGGATCCATACTCCCAGAGGGTTAAAGAATAGGAAAGCTATGAAATCAATACTTATGTTGCTTTAAAATTACTAATGTTCTGATTGCCTGTACATGATTAAATATTCTGATTTATCTGTAGTATTAAAATTAAATATAAAAAAGAGAATGTTAATAAAAGGCTATAAAAGTTTGAAATGAAGCCTCATTGTGCTGTCTTGCTCTAGATCTTACCACCAGTGTTTCCTCAGTTACTCTAGCCAATTTTCAGTCATAAGCAGGAAAGTCAGAGAACCAGATGAAAATGAGAGAAGTCTAGCTTATGAGATGTGTAACATCAAACTTGAGACCTAATGTTTTCAATTTTATGTTCTACCTGCTATACCACCTCTGGGCTGCAGGGAAATAGAGTTTAAAGAATTTTTAATATAAATCCTTTGTTATACAAATAAGAATCAAGGACCATGGTAGAGGTTGTGGATTTGGACTCAGATTCAGAATGGGCAAAATAATGCCTTTAAGATAAGTAAATTATAACTTTTCTGTGAGGTGCTAGTGGAGCTAATTGTGTAAAGTATCTAGCATATGGTTTTGACAAATTTTGACTCATGTACTAGGTCACTTCTTTGGTTAGGAATTGTGAGAGAGAAGGAATACATAGATTTAAGACACATTGGCTACATAGATGTAGATGTCTATCTAGGCATATTTATCTCTATATCTTATTTTAGAGGACGAGTGCAGATTTTCCAGATTTTGCCACTAAATTGAAAAGTATAAATATTCATATAGATCGATTGGTCTTTATCCAGCCAAAAGTCTCCACTTTTGAAATTTCTTTAATAAGCAATGAAGGCATTTTTCTAGTTGGTCTTGAGTGCAGCAAATAGCAATAGTGTTGGGCATTATCTTCTGATGTAATGTGAGTTCCTTCAATTCCCTCATTTCAAACTGTATCTACTTAAATAATTGTGTGCCAATTATGTATGCTCCTTTAACTACATAGATCTTTGCAGAAACAGTGGACTTACTGCTTACAGGAGCCTGGTTAAGTTCTTAGCATGCTACTGTCTTCTTCAGTCTCTGTCTAGAAAGGGATTGTTCTCTTTCTCCACTAAATAAGATAATTACCACTTAGACTGTAAAGTAAACTAGGAGAGTACCAAGTCCTAGCATTTTGTCCTGTTAGATGATGTGGGGGCTGGGCAGTAGCGCAGCAGGTTAAGCGCACATGGCGCAACATACAAGGACCAGTGTAAGGATCCCAGTTTGAGCCCCCAGCTCCCCACCTGCAGGCAGGTCGCTTCATAAGTGGTGAAGCAGGTCTGCAGGTGTCTATATTTCTCTCCTCCTCTTTGTGTTTCCTTCCTCTCTTGATTTCTTTCTTTCCTATCCAACATCTACAACAGCTATAATAACAATAATAACCACAAGAAGTCCAACAAAAATGGGAAAAACTGGCCTCCAGGAGCAGTGGATTTGTAGTGCAGGCACCAAGTCCCAGTGATAACCCTGGAGGCAAAAAAAAAAGTGTGTGCTCTGTATCTTTTTATGGCTTTCATCTTGCATTTATATTTGTATTAAGATTCATATTTCTGGATATGCCATAGAAGCCATGACACCTGTTCTGATTTTGGCTTTATGTTAGGGCACTGGGAAGCAGTGGAAAGTTTTTCAATAGTAGAGTGGCACAAACAAAAAATGTATCTGGCAACTGTTGAATCTGACCTAGGGAAGAAAGTGAAGGCAAGGATAGTAACTACGGATGTTTACAGTAGGCTAGGTGTCCAGATGCTGATTTAGGTACATGTCAGAAGAGAGTAGAGGCAAATATAATGTAGAGACAACATCTACAATTTCTGCAACCATTTTTAAATGTGAGGCACAGATTCATGGTCAGGTAACTGGGAAGATAACTGCCACATGAATACCTGAACTATTAGTAATATATTTTTTAGCTTGTTAAACTTTTATATTAGTACTTCTTTCCTTAAAAATAATTTTCAGCACTGTCAGTTGACACTAACAACATTTTCTTCTGGGCTGTGATTTTTCATCTGGTGAATTCCAAGGACTTTGTAAGCACCATCTCATTAATCCTCCTGAAAGCTTTTTGAGGTGATAGCTATGGTTTTCAACAGCTGATATCCAGAAGATGGCTTTTTAAAAGATTACTCTCACTAAGATGTTTAGTCTTTCAATAGCAATTAGTGGAGATTAGGCTTGGCATGTACTGTGTCCCCAATTATTATCAATAGGTTATAATTGGGAACATGTGTTCATTTCAGCTGGGATTATTGTTTGTCTGATCACAATGGAGAACTGGAAAGACAACATCTGGCGGAGTTATTTTCTGACATCACCTCTCAGTTCCATTTTTCTTTCTTCATTTAGTATGTGATCCACCAACACAGAGAGGTTTGCCCCATAAACTGTTGGAATGCTATTATACCCACTGCTTCATCAGTTCAGTCTTGCATTACAAGCCAAGCATCAGGTGCAGTTTCTGAAAGTAGGTGCTAATTCCAGTTATTTATTTCTGTATTATCTTTATTTATTGGATAGAGACAGCCAGAAATCAAGAGGGAATGGAGTGATATATAGAGAGAAAGACAGAGACACCTACAACACTATTTCACAACTCGCAAAGCTTTCCCCCTGCAGGTGGGGACTGGGGGCTTGAACCCGGGTCCTTATACATTGTAACATGCACACTCAACCAGATGCAGTATCACCCAACTGCCCAGTTACCTATTTCTGTATAGCAAATCATCCCCTCCAAACCAGATACTTAAATTAAAATCTATAGTTTGGACAGGTTTGGAAAGTTATGACTTGTGTCCACTCTATGGAGTATTAGCTGGACTTGACTGGGGATAGAGGATCCAATTCCAAAAAGACTCATATAATTTGATGAGCGAATTCTGGATGTCATGTGGGAGTCAGTTGTGGTTCATGGTCAAGGGCCTTAGTTCATTTTAATGTTGTACTCTACATTGATTGTTGATTGGGATTGGGTTTCTTTCATTTTTTAATTTTTATTTATAAAATGGGAACACTGACCATAGGATAAGAGGGGTACAGTTCCCACCACCAAAACTCCATATCCCATCCCCTCCCCTGATAGCTTTCCTGTTCTTTAACCCCGTAGAAGTAGGGAACCAGGATCATTGTGGGGTGCAGAGGGTGGAAGGTCTGGCTTCTGTAATTGCTGCCCACTGAAATACTCCCAGCCTGTCTCTCTCTTTCCCTGGTGGGGCAGAGCTCTGGGGAAGTGGGGCTCCAGGACACATTGGTGGGGTCATCTGCCCAGGGAAGTCCGCTTGGCATCATGGTATCATCTGGAACCTGGTGGTTGAAAACAAAAGTTAACTTATAAAGCCATACAAATTGTTGACTAGTTGATTGGGTTTCTTGGCAAGAAAAGCACTGATTCAGCAGCTAGGAAGTCCAAAAGGCAAAAAGTGAAGGCTACTAGTCTATTCTACTTTATTTTACTTTACTTCATTTTATTTTATTTTTTTCTATCAGCGTTATCACTGAAGCTTGGTGCCAGAATGCCTACAATGCTTCCAGCAGCCATTTTTCTTTTCTAGATGAGAGACAGAGATAGAAGAGAGAGACAGAAGAAGAGACATCATAGCACTACTCTACCATTCATGAAACTTCCCCTGTGCAATATTTACCATATGGTGGCCAGGGACACAAACCCTGGTCTTCATATATGTTAACATGTGTGTTCTAATAGATAAACAATCATCCAGATCCCATGGCTACCAATCTTTTAAAGCTTAAGCTTGGAAGTTGCCATAGGGTCACTTGACATTGTATTTTATTGGCTAAAAATGTCACATAACCTGGACTTAAGGAGATAAGACATAGACTACATTTATTCATGGAAAGAATGTTAAAGGCTGGAAGGGTGGCAGGGGGGAGAATGTTAAAGACTGTGAGTCCAAATATAATCTGCTACAGCATAAAACAAATAGATTTTTTTTATGAACTATGTTTTGTTTTGACATATCTGAGTCGAAAAGTAATATATTGCCTTGCACTAGTGGCTAAAAATTATGAATTCACATATATATATAATTTATCTATCTCTGACTCTTATTTCTTTCTAAGCACCATGCTCTTTCGTCTTTGGATTATTGAGTGTGTCCTTCCTACTCTGTAGCCTGGTTGCTAACTCTTATGGAAAGTTCTTTGGAGCTTCCCAACTGGATTAGATGCCCCTTTGTGAAGACTCCATAGCTTTGGGGTGCTTATTTTCAAAACAATTATCAGTGGTGGATAGCTGTCTCAAAAGGTAGAGTGCATTCCTTGCATGTGTGAGGCCCTGGGTTTAATTCCAGCGTCTCATGTGATGGTATACCTCCCTCTCTCTCTCTCTCTCTCTCTCTCTCTCTCTCCTTGTCCCCTGCCACAAACATCTAATAAATAAATATTAAAAAAAAAATTCTCAGAGTACATGGGAGCCTGACTTCTGGACTTCCTCTCTGGACTTCAGGCTTTCTGAGGGAAGATGATCTGTTTATTCACTGTGGTGGCCCCAGTGCAATAGACTGCTCCTTCCTGGGAGATACTCACTGAATATGTATTGAACAGTTTATTCATATATTGCTCTAATTGTTTGTATTCTTAGGATGGTCTCCAATTATTACTGACTTTTATGTATTACTTGACACAGAACTCAGCTTCACTGACTCTTATCTCTTAACTATAGATAAGAGCTATGGGATGTTTGTGGTACAGAATTTGAGAGAATAGGGCCCAGGTGGTGGCACACCAGGTTAAGCGCACACATTACAGTGCTCATGGACCCAGTTCAAGCCCTTGGTCCCCACCTGCAGGGGGAAAACTTCACAAGTGGTGAAGTAGGACTGCAAGTGTCTCTGCCTTCTTCCCTCTCTATCACCCCCTCCCCTCTCACTTTCTGTTTCTATACAATAATAAATAAATAGAAATATTTAAATAAAAATAATTTGAGAGAATGAAAGAGAATAAAAGGAAGTGCCATATAAGTCTTTTGAATAGTGTTAATGAAAGATGCCAGAAGAACAAAAGCAACATTATTTGGGTTCAAGATGGTTCTCTTCATGGTAGTTGTGTTAAGGTTATATTTATCAGGGCATTTCTGCATGGTTTTCTATGTAAAGGGTAACTGTATGAAGCAGCAGGGACATTAACTATGCCTCATTCATCTCCATTGTCCCTCTGGACATTTTGAAGCAGGATATATAATCCACGCTTGAAATTGATAGCAGGTGTCTGATTCCAAACAAATGTCACCAATCTTGCCCTTAATGCATTGTAGCAGAACATGATGGAACATTAGTGGAGAACAGTAGTGCATGTTAGAAAGAGGAATGAACATGGGATTTAGTAACACCATCTTATCAATTGAATTTCAAATGGATATTAATCTTGCTTATTAAGCACAGAAACAGATGATCCAATGAAATATTGTATTAGATGCTGTGAAACTTAATGCATTCCATTTCTGACATTTAGGAGACATCCATCACTCTAGCAGAGGCGCTTGCTCTGCATTGAGAAGCCAACTGTAAGACATACTTTTAAGGGTGATGGCACTAGATGTTCCATTTCTGTTTCCTTTAACCTCAAAACATATATTGTACTGTAAAGATGCTACTCACTATGCTGGGTGGTTTAGGGATATAGAGACAAGTATGTCATCATCTCTCCCTTCATGGAGCTGTGGTCAATGAGCGGCATGAGTGGAGGGTGAAGCAACAAGGTGGATAAGGACAGAGTAACTAGCATGGCTTCTGAATAGGAGAAATCTGAAAGTTGTACTTTTTAAAAAATATTTACTTTTTCATATATTTATTGAATAGAGACAGAGAGGAATTGAGAGGGGGGATGGAGAGGGAAAGAGACAGAGACACCTGCCACTCTGCTTTACCACTTGTGAAGCTTTACCCCTGCAGTTGGAGACCAGAGATTTGAAGCTGGGTCCTTGAGCACTGTAATATGTGTGCTTAACCAGTTGTGTCACCACCAGCTCACCCCCAAAGTTGAACTTTTTGCCTCTAAGATTTTCATAGCTTCTTAAACTATTAGTCTCAGTTTATTCATTTGTCAAAAAAGCATATTACAATACATACATCTAGGTTATGGAAAAAAAAAAATTGGTAAGGTGTAACAGGAAATAAGCTTCATGAGTACAGGGCAAGTCTCTGTCTCTTTTATTGTTTTGCCACTAGGTGCCATAACACCAAACATATTGCAGGTGGTCAGTGATTACTCGGGGAATGCATGCTGATTAAAAGTACTTAAGCACAGTGCTTGGTGCATATTAAGAATTCTATGAATGTCAAACACTAAGAGAGATAATAATATGGTAGTCATGGTAACATCAAAGATAAATAAGAGCAGTGGTTGCTGGTGGTAATAGTAATCAGAATAGTGCCATTACTCTTGCACTAGGAGCACTAGAAATGAGTAGATAAATAACAAGGGATAAAGTTAAAGTGATAATTCAGTCATGTTGTGGGAAGATAGAATAGCACTAATGTTTCAATCTAAATGGAAGGATTCTGCATAAGAATACATACTATCACAGCTATAGGTTAGGTAGAGTAAAGGTAGAATTTTTTTTTTCTGGTAGAAATTTTTAAAAGGAGTTTTAACTTGAATCTATTGCAGAGGCCCAGGTAGGACTTGGTGTTGAGATAGACTAGAGGCAAAGGGGTGGAGATTTGTTGGTCATTACACCAGCTACCCTGCATTGCTTGAAGCTGTGGTCTATTTACATAATCATTATTTTGCCTGGACCCGCCCTGCCTGCAGGCTATTGATTTAATCCCCACTGTTTAGATGAAAGCTCGCTACCCTCATACTCTTTTATTCTCTCCACCCCCTCTCCTAGCCATTTCCTTTTCTGACCTGCCACTTCCGTTTCAAAAGATATAAATGCATTTTCTCTGATCAGTAAAGGCATTGCATTGTGTTCCCACTCAGCCACAGAATTCCTGGTTTCTTTCCCACATCGCTGAGTAAGCAGCAGCCTAGGTTGGCTCCGGTCGAGTTCTTTCCCCTGCGATGCAACCCAGCAGAGACTGGAAAAGTGAGACTTATTTAAAATTAGAATTGACAGCAATGGATTGTATAAATGCAGTATGGGAGAAGGGAGTGCCAAGGACTTAAACGCTGAGTGGCTTAGTGTGTTATACTGACATTATCAGACTTGAAGATACCAGGCTTCCTGAAAAACACAATTATTTTGGCTCAGCATATGCTTGTGTTTATACTGCTAGGGGAATCAGGTAAAAAAAAAAAAAGACTTTAAGTAACTGACATTTCAATAGTGGAATGCAAAAGAAAGTGTAGTCAAAGTTGAGTTGCTTTTAAAGATAAGTTAAAATGTGGGCAGCATATGACAGTGCTAGTGGAGGAGGGTGGAGAGGATAAGATCAATGTGATTATGTTGGAGAAATAGCACTTTTTGAATGGAGGAAGAATAATTGCTGTGTACAAGGAAAAGTCAGAGAGGGAGAGAAATGATGGAGTGCATCAATGCACCCTTTTATATGACAAAGCATACCCATTTTAGAAACTTGAGAACAAAAGTTGTGTCCTGGACTGGAAAAAAAAAAAACGGCACAGTGTAATAAATGCCTTCTTAACTTTACTACTGTCTTCATGGCCATGATATTATGCCCTCTTATTCATCACAGTTTCTTCAGTTTCACAGTGGAGAGCTCAGAGTAAATATTCCTTAGAGACTTCTGGGGTGAAGCTGTGGTGACCTAGTCTCAAGAAGTTGGCTTTGCCCTAGGAAACAAGTACTACAACAACATAACTCAATGAATTTCATCAGAGAACAGCTGGGATTTCTGAAAAAGGAAGAAATATTGCTATCTAAAGGTTGGTGATTCTGCTTGGACAGATATAACAGAAAGGGAGGAAGAGAAGGACTTAAGCAGAAATGCAGCCCTGGATTAGTGGCAGGCACCACATTTGCACTCACTTTAAATGCATGTGGCAGATTTAAAGGGTCCACTCAGGAACCAAATGGCCTAAAAATAAAGAACTTGGAACTCTTGTTTAGAACTGCAGAAGTGCCATAATACTGTATCATTTCTTCAAAGCTTTTCCCCTCCACTCACAATTCACACACAATGCAGAACTCTTTGCTACCTGAAGACCAAGAACAGAAATCAAAACATGTTGGTCTGCTTCTAAATTCTGCTTCTAAGACCCCTTCTGTTACATTGCTTGTGGTCTATTTACATAATCATTGTTTTGTTCGCACTGGTTTAATCCCCACTGGTTGGCGTGCTTTTCCTTTTCCCCACCCCCTATCCTACGTACATCCTCTTCCAACCTGACACTTCCACCTCAGGAGATATAGATAGGACAGGATTGTGATTAGAGATAGCTACATCGAACTGCATCCCCACTTGTCAATAAAGATTGAATGATTGAACTGCATTCCCAGATAATCCATTAGTCCCTGGTCATCTGTCTCCCGCCCATGAAACTAGCCCCCCTGGCATCTGGTGTCCCAAACAGGGACAAGCATATGGTGCCCAACCAACGTGGGACCTAACCCACCCATCCCCCAGATAAGTAAAGCCATTTGGCTACCTATCCACTATGGGCTGCCTTTCTACTTATGAAGAGGTTTCCCAAAGCCTCTACTCTTTCTTCATGAGACAGTTTCTCTGTCTCTGGAACATTTTGCTCTGGGTCACACTTTAGTTCCCTGACCGGGAGCTTTGGTTCCTTATGACCGTGATCATAGAGCTTGAGAGATGTGCGGAGATTTCTCCTTGGACTTTCTGGACTCCCTCTCCCATGTTTCCTGAGGAGAAGCACTACATTTTGCTGCGGGCCACACTTTGGTTTCTTATGACTGTGATTGTAGAGCTTGGGAGATGCACGGAGATTTCCCCTGGGACTTTCTGGACTTCCTCTAGCATGTTTCCCTCGAAGAAGGACTACTCTAAGTTGAAGAGCATTCTCCAGTACCCTGGCAGTCCCCAAGAATGAAGACACATGGTTAGTTCTACCCTCCTGATTCGATTCTTTCTTCGATGGGAAGATGTTTTTAGAAATGGGTGCCTGCAGCAATCCTGTAGGAACCTTCAGAAGCACCCTAAATGGAATTTCTTCAGAAGCACCCTAAATGGAATTTCTTCAGAAGCACCCTAAATGGAATTTCGAGGAGCTTTTTGGACTAGGACACCCTCTGGGGACTCATGATGCTACATGGTGAGACCTGGATAATCTGGTTCAAGGTGAAAGAAGCAAGAACTGCCTACCGCTTTTCTCTCAATTCCTCCCTCATTGTTTTTTCTGAGTATCTTAAGTTTTCTGTCTGCTTTCAGTTGCGTTTCATAAGAGAGTGATTTTAATGAGTAAATTTTTATGACCCATTTTTCTGTGAGTATTCTGAAATTTAATTGACTTAAAAAATGAAAAAAATGCTGGACACAGCTATGATTTCTAGAGACATCCAGAAACAGTACAAAAAATTGTTTTTTCTTCTTTTGATTTTTTTTTTTTACACCTTGGTATAAATGAAAAGCTTTTAATCCTGAAAACTGTATGAATATGGGCGGGGTGGATAGTGCAATGGTTATGTTAATGATTCTCATGCTTGAGGCTTCTAACCATGGTTCTTTTATTGAGTTTAAACTGGTTAAACAACCTTAAAATCATACTAGAAAGGACTTCCAATTATAATGGAGTTATCAATTATAGTAAACTTCTGATCTGCAACAAATTTTGTTTGACAAGTAAGTGAATTACAGCTGCCAAGTCTTCACATGAAAAAGCATCTGCTCAAATGAAATCCCTGGAAATCCATTTGGACCCATGTTCTCTGACATCACCCACAAGATGGCATGACTACAGCAGCCCCCCCCCCCCAAACCAATGATGTGACCTGGCACAACCTGAAGAAAGAGATTCACAGAATCCAAAGCTCACTCTCTACAGAAAAGTGGAATTTCCCCATCAAGACAGAAGTGCAGGATTTCATCCCCCGGCATATCTTCCATGGTCATCTGCTTTGGACTGACACTTCTATTTGACTTACTGGTACACCTCTTGGACACTTCATACAACTTTACAGAAGCTTCCCTTTACACTGCTGGGTTTCTCAAAGACTAACTGCAGCAGTCCATGGACTTTGCAGCCAGAGTCTTGGGACTCTATAGGCCATGCCCCCTAGCTTGCAGGCCCTGCCCCCAGAGGTAGTAAACCCCCCCTCCTTACTAGGTCATGCCCACAGAGGCAGGAAATGCCCTTTGAGGCATGCAATGCCCTCAGAGGCAAGAGATGCCCACAGAGGCCGGAAACGCCCTTTGAGGCAATAGATGCCCCCAGAGGCAAGAAATGCCCCTTCTCCTGATAGGCCCTGCCCTTTGAGGCAGGAAATGCCCCCTCAGGCCTCCCCTTGGCATCACACTGGTTCTTGATGCTCTCTTACTTGTTCCTCCATGTCTTGTGCCAGTTCTTTTGAAAATGCCTGTATGATATAGGTTTCTGTTCACCCCACACTCCTGATACTATATCCATTAGTTAAAAAGAAAGGGGGGAAATGTTGGTCTGCTTCTAAATTCTGCTTCTAAGACCCCTTCTGTTGCACTGCTTAATCGCTGTGGTCTATTTACATAATCACTGTGTTACCTGGGAACTTCCCTGCCTGCAGGGCATTGGTTTAATCCCACTGGTTTGAACTCTCTTTTTGCTCCACCCCCTCTCCTACTTACACCCTGTTCTCCACCACTAGTTTGCATTCTTTTTTGACTCCACCCTCTCTATGTAACATCCTGTTTCCACCCTATTTGGCAAGTATAAATACAGCTGGTCTTCTGTTTTAACACACTTGGGATTGCCTTCCTACTCCGAGAGTCCCAGAGTCTCTCTCCTGCGATGCTAGTCCAGCAGGAGTTCCTGATCCCTCTCCCACGCAGCATCCCAGGTTGGCTCCAGTTGAGTTTTCTCCAACCCAGAGAGCACTTGCTCAGGAAGAAGCACCCTCAGGCTATCCCAGCAAAAAAAAAAATGAGTAAAACTAGGAAATCCCCAATAGTAGAGGAAAAAGATGGCAAGGCACTTAATGATGCATATCCAGAAGAGAAAGACTTTAGGAATTACATTTTCAGGAAAACTGAACAAATACAAAATTCTCAATTTCATATGGAGGAATGGATTTAGATGACCTGGAGAGAGAAGAGGAAAAAAGAAAGTAGCAATAGATGTAGGTGTGACTTAGAAAGGAAGAGAAAGCAGGACCATAGGAAAAAATGGGCAAATATATACAAATATAGAGAGTTAAAGAAATAATAGCAACTCATATCTGTAACCTTGGGAAAACTACTGAAATTTCCAGTGCAGGGAATGGGGACACAGAACTCTGTTGGTGGAAAATATGAAATAACTTTAAAGTATGAAAAATAAGAAATATGGAATAACTTTAAAGAATGAAAAGTAAGGAAGAAATGGATAGAAAAATTTCAAGCAAATAATGGTGAGACAAGAACACCTATTAACAATGATGACTTCACCTTCACATCATCTTGGATGGAGCTTAGAGGAATCATGTTAAATGAGATAAGCTAAGACGAGAACGCTGAATATAAGGTGAGTTCAGTCATAGGTAGAAGTTGATAAATAAGAACAGTAGGGAAAATACAAAGCAGAACTTGGACTTGGATTGGTATATTGTACCCAAGTAAAGGACTGGGGTTGGGTTGGGGAATTCAGTTCCTAGTACACAATGGTAGAGGAGGATCTATGTGGGGGGTTAGAATGTTTTGCGGAAAACTGAGAAGTTTTACACATGTACCAACAACTGTATTTATTGTTGACTGTAAACTATTAAATCCCCAGTAAAAAAAAAGAAATACTTTCTAGATGTATTTACTTATATTTATGCATAAATTATATGTATAACATATAAATATTCATATAGTCCTCTATATCTATTTACAGGATGCATTTTCTCCCTAGTACTAACTTTTTTTTACATCTTTTTTGTTTGTTTTTCTCATCCTTCTGATCTTAGATAATATCTTTAGGTTCTTTAATTTGTTGTTGGTATTCAAGGACTTTTATTGCTATAGTTTATGTATGTTACCAGATGACCTGCATTTCTCTGAAACACAGCTACTAGATGGTTTGGTTCATATGTCCAGTACAAAAAAATGAAACACATAAACTTGTTTTTTTTAATGTCAAATTGTCACTAAGACTTTATGAAAACTATGTTGATTATCCTTGAGGGCAAAGGGAAGACCCAAGGTGGGTAGGGAAAAGCAGAGAACTGTGATGACGGTTACAGTAAGAAACTATACACCTGCAATCTTATAAACTTGTAAACCATTATTAAATCACTAGTAAAAATATAAAAATATATATTCATTAGAATGCATTGAGGTGGTTTGAGGAGATAGCATAATGGTTATACAAAGACTTTCATGCCTAAGGCTATAAAGCCCCAGGTTCAGTCCTGCCCAACATCCTACCACCATAAGTCAGAGTTGAGCCATGCTCTTATGTCTCCCTGTAATTTCTTTCTTATATATTACTCATTAAGTAAAACAAATACAAGTTATAAATAATGCACTGAGGTGCAAGCAACAGACTATCTGGATAAGAGTTGGCTAGATCTTAAACTCATGAAATTAGTAAGAAATGAGAGGGTTTTTTTTTTTTTTTTGCCTTCAAGGTTATCGCTGGGACTCAGTGTCTGTACTATGAATTCACTGCTCATGGAGGCTATCTTTTGTTGTTTTTATTAGATAAGACAGTGAGAAATTTAGAGAGGAGGGGAAAGCAGAAAGGGGTAGAGAAAGATAAGACACCTGCTAACCTTATTCACCACTTGTGAAGCAAACTCCCTGCAGGTAGGGAGCCTGGGGCTTGAACTGGGATTCTTATGCAGGTTCTTGTGCTTCACACACTATGTGTGCTTAACCTGGTGTGTCTTATTTTAATAACAATACTAATGGCATATCATCATTTAACCCTTCTATCCTTAGTGTGTAAAATTTGTTTTAACTTAGACTCACAAAAAGAGGAAGAGCGGAGAGGAGAGGAGAAGAGAGAGAGGAGAGGAGAGGAGAGGAGAGGAGAGGAGAGGAGAGGAGAGGAGAGGAGAGGAGAGGAGAGGAGAGGAGAGGAGAGGAGAGGAGAGGATGAGATGCCAAGAAAAATCTTCTGGGACCTCTAAGAAAGATTTTCTCCCTAATAGTAGTGTGCATTACAGAAGGAAAAATGTATTTTGTTTCAATATTCTTTCCTATTTAAGGGCACTCTTTCCTCTCCTCTCCAATCCTCTCTTCTCCCTTCCCCTCCCCTCTCTTGCCCTTCCCTCCCCCCTTCCCTCTCTTCCCCTTCCCTCCCCCTCCCCTCTCCGACCCTTCCCTCCCATCTGCTCCCCTCTCCTCTTCTTCCCTCCCCTCCTCTTCCCTCTTCTCCTGTCCTCTCCTGTCCTCCCCTCCCCTCCTGTCCTCCCCTCCCCTCCTGTCCTCCCCTCCTCTCCTGACCTCTCATTCTCTACTGTCTTCTCCTCCTTTACTGTCCTCTCCTCACCTCCCCTCCCTTCTCTCCACTTCTGCTTCCCCTTCCCTCTTTTTCTTTTTTCTCTTTCTTTCTTTCTTTCTTTCTTTCTTTCTTTCTTTCTTTCTTTCTTTCTCTTTCTTTCTTTCTTTCTTTCTTTCTTTATTTCTTTCTTTCTTTCTTTCTTTTCCTTACCATTGTACTACTCAGCTTTGACCTTTGGTGTAAGTGATTATACCTGGGACTTTGGAGCTTCAGGCATTAAAGTCTTGTGGCAGAACCATGATGCTATCTCCTCTGCCCTCATTAGCTATTCTAAATCACATATCAACCCCTTCACCAGCTTCTATCTAGAGGGAAGAAGTGCTCATGACTAACTTAAAGATAATCACAATTGGTTCTTGGCCAAGGCATATTGTGGTCCAAATAGAATTAGGCTTTGTTAGTGTGTTAATTAATTTGTGAGGAAGGCAGTTGTGTGAGTATTGGATAGACAACCAACAACATGTACAAGAGAGGGTATAGCATCAGGATTATCCATGTTTTGGGGGACAAAACAAACCAAAAAAAAAAGGGCAATCATTTCTTAGAGCCTAGAAAAATATCCCAGTCTAGCCTGAGTTTACTATAAATGTAAAGATTTACAAGACATTTTTCAAGATAACCAATGTTTTCCCTGATTTCGTATACAGGCCAACCTGTATACCTGCCAGAGCAAAAACATTAATATTATCTTTTTTTTTCATTGGGAGGTTACTTGTTTATAGTACAGTTGTTGGTACATGGGTACAATGTCCCATCTCACCATGATGGGTTTCTGCAAAACACTCTCACCCCCAACTTCTAGTCTCTTGATTTCTAGCCTCGACATGTCTAAAGTTCTCACCCTCCAGTTGAAAGGTTCCTCAGTGACCATCTCATCATGCCCAGTAGAGATAATAGAGGTCTTTTTCCTGAAATCCTAGGAGACATTGTTCACAGCTCTATCTTGGCATCTACTTTGCATGATGACTATTTGCTTATTTTTAATATCCATTATCATTTGCATATATGAGCTATTATTTGTTTTTATGCATTATATGTCCTTTGAGAATAGGCACTGTGAATAGAATCCATATGTGATTCCTCTTTATTATCTTTATAATGTCATACACCATATTATTATATATATGTGTGTGTTCAATTTTTTTTTTGAATGACAAAATATACTTGACAAAAGCACCCTTCTGTCAGTATTTTTTTTTCCTTTCATTTCTTTCTTTAACAGTCAGTTTTAAAATCCTATCTTAATGGTGGTTTTAGGTTGTGGGGCACAACAAATAAAAATGTTATAAATTTCCTTTTCCATTCATTTTGAATTATGGCATGTGAAAACATACACATATGACTTCAAAAGACTTGAAGTTGATCTTAAATTCTCTTTCTTTGTTCCTGAATACCTGCGTTAATATGTGTTCATGAAAGAGAGGAGCAGGTGAAAATTCACCTAACACCCCCAGACACATGAAACCTGTGGTGCAGAGAGCCTGAATACCCCAAACTCCACATCAGTCATACCTTTTGGGATGAACATAAGTTATTTGTACAAATCACTGGGGAAGTTTTACTCTCTTGCTTTCTCTGTATTATTGACTGTTGCAGAGGAGAAACTGTAAAATTCAGGATTCAGGAAGGCTGTTCAATGATAAGAGTATTTTCCTAGATTAACCATGAGACAAAAATCCTGAAATCCTTTATGGGATCAAGATTTTAATTTTAATATTACTTAGAGTTTTTGAGGAATGAATCACCCAGGGTCACATTCATTTATGCTATTCTAGTTTGTAGACAGAATTCTGCTTATGTCTGTCTTTTTTAGCCTTGCAGTCTGAGGCAAAAAAGAAAAGTGAAGGTATAAATGCTCCTCCAGGCCCTAATCCCTTCTGTGTAATGGGACATTTGTTTCTCTTCAGTGAGCAGTAAACCTGTAATTCCCCTTAATCTTGAGTGAGGTTGAGATTTCGGTTACTCACTCTCCCACCTACCTTCTATAGGTTTTTCATTGTCAAAGAAGACCCTTCAGAAATTTTACAAATCCCAGAGTAACTATCTAGTTAGTCCCTAAAGAGATGCTACAAATGGCATGGGCGGGGGTGGGTGGTGGCACATCTGGTTGGGCGCACATGTTATAATGTTCAAAGACCCAGGATTCAAGCTTCCACTTTGCTCCTACAGGGGAGGGAAACTTTGTGAGTGGTGAAACAGGGCTGCAGGTATCTCTTTCTTTCTCCTCATACCCTTTCAAGTTCTGGCTGTTTCTATTCAATAAATAAAGATAATAAGAAAAAAATTAAAAGAAAAAACAGAGATACTACAAATGGAATTCAGAGTGTAGGTCATGTAGGAATTTCTGACTAGAGATTGGATTTGGTCTAGAATTTGAATGGCCACCATCTGACACCACACAAGCCAACTCCAAACCATTTAATATAAGGAATGATTAAACTATGAATAGAATGAAATATATAGATATGCATTGCGATATAATAAATATATATGGAGGGAAAGTTTTTCTAGTAAAAAGGCATCTTACATTCTAAATTGTCAGAAGGTGCTAGTGTAATGGAATACAGAAATCTACCAGGTAAAGAGGATTTTGTTGTATTGAATGCAGCCGTAGCAGGGAAATAATAATAAGTGCTTTAAGACATTATTTGTGGGGGCTGGGTGGTAGCAAAGCAAATGAAGCACATATGGCAGGAAGCACACAGATCAGCATAAGGATCCTGGTTCAAGCCCTCGGCTCCCCACCTGTGGGGGGGTCATTTCACAAATGGTGAAGCAGGTCTGCTGGTGTCTTTCTCTTCCCCTCTCTGTCTTCTCCTCTCTCAATTTCTCTCTGTCCTATCCAAAAACAATGGCAACAATAACAATAGCAACAACAACTGCGAGTTTGCCTCTGGAAGGCCTGCCTTGTCTATCCCACGTCCACCACTCTGTTGGCCACCAGAGAGGTGTCCTAGAGGAGAAGAGTAGGCCTTAGTGGGGGTGAGCATGCAGAGTGAAGACTCTGGACACTGTGGCAGGGGATAGTGTGTTTATTGAGTTTCACGGGTATTCTTATACTTGAGCAAGCAGGCAGAGAAGAGGAAATGTTGCTTGGACCAATCATTTTAAAGGTCAATATTGTGAAGCAGGAACAAGCTGGGGACAGGGAAGTTGCAGCCTTAGCAGGAACAGGCTGGAACAAAGGCTGGTGCAGTCTCAACAGTTAAGCTCCATACCCTTTTGCCTGCAGGAAATGGAAATTTAGCTGTAATCTGTGTAGCAGTTTTCAGTTAACAGCTCCTGCCCTCAGGCCAGGTGCAGAATGCTGGTGACAAGGCCATCTGAGGAGAGGGAGGAGGTGCAGGGTGGCTTTTTGGGTGAATGCCCTTCTTCCGTAGCCAGTCAACAGCGTCAGGTTGAGCCTGATGTAAAGTTTCGAGACCTCCTTTGAATCTGGAGAGGTGGCAGTCGTTGACTATGTGGGTCATAGTCTGTCTGGAGCCGCAGGGGCAGTTCGGGTCGTCTCTGGCTCCCCAGCGATGGAACATAGCGGCACACCGGCCATGGCCTGTTCGATAGCGATTGAGGGATTGAGGAGGGCCCAATCATAACGTGCTAGGTCAAAGCCGGGTTGACGCTTGCAGGGGTCTGTGATGAGGTGTTTGTTCTTTACCTCAGCTGACTGCCAACTCTGTTTCCAAGAGTCTGGAACAGAGAAGTTCAGTGTAGGCGTAGGGGACCAGATTGGGTGACGAGACGTCAAGCGTTGGACAGGGTGGGCCAAGATATCTGCGTATATTGGCAGGTCCGGTCGAGCGTAGACATGGGAAATGAACTTAGATGATGCCGCATCCTGACGAATATCTGGTGGGGCGATGTTGCTAAGAACTTGCAGCCATGGAACCAGGGTGGAATGGATGGTTCCAGAAATTATCCTCATGGAGGAATATAATTTGGAATTGACCAAGTGGACATGGGGGCTACAGAACCATACTGGGGCACAGTATTCTGCAGTGGAATAGCATAATGCCAGAGATGATGATCTTAGTGTGGAAGCGCTCGCGCCCCATGAGGAGTTGGCCAGTCTTGCAATGATGTTATTCCTCGCGCCCACCTTTGCTGCAGTTTTTATGAGATGTTCGTGAAATGACAGAGTGCGATCGAGAGTAACGCCAAGATAGACTGGCTGGGCTTCATGCCGGATTCTCGTATCGTCAAGCTGCACATTATGCTCACACAAGGCCGAGGCATGGTGTAGATGGAAAACAGATGATACCGTTTTTGCAGTGCTAGGGATTAGTCACCATTTTTTACAGTAATCAGATATCAGAGACATGTCTTTCGTGAGTGTTTCCTCAAGGATGTTGAACTTGGATGCCTGAGCTGCACAGCAGATGTCATTGGCGTAGATGAACTTCCTTGAAGAAGTTTCTGGGAGGTCATTGATGTAAATATTAAATAGCATAGGAGCCAGAACAGAGCCCTGGGGGAGGCCACTTGAGACAAGTCTCCATCTGCTAGACTTGTCACCCAGATGCACCCGGAATCTTCTGTTTTGGAGAAGAAACGATATAGTGTTGGCCACCCATGGAGGCAGGCATCTTGAGATCTTGACTAGGAGACCACGGTGCCAGACCGTGTCATAGGCTGCTGTGAGATCAACAAAGACAGCACCCATCTTTAAATTCTTCTGGAATCCATTTTCAATGTAAGTTGAGAGGGCCAGGACTTGTTCGCAGATAGATCTTCCTGGGCGGAAACCAGCTTGGGCGGGTGATAGGAATTTCTCTGTAAGAGGAGAAATTCGTGACAGAAGCAGGCACTGAGCCCCAGTGATAACCCTGGAAACAAAACAAAACAAAAAAAAACACTTTGCCTGGATAAAGTTGTTTGTTATGAGAGAGAGACCAGAAAGCCTCTCCACTCTTAACACATGAGTTGTCAGACTAAACACAGTTTCAAAAGTTTATTCAGAGCACAATTTGTCTCAGCATTAAGGAATGTTAAATTCTAGAACAATACAATTTACATTCCACTGAGGCCAAGAGACTGAGTTATCTGGGAACCAAATGTTTTTTTTTTTTTCTCTAGTCAATCAAATATAGACCTTTGTATGACTTTTGGTTTTATCCCTGAACAAATTTGCCCATCTGATTATGATACTTGAGATGAATAATATGTGAAGCTTCCTCCCCAGTGACTTTATGTTATAGTGCTCAAGAGATTCTTCCAGTGAGTGGAGCAAGTGTTTTATGTTATTCTGAAAATGTTTCTTAACAAATTTCTGCTTTTTTTCCCCTGTTTTTCCCCTGAGAGCTTTATCAGACTGATGCTTTGAAGATAGAGAGAGGAGACATATCATAGCACCAATGCATCCCCCCATCTGCCCCAGTGCTGTATCATTCCCATGTAGTATATCAGGGCTAGAACTTGGGTCACTTACATGGTGAGGCAGGTACCCACTCAGGTGAGCTATCTCACCAACCCCACAGATTTTAGTTCAAAGTTATTTATTAGCAATGTTAATGAAGGATTAAGATAAAAATAAATTTTATAAATAATGAATTTCTCTTTTACTTTAAAAGAATTACTTCAGAGGAAAAAAGAGAAAAAGAGAGAGAGAGAGACTAGAGTACTGTCTAGCTCTGGTTTATAGTGGTGCCAGGACTTAAACCTGAGATCTCTGTAGCCTCAAGAGGCATGAAAGTCTGGTGCACTATCAAATTATCACTGTGCAACCTCTCTCTCTCTCTCTTTCTTTTGGTTAACAAAAGTGCATCATCACCCAGGTTGACTTTTTCCTAAGAGACACAAAGACAGATGAAGAGAAAAAAAGTACAGCACAGATGCTTCCTCCATGTGGCAGGGGCCAGGCTCATACCTGGATTGAGCGCATGGCAAAGCAACACACTATCCAAGTGAGCTATTCTGCCGGCCTCACTTTTTATTTTTAATGCCAATAAATATGAATCAAATACTTACTACTTGTAATTTAAAGTTAAAATTTAACTTTAGCGAATCACATTCACAGACTGAGGCAAGGAATGGTTATAACTGAGAAAATGACAGAGTTTGGTTTTAGACAAGTCTTCCCAATTTCCTGCCTCAACCACTGATTGATTTCTACTAGCACAGACATAGACGTATGGGAGATTTCTACTTAGATGTTAATCAGGATCTTTACCTTGAATATTCGTCCGATAGTGCTTTCCTATAACCCTTACTTAATTGAAATTACTTGAAAAAAATTAAACACCCGTACTTAATTATACATGAAGGGTGGAAAAGAAAGGTTCCAAGGACAAATGCACAAGGGCTAAATCAGACATTATCTAATGAGGAAGAAGTTATCCTTGAAGAGATGAAAGACAGTAGTTAGGTTATTACTATAATAAAGAGGTCATTCCGATTTTTGATAAGCTTCTAAACCTGTGATTTGATTACTTTACTCTTAGAAAAGCCAATTGAAATGATCAAAATAATAGGATAGGGGAGAAGTGCAAAGGGACCTTGACAACAATGGGTGTGTGCTGCCCACGTTCAAACATTGAGGGATTTATGCAGGAGTTAGTGTAAGTAAGACAGAGTGAAAGCAGAATCAATAAACTGATGATTTCATGCTTGCAAGGAAAACAGCTGCTGAGCTATAGTGAAACTTTGGGTTGGAATACAGTAAGTTGGAAAAAAGGATGGGGGTGGGCGGTAGCACAGGGGGTTAAGCTCACATGGCACAAATCTCAAGGACCAATGTAAAGATCCCAGTTTGAGCCCCCGGCTCCCCACCTGCAGGGGGTCACTTCACAAGCAGTGAAGCAAATCTGCAGGTGTCTATCTTTCTCTTCCTCTCTCTCTCTTCCCCTCCTCTCTCCATTTCTCTGTCCTATCCAACAACTACATCAATAACAACAATAATGATAACCACAACAACGATAAAACAACAAGATGAACAAAAAAGGAGGAGAAAAAAAGGCCTCCAGGAGCAGTGGTGCAGGCACTGAACTCCAGCAATAACCTTGGAGGTAAAAAAAAAAAAAAAGTAAGAAAAGAAAAAAAAAGGATGAACAAAAATGTAATGTTAATTTCCACTGACAAAAGTCACACTAGGTAACACTTATGTGGTATTTCATAGGTTTTGTGCATAGAAGTGTTATAAAGCCATTAACTCAATCATCAGAACATAGTATACTGTCCATATTTAAAGATTAGAAGGAACTGGGGTTGGGTGGTAGTGCATTACATTGTGCAAGGACTCAAGGTCATGCCCTTAATCATCACCCGCAGGGTATGTTTCACAAGTGATGAGGCAGTGCTGCAGGTGCCTTGCATTCTCTCTGACTCTCCATCTCCTTTCCTCCATATTTTTCTGTCCCTATCCAAAAATCAATCAATAAAAAAATAATAATAAAACACCAATTGTCCTTTAAAAAAAGATGAGAAGAAACTGAATCTTCACAAAGATGTTATATATGATTTACAGTTAAGATACAATATTTTGCCAGTTTGGGCAAATATGATTAGAACTTAAAATAAGTTTAATTTTGTATTAATAGATTTACTGAAACAAAAAAAACATTTAGAAAATATCATGGAGAAATATTGCCTTAACAATAATTATAGAGATGTTAAATTTATAAAAATAAACTTACTGACCTTATGGAGGATTTGAATGACAGGGTGCAATTTTACTAAAAGGCATAAAGAAACTGATTAACAGAGAGAAAGGGCACATTTCTGAATGGTACCATTTAATATCACAATGATATTTATTCTTCTTACTTGATTAGTCTCTGAATTGCAACCAAGTGATATCTGATTAGGATTTTGTGGAAGTGATTAAATTTTGTTTTTTTCTTTTTAGTATATGTGTTGCTGAAGCGAGTGCAGATTAAATTTTATTTTGAAGTAGTTTGTAATCAGAGATAATGCACAAATGCATAGTCTCAGTTAAAAGTAACATGTTATAGAATTTGGCATTGATTTAGTTCAGTGCATAGTAACCTTCATTTTGCTAGAGGTATTACTTTATTCTTCAAGATCTTTTACTGTGCTCATAAAGATACATTGGTAGATAGACAAACAGGAGTTTTATGTTAGATGTTTTCTCTTTCATAGTGACTTTATTTTCTACATGTTTTATAAACCTTGCTATCTTTTCCTTGGAGTTGCTTTCTTTGCTGCTGAAATTTCTGTCTGCAAAAGGGTGTAATCCACTGTTTTTGGTTTTTCATCTTCAGGCATTTCCCTACTGATAAACATGATGAGAGCTGATGATGAGAAAGTGTAGAATTTTGAAAACGAGATATAGGAGGTACTGCCATTATTGGTAATGCAAAATCTAGTCTGTAACCATAGCAATGGCAGCTGAGTGAAAATGAGCAGTTGATGAGGGAGAGGAAAAAACTGAAAATTCAAACCTTAGATGTATTATCATTGTGGATATTGAAATCATCAAAAATGTGCAGATACAGTGGCAGAAAGGTAGACTTCAAGGTAAATTACCTTCACTGACTGAGGAAGAGTAGCTGGCGAATATTTGATGACTACAGCCCCATGGAGTCTAGATATATGAACTTCAAAATTACTAGGGTGCTTTTTAGCAACAAAGCATGACAAATGATTTAAGATGTGCTGAAAAAGGGGTAGAAGACATCTCACCAAGTGTGTTTGAACACTAACTTCACACCATATGGGATTGCAATAGTACAGGTGCTGTGATGTCTCTCACAGCAGAGAGATAATAAAAAATGAAAAAGCCAGCTCAGAAGCATGATCTCCCTCCTCCCTCCCTCCCTCCCTCTCTCCCTCCCTCCCTCACTCTTTCTCTCTCTCTCCCACACAATGAAATAAAGATGGAAGTACTTATCTCTAATAGTAATAGAGGATGCTTTATGAAAATAGTAACTGTATTTTTTGCTATTTGATGTATTTTTTTCTACCTTGCCATGTGTTTCAATTACTTTCATGAAATAAACACATATAAGCTAGACAGAATAATGTAGCTGGACTAAATAGATTTATTTGTCAACAGTGCTATAGTAATATCAGAAGGTAAAATATGCATGAGTTACTTAACACTGTAAGAATGATTGTCAAACCACTGATAAAAAAATAAAGTGAAGGTTTATTTCAAATAAATTTTAAAAGGTAATTTATACTGACCTTTAAAGCATAAAAAAGTGAAGCCAATAGGGCCACCTCTATGATTTAGAGATAAAAAGAATTTTTCACTTATTATTATAGGAAACAGCTCAATGGAAATAAAATAATAACAAATTAGGAAGTTCTATTTGTAGTATTCTTTATTTAGACATCACGGCTTAATATTATTATAGTTGAACAAGAATATGTGAATAGCCTAATTTAAAATGAATAAATTAGAATAGGAACAAGCAATCCATAGAGGCAGGAGCAAAAAAAATAAATGAGCTACGTAATGTTTATGGGTCCAGCTTCACTGAGGTTCAAAGACATGCCAGTTAAAACTATCATTATCTGGGAGTCAGGCGGTAGTGCAGTGGGTTCAGCGCAGGTGGTGCAAAGTTTAAGGATACAGTTTCGAGCCCAGGCTCCCCACCTGCAGGGAAGTTGCTTCACAAGCAGTGAAGCAGATCTGCAGGTGTCTATCTTTCTCTCCCCCTCTCTGTCTTCCCCTCCTCTCTCCATTTCTCTCTGTCCTATCTTAAAATAACATTAATAACAATAACAATAATAACTACAACAATAAAACAAGGGCAAAAGAGAATAAATAAGTAAATGAAGGAATAATTTGGACCCCACAGTTATTTTGTAAGATCTTTTATTATTTGGAAAAGTGAATTAATAAAAGTATTTTAAGGCATATCTTAGGATACAAACATTTATTTATAACAACCCCATAATGTAAATGGATGCATAACTTTCTGGATATAGTTTACATGAGCACTGTCATGAGCAAGAGTTTGTCACTTTGTAGACAGTTTCTCCTAACCAAAGTCTGATTTTTACTTGTCTTTCCTTATTTAAATATTCATATTAAGCTGGAGTAAGAGATGATTTCAAAGTCATCTAAATGCTTATTTTCTCATTTTTAATTCTTTTATTTATTTTTTATTTTTATTTTTTATTTAAGAAAGGAAACATTAACAAAACCGTAAGATAGGAGGGGTACAACTCCACACAATTCCCACCACCCAATCTCCATATCCCGTCCCTTCCCCAATAGCTTTCCCATTCTCTATCCCTCTGGGAGCATGGACCCAGGGATGTTGTGGGTTGCAGAAGGTAGAAGGTCTGGCTTCTGTAATTGCTTCCCCGCTGAACATGGACTTTGACTGGCTGGTCCATACTCCCAGTCTGCCTCTCTCTTTCCCTAGTAGGGTGGGTCTCTGGGGAAGCAGAGCTCCAGGACACATTGGTGGGGTCTTCAGTTCAGGGAAGTCTGGCTGGCATCCTAATGGCATCTGGAACCTGGTGGCTGAAAAGAGAATTAACATACAAAGCCAAACAAATTGTAGAGCAATCAGGGACCAAAAGGAATAGTGGAGAGGAAGTGTTGGGGGGGGGGTACTAACTGCAAACTCTAGTGCACTTCCGCTTTCAGGTATATATTTTGCAGTAGCTTATGGATACCTGTGAACATATGCTCTATCTCAAGGAACCTGGTCTATATCTAGGTTTTGGGACTTTTTTAGGAAGTGAATCACCTGGGATGGAATTAGAGAATACTATAAAAGGAAAGGTCTCACGCAAGTAATGAAGCTGAAGGGTTGTCGTTCCACACCTGAAGTCTCTGGACACAGTCTGAGGTGAAGCATGTTGAGGTGGCAGTCCTTGCGTTGATTAGGTTGCGATCAGCAGATGCAATATTATTTGATATGAATTGGGAGAGTCATGCAGGAAAGTGGGCCCTACCCTAAGGTTCAGGATTGGGGGAAATATAGGCTCTATAATGGAAATGTGAGGTTCCTGCTGTCTTAAGGTTCAAAAAGACAATGGATAGTTATTGTTATCATCACATTATTTGGTAATTAGGTTAACTTGGAAAAGTCCCTTAGTTAGGGTTTGCTGTATAGTACACAATATCTTGTATATAGCTGAGCCACTGGTTGCTTCTGATTACTTGGTCTAGGATTTTGAGAGAGTCTGTATATCAAAGACACAGCCTATATATTAAAGAGACTCAGTCTGTGTTTTAAAAACTTCGAGACATATGATCAATTTTTCCCCCTCTCATATTAATTAACTAGTGATTTATATGAATACACTTTAATAGAAGTGTACATAAACACCATTCCCACCACCAAAAGGCAGTGTCCCATCCTACTCCCCCAACCCCCCACACCCCCACCAGCCCAGGAAGCCATTTGTCTACCCTCCCGCTCACCATAGGGTTTTTACTTTGGTGCCCTACTTTCAATTTAGTCAGATTCTGCTTTTAGTTTCCCTTTCTGATCTTCTTTCTCAACTTTTGTTGATGAGTGGGATCATCCCATACTCATCCTTATCTTTCTTAATTAGCTCACTTAACATAATTCCTTCTAGCTCTGTCCAAGATGGGTCAGAGAAGGTGGGTTCATTGTTCTTAATAGCTGCATAGTATTCCATTGTGTATATATACCACAGCTTTCTCAGCCACTCATCTGGTGTTGGGCACCTGGGTTGCTTTCAGGTTTTAGCTATTATGAATTGTGCTGCTATGAACATAGGAGTACACAACTCTTTTTGGTTGGGTGTTATGGAGTCCTTGGGGTATAACCCCAGGAGAGGAATTACTGGATCATATGGAAGGTCCATGTCTAGCCTTGTAAGAGTTCTCCAGACAGCTCTCCACAGAGGCTGGACCATTTTATATTCCCAGCAGCAATACAAAAGGTTCCTCTGTCCCCACAGCCTCTCCAGCATTTGTTGCTGCTGTCCTTGTTGATGTATGCCATTCTTGCAGGAGAGAGGTAGTATCTCAATTTGTTTTAATTTGCATTTCTTTGACAATCAGTGACCTGGAGCAATTTTTCATGTGTTTGTTAGCCTTTTGGATCTCCTCTGAGGTGAATGTTTTGTTCATATCCTCTGCCCATTTTTGGATGGGGTCATTTGCTTTTTTGGTGCTAAGTTTGCTGAGCTCTTTATATATTTTGGTGATTAGTTTCTTGTCTGATGTATGGCATGTGAAGATCTTCTCCCATTCTGTGAGGGGTCTCTTTGTGTAATAGTTTCTTTAACTGTGCAGAAGCTTTTCAATTTGATGTAGTCCCATTGTTTTGTTTCTGCTTTAGTCTTCCTTGCAACTGGGTTTGATTCATCAAAGATGTCCTTGAGGATTAGGTGGGAAAGTGTTTTACAAATGTTTTCCTCTTAAGTATTTGATTGCTTCTGGTCTGACATCTAGGTCTTTGATCCATTTGGAGTTGATTTTTGTTTCTGGTGAGATAAAGTGGTTCAATTTCATTCTTCTGCATGTTTCAGCCCAGTTTTAATAGCACCATTTATTGAAGATCCTCCTTTTTCCATTTAATCCTTTGGGCCCCCTTATCAAAGATTATATGTCCATAGGTGTGGGGATTTATTTCTGGGCTTTCAATTCTGTTCCACTGGTCTGTGTGTCTATTTTTGTTCCAGTACCATGCTGTTTTGATGATGATGGCTTTATAATATAGTTTAAGGTCTGGGAGTGTGATGCCTCCATTTCCGTTTCTTTTCTTTAAGATGGTTTTGGCAATTCTAGGTCTTTTTTAGTTCCAGATAAATAATTGTAGTTTTTGTTCGATTCTCTTAAAGAAGCTTGGTGGAACTTTGATGGGTATCACATTAAATTTGTATATGGCTCTGGGGAGAATATTCATTTTGATGATATTTATTCTTCCAATCCATGAGCATGGGGTGTCTTTCCATTTCTTGTTATCAGTTTCTATTTCCTTGATAAGTGACTCATAGTTTTCAGTATACAATCTTTCACTTCTTTGGTCAGCTTTATTCCTAGGTATTGATTTTGCTGCAACAGTGAATGGGAGTGATTTCTGGATGTCTTCTTCTTCAGATTTAGTGTTTGCATAAAGAAATGCACCTGATTTTTGTACATTGATTTTGTAGCCTGACACCTTGTTGTATTGTTTTATAACTTTCAGTAGTTTTCTGCTGGATTCTTTAGGTTTTTCTATGTATACTATCATATCATGTGCAAATAGTGAGAGCTTGACTTCCTCCTTTCCAATCTGTATTCCTTTGATTTCTTTCTCTTGCCTGATTGCTATGGCAAGAACTTCCAATACTATGTTGAAGAGTAATGGTGACAGTGGACAGCCCTGTCTAGTCCCCGATCTGAGGGGGAATGCTTTCAGATTCTGCCCATTGAGTATGATGTTGGCTGTAGGTTTGCTATATATGGATTCCACTATCTTGAGGAATTTCCCATCTATTCCCATTTTTTGTAGAGTTTTGAGCATGAATGGGTGTTGGATTTTGTCAAAGGCTTTCTCTGTATCTATTGAGATAATCATGTGGTTTTTGGCTTTGCTTTTATTGATGTGGTGAATGACATTGATTGACATACGGTTGTTGAACCAGCCTTATATTCCTGGGATGAATCCCACTTGGTCATGATGAACAATCTTTTTGATATGCTGGTGTATCAGTTGGCCAAGATCTTGTTTTAATATTTTGGCATCTATTTTCATTAGAGATATTGGTCTGTAGTTTTCCTTTTTTGTTGTGTCCCTATCTGCTTTTGGTATCAGGGTGATGTTGGCTTCATAGAAAGTAGAAGGGAGGGGGTTTCCCGGAAGATGGCGGACTGAGAAGCTGCTAGTGTCTGAGCTCTGACCACATCTCCTGGAAATGGTAGGATTTTCTGCCTTTAGCAGGCCAGCCAATAAGGGGTCCTAGCGGTGACACCAAGTAGGTGACTATAACTTAATTTGGGTTAAGAATTCGATTAGGGAAAAAAGGGGAAAAAAATTTTTTTCTTCCTTTTAATTTTCAAGCATACCTCCTTCCCGCCCCCCCCCCCCATAACCAGTCCATGGGGACCAGCTCCTAAAAGGGGAGGGGAGATCCTTTTCTTTACCAAACTCCTGCCCCACCAGGGAGTATCATTAATTCTATGTCTATACCCTTCTGAAACCTCTGGCCTTTTTTCTTTCTAAGTAGCCAACCCCCTCCACTTCACCCCGCATAGCTAATTAAATAATTAAAAATAAATACATTAAAAAAACCCTTTCCTTTCACTGCCCTTTTATGACTGTTCTTTTTCTTTTGTCTCTCTCTCTCTTTCTTTTTATTATTATTTTTTTCTCATTCTTGTCATCCCTTCTTCCTTAATCCTACAGCTTCCAAAGTCACAGCCCCCAGCCCTCACACCACAGTTGCTTTTTTGAATTCACTGATACACATTTGGGAATTTCCTTTCACTGCTCTTTAATTACAGCTCTTTTTCTTATCTTTTCCCTTTTCTCTCTCTCATCTCTCTCTCTATCTCTCTCTTTTTTTTTTAATCTTGTCATACACATCTTCCTTCTTCTTTGCCTTTCCAAATTTGTGAATTATTTTGGGGAAGAAATCTGACTCAAGTAGACTATCTATGTGTGTATCTTTGCTCTAGTTCCCTTTCCCATCTTGTTACCCTTAGAATATACAGTGGATAGTAGATTTGCATAACTGTCTATTCTTGCTATCCTTTCTTTCTTTTCTTTTTCTTCACTGGGATTTGGTTACTATTTTTTCATGGATTAGAGAAATTCTTTGGCTAACTGGTAACGATTAAACTACTTCAATACTTACTTCAGTTGCTACTGTAATTCCGAAGGTTGGTGAGTGCAATTGTCATAAAGGTATTTAGTACAGTGCTACTTGTGCTCACAACACAACAACTGAGGAACAACAGAGCATTAAAAAAAAAAGAGATAGAGAGAAACACATAAATTAAAAAAATATGGGTAGATTAAAAACAAATAAAACTGCTACCCCAGTGAATGAAGACAAGAGCCCAGAAGAAACCATAAATCAATCAGAAGTAACCATAGATAAGAAAAGTATGCAAGCAATAATAAACTTATTAATCACAGAAATGAAAACAACATTGGAGGAAAGGAATGGCAGTATTAGGGAAACAACAGTTGAGACACCCAAGGAAAATACTGATTATCTTGAGACAATTAGAGAACTGAAAGCTGAAATAGCTGTAATGAAGAAAGAAGCTGAGGCAAGGGAAAGCAGACTAACAGAAGCAGAAAACAGAATTAGTCAGACAGAGGATGAGTTAGAGAAAACTAAGAAAGAGGTGAAAGAGCTTAAAAAGAGATTGAGAGACACTGAAAACAACAACAGAGACATATGGGATGATCTCAAAAGAAGTAACATTCGTATAATTGGCCTGCCAGAGGAAGAAAGAGAGGAAGGGGAAGCAAACATTCGAGAGGAAATAATAGAAGAAAACTTCCCAGACCCGAATAACAGAAAGGACATCAAGATTCAAGAGGCCCAGAGAGTACCAAACAGAATCAACCCAGACCTGAAGACACCAAGACACATCATAGTCACAATGAGAAGAAGTAAGGATAAAGAAAGGATCCTAAAGGCTGCAAGAGAGAAACAAAGAGTCACATACAAGGGAAAAACCCATAAGATTATCTGCAGACTTCTCCACTCAAACTCTAAAAGCCAGAAGGGAGTGGAAAGATATCTATCGAGCCCTGAATGAAAAAGGGTTTCAACCAAGGATAATATATCCTGCTAGACGTTCATTCAAACTAGATGGAGGGATCAAAACCTTCTTAGATAAACAACTGTTAAAGGAAGCAACCATCACCAAGCCGGCCCTAAAAGAGGTTCTGGAAGACCTCTTATAAACAAGAACATCACTATAATACTTGCAATATATCAGAGCAAACAAAATTTTTTTTTTGAACAATGGCACTTCTTCTTCTTCTAGCATTTGCCCTTCTTCTGTAGCCAGTCAACAGGTCAGGTTGAAATCTGTCATGAGCTGCTTGTTGCTGGCTTTGAAAGTGACTGGGATCCATGTGGATTCAGTCGGCTAGGAAGGATCGTCAGTTTCCCCAATGAATGGGTACTCACGGGATGCACCACGAGAAGGTCGACCCAATGCATCCCAACAATGGCACTACAATATATTAAATCCATAATGTCAATAAATGTCAATGGCTTAAACTCACCCATCAAAAGGCACAGGGTGGGGGGATGGATCAGAAAACATAACCCAACCAAATGCTGCTTGCAAGAATCCCATCTGTCACAACAAGATAAACACAGACTTAAAGTGAAAGGATGGAAAACTATCATACAGGCTAACGGACCACAAAAAAGGGCAGGAACAGCCATTCTCATCTCAGACACAATAGATTTTAAATTAAGTAAAGTAATAAAAGATAGGCAAGGACATTACATAATGATTAGAGGATCAATCAGCCAAGAAGACTAAACAACTATTAACATCTATACACCCAATTAGGGACCATCTAAATACATTAAGCACCTACTGAAATAATTTCAAAAATACATCAATAGTAATACAAAAATAGTGGGAGACTTCAATACCCCACTCTCACACTTAGACAGATCAACAAAGCAGAGAACCAATAAAGATACAAGAGAATTGAATGAAGATATTGACAGACTAGACCTCTTGGACATTTTCAGACTCCTCCACCCCAAAAAGCTGGAATACATCTTCTTTTCAAATCCACATAAAACATACTCAAGGATGGACTACATGTTAGGCCACAAAGACAGCATCAATAAATTCAAGAGCATCGAAATCATCCCAAGTATCTTCTCAGTCAGAAAGATAAAGATGAGTATGGGATGATCCCACTCAGCAACAGAAGTTAACTAAGAAGATCTGAAAGGGAAACTAAAAGCAGGACCTAACCAAATTGTAAGAAGGGCACCAAAGTAAAAACCCTGTAGTGAGGGGTAGACATGCATCTTCCTGGGCCAGTGGGGGGGTGGGAGTGGGTGGGAGGGATAGGTCACAGTCTTTTGGTGGTGGGAATGGTGTTTATGTACACTCCTAGCAAAATGTAGACATATAAATCACTAGTTAATTAATATGAGAGGGGGAAATCAATTGTATGTCTCAAAGTTTTTCAAAACACAAACTGAATCTTTTTAATATACAGGCTGTGTATTTGATATGCGGACTCTCTCAAAAGCCTAGACCAAGTAGATTAGAAGCATCCAATAGCACAGCTAAATACAAGATACTCAATACTGTACAGCAAACCATAACAAAAGGACTTTTCCAAGTTAACCCAATTACCAAATAATGAGATGATAACATTAACTATCGATTGTCTTTTGGAACCCTAAGACAGCAGGAACCGCACATCTCCACTATAGAGCCCCTACTTCCCCCAGTCCTGGAACCCTTGGATAGGGCCTACTTTCCCGTATGCCTCTCCCAATCCATACCAAATAATATTGCATCCGCCAATCACAACCTAACCAACGCAACGATTGCCACCTCAACATGCTTCACCTCAGACTGTGTCCAGAGACTTCACATGTGGAATGACAACCCTTCAGCTTCATTACTCGGGTGAGACCTTTCCTTTTATAGTACACTCTAATTTCATCTCAGGTGGTTCACTTTCTAACAAAGTCCCAAAACCTAGAATACACCAGTTTCTGTGAGAGAGAGCTTATGTGCACACGTATCCATAAACTACTGCAAAATATATACCTGAAAGCAGAAGTACACTAGAGTTTGCAGTGAGTACCTCCCTAACACTTCCTCTCCACTATTCCAAGCTTTGGGTCCATGATTGCTCAACAATTTGTTTGGCTTCGTATGTTAACTCTCTTTTCAATCACCAGGTTCCAGATGCCAACAGGATGCTGGCCAGGCTTCCCTGGATTGAAGACCCCACCGATGTGTCCTGGAGCTCAGCTTCCCCAGAGACCCACCCTACTAGGGAAAGAGAGAGGCAGACTGGGATTATGGACTGACCAGTCAATGCCCATGTTCAGCGGGGAAGCAATTACAGAAGCCAGACCTTCTACCTTCTGCAACCCTCAATGACCCTGGGTCCATGCTCCCAGAGAGATAGAGAATGGGAAAGCTATCAGGGGACGGGGTGGGTTATGGAGACTGGGTGGTGGGAATTGTGTGGAGTTGTACCCCTCCTACCCTATGGTTTTGTTAATTAATCCTTTCTTAAATAAAAAATAAAAATAAAAATAAAAAAAAGAAAGGAAACTTCACAAGTAGTGAAGCAGGGCTACAGCTGTTTCTCCTTCTCTCTCCCTATCTCCCCTTCTCTCTGTCTTATCAAATAAAGAATTCTTTCTGTCCAATCAAATAAAAAATTAGTAGAAGGAAACAAAAAAAAAGAAAGTAGAAGGGAGTGTTCCTTTTTATTTAATCTTTTTTTTAAATATTTATTTTATTTATTTATTCCCTTTTGTTGCCCTTGTTGTTTTATTGTTGTAGTTATTATTGTTGTTGTTGTTGGATAGGACAGAGAGAAACGGAGAGAGGAGGGGAAGACAGAGAGGAGGAAAGAAAGATAGACACCTGCAGACCTGCTTCACCGCCTGTGAAGCGACTCCCCTGCAGGTGGGGAGCTGGGTTCGAACCAGGATCCTTATGCCGGTCCTTGTGCTTTGCGCCACCTGCGCTTAACCCGCTGCGCTACAGCCCGATTCCCCCTGTTTCTTTAATCTTATGGAAAAGCTTTAGAAGTATGGGTGTTAACTATTTCCTGAAGGTTTTGTAGAATTTGTTTGTGAAGCCATCTGGTACAGGACTTTTGTTGTTGGGGAGATTCTTAATAACGGTTTCAATTTCTTTGTCTGTGATTGGTGCATTTAGGTTTTGTAGTTCTTCTTGGTTCAGTTTTGGAAGGGCATATGTTTCTAGGAATGCTTTCATTTCTTCCAGATTCTCTAGCTTGATGGCATATAGTTCTTCATAGAAGTTTTGCATGATTTTCTGGATTTCTGTGGTGTCAGTTGTGTTATCTCCTCTATCGTTTACAATTCTATTAATTTGAGTCTTCTCTGTTTTTTGTTTGGTGAGTCTGGCTAGGGGTTTGTCAATTTTGTTTAATCTTTCAAAGAACCAACATTTGGCTTCATTGATCTTTTGAATTCGTTGATCTTTTGAATTCTGAAGTAAACAGTAAGTCAATATAGAGAAGGTGAGACAGGAGGGTTGGAAAAGTGATCAGAGTATGAGAGATACCTGCTGACGTCAACCACAAGCATGAAATGAGAAGTTCAAGGATTTATTTTTGTCAAAGAACTGAACTTCACATGAGAGGACACAAGGACATAGTCCATGGATGTATTATCTTGAGGCTGAGGGACTGTGCTGATAGAAGCTATTGGGAAGGACTTGTGGAGTTCCCAGATACTTCTCCAGCTTTCCAAGACCATCAGAAGTCAATTTGAATTTCTTAATTCTAACATTGTGTTATCTTTTTTCATTGGGTGTACACTCATATTAAAAAAACACAAGCTAGCAAGGGGAAAAAAAACACAGAAAATATTTCCTGCAGGGCATTTTAGTGATCTTCATATAGTGTTAGATATATTTTTAATTTTTATGTAAACAGTTAATTCCTACTTGCCTCTATTTTCTAATATTTCTTAATGTTTCACTGTATTTAACACTTGGCCTCTTGGCTTATTGGCAGTGATAGTCTGTTTCGTTTTGTTGTAACAAATTGAAGGCTGAGTTCTAGCTCTTATCACTTGCAATTTGATGCCATAAGTGGTTTCATACTTTGGAGAGAAGAGGAAGCTTTATTTGTTTGTGACCAACAGTAATTAACCACCCCCACCAGCCTGACTACCCCCACTTGCCAATTGATATTTGTGACACTATGAACTCTGAAATTAGAGACCATTCATTTGTGAAGAATTGAATATTAGTGATCAGTTAACGCACAACCCTCAACTTATTGGTAAGATGTGAGAAGCACTATTTGATTTCCTATAAGTTAATTCAGGCCCTTGATTTGTGTGTGTGTGTGTGTGTGTGTGTGTGTGTGTGTGTGTGTGTGTGTGTGTTCCTATAGCTGTCCATCCTTTTCCCTCTTCCATCTCAGATTAGTGAAACAGTGCCTGACTCCCTCGGGTGTTCTTTGGAATCTCTTCCTTCTCAGTGGTGAGACAAAAACAAAGGTTCCATATTCACAAAAGTTCTTGGTTCCAGTGGGACTGGGGTTCATAGCCCTCTGATCATCTTCCCCTAACATTTACCCCTCTGGGAGTATGGGCCAGGATTTTTTAAGGTGCAGAAGGAAGGAGTTCTGGCTTCTGTAATTGCTTCTCTGCTGGACATGGACATTTACAGGTTGATCCATATGTCCAGTCTCTGTTTTTCCCTAGTAGGGTAGGGCTCCGGAGAAGAGAGTTTCTGGTATGTGTTGGTGAGATTATCTGCTTAGGAAGATCAAGATGAAATCATAGTAGCATCTGGAACTTGGTGACTGAAAGGCAGTAAGATGTAAAGCAGGACAAAATCCTTAACACATAGGAACCAATGAGTAACAATAGAGCCAAGTAGAGCAGGGATTCTAGGATGGACGGTGGCTAAGATATATATTTTGGATACTTTCTTAGGAGCCCAGGGTTTTAATAATCTCTCTTTGAGCTTAATAGCTAACATGAGATTAGACTAGAAATATTAACTAGGAGGATGTCAAGTACAGAATAGAACTTGAAAGTTAGGGTAGAGAGTGGTTCCCAAACTTGAAAAGATATATAAAAACAATTAACTGCCTTACCATGTGTATCTGTCATGGGGCCTATTAAGTTAATCTTTAGCACAGGAACTTATATAACCTCCTGGCCTGTCATTTTGAGTTCATAGTCTGTGGTCACAGCTGGGATATTCTAGAATGTACTTATCACAAGACCAGTTTTCTTCAAATGGCAAAGTAGGATAATCCAGCCTCCTTTCATAGCATGGATCAGTCAGTCCTTACTATTGCAAATTTATAATAAAAGAGTGAGGTCCTAAAGAGGCTTACCAAAGGACAAATGAGAATTATCAGTGATGGGGTGACCAGTGATGGTAAAGAGAGGAATCCATTAGAGGTTTAGACAAAGATTTCTTGATTAGAACCTCAGGTAATGAGGTACAGGTCCTTGATTCTTAAATTTTTTCATGGCTGGTTTGGAAATTAATAAAACTTCCAGGTATGTTTCAATGTAACTCTGCTAATGCTCAAAGGCTTAGAAAGACATGTAAATACTAGGGAAGTTGAAGAGAATGATGGCAATGCAGATAAACTTCGTAAAAAAAAAAAAAGGCACAGTCATACATTTCTGGATAAAAAAAAAATCTCTCTTTTTTTTTAAATGAATGACTACTAGAGAAAAAGATTTAAGAGTCACCAAAGCTAAACTGGCAGGGCAATCACTCAAGTAGGCACTTGTGCCATGTCGAAGTTTACAAATTAGAGTCTAATCATCTCTTTTCTTTCAAGGTCATAAACATTGCTCTAAAGATTACAAACTTGTACATAAAATCATGAGCATTAGAGACCTTGGGAGGGGAGGGTGTCTTGTTTCTTTCTGAGACCCTGTGTCCAGTGAAGATGAAAAGAAGGATCTGTAGAGCTCAGAAGGTAGACTTTTGCTTTGTTTATCTCACCTTTACTTATTGCAAACATTAAAAAAAAAATGCAACTGCTACCCTCACAGAGAGTCAACTTCATTAGTTTCTAGCAAATGCATTTTCCCAGTTTAACACCTTTGTTTCACAGCTTTATAATAATTTTATACCTGGATGTATTGACAGTCTGAATAAAATATGTTGACTTCCCTATCTTTAAAATTTATGAGTCTTAAGTGGCACAGTTATATATACATATCTTAGCAATTTATGAAAAATAGAGCTGAATCATGAGGCGCAATGAGTTTAAAATGGATAAAATGAAGCCAGACCTTAGTACCCTGACTTTACTTTCTCGTTATAGTTGTTCTCACCCAAAAAGCTTCCTGACCCCTATGTACAAATATATACCTGGGTAGAGAAGATACCCTTCTCTTGCCTTTTATGCATAATCAAGCATACCTGAATCCTAGGGTGACAGAGTTCTTTCCATTTTTATCCATGTGTCTAGTTTCCTATTCTGTTTTCTTCTAGTATGTTTTCGAGCACTCACAACATATGAGGCACTATAAAAGTTGCAAGGACGTAGCTGAGCTAGAAGAGGACAGGCTACCTTCCCTAGCAGAGCTTACGTTCTACACAGGAGACAATTAAAACACAAATTAAAACTATGAAAAGCATTATTTCTAATTTAAAGAACATCTTAGGTGGGTAGAGGGTCATAAATGGTTTTCTTTTTTTGGAAAAGGGATATGACAGTTGAAACCTTAAGGAAAAGAAAAATGAGAGCGAACCACATCATTCTAGCAGAAATATTTTTTTGAAGGGGAAATTATTAGTGGAATGTTTTCAAAAACAAACAAAATAGGCTTGTTTAAATAGAAGCTACCTGAGGCTGTAAGTATGCTCACTCAGTTTATTCTCCCCCACTTTTTTATTGATTTAATAATGATCAACAAGACCATAGGATAAAAGGGGTATAACTCCACACAATTCCCATAACCAGAGTTCTGTATCTCATCCCCTCCATTGGCAACTTCTTTTTTTTTTTTTTTTTTTGCTTCCAGGGTTATTGCTGGGGCTCAGTGCCTGCACTAAGAATCCACTGCTCCTGGAGGCTTTTTCCCCACTTGTTGTCTTTGTGATTTATCATTGCTGTGGTTCTTTTATTGTTGTTATTGCTGCTGTTGGATTTGTTTGTTTTTTTACCAGAGCACTGCTCAGCTCTGATTTATGGTGGTGCAGGGGATTGAACCTGAGACTTTGAAGCCTCAGGCATGAGTGTCTCTTTCCATAACCATTATGCTATCTACCTCCCTGCTGTTGTTGTTGTTGGATAGGACAGAGAGAAATACAGAGAAGAGAAGACAGAGAGAGAGAGAGAGAAAGAGAGAAGGAGAGAAAGATAGACACCTGCAAACCTGCTTCACTGCTCGTGAAGCGACACCCGCCCCCACAGGTGGGGACCGGGATCCTTACACTGGTCCTTGTGCTTCCTGCTGCATTACCGCCCTACCCCCAAATTTCCTACTTTTTAATCCCTCTCTCGATCCTTGATCCCCAGAGAAGCTATAGATACTTTTGAGGAATTGTCTCCCAGTACAAAGATGAGTTATTGATTTATCTTGTGTAACAATCCTCAAAAGATAATACAAGGCTTTGTAGGTGATAGTTTGAAACCATTGCTCTAGGAGCTAATAGGCACTTGCTTCTTATTGTCTTCCTTTTAAAATCAGGAATAAAGACAGGTATCTTTTTTTTTTTGTCCTAAACAATATTGTCTATGCCTATTTATTTTTCTTTTTTATGTTTATGAGATAACCATCATGGGGCTTCACTGCTCTGGATCAACTTTTTCAGATAGACAGAAATGGAGAGACGGAGGAAGGAAAGACACCACAGCACCAAAACCTCGTGAGGTTACGTCAGACTGGAACCTGGTGGCACACATCGCAGAGCACCCACAGTATCCTGGTGAGCTGTCTTGCCAGCCCTGCGTTCAGTTCTGAAACAGATTTTAAACTTCCCCTTTATATCCTAAAAGTTACAGGTACGCAGAATAACACAAACTATTCTGTATGCTCTGTTCTTTCTCTGAAGCCTTAGTAATGTTTGCCCTAGTAGGAGACTGTGGCCAGTTGAATTAACACTACATCACAAATAATAATGATAATGATGATAATAATAATAATGGACTTCTCATAGGTGTATTTAATGATTATTAGACTTAATGGAATACTAAAAGTCTAAACATTCTACTGAAACATCCTCATCTTAAGAGGACTTCCCAAACCTTCTTTTTTCCCTTTCTTCCTGTTTTTATTTTGTATGGGACAATCATAGGGAATTGATTCTTATGAATAGTCAACATTCTGTTTCTTTTTTTAAAAAATTAATTCCATAGAAATAATTCAAAGAATGAACTACTTTTTAAAAAGTGCTCAATTTAGGCTGCTCATTGTTGCTATTGTTAGTTATACAAGGATATTCAGGCATAATTGAGAAAAATAATTTAATCAAATTGCTCCCACTGTGGTGTGGGAAGCAGCATTTGCATATATGAAATATCTAGCCATTTATTGCACACTGTCACTTAAATTGTGACTTATAAGATAAACTTCCAGATACTGCGTATAGAATCCAGTCCAACTATCTTTCACTTGTATTGAAACAATTTTAGAGTCATGACTGATTCAAGTTAATCAATGGCAAGATAACTAAGGATGTACACAAAATTTTCTGTCTAAAATCACTGGAATTTAAAGAAGACAGAGTGCTTTGGTAAACCTATTATATAAAGATCATAAAACCATCATCTTTCAAATGTCATAAAGAGATAATGTTTCCCTGGTGAAATCCAAATAAATGTAAGCTATTTCCAGCTTTGATCTCTGGTTTAATTTTACTAGAGCTCCATTTTAGCAGCCTGTGCCTAGCATTTTAAGAACCACATTGCAATCCACTATATCAAATATGCAACATAAAAGAGAAGGCAGTGAAATGAATACTATCTCACTCGATAAATACCCAAGGTCAGGTAGAATTGGGAAAGAAAAGGGTATAACTGGTAACAGTGATGAAAAACAATACTCAGTTTCTCTTTTCTCCTTTCCTCTCCTCTCCTCTTCCTTTCCTTTCTTTTTCTTTCTTTCTTTCGTTCTTTTTTTTTTTTTTTTTGTCAGTAGGGTTATTACTGAGGCACAGTGGCTGGGTACATGATGACTGCACTGTTCCTTTTTTTTTTTAATAGAACATGACAGAAAATAGGGATGGATGGATAGATGGATAGATGGATGTTAGATAAATGGATGGAGGAAGGGGGAGAGACCAGCAATACTGCCTGCCTCTCAGGAACCCCTCCCAAAAAAAGGGTGGGGATTAGGGACTTGAATTCAAATCCTTTCACATGCTAATACGTGCACTCTACCAAATGAGCCACCACCCAGTTCCTCAACAACAGATTTTCAAAACATAAGAGATTCCGGAAATAAAGGTTTATCCCAAATCAAATTTTTGTGATTGACTGACTGATTTTTAGATAAAGATAAGCAAAGAGAGTTTAAGAGACCACAGCACTGAAGCATCTTTTAATGTAATGAGGGTCAGGCTCTAGCTTGAGTCATTTCTATAGCAAAGCAGTGTGTTACCCAATTGAGATACACCCCCCACTCCCAGCTCATATATATCTATCCTAGTCACTTAAATTCAGAACTAGAGAGGAGTCAGATTGCCTGTCTATCCATCCTAACTTAATCAGTTGAAAGTTCTGTAAACTTGGGCAAATTGTCTTAACTTCTTTTTATCATTAGTTAAGATGAAAATTACATAATGAAATCCACAGTATTTTTGCCACAATTAGATCACATGTTTCTATATAAATAGGCCACCACACAAAGAATTATTGTAATGTCTGCTTGGTTAGAGAACTAACAGTTTTTAGAGGTTACCATATGCTGGGTACCACTCAGGAGATTTTAGAGCCATAAATATGAGTAAGAGAGTCAATGTTTTCACAGAGCTAACAATTTCTAAGTACCTGGGCCACTCCACAGAATAGAGATATGCTAACCTATGCCAAAGTCCTGCTTTGGACTCATGTTCTCTCTACTCCCTAGGAGTCTGGAAAGACAGCTTCCTTCTGGTTACTGTCCTTGACAGATGTGTGTCAAATCATGTTGAGTTTCAGAGATGCAGAAATGACACCTGCTGAATGATAACAAGTGGTGAAGTGCTGTGGCCTCCTCCTCTTCCCGTTCCTTCTTTCTCTCCCTCTCCCAGTGAGAACCCCATCACTGTACTCACCAACCTCCAACTCAGACTTGATGGAATACTACTCTCTGATGCTCCCATAGGAAATGCTGATAGGATGAGATGGCCTTCAGCACTCAGTGAGCCCGTGTAGGGTGAGGACAGATGCCCAATTAGGTTGGAGCTCAGAATCCCTGATCTAGCTAAACAGAATTACATAATCTTTCATTAATTTCTTGGAAACTGTATCAACAGAGCTCATTAATTTCTGAAGTAAAATCCACAGGGGAACAAATTTAAGGCATAGTTTCTCCAGGAATTTCTAATGGTTTCTGTTAGTTTGGCAGAGAAATTTCATTGGCTGGCAAGTAAGAATGTCTGTAGAGACTATAGGATTGGGATAAAAATCCCCTATGAAGTCCAACTAGAAAAGTATTTTAGAAGAGTTAATGAAATGTAGAGTGTGAATTTTTAACAGAGCATAGCTTTTCTTTTTTTTTTTAACTTTTTTTCTTTTCTTTATTTCCTTTTTGTTGCCCTTGTTTTTATTGTTGTGGTAGTTATTGTTGTTGATGTCATTGTTGTTGGATAGGACAGAGAGAAATGGAGGGAGGAGGGGAAGACAGAGAGGGGGAGAGAAAGATAGACACCTGCACACCTACTTCACGGCCTGTGAAATGGTTCCCCTGCAGGTGGGGAGCTGGGGGCTCGAACCGGGATTCTCATCCCTGTCCTTGTGCTTTGCGCCACATGCGCTTAACCCACTGAGCTACTGCCCAACTCCCAGAGCATAGCTTTTCTGATAGGAAAGTTTACCCTCAGTGTATTTTTTTTTTTAAGTATAATGTTGGGAATTGAAATCATGATCTAATATATGAGAGGCATGTACTCAGCTATTGAATCACTTCCCTGGAGCATATTCTGCTTTTTTTTTTTTTTTTTTTTTTTTTGTAGAAAGAGTGAAGCTGAGAGACAGAGAAAGACAGGGAAAGAAATGATAGCCATAAAGCTTCCTTCAGTGCAGTGGAGGCCAGGTCCAGACCTGGGTTGCACATATAGCAAAGAAATGCACTATCCAAGTGAAGTAATTTACTGGCTCTATTTACTTAGAGACCAAAACACCCTTCAACCATTCATGGAGTTTCATTCCTTTTGCCTTTGATATGCTCATGTGGTGCCAGGGATCAAGCAAAGGACCTCATAGAAGGCTCCTAGCTGTTCTTCCCTCCACTCCCCTAGCCCTTAGCTTTTTGGGTACTGAGTAATGTAATAGAGGCAAATTGTCCATCTCAAGACTCATCACAGTATGAGCACTCGCAGACTTTTGTTCAATTTCAGTCAATTAACAAAACACTTGATTTGAAGTGCATCTAAAAGTTTAAGATCAGTTCAGATAAGGAACATCAACTATCTGAAAAGCAAGACAGATGTCTAGTTCTGAAATTCTAGAGTTGTAATCTGTGTGTTTGATTTTTTTTCTTTACAGTTTATGCCAGGCATGTTAGTAAATCCCCAATTTATTTTTCTTTTCTCAGTAGAGAGGATGTTTGGCTGAGGATATATAAAAAAATGAAATGATAAACACTCTGCTAAGTTTACTTTGGCCTATCAGTTGATTCTCTGACTTAGAAGAGGAAAGCTTCATGAACCAAAAGAAAGTATTTTATTTGACCAAGAGGTGGCAAGTCAGGTCATATGGAGGGGAAAATTATATTTTGTAGGTTGTTCTGATTTATTTCAGTGCTTTCCTGGTTTCTCAAATGTGATCACAGTCTCTCTCTTATAAAACACTTGTGAAATATTTCTGGTTGTACTTTCAATAGATTTAAGAAAGTTTTCAATGAAGTGATGGGTGGTCAGTGGCTACTGGATTATTAAGAAACCAGAGACTTAGGAGGGATAGCACTCAAATTCTCTCCTAAATCTCTGACCCTTGCCACTTGCAAACAACCTGACTTATCACCTTTTAGTCAAACAAAATTCTTTCTTATTGTTTATTAAACTTAATTATACTGGTGTTGTGTATGTTTTCAAGTGGTGATATTAGAGGAGAATATTGATACTGTCCCACTCACAATCATAGTTATTGTTGCTGTCACCACAGTAGACTACCTGGGTAAATTATTTAACTTGTGATAAAATAATACAGGTCTCTAAGCATTTCAGATATACTTGTCTTCAAGTCTCATTTCTGCAACATTTTAGCCTCTAAATGTGAACAAGTTCATCTTACTTTGCTTCAGCTTTCTTAGACTAGACTGTGAAATGGAAATAATAATTACGTCTTTTTCATAAGGTATTTGAGAGAAATAAATAGTATATAGTTCAAGCCTCCTCTTGCAGGTAATGGCTTTGTCAGGCAGATGGCAAGTGGTCCCTGGGTCTTAGTACTTGCTCAGGAGCAATAATAAGTGAGGCAGAGGAGTGGGCTATACAGTCAACTGGAAGCAAGAGGGAAGTTCCCAAACCAAGAAATCAGGGAGGATATTTGTCTGACAGCTTTTCAGTCTGTAAGTAGGTTTACCCATCAAATTCTATTGGATTGCTTCTAGACTATATTCTGGATCTGATCTTCTCATCACTCATGTCCTCCAACAAAATCAATAGCTACATAAGCACTAGAAAGTAAAACCAAGTAGCCATATCTCCAGTGTATGACCGTCTTACATAAGCCACAGAAACTTCCTTCTGAGTTGCTATTTATGCTGTATGAGGATGCCTCTTAGTGTCCTGTTCTACTGTATCCTGAATGCTCTACTCTTCTGACTGCCCTGCTAACAGTTTGTAAGAGTGGGTATCACTTCCTTCTGAACTCATGGCATTTTTATAAATAGTATCTCCATTTTCTAAAAGGTAGCCTGATGGTGCTTGGCTACATTTTCTGCAACATGAAGGAATCAATAGAGTATGTGGGCTTTTACAGCTCTTCCAGGGTCCTACTGCACTCTAACCTGGGCCTCCTAGAAAACTCACATATGAGTAGCACTTTAACAGTCACCTTTAGTTATGCCTAATGTTAATGGCTAGAAAGTTGTATACATGTCCATGTCTTATAATAGAAGGACATCATCAAAGTTAATATAACAGTAAGAATGTATAGCACTAGATGTAAAATTGCTCAGTGATCAGTTGCTTTGCTTGTGTGTGGAGTCATCTGTCCGTCCATATGGCCACGCACAAGGACCTAGGATTCTTTTCTCTCTCCAGTCTCCATTCTTCTCCTTCAAAAGTTCTCCTGGTCTTATAAGCCGTATCTCTGTTCTCAGAGCTCTAAATGTCTGCTTCCTTGCTCTGAGTTTCTTTTGCTCTTTCTTTTCCTTTTTCTCTTTCTTTTTCTTTTTCCTTTCCTTTTTCTTCCCACCAAGGGTATGTTGGGGCTCAGTGCCTATATGACAATTCTTCAACTCCCTGTGGCCATTTTCCCTCAATTTTTTGCTTTATAGTTTTTATTTGACATAACAGAGTGAAATTGAGAAGGGAGGGGGAGACAGAGACAGAGAAATAAAGATAGAGACCTGCATACCTGCTTCACCACTTGTGAAGCTTTCCTTCTGCAGGCAGCAAACTGGGGCTCTAGCCTAGGTCCTCGTGTTTGGTGATATGTGTGCTTAACTGGGTGCACCACTGCCTAGCCCCCCACTTCTGAGTTCCCAAGCACTTCAGGAGCTTGACTGAACATCTCAAGTCACAAGGGTTACCAAAAGCAGGCCCCTAGGTTATTCCCAAGGAACTGCACCAGAGTGGGTGTTTTCCCCCTTCCAATGCCGCTAACCACTTCCTGCCTGTGTTCTAGTGGAGTTGCCCTTACCCAGTTTTCACCGATGATGGATGTGGGTGAGCTTAGAAATGAATAGGGTGAGAAAGCATCTCCACTCTGCCACACATGTATGAAAAGGCTCTGATAGGACTATGTTTTTCTAGGTCACAGTTAATAAACACTGACAAATTGCCTGTGTGGAGTTTATTCCTGTTATGCTGAGATATGAATATTGGATTTTAGTTTCTCCATTTTTAATGTTTGGAGGAGCCTACATTCATCATGGGGGCAGGATCAGGAGAGAGGCACCCCGGTTTAGCGGCACACTGCCTCTAACCGCTTATGCCATGGGCTTAATGATAAATTCTTTCGCAGGCATTATTTGCTTCCTGCACTTATAGGAGATAACCTGCAGAGAAGCTGTCTAATTTGCAGAACCCATAATGAAGGTGAATGGCAGCAGGCAGCAGGCAAAGTAGTGGAGACCTTAGCATCACAATTAAAGTAACAGGGCTTCACCTGTATTCATCACCACACAGTGAACCACCATATTTGAGAAAGGATGAAGTACTCAACGGATTGTTATAATCGCCAGCAGCAATTAATAGTCTGAGAGCCTACTTCTCTCTAAGTTGTTCCAGTTTACAAAGAGGTTGTTTGCTCTTTTCTCAAACACTCTGCATCCTTTTTGGGGCAGAGAATATAATTTGTACCTTTGTGCAGTGCCCTACAAAATCAGGGAGCGGTGACCTACAGCCTCTGGGCTGGAACTGGAGCTCTTTAAACTGCAGACTATAAATTAGAGCAGTTAGAAGGGTGAGGAGACATTGAACTGAACTTTAGCTGTGATTCTCCCTGTGTGTATTTGCGAAAGCTCTTAGGGCCCATCGTGGGAGGGTTTTATAGCAGCTGGTATTCACTGACACAGAAAGTTAAGTCTTCAGAGCTTTCTGTCTGACTCTGATGAATCACATAAAATGCAAACCAGCTATACTGCTCCTTTTGGAGATCAAAGAACCCCAAATTAAGAATCCTTAACTTATGAGTAATAATCATCTTCTCATACAAGTTCAAATAGATCGTTGTGCTTGTTGTGCTTGATGGTGTGTGATTTTGCCAAAGAAATAGACTGAACTAGATTGAGTCCTTGATGGTAAAACAAAATGTGTATACTGAAAAACAGTCTCAATTCTGGTAGATCTTGATGTAGCTTCCCTAAATGGGGATCTTCCCTGTATGACTCAAGCATGTGACTGGCTAACCCAATTACGCTTCACATTGAAGGAGTTTGTACACAGGCACAGCAAACAAATGAAATTTCTAGGTCTTCTAAGCAAGAGGGATTTATTGGAGGGAAATCGGGGTACCAGGATTTATTAGAAGCTAAAAGATAAGCCTTAGAAAATAGGAACAACGCAAGGATCTCTGGAAGATAGCAGGAGAGACAGCAGAATCATGAAATGGGAACAGAATGTCTTTGAGACATAGTGCTACAGCAACAGTGAAATACCTTCCAGTCATCTCTTAATACACTTAGTGCTTTGTTCAAGGTTCAAACACACCAGGTTCATGGGCTGACTCTACTTTAAATGCCCTCTCTTTGGCTACTCAAGTAGGGAATCAGACACAATGAACCCAGTTGCTTTTGCATTGGGAATTAGCCATGACCTCTTTTAATTATCACAACAATGGAAGGTTACTTCAAAAGGAAGAACAAGGCAACACTTGGAAGCAGACGTGGGGCACTAATTTACTACAGATATACCACATGCCAACTATAGTCACATTTTCTTTTTTTTTTTTTTTTTTTGCTTATATACTTTGTCCCAAACCTACATGAAAATTAAAAATAAAACAAAGGAAAAGTGCTATTCATACACTGATACTACCCCTCATACTTAGCAACTATCTTGACTTTTCCTTATACCATGTGTGCGTATGAAGCCTTATAATTTCATTAAAAAATGTGCAATCTGGGGTCTATATTCAGTGCGGGCACCTGTATAACCTCTGTATCCCTGTAGGTCTGAGCTCACATTCTGTGGTCATAGCTAGAAACATACTAAACTACACCCCTTGCCAAACCCATCTTCCTCGAATGATAGAGGATTTTGACCCAACCTCCCTTCTGAGAATGGGGCAGACCCTATACATTGAGGGCAAGGTCCTGTAGGGACACACAAAGGGGTCTTTTATGTTGTTTCTGATGGAGATGACCAGTGACAGTGTTGAGAGGAATCTGTTAGAGGTCTAGTCCCCTCATGTCTGTGTGGGAATCCTAAGAATCCCTGACTAGGATTCACTACCAGGCTGATGGGGTGGCCTGGTAGTGACCAAAAGAGCTATCATTAGAGTAAGCTGGTCTCCTGCCCTTATTCAGCTTTTGTAGTCCTTACTTTGTCTGACAAGGTTAGCCTTGAAGTGATTGAGGGAAGTGAAATAGGAAGTAGGTGAGGAGGGTATCTAGGTCTATATAGAATCGATTTGATTAAGTACTTTATGGTGTCTTTATTAGGTCTTTCTGCTTGCTTGCTGCACTTATGAGTCACTGCGGACTACTGCACACTTTTACTTTAAGGTATGTATTTCCCCCTAACTTGTGGATACATGTGTGTGTATGCATTATTTCATGTGCCCTGGGCAATATCTAGGTTCTGTCACTCTTCCAGGTGTGTGCCACCTGAAATGGAACTTAGGAGACCTATGATCTAGGAAAGGTTTCACCTGGATATTGGGTTGGAGGGTGACTAATGTCATTTAATGCTATTTACAAATAATTATTTTTTATATACTGACAAGACTGGTTGCTTCTGGTCTCACTGGTTTAAGATTATAGGTGAGTTAATATTACAAAAAAAGAAAGAAAAAAGTTATTATTAAAATTCATTAAAATTTGAGCCCAGTATTGAAATTCAATCAGTTTGCTAATTTGAATCCTTAAGTGCTTAGATTGAAGGAATATATATATATACTCAGAAGTGAAGTCTATGCATTAAAAAGCTCTAGACATTCAATTTATTTTGTTGCCCTTGTTGTTGTTGTTATTTTTATTGTAGTTATTGCTATTGGGTAGGACAGAGAGAAGTCAAGAGAGGAATGGGAGACAGAGAGGGAGAGAGAAAGATAAACCCCTGCTTCACTACCTGTGAAGTGGCGCCCCTGTAGGTGGGGAGCCAAGGGCTTGAACTAGGATCCCTATTCTGGTCCTTGTGCTTCGTATAATGTGCACTTATCCCACTGCACTACCACCTGGCACTGACCTGCTTTTTTTGTACTATGCCTTTACTAGAATTGTATGTGCAGTATAATATATATTACACATATGTGATAGAATTATGCCAATGGATTTCTGTTTGACTTCTTTCGCTCTTCATAATGAGTTTAAGGTCCTTTTGCTATGCTAGCATGGTGATCACCTCTTTCTTAAGTACTGTTCATCATCATTTGTCCTTACAATTCTTTTTTTTTCTTTTTTATTAAATTTATTTATAAAATAGAAAATATCAGCAAGACCACAGGATAAGAGGGGTACAATTCCACACAGTTCCCATCAGAGTTTGGTACGCCATCCCCTCCAAAAGTTTTCCTATTCTTTATCTCTCTGGGAGCATGGAGCCAGAGTCATTATGGGGTGCAGAAGGCGTAAGGTCTGGCTTCTGTAATTGCTTCACCACTGAACATGGACATTGGCAGGTCAACTCATACTCCCAGCCTGTTTCTGTCTTTCTCTAGTGGGGTAGGGCTCTGGAGAGATGGGGTACATTGGTGAGGTCCTCTGCCCTGGTAAGTCAGGTTGGTGTCATGGTAGCATCTGTAACTTGGTGTCTGAAAAAGCATTAAGATAAAAAGAAGGAGAAATTGTTTAATAATCTGGAGTAATCTGAAATCTAAAGGTACAAATATAGCAGGTGAGATTTGAGGTCTCCATTTTGGAAAAAGTTAGTAGGTCTATCTTCATGTTAGCTGTCGGGCTCAGGCAAAAATTGATAAAGTCATTGGCCCCTTGGAATATACCTACAATTCTTTTTTTTAAAAATACTTTTATTAGTGATTTACAAAATTATCATAATGATATAATATCGTACCATTCTCACCACCAGAGTTTTTCACCCATCTCATTCCTCAAGCGGAAGTTAAAGTATTTCTCCCAATGTTACATATATGGGTTATTTGAATATATATCAATATCTGTCTGTCTATCACCTATCTATCTATCTATCTGTCTATTTATCATTTACCTATAACCCCCACCCCAATTTTTATTTACCCCTATGGCCCTGTCTTCACTTACACCTATTTATTACTTCTGAGTGTCCTTCCTTTTCCTCTTCCATCTCAGAGAAGCAAAACAGTGCCTTTCTCTGATGTTTTCCAAATTCTTTTCTCTTTCAGTGATGGTATAAAAGTCCATTGCTGGTGACAAACATTTCGTTTTTTAGTATTTATTTATTTTCCCTTTTGTTACCCTTGTTGTTTTTTATTGTTGTTGTAATTATTGTTGTTATTGATGTCGTCATTGTTTGATAGGACAGAGAGAAATGGAGAGAGGAGGAAAAGACAGAGAGGGGGAAAGAAAGACAAATGCAGACCTGCTTCACCTCCTATGAAGCGACTCCCCTGCAGGTGGGGAGCCAGGGGCTTGAACCTGGATCCTTATGCCAGTCTTTGTGCTTTGCACCACGTGCGCTTAACCTGTTGCACTACCACCTGACTCCCGACAAACATTTCTGATCGGAGTGGACTTGGGGTTCAAAACCCTTTAGTCATCTTCCCCTCACATTTCCATTATTTAAAAATATTAGCTATTGGGGGTTAGGCAGTGGCTCATCTGGTTAAGCACACACATTACAGTGTGCAAGGACATAGGTTCAAGCCCCTGCTCCCCACCTGCATGGGGAAGCTTCATGAGTAGTGAAGCAAAGCTGCATGTCTCTCTCTGTCTCTCTCCCTCTCTTCCCCTCTCCTCTCAATTTCTCTCCGTGTCTATCCAATAATAAATAAAATATAAAAGATAAATAAAAATGTAACTACTCCAATACTTACGTAGTTTTTTTTACAGCTGCTCTTTCCATTTGTATTGTTTTAGTGACTAATAATGCTGAACATTTTTCTATGCGATTTTGCCAGTTGTCTATCTTCTCTGTTAAAATGTGTTTACCCATTTTATCATGCCACTTGCTTTATTACTTATTTTTTAAATATTTATATATTAGCTTTTGTTGCCCTTGTTTTATTGTTGTAGTTATTATTGTTGTCATCGTTGTTGGATAGGGCAGAGAGAAATGGAGAGAGGAGGGGAAGACAGAGAGAGGGAGAGAAAGATAGACACCTGCAGACCTGCTTCACCGCTTTGGGGAGCTGGGTGCTTGAACCGGGTTTCTTTAGCCAGTCCTTTGCGTCACGCACATGCGCTTAACTTGCTGCGCAACCGCCCACTCCCTATTATTACTAATTTTAACATGTTTATGTAGTTAGAAAAAGCATCCTTTGTCAAATAATGAGTTTTGCAAATATTTGCTTTGTAGCTTGCTTTTTCTTAAAAGTTTTTTTTTTAATCAAAATGTTTAAATTTGATAAAGATCAACTTATGAATTATTAGTATTATGGTTTATACACTTTATACCCTTAAAGGTCATAGTGAATCTATTCCTTGCTTTCTAAAAGTTTAGTAATTGTCACTATTAAATTGGAACTATGATCCATTTTTGTTTCAATTTTAATACGGTGTGAAGTAAAGGTAAATTTAATTTTTGATCTTATATTGGGGGGTTAATGGTTTCTAGTATAATCTTTAAAATATTATTAGTGGGGTTCGGGCGGTAGCGCAGCCGGTTAAGCGCAGGTGGCCCAAAGTGCAAGGACTACCACGTACGGATCCCAGTTGGAGACACAGGCTCACCACCTGCAGGGGAGTCGCTTCACAGGCGGTGAAGCAGGTCTGCAGGTGTCTGTCTTTCTCCCCCCTCTCTGTCTTCCCCTTCTCTCTCCATTTCTTTCTGTTCTAACAATGACGACATCAATGGCAACAATAATAATAACCACAACAATGATAAAAAATAAAATAATAGATAAAAATTATTAGTGATTAATATAGCAGGGTAAAAGATTGAGGGATTGCAGTGTATAATTCCGTACTACATCCACCACCAAAGCTCTGTATCCCCACGATCCCACCTTCCCAAAATAACCACTATAGTTCTCACAAGTCTTAAAACAGTATGCTTGCTTTTTTTTTCCAAGTTCATATGTATCAGATCACTAGATTCCACATATGAGTGAAATCATCTGGTAGTTTTTTTCAACTCTTTATTTTACTAAGCATTATCATGTCCAGTTCCATTGATTTTGTCACACAGGAGACATTATATCACCTTTTGACTACAGGGTAGTATTCCATGGAACATTACACCCCATAGCTTCTACTCTTTGGCTATTATGAATAATGCAGCTATGAACATAGAGGTACATCTGGCCCTTCTAATTAGTGTTTGAGTGACCTCTGGATAAATGCCCAAGAGTGGTATTCCTGCATCATAAGGCAATCTATTTTTATTTGTTTAGGACTCTCCATACATTTTCCCAAAGGGGTTGCACCAGTTTGTATTACCACCAGCAGTGTAGCAGAATTATTATTTTTTTTTCACAATCTCACCAACAACTGTCATTTCCTGATTTGTTGATGTAATTCTCCCAGTGTGAGATGGTAACTATTAAAGTTTTAATTTGCATTTCTCTAATGACAAGTGGATAATTTTTTTCTTTTTTATTTAAGAAAGGATTAATTAACAAAACCATAAGGTAGGAGGGGTACAATTCCACACAATTCCCACCACCCAATCTCCATATCCCACCCCCTCACCTGATAGCTTTCCCATTCTCTATCCTTCTGGGAGCATGGACCCAGGGTCATTGTGGGTTGTAGAAGGTGGAAGGTCTGGCTTCTGTAATTGCTTCCCCGCTGAACATGGGCGTTGACTGTTGGGTCCATACTCCTAGTCTGCCTCTCTCTTTCCCTAGTAGGATGGGTCTCTGGGGAAGCAGAGCTCCAGGACACATTGGTGGGGTCTTCAGTCCAGGGAAGCCTAGCCAGCATCCTGATGACATCTGAAACCTGGTGACTGAAAAGAGAGTTAACATACAAAGCCAAACAATTTGTTGAGCAATCATGGACCCAAAGGTTGGAATAGTGGAGAGGAAGTGTTAGGGGGGTACTCACTGCAAACTCTAGTGTACTTCTGCTTTCAGGTATATATTTTGCAGTAGTTTACGGATACGTGTGAACATATGCTCTCTCTCACAGAAACTGGTGTATATCTAGGTTTTGGGACTTTGTTAGAAAGTGAACCACCTGAGATGGAATTAGAGTATACTATGAAAGGAAAGGTCTCACCCGAGTAATGAAGCTGAAGGGTTGTCATTCCACACGTGAAGTCTCTGGACACAGTCTGAAGTGAAGCATGTTGAGGTGGCAATCGTTGTGTTGGTTAGGTTGTGATCGGCAGATACAATATTATTTGATATGGATTGGGAGAGGGATATGGGAAAGTGGGCCCTATACAATGGTTCTAGGACTGGGGGAAAGTAGAGGCTCTATAGTGGAGATGTGCGGTTCCTGCTGTCTTAGGGTTCCAAAAGACAATCGATAGTTAATGTTATCATCCCATTATTCGGTAATTGGGTTAACTTTGAAAAGTCCTTTTGTTATGGTTTGCTGTACAGTATCCAGTATCTTGTATATAGCTGTGCTATTGGTTGCTTCTGATCTACTTGGTCTAGGCTTTTGAGAGAGTCTGCATATCAATTACACAGCCTATATATTGAAAAGATTCAGTTTGTGTTTTGAAAAACTTCGAGACAATGAATTTCCCCCCTCTCATATTAATTAACTAGTGATTTATATGACTACATTTTACTAGGAGTGTACATAAACACATTCCCACCACCAAAAGACTGTGACCCATCCCTCCCACCCACTCCCACCCCCCATTGGCCCAGGAAGCTGCATGTCTGCCCCTCACCACAGGGTTTTTACTTTGGTGCCCTACTTACAATTTGGTCAGGTCCTGCTTTTAGGTTCCCTTTCAGATCTTCTTACTCAACTTCTGTTGATAAGTGGGATCATCCCATACTCATCTTTATCTTTCTGACTTAGCTCACTTAACATAACTCCTTCTAGCTCTGTCCAAGATGGGTCAGAGAAGGTGGGTTCATTGTTCTTAATAGCTGCATAGTATTCCATTGTGTATATATACCACAGCTTTCTCAGCCACTCATCTGTTGTTGGGCACCTGGGTTGCTTCCAGGTTTTAGCTATTATGAATTGTGCTGCTATGAACATAGGAGTACACACCTTTTTTGGTGGGGTGTTATGGAGTCCTTGGGGTATAAGCCCAGGAGAGGAATTACTGGATCATATGGAAGGTCCATGTCTAGCCTTCTGAGAGTTTTCCAGACTGCTCTCCACAGAGGCTGTAACAATTTACATTCCCACCAGCAATGTAAAAGGGTTCCTCTGTCCCCACAACCTCTCCAGCATTTGTTGCTGCTGTCCTTGATGATGTATGCCATTTTCACAGGGGTGAGGTGGTATCTTAGTGTTGTCTTAATTTGCATTTCTCTGACAATCAGTGACCTAGAGCAGTTTTTCATATGTTTGTTAGCCTTTTGGATCTCCTCTGAGGTGAATGTTTTGTTCATATCCTCTGTCCATTTTTGGATGGGGTCATTTGCTTTTTTGGTGCTAAGTTTGCTGAGCTCTTTATATATTTTGGTGACTAGTTTCTTGTCTGATATATAGCATGTGAAGATCTCCCATTCTGTGAGGGGTCTCTCTGTTTGTTTAATTGTTTCTTTGGATGTGCAGAAGCTTTTCAATTTGATGTAGTCCCATTGGTTTGTTTCTGCTTTAGTCTTCCTTGCAATTGGGTTTGATTCAACAAAGGTTTCCTTGAGGTTTAGGTGGGAAACTGTTTTACCAGTGTTTTCCTCTAAGTATTTGATTGTTTCTGGTCAGACATCTAGGTCTTTGATCCATTTGGAGTTTATTTTTGTTTCTGGTGAGATAAAGTGGTTCAATTTCATTCTTCTGCATGTTACAACCCAGTTTTCCCAGCACCATTTATTGAAAAGAGCCTCCTTCTTCCATTTAATCCTTTGGGCCCCCTTATCAAAGATTAGATGTCCATAGGTGTGGGGATTTATTTCTGGGCTTTTAATTCTGTTCCACTGGTCTGTGTGCCTATTTTTGTTCCAGTACCATGCTGTTTTGATGATGATGGCTTTATAATATAGTTTAAGGTCTGGGAGTATGATGCCTCCATTTCTGTTTCTTTTCCTCAAGATGGTTTTGGCAATTCTAGGTGTTTTCAGGTTCCAGATAAATGATTGTAGTGTTTGTTCTATTCTCTTAAAGAAGCTTGGTGGAACTTTGATGGGTGTGGATAATTTCTTTATGTGTCTGTGGGCCATGTGTATCCCTCTTTTAGAAAATTATTTAGTTCTTTGCCCCACTTTCCTATTGGATTATTTTTACTTATTTTGTAGATCTGTACGAGTTCTGTATAGATGCTAAATATCAGTAGCTCATCAGATGTGCGATGTGCAATTACGTTCTCCCATTTACTGGGTTGCCTAGCTATCCTTACATAATATATTTTCAATATGTATAAGCTCTTTATTTTCATAATGTCCATTTATTTACTCCAGTTTTCATTTCCCATGCCTAAGGGATTGAATCTCCAAATACATCTTTGACATGAAAATCCTGCAAAGTTTCACCTATATTTTCTCATATAGATTTTAGAGTTTCTGATCTTATATCCAAATTTTTGATACATTTTGATTTGACCTTGGTGAATGGTGTTAGATGTGGTCCAGTTTCACTTTTACATTTAGCTGTCTAATTTCCATTACTATGCCATGAAGGGACCTTTTTTAAAACCTCATGAATAGTGTTGGCCTCTTTGTCATATATTTGGCGTTCTTATATGTGCAGGCTCATTTTTGGGCTCTCAATTCTGCCCTGTTGAGCCAAGTGTCCATCTATATCCCAGCACAATCCATTTTGATTACTATTGCTTTGTGTAGTATAAACTGAAGTGGGGGAATGTGATAATTCCATAATTTTCCTTTTTTTCTCAGAAGTCCTTTGGCTATTAGTATTCTTTTGTGGCTCCACAAAAGTCTTTGGATATGTTGTTCAATTTGTTTTTAAAAAATGTGATTGGTTCTTGGTAGGGATTGCATTGAAATTAGATTGTATTTGGTAGATTGGCAATTTTAATAATGTTTATTTTTCCAATCCAGGAATAAAGAATAATCTTCCACTTCTATATGCTCTTCTATATTTCTTTTAACAATTCCCTGGCAATTCCTACCTCTTAAAGCTTTGAATATACCATTCCACTCACTCCTTACCTCTAGGATTTAATCTAATGAAAGCCTGATGGTTTTGACTCTGAATTAGACTTTCTTCCTTTGTCTAGCAGCCTGAAATATTTTGTCCTTGTCCTTGATTTTGGATAGTTTTACATTGATGTGTCTTGCTGTGTGTCATTTCAGATTTAAAATTTTAGATGTGTATTCTCCTTCTTGGATTTCTATATCTTGACCATTGCTTAGGTATGGAAAATTTTTCTGCTGTAATTTTTTGAATATGTTCTCTACCTCACTTCCTCTCTTCTTCTGCAGGGATATCGAAGAACAATGACATTTATATTACTCATAGGATCTGCTATATCATAGAGAATTGCTTCATTTTTCCTAAACCTTTCCTCTCCAACAGCTTTAAATTCAGACTGTGGTTGTATCTTCTAGCACTGATATTCTCTCCTTCACCCTATTTAATATACCTTCTTGGCCTCTTAGCTTCAGCCTAAATTGCATTTAAATTGTCCTTCATGCCCTGCAGCTATCTGAAGGTTTTTTTGTTTGTTTTTTGTTTTTGTATTTTGTCAATATTTAGTAAAATTCTCACCAAGTTTGTGAATCCATGATTCAAATATGCTAAGTTTACTTTCTTGAGTTGATGCCATAATTAATTTTCTGAGTTCCATTTCTGTCATTTTTTCCAGATCTGTGTTTGTCTGATCATTTGGAGTTTCTGCCATTGTTGTCTGTGTATTTATCATTTTGTGCATTTATTGTGACTTTTGTTTTTGTGCCAGCAGGAGGCACCCTGCTTATATAATATCTTGATCAGGGAGAGATATATTATCCTGTGTCACCAGGCAAGTTTGTAACTTTAATGTCAATATAGGGTCTCCCTGCTGTTGTTCTAACCTTTGGGGGTTAACAGCATTAGAGAATTTCTCCTTAGTGTTTAAAGAAAAAGCAGGATTTATTTCCCTAGCCAGATATCAGTTCTGTGTACCATAAGTCTTGATGATCCTTGTGGGCAGTTCAATATCTTGATTCCACTTGGTTCACAATTTAAGGCCCCATTAACTCCCTCCCTCCATCTCTCCCTCCCTTCTTCCTTCTTTCCTGCCTTCCTTTCTTCCTTCCTACCTCCTTTTCTTCCTGTTTTCAGCCAGATTTTTTTCACTTGAACATTAGTGGGTTCTCGTGAGAAGTTCAATATTCTGTTGCGCTTGAGTTTACAGGTTAAGCACCCAGATCTACATTCTTGCCACCAGCCATGTGCCCTACTGGGTAATTCCCAAACTGATGCCAGCTGTAATTCAGTATGCCTTTTTGAGTCCTGAGCATTCTTCCTCACTTTTCCATCCATTAATCCATTTTTCTTTTTGCCATCACCTGTGGCTTAGTGAGTTTCTAAAGACATCCTGGTTTTGTTTTGTTGACTTTTCAGGTGATTTTCATTGTCTTTTCTAGTTGTTAAGAGAGAGCAAAATGAGATCTCTGTTATTCCATAGCCACAGCTCCCTACAGTCATGTCTTAAACATGTAGGCACAGTGTCTGATCTCCCTTGTAGGTGTTTAGGAGACACAACAGGATCCTAATGTACCTTCGTCCCATCCCTTTACCTCCTTCCCTGAATCCTTTGCTTTGCTATAAAATACTATATCCAGTCAGAATTTCACCTTGTTTTCTATTATTCTCCTTAACTTTAAGTTTTCATTTATAAGTGAGATCATTTGGTATTGGTCTTTCTCTTTCTGGCTAGTCTTGTTCAACATATTACCTTAAAATTTTGAGCAAGATGTTGCAAAAGAAAAAAAAATGACGTCATTTAAAATAGCTGCACACTGCCAGTGAAGCAATTTTTCTTTTATTTTCTTGTGTGTATGTGTGTGTGTGTGTGTGTGTGTGTGTGTGTGCGCGCACACACACAAATGAAGCATATTTCCCTTAATGCAAAAGCTGACAATGCTGACTTTTGCTTTCTCTGGCACATAACAGGAAAACAACACCTCTCTGGATGATCTTTGCCAAAATGGCACAGAACTGAGAATTTCTTATCAAGGTGAATAGATGTGATTAGGAAAGAGGAAAGGAGTGTACTGCTGAGAGGCTGCACAACCAGAAAATGGAAACAAAGAAAAAAATCATGACATTTACATAGAAGAGTCATGCACGGAGATGACTGCAGTAAGGAGAAAATACAAATGAAGAAAAGAAATAATTAAATTCAAGCATTTCAAGTGTTCATTATTCATACACAGAGGCAAAATAAGTCACAGAAACAGGGAGGGAATGTTGATTTCTGAGCAATTATAGTGGTCCTTTGGTCAGTAGCACTGTTGCAAGTTAACTAGATCTACCACTTAAATCTCAGGAGAAGTGGGAAGGGCTAACAAGCTGAAACCCAGATCTCCCATCTCCCGTGGTAATTTTCTAACTGCCAGAGAAACTTAACACCTGAGAGTGACTTCTTAAGACTATATTTGCTCACTAATTGCTGACCTTTAGTGACTCCAATTCAGAGGGAGCTACACTTCTGCACAGCAATGACTCATGTTCCCATTGTCTATGAGGTCTGAACTTGTCTCAGCTATATTTTTCTCTCCCTTTTAAATCTCATATGCATTTTCAATGAACTCCTCATTAAACTAACAAACTAGAGTGCCTTTCTTTTTCATTTCTGAAAGAAATGGTCAAACCTTGCAATGTACATAATGAGGAAGTTAAGGAGCAAGAAATACTGGAAGTTCTCCGAACTGTGGATTCCTTGGTCTCAGAAACTAGGGGAATCCCACCCATCATTTTGTTGGCTGCCTTCAAATTGTTCTTGCTTACATTGGGCTTACTTGCCTGGGGTTTCCTTTCAAGGGATGTGGCAGAGAATATCAATGGCTTGACTATTGTTTTAATTTAATTTTATTTTATTTATAAAAAGGAAATAGTGACAGAACCATAGGATAGGAGGGGTACAACTCCATACAACTTCCACCACCAGATCTCTATATCCCATCCCCTCCCTTGATAGCTTTTTGATTCTTTAACCCTCAGGGAGTGTGGAAACAAGGTCATTGTGGAATGCAGAAGGTGGAAGGTTTGGCTTCTGTAATTGCTTCCCTGCTGGACATGGGTGTTGACAGGCCGATTAATACTCCCATCCTGTTTCTCTCTTTCTCTAGTGGGGAAGGGCCCTGGAGAATCACAGCTCCAGGACACATTGGTGGGGTTGTCTGTCCAGGCAAGTCTGTTTGTCATCCTGCTAACATCTGGAACCTGGTGGCTGAAAAGAGAGTTAACTTATAAAGCCAAACAAATTGTTGACTAATCATGAACCTAAAGGCTGGAATAGTGCAGATGAAGACTTGGGGGGGGTCTCCATCTTGTAGTTAGCTAGTAGGCATAATTTAGTTATATTCCAAAGGACCTGTGACTATACTAGTTTTTTTTTTTCCCTGAGCCTGAAATCTGATATGCAAGTGGATCCAAATTATTGTCTTGGGAGATAATTTCATGGCTGGAAAAAGGACCAGAAAGCTGGATCAGGAAAGAGTAGCTCCTTCATATGGGAAAGGTGTATAACTATTGTTGACTGTAATCCACATCGATTTGATGTGATCTGGGGCCCATATTCATTTTAGGAGCCTATGTGACCTCTGCATTCCTCTAGATCTGAGCTCACATTCTGTGGTCATGAGTAGGAACATTCCAAGCCACCCCAATATCAGGACCCAATTTCCTCAGCTATAGCACAGAGTATGTTTTCTAGTATCCTATGGAGGATAGAACATTCTCTACAGCTGTTGATCCAAGTTGAGGGCAAGGTCCTATGGGGGGATCCACAAAGGGGTCTATTTTGTTGTTCCTGATAGAGATGATCAGTAACAATGGAGAAAGGAATTTATTTGAAGACTAGGCCCATCATGTCTGTTTGGGAATCTCAGGACGCCCTGAATAGGGCCCCAGCTGATAGTGTGGCCTGTTAGTGACCAAAGAGTCATTGTTAAAGTATGCCAGTCTCTTGCCCTTATTCAACTTTTGCAGTCCTTGCTTTGACAAGGTTAGCTTTGGAGTGAATGAGGGAAGTGTAATAGGAAGTAGGTGAGGAGGGTATCTAAGTCTAAGTAGACACTGTTTCATTATGGACTTTACACTGACTCACTGCAGACTTTCGTGTGCTTTTGCTTTCAGGTATATATTTTTCCCTAATTTATGGGTACATGTGAACCTATGCCCTATCTCATGGGACCTGGTCTATATCTAGGTTTTAGGACTTTGTTAGGAAGTGAATCACCTGGAATGGAATTAGATAATCCTCTGAAAGGAAAGATCTCCCCTGAGTAGTGAGGCTGAAGGGTTGGCATTCCATGCCTGACATCTCTGGACACAGTCTGAAGTGAAGCATGCTGAGGTGGTAATGGTTGCGTTGATTAGGTTGGGACTGGTGCATGCAATATCATTTGGTATGATTTGAGAGAAGCATGCAGGAAAGTGAGCCCCGCCTTAGAGGTTCCAGGACTGGGGGAAATACAGGCTCTATAGAGGAAGCGGGAGGTTCCTGCTGTCTTAGGGTTTAAGAAGGCAATAGATAGTTTTTACTGTAATCACCTTATTTGTCAGTTGGTTTAACTTTGAAATATTCCTTTGTTAGGATTTTCTGTATCACACACATTATCACCATAATTTATGTCCTTTGACATTATTTTTATATAGTTGTGCCACCAATTGCTTTTGTTATGCCAAGTCTAAGCTTTTAAGAGAGTCAACATATCAAAGACTTAGCCTATGTTCTGTGCATAAGAAGTTTGAGACACTCAATCAATTTTCCCCTCTCATATTATTTAAATAGTGATTTATATGACTACAAATTAATAGGTGTATACATAAAAACCATTCCCACCACCAAAAAACTGTGTCCCATCCCATCCTCCTCCCTCAAAGAATGGGAGAAGATCTTCACTTAACATCTATCAGACAAGATACTGATAACCAAAATATACAAAGAACTCAGCAAACTTAGCAAAAAAAAAAAAAAGCAAATGACCACATCAAAAAATGGGCAGAGGACATGAACATAACATTCACTACAGAAGAGATCCAAAGGTTAACAAACATGAAAAATTGCTCCAGGTCACTGATTGTCAGAGAAATGCAAATAAAGACAACACTGAGATACCACCTCACTCCTGTGAGAATGCCATACATCAAAATGAACAGCAGCAACAAATGCTGGAGAGGCTGTGAGGACAAAGGAACCCTCCTGCACTGCTGGTGGGAATGTAAATTACACCAACCTCTGTGGAAAGCAGTTTGGAGAACCCTGAGAAGGATAGAGATGGACCTTCTATACAATCCATTAATTCCTCTCCTGGGGAAATACAGCAAGGAATCCATAACACCCAACCAAAAAGTTATGTATATGCCTATGTTCACAACAGCACAATTTGTTATAACTAAAACCTGGAAGCAGCCCAGGTGCCTAACAACAGATGAGTGGCTGAGAAAGCTGTGGTATATATACTCAATGGAATATTACAGAGCTATTAAGAACAATGAACCTGGGAGTCAGGCTGTAGCACAGTGGGTTAAGCACAGGTGGTGCAAAGTGTAAGGACCAGCATAAGGGTCCCGGTTCAATCCCTAGCTCCCCACCTACAGAGTAGTAGCTTCACAGGTGGTGAAGCAGGTCTGTAGGTGTCTATCTTTCTCTCCCTGTCTCTGTCTTCCCCTCCTTTATCCATTTCTCTCTGTCCAACAACAATAATAATAACTACAACAGTAAAACAACAAGGGCAACAAAAGGAAATAAATAAATATAAAACATTTAAAAAGAACAATGAACCCACCTTCTCTGACCCATCTTGAATGGAACTAGAAGGAATTATGTTAAGTGAGCTAAGTCAGAAAGATAAAGATGAGTATGGGATGATCCCACTCATAAACAGAAGTTGAGAAAGAAGAACAGAAAGGGAAACTCAAAGCAGGATTTGACTGAATTTGGAGTAGATCACCAAAGTAAAAACCCTGGGTTGAGGGTGAGGGTGGATGTTCGGCTTGACTATTATTTTTACCTGTGACTCCTAGCAGGCAGGATTCACTTTAATTAATTCACTGCACCTGGAAGCTTTTGTCGTAATATTTAGAAAATGAACTGATCAATTCACCATTATTATTTTTTCTTAATGCAGACTACTTTTGCCACTTCAGAGGGCTGGACACTATGGAACTACTTTCCAAAGAACAAACTCTTCCCTTGGGCACAATGGGTGGTGAATAGGGAGCTATAATGTGGAGAGGACAATTAAAATCAATGACAATATTTAGCTTCCTGCCAAGAGTTGCTTGCCCAGTGAACAGACTGTGCTCAGATGCTTGTAGTACACAGAGAACACCCTAAGCTAGCTGGTTGCTCAGCTGGGGACACACTAATTGCTTTTATTAATGAGGAGAGCTCCCTTTTCTCCACTGATGTTTCTTGAACTTCCATCTCATGCTTGGTTGGTGAAGCATCACTACTACAAACCAAACCACAGTTACAATGTTTTTCTTCTAATCAAAACCAGCAGAACATATTTTGAAGGAACAAACTGGGAATTGGAGGGAATTATCTTTGAATTCCTACCAATTCTTGTAAATCAGGAAAGTTTTAGAGAAATCAAATCATTATTCCCTAACATGAAACAATTATAGCATGACCCCATTCTGTATTAAATTTTGGTTCCAGAGGATTAGACGCAAGATGGGAAGTGAAGAGCACTGGATTTAGAGTCCATAGACAAACTTAGAGTATCATTTAATATCACCATAATTGAACCTCTTTCTTTGTAGAAATTGGTTGATCTATTCAATAGAACCAGATGGCCTTACAGCCTTGAGACTGGGATCCAATGTGACCCTGAATATAAATAAGGTGTTAGGTAAATACTGAAGATTGCAACTGAAATAGTGGGCAATTACAATCACAGTTTGTATCCTGTCATAGGAGGTTTAATTGCCAGTCAGTAAATACATATTGTCATATTGATTCCCTACCATATCCCCAACATTGTAGAGGCCAGATGTAGGTAGTTCATTTCTCTGCTTTTACCTTTTTCAATGCTTATTGTACAGAAAGACCAGCAACTTTGCTCAGAGCTATGGACAATTAGAAAGGGGCTACTCACTGGGTTATGTTTTCAGGAACCAGCATTATCCAAAATTTAACCAGTTATTTTTAGGGGACTTATTGGTCTCTTGACAGTTTTTTCCCTTCAAAATTTCCCACCACTTGAATAATAATTCAAGAAAAGACAATATTGTGATCAGGAAAATACAAAGATAGGGGAGAGAGAAAAGTGAAGGATAGACTTAAAGGAAAACATAAGTTAAGGGGGAGAGATAGAGACAGAATCCTGGGGTATAGTTGTTACAAATATGTAATAGCTAAGAAAATGACATTCTAAGAGAGAGAGGAGAAAGAGAGAGAGATTCTAATTTATTAAGAAAGATCAACAGAAGTTTGATGTCTACTTAGAAAGTAATAGTTCAAGGGTTCCCGGAAAATGGCAGACTGAGAAGCTGCTAGTGGCTTGAGCTCTGACCACATTGACTGGAAACAGTAGGATTTTCTGCCTTTAGTAGGCCAGTCAATAAGGGGTCCTAGTGGTGACACCAAGGAGGTGACTATAATTTAATTTGGGTTAAAAAATTGAGTAGAAAGACAGGGGAAAAAAATTTTTCTTTCAAATTATTATTCCCAAAGTGCACCTCCTCCCCCTTCCCTCCCCCATAACCAGTCCCTGGGGACCAGCTCCTAGCAGGCTCCCCTGCTGAGATTCTTTCTTTACCAAGATTCCTGTCCCACCAGGGAGTATCATTCATTCTAAGTCTATTCCCTTCTGAAACCTCTGGCCTTTTTTCTTTCTAAGTAACCAACCAGCTGCTCAGGCAGCTCCCCCCCCCACATAGCTAATTAAATAATAAAAATTAAATAAATAAAAAACTCTTTTCTTTCACCACTCTTTTATTACTGTTCTTTTTCTTATCTTTTTATTTTTTCTCTCTCTCTTTATTTTTCTTTTTCTCATTCTTGTCATCCTGTCATCCTTAATCCTACAGCTTTCTGAATTCACTGATACACGTTTGGGAATTGTTTTGGCGAAGAAATCTGACTCAGATTGGACTCTCTCTACGAGTATCTCTGCTCAACTTCCCTTCCTCCTTTACCTTCCCTTAGAATATATGGTGGATAGTAGATTTGCATAACTGTCTATTCCTGCTATCCTTGTCTAGTCCTGAGGGTTTTTTTTTTCTTTTCTCTTTCTTAACAATCAGCTGCCTCTGCTCAGGAGGCTTGAGGCAATCTGGGACAGGGTTTTAGGGTTTTTTACCCTGCTCTATTTTATTATTAATATTATATAAAGACATATATCTCCCCCCCTTTAGGTTAATCAGAATTAACTCTTAGGGTATCTTTCACTGCTAGGGTAGTGGGTATCTTATCTATTGTGAGAGGAACTTGTCTTGTTACTCCTACCTCCTCTACATACTCTCCCCTTCTTCCTCCTCCTAGCTAATTAAAAATAAATAAATAAAATAAAAAATAAAGTAATCAATTAAAAAAAAACTTTCCTTTCACTGCTCTTTAATTACAGCTCTTTTTCTTATCTTTTCTTGTTTCTCTCTTTTTTTTATCTTGTCATAAACTTCTTCCTTCCTTCTTCTTTGCTTTTCTGAATTTGTGAATTATTTTGGGGAAGAAATATGACTAATAGTGGACTGTCTATGTGTGTATCTCTTCTCTACTTCCCTTTCTCCTCTTGTTACCTCTAGAATATAGAATGGATAGTAGATTTGCATAACTGTCTATTCTTGAAATCCCTTCTTTTTTTCTCTTTCTTCTTCACTTAGACTTGGTTGCTATTTTTTCACGGACTGGAGACATTATTTGGCTAACTGGTAGTGATTAAACTGCTTCAATAATTGCTTCAGTTGCTATTGTAATTCCTGAGGTTGGTGAGTGCATTTGTCATAAAGGTATGTAGTACAGTGTTGCTGGTACTCAAGACACAACAACTGAGGAACAACAGAGCATAAAAATAAGAAACACATAAATTTAAAAAATGGGTATATCAAAAACAAATAAAACTGCTACTCCCAGAAGAAACTACAAATCAGCCAGAAGTAACTATAGATAAGAAAAGTATGCAAGCAATAATAAATTTATTTATCACAGAAATGAAAAAAACATTGGAAGAAAGGAATGGCAGTATTAGGGAAACAACAGTTGAGACCCCCAAGGAAAATACTGATTATCTTGAGGCAATTAGAGAACTGAAAGCTGAAATAGCTGTAATGAAGAAAGAAGCTGAGGCAAGGGAAAGCAGACTAACAGAAGCAGAAAACAGAATTAGTCAGACAGAGGATGAGTTAAAGAAAACTAAGAAGGAGGTTAAAGAGCTCAAAAAGAGATTCAGAGACACTGAAAACAACAACAGAGAAATATGGGATGATCTCAAAAGAAGTAACGTTCATATAATTGGCCTGCCAGAGGAAGAAAGAGAGGAAGGGGAAGCGAACATTCTAGAGGAAATAATAGAAGAAAACTTCCCAGACCCGAATAACAGAAAGGACATCAAGATTCAAGAGGCCCAGAGAGTACCAAACAGAATCATCCCAGACCCGAAGACAACAAGACACATCATAGTCACAATGAGAAGAAGTAAGGATAAAAAAAGGATCCTAAAGGCTGCAAGAGAGAAACAAAAAGTCACATACAGGGGAAAACCCATAAGATTATCTGCAGACTCCTCCACTCAAACACTACAAGCCAGAAGAGACTGGCAAGAAATCTATCGAGCCCTGAATGAAAAAGGGTTTCAACCAAGGATAATATATCCTGCTAGACTTTCTTTAAAACTAGATGGAGGGATGAAAACCTTCTTAGACAAACAACACTTAAAGGAGGCAACCATCACCAAACCGGACCTGAAAGAGGTTCTAAAAGACCTTTTATAAGCAAGAACATCACTATAATACTTGCAATATATCAGAGCAAACAAAATTTTTTTTGAACAATGGCACTACAATATATTAAATCCATAATATCAATAAATGTCAATGGCTTAAACTCACCCATCAAAAGGCACAGAGTGGGGGGGTTGGATCAGAAAACATAACTCAACCATATGCTGCTGTCAAGAATCCCATCTGTCACAACAAGATAAACACAGACTTAAAGTGAAAGGATGGAAAACTGTCATACAAGCTAACGGACCACAGAAAAGGGCAGGAACAGCCATTCTCATCTCAAACACAATAGATTTTAAATTAAATAAAGTAATAAAAGATAGGCAAGGACATTACATAATTATTAGAGGATCAATCAGCCAAGAAGACTTAACAATTATTAATTAAAATAATTAACAATTATTAATTATGCACACAATGAAGGACCATCTAAATACATCAAGCACCTACTGAAAGAATTTCAAAAATACATCAATAGTAATACAATAATAGTGGGAGACTTCAATACCCCACTTTCATACTTAGACAGATCAACAAAGTAGAGAATCAACAAAGATGCAAGAGAATTGTTGAAGAGATTGACAGACTAGACCTCTTGGACATTTTCAGAGTCCTTCACCCCCCAAAACTGGAATGCACCTTCTTTTCAAATCCACATAACACATACTCAAGGATAGACCACATGTTAGGCCACAAAGACAGCATCAATAAATTCAAGAGCATTGAAATCATCCCAAGTATTTTCTCAGACCACAGTGGAGTAAAACTAACATTTAACAACAAACAGAAAATTATTAAAAGTCACAGAATTTGGAAACTAAACTACATACTCCTCAAGAACCACTGGGTCAGAGACTCACTCAAACAGGAAATTCAAATGTTCCTGGAAACTAATGAAAATGAAGACACAACCTATCAAAATATTTGGGACACAGCTAAAGCAGAGGGAAACTTATAGCCATACAATCACATATTGAACACCAAGAAGAAGCTCAAATGAACGACCTTACTGCACACCTCAAGGACTCAGAGGAAGAGGAACAAAGGAACCCTAAAGTAACCAGAAGGACAAAAATCAATAAAATTAGAACAGAAATAAACAACATCGAAAATAAAACAATCATACAAAAGATCAATGAATCCAAATGTTGGTTCTTTGAAAGATTAAACAAAATTGACAAACCCCTAGCCAGACTCACCAAACAAAAAAGAGAGAAGACTCAAATTAATAGAATTGTAAACGATAGAGGAGATACCACAACTGACACCACAGAAATCCAGAGAGTCATGCAAAACTTCTATGAAGAACTATACACCACCAAGCTAGAGAATCTGGAAGAAATGGAACAATTCCTAGAAACATATGCCCTTCCAAAACTGAACCAAGAAGAACTACAAAATCTAAATGCACCAATTACAGACAAAGAAATTGAAACCGTTATTAAGAATCTCCCAAACAACAAAAGTCATGGACCAGACAGCTTCACAAATGATTTCTACAAAACTTTCAGGAAACAGTTAGTACCCATACTTCTTAAGCTTTTCCATATGATTGAAGAAACAGGAATACTCCCTTCCACCTTCTATGAAGCCAACCTCACCCTGATACCAAAAGCTGATAAGGACAGAACAAAAAAAAGGAAAACTACAGACCAATATCTCTGATGAACATAGATGCCAAACTATTAAACAAGATCTTGGCCAACTGGATACAGAAACATATCAAAAAGATTGTTCATCATGACCAAGTGGAATTCATCTCAGGAATGCAAGGCTGGTTCAACATCCATAAGTCAGTCAATTTCATTCATCACATCAATAAAAGCAAAGCAAAAAATCACATGATTATCTCAATAGATGCAGATAAAGCCTTTGACAAAATCCAACACCCATTCATGCTCAAAACTCTACAAAAAATGGGAATAGATGGGAAATTCCTCAAGATAGTGGAGTCTTTATATAGCAAACCTACAGCCAACATCATACTCAATGGACAGAAGCTGAAAGCATTCACCCTCAGATCAGGGACTAGACAGGGTTGTCCACTGTCACCATTACTCTTCAACATAGTATTGGAATTTCTTGCCATAGCAATCAGGCAAGAGAAAGAAATCAAAGGAATACAGATTGGAAGGGAAGAAGTCAAGCTCTCACTATTTGCAGAAGATATGACAGTTTACATAGAAAAACCTAAAGAATCCAGCAGAAAACTACTGGAAGTTATTAGGCAATATAGCAAGGTATCAGGCTACAAAATCAATGTACAAAAATCAGTGGCATTTCTTTATGCAAACACTAAATCTGAAGAAGAAGACATCCAGAAATCACTCCCATTCACTGTTGCAGAAAAATCAATCAAATAGCTAGGAATAAAGTTGACCAAAGAAGTGAAAGACTTGTATGCTGAAAACTATGAGTCGCTACTCAAGGAAATAGAAACTGATACCAAGAAATGGAAAGATATCCCATGCTCATGGATTGGAAGAATAAATATCATCAAAATGAATATTCTCTCCAGAGCCATATACAATTTAATGCAATACTCATCAGAGTTCCACCAACCTTCTTTAAGAGAATAGAACAAACACTAAAATCATTTATCTGGAACCTGAAAACACCTAGAATTGCCAAAACCATCTTATAGAAAAGAAACAGAAATGGAGGCATCACACTCCCAGACCTTAAACTATATTATAAAGCCATCATCATCAAAACAGCAAGGAACTGGAACAAAAATAGGCACACAGACCTGTGGAACAGAATTGAAAGCCCAGAAATAAATCCCCACACCTATGGACATCTAATCTTTGATAAGAGGGCCCAAAGGATTAAATGGAAGAAGGAGGCTCTCTTCAATAAATGGTGCTGGGAAAACTGGGCTGAAACATGCAGAAGAATGAAATTGAACCACTTTATCTCACCAAAAACAAAAATCAACTCCAAATGGATCAGAGACCTAGATGTCAGACCAGAAACAATCAAATACTTAGAGAAAAACATTGGTAAAACACTTTCCCAACTAAATCTCAAGGGCATCTTTGATGAATCAAACCCAATTGCAAGGAAGACTAAAGCAGAAACAAACCAATGCGACTACATCAAATTGAAAAGCTTCTGCACATCCAAAGAAACTATTAAACAAACAAAGAGACCCCACACAGAATGGGAGAAGATCTTCACATGCCATACATCAGACAAGAAACTAATCACCAAAATATATAAAGAGCTCAGCATATTCACACCAAAAAAGCAAATGACCCCATCCAAAAATGGGCAGAAGATATGAACAAAACATTCACCTCAGAGGAGTTCCAAAAGGCTAACAAACATATGAAAAACTGTTCTAGGTCACTGATTGTCAGAGAAATGCAAATTAAGACAACACTGAGATACCACCTTACCCCTGTGAAAATGGCATACATCAAAAAGGACAGCAGCAACAAATGCTGGAGAGGTTGTTGGAACAGAGGAACCATTTTGCATTGCTGGTGGGAATGTAAATTGGTACAGCCTCTGTGGAAAGCAGTCTGGAAAACTCTCACAAGGCTAGACATGGACCTTCCATATGATCCAGTAATTCCCCTCCTTGGTTATACCCCAAGGATTCCATAACACCCAACCAAAAAGAGGTGTGTACTCCTATGTTCATAGCAGCACAATTCATAATAGCTAAAACCTGGAAGCAACCCAGGTGCCCAACAAAAGTTGAGTGGCTGAGAAAGCTGTGGTATATATACACAATGGAATACTATGCAGCTATTAAGAACAATGAACCCACCTTCTCTGACCCATCTTGGACAGAGCTAGAAGGAGTTATGTTAAGTGTGCTAAGTCAGAAAGATAAAGATGAGTATGGGATGATCCCACTCATCAACAGAAGTTGAGAAAGAAGATTTGAAAGGGAACCTGAAAGCAGGACCTCACCAAATTGTAAGTAGGGCACCAAAGTAAAAACCCTGTGGTGAGGGGTAGACATGCAGCTTCCTGGGCCAATGGGGGGTGGAGTGGGGGGAGAGATGGGTCACAGTCCTTTGGTGGTGGGAAGGGTGTTTATGTACACTCCTAGTAAAATGTAGTCATATAAATCACTAGTTAATTAATATGAGAGGGGCAAAATTAATTGTATGTCTCGACGTTTTTAAAACACAGACTGAGTCTTTTTAATATATAGGCTTTGTATTTGATATGCGGACTCTCTCAAAAGCCTAGACCAAGTAGATCAGAAGCAATGAATAGCACAGCTATATACAAGATACTGGGTACTGTACAGCAACCCTAACAAAAGGACTTTTCAAAGTTAACCCAATTACCAAATAATAGGATGATAACATTAACTATTGATTGTCTTTTGGAACCCTAAGACAGCAGGAACCTCACATCTCCACTATAGAGCATCTACTTCCCCCAGTCCTGGAAATCTTGGATAGGGCCCACTTTCCTATATGCCTCTCCCAATCCATATCAAATAATATTGCATATGCTGATTGCAACCTAGTCAACACAATGATTGCCACCTCAACATGCTTCACTTCAGACTGTGTCCAGAGACTTCACCTGTGGAATGACAACCCTTCAGCTTCATTACTCGGGTGAGACCTTTCCTTTCATAGTATACTCTAATTCCATCCCTGGTGGTTCACTTTATAACAAAGTCCCAAAACCTAGATATACACCAGTTTCTGTGAGAGAGAGCATATGTTCACATGTATCCATAAACTACTGCAAAATATATACCTGAAATCAGAAGTACAGTAGAGTTTGCAGTGAGTACCCCCCTAACACTTCCTCTCCACTATTCCAACCTTTGGGTCCATGATTGCTCAACAATTTTTTTGGCTTTGTATGTTAACTCTCTTTTCAGTCACCAGGTTCCAGATGTCATTAGGATGCCGGCCAGACTTCCCTGGACTGAAGACCCCACCAATGTGTCCTAGACTTCTGCCTCCCCAGAGACCCACCCTAATAGGAAAGAGAGAGGCAGACTGGGAGTATGGACCGACCAGTCAAAGTCCATGTTCAGCGGGGAAGCAATTACAGAAGCCAGACCTTCCACCTTCTGCAACCCACAATGACCCTGGGTCCATGCTCCCAGAGGGATAGAGAATGGGAAAGCTATCGGGAAGGGGGTGGGATATGGAGATTGGGTGGTGGGAATTGTTTGGAGTTGTACCCCTCCTACCCTATGGTTTTGTTAATTTCTCCTTTCTTAAATAAAAAAATAATAATAAAAAGAAAGTAATAGTTCACAATTTATAAATTTGGAATAAAATTTAGCTAATGGGGGCTGGGCGGTAGTGCAGCAGGTTAAGCGCACATGGTGCAAAGCGCAAGGACTTGCATTAGGATTACGGTTTGAGTCCCCCAGCTTCCTACCTGCAGGTGGGGGTGGGCTTCACAGGTGGTGAAGTAGGTCTGCAGGTGTCTATTTTTCTCTCCTCCTCTCTGCTTTCCCCTCCTCTCTTCATTTCTCTCTGTCCTATCCAACAACAACGAAAGCAATGACAACAATAACAGCAACATTTAACAAGGGCAACAAAAGGGGGAAAAATGGCTTCTAGGAGCAGTGGATTCATAGTGTAGGCACCAAGCCCCAGAGATAACTCTGGAGGCAAAAAAAAAAAAAAATTAACTAATACAGAGTCATGCTCAGTCCTGTTTAAGGGAGGAGAGATGGCCTACTTGAAGCTCCTTATATAACTTAACATATAGACCTAGTGACTTTCTCTCTCTCTGTGTGTGTGATACTTTATTTATTTTTCCAGTTCCTATTTTTGTAGACTGTCTCATCTTAGTTCTTTATGTCCCTTCTATCTTCTCCAGAGAGTAGGTTTTTGAGGGCCACAACACCTAGAACACTATTATATACTAAATATTTATTAAAATTTTAAATTGAATTGGATTATTTCAAAGATTTTCTATGCTCTGTGTGTGTTGTATGTGCACGGGAATGCTAAGTTGTTTTGGAGAACTGCTTTTGGTTTTGACTTCTCAAGTTAGAAATATGGCAGTAATGCACTCAAGCACTAGGCAAACAATTCTGATCTTCTGTTCAAACCATGCCCCAAAACTCCTAATCCATTAGCTTATTTTTTTGAAATTGATCATATTTGTTTCATCTGAAATAGAGAAATTCACATGAAAAAGGGAGAACGAAGCTAGAATACTGCTCTATAGTCAGGAATAAAACTGGGAGGTTTGCGTTTGTAAATTCTGTACTCTACCATCTCAGTTTTTTCTCAGGACACAGTCTGTCTATTCTTAGGAGAATCTGCGCTTATACTTTGGGAATAAGGAGAGGATGTGTGAACTATAGAATTAACATGGGATAATTATCCTTGCAGGCAAATATAGCAGGTCAGATTGAGTCATGTGTATGGAAAAGAAATATAACACAGGTCACAATCCTTTTTCATAGAAAATGTGAAATTTATCTGGAAAAGAAAACAAAATGTCAGCCAGAGCAAGGAAGCAACTACTTAAAGGGAATAAGGCACATGTCTATTTGTATCATGGGAACATTTGTTAATGAGTTAGTAGGCTTAGATAGATGTTCTCGAAATAATTTTAACAGCTACTTCTATTAAGGCACTACTAACACTATGCTAGGGGTGCTATCTATATCTCTTTTAATGCTTAAATGCAAGATATGGACTGTTACTTTGCTCATAACTGAAACTCTTATGTATTAAATTATACTGTGTAATTTTTAAAAAGTTTTGAATTAAAAGAAGTTTAATTACTGTACTCTTTTTTTTGGTTTTTAATTTTTAATCTTTTTTTTATTTGATAGAGACAGCCAGAAATTGAGAGGAAGGGGGAGATGTCGTTTAAGTTCGGAGGTGCCAGCAGGCCGGGCTAGCGTCGCGGCGGTAGACAAAGACAGAGACTCGGGGACACAAGGCTGCGCTGAGAAGCTGTAGTTTAATCTTTATTCATGAACGGGCAAATCACCACACCATGTGCTTCCCCATCAAACAAAACACCAATGTCCCACTTCCTATTAGCAATAATAAAGATGATTCTCTTATCTTCATTTGCATGTGACAGTTCTTCACTCTGTGAATGTATGTAAAGACCAATGTTTGTCAGACAGTTATGGGTTTAGATGCAGAGGATGAAAGTTGAAAGACCAAACTGGTCTGATGTTTGGCAGTTGCCTGAGTGTGCTCTAGTTCTTCAAACTGAAGGAGTCTACTAGCTCCTATTCATTATAGAATCTCTGTGTTGGTTCTCATTATCTTTGCGGTGATATTTGGTTTCTATATATTGTTGGGTAGTTGCCATCTCCCCCTGGCTTCTTCTTATCCATATGGCTATATAGGGATTTACTGATCCAAAGGTTTGGTCTATTTACATAAATCACTTTTACATAAAGCACTCCAGGGCATTGGTGGTTCAGTTATAGGATTCTCGCCTGTTCCGCCCCCTCCTTGTCACACTCTGATTTTCACCAGTCACTTTTCTCTCCACCCTCTCTATATCACATCCTGTTTCCACCCTACTTGGATAGTATAAAAACAGCTGCTCTTCTGATTAAAGACACTTGGAAATTGCTTTCCGGCTCCGAGAGTTCCAGAGTGTATCTCCTGCGGAAGTTGGTGCAGCACGCGTTCCTGATCCCTCTCCCACACAGCAGCCTAGATCAGCTCCAGTTGAGTTCTCTCCAACCCAGAGAGCACTAGCTCGGGAAGAAGTACCCTCAGGCTATCCCGGCAATATATAAACAATATTGGGAATTTTGTTTATTATCAGGAATATGGGGTGGGATGGCTTCTTTATATAAAAAAGGAAAGCTATTTACAGAAAGCATTGATAGCTTAGGGGCTTTTAATGGTTTCTTCAGTTTCCTAAATTGGAATGATGATAGTAAAACACTTAAGGGTGAAAGAAGACAGTGTCATAGTTAATTTAAAAATGATCTGTTTTGAGTTTACTTCACTAAATTGGCTGTGCCCATATTTCAAATTTCTAATGAGTTGTGCTCATGATAGGAGACAAAATGAATGTCACTATAGACAATTTGCGGGGCATGTTTAAGTGGTGTGGAGACTTAAAACAATGGGAGAAAGGGAGATAAAGAGGTTGGAAGAGAGAGGGAGGAAACTGTCAATTTGAAACCTAGTTAAAATATTTTGGAATGTTTATTTTCTAATTTATTTACATGTGAGAATATAAAAGTTGGAGAAGCAAGTAAACTTACACTATGAAACACACACACACACACATACATATATATGCATTTAATGTATGGTTTCATCTTTCCCAAATCTTGTTATAATGGCAATGAACATGAAGTAGGAGAAACCACACAGACAAAAATGTATAACAGTGGTTTTGGAAACAACTTTATGGGTTCAAATTAAGATAAATCTCTTACCTGCTGTGTGGGATGGGAAAAATTATGTAGGTTGTTTGTACCTGTAACCTCATTGTTAGATGTATGGCATCCTCATATATAAATCTGAAATTTAATAATACTCACCTCATAAAATTGTTATAATGAATACATGCATTAATTTATCAAAAGCACTTAGAACAGAGGTTGGCACAATGAATGAAACTGGCAGAGAACAGGTGCTCAATAAATTGGACACCCAGGTCTCATGGTTCATTGAACACTCCATCTCCTTTCAATTTCAGAAACTTGATGCCTGAACTCTTGGTCTTCTACTGGATATTGAATGATTCTCCTTCCAAACTTTTCAATTTTTAGTATTATTGGGTACAACCATTCCTATTATCCTTCATTCCTTCTGATCCCTAACCTTGGTTTCCAATAACCTTAGTGTCTAAGAAACTAGAAACCTACTACTAACAAATAAGTTAAAAGACTAATAACATTGAGAAAAAAATGTGTACGACTTATATTAACAAATAAGTGATGAGCATAAGTATAAATAATTCTAATAAATCCCCAGGACAACTCAATAGAAAGGTAGGCAAAAAGGATAGAGAAGTAGTTTACAGAAAAGGAAAACTGACCAAAATACATGTTAAAAATACTCAAATCTTGTTAGTAATAAGGAAAAGTAGATCAGTGGTGAAACCTTTCATATTACAGAAATTGGGATGAACCCGATTAACCCAATTAACCCAATCGAGGTAAAGGCATTTGTTGGGAACTCTCTTAAGCTACTGGTGAGTATTTAAGTTGATAGATATATTTGGAAAAACTATTTGGTAATAACTAGTAAGGTTAATATGGGTCTAATATGCGCTGATGGTGACTAGGTGCCTTCTAAAAACTTCACCTGACCTTGACTGTTTTTCATAGGAATTTAATTTTATTTAGCTAATCACCCCTTTCTCTATTCAGTTATGTTTTAAGAGAAGAAGTTACTTCCCTCAGTCAAGGAGTAGACTTTTTTAAATTTTTATGTATTTATTCCCTTTTGTTGTCCTTGTTGTCTTATTGTTGTAGTTATTATTGATGTCATTATTGTTGGATAGGACAGAGAGAAATGGAGAGAGGAAGGGAAGACAGAGAGGGGGGAGAAAAAGACATCTGCAGATCTGCTTCACCATCTGTGAAGCGACTCCCTTCCAAGTGGGGAGTTAGGGGCTCAAACTGGAATCCTTATGCGGTCCTTGTGCTTTGCGCCACCTGTGCTTACCCCATTGCGCTACCTACCACCTGACTCCCCAAGAGTAGACTTGTTTTAATGTAAAGTAGACACATTCTCTTTGGCAGTGACCCAGTTGTAGCAATGAAGCATGAAGGAAAGACCTACTGGGAGTATTGTAGGTTTCCTAAGAGATTGTATAAAGTATTTAAACACACAAAACAATGTTATTTCTGGCCAACTGATATGTACATACAGAGTAAACAATTCCTAACATTGTTGTAGAAAAAAAAAACCTCTTCAGATGGTGTTGCATCTGGGTGTGGGTTTGTAGATGCAGTGACCATTCTGTCACTAGTCAGAGGGCAGGATGGAGGAATCATTAATCACCTTACTAGGAACTGAATAGGCCTAGCCTAAAAAAGTCAACCCTATCCCAAAGTTCCTATTAAGCAAAATAGTAAATGGTCCACTCTTAAGTAAGATTAAACTCTTTGCTTTTTTATTGCCATGATCATCCTACCCACCCTTTTTAAAATTTCTTCCAGGGTTATTGCTTAGACTTGGTGCCAGCACTAGAAATCCACCATTCCTGGTGGCCATGCATTTTTCTTTTTCTTTTTTTCCCCCCCTTTATATATTACCTGGGACAGATAGATATGGAGAGAGGAGAAGATAGTGAGAGAGAAAGAGAGAAATCTGCAGAAGCGCTTCACCTCTTGTGAAGCTTCCCCTCCCTCCACCTGAAGATGGAAGTAGGGCTTGAGCCCATGCCCTCCACATGGTAACACAAGCACTCAACCAGGTGTGCCACCACTCGGCCCCATTTCCTTTTTTAAGAGACTACTTATCTATAAGATAGAGAGAGAATCCAAGCATCATTCTAGCATATGCAATACCAGGGATTGAACTGATTATCTCATGCAGGTTAAGTCCACTGCTCTAACTACTATGCAACTTTTTGGGCCTCACAATCAGCTCATTTCTAAGTGCTGACCTCACAGTTCTCCTACTCAGGCATAAGATATGTATAAGATGCACTTTGTAGCCATCTGTATAGAATCTCCTCAATGGAAGCAATCAAATTGTCTTAACCTCAGTAAATGGTTACATACGTTTAGTATAACCATCCCATGGAAGACTGAGAGGCAATTAAAATGCATTAAAATGAAAACACTTGATCTATTTTTATGGACTTGGGTGTGTATTTAAAACTCAGTAAAGCATGAAAAAGAAAGTTGAAGAACAAATGTGTTCAGCATACCATTTGTGGAAAGTATTTAAACACATCAAACAATGTTATTTCTGGCCAGCTGACATACACATACAGAGTAAACATAAAAAAATAAAATCAGTAACACATATAAAATTATAGTAGAAAGAGAACATAGTAGAAATGTAAAAGACACCAGTAACATCTGTAATATTTATTTTTTCACTAGAGATGCAAATGACAATTGAAGAAACATTAATTAGCATTTATTAATACAGCTTAATGACAATAGATTTTTTTATGTTACTCTATTTGATTTTATGCATGCTTCAGTAGTTCAAATATATATACATATATATATATGTTTAAAGACAGAATACATTTTCAAAGAAAACGAATTAAGAAAAATATATAGGGAAAATGAATGGAACTGGGGGTAAGGTTCTCTCTCATTATTAAACAGTTATTCATTGTTTGAATGTTCTAACATTGTAAAAATTATTTTTAACATCTTAAAATAGAAATTTACAGAGTCTTTCAGCCTTCATTCTATCTCCTTTGTGTTTCAGACCATCTTTACCATCTATGTAGTATCTTCTTCTATAGGTGAACCCAACATGCTGGCTCATTTTACCCATTGACCACATAAAATTCTCCACTGCTTATGTGGCTTCAAAACATTCATAATAAATTCAAATTATATATGGATCTATAAAATTACTAGAATTATTTTGTAAATGTAACCATTAAAATTTCTTTTAAAAATTTATAGCAGGGCTGGAGAAATACCACACTGGTTTACACTTAAAACTTTCATGTGCGAGGTACTAGCAGTCCAAGGTTTGGTCCCTGCTAACACTAAATCAGAATTAAACAGTGGGTGTTCTAGTAAAACAAAGCAAAACAAAACAAAAAAAGCATGGAAGGCCTTGAGAATTTATGTTCCAGATGAATTAAGTACAATGATGGCCTTGTAAAATATTTAAAATTATGAAGAGGTTTTGATTGGAAATAAATTGAATTTATTAATTTAGGAACAACTAGCATAATCTAAAACTTTTCATAGAGAAATATTTTATTCTCTGTATCTGCTTGGATCTTCTTTCATGTCCTTAACTATTTTATAGATTTCTTAAATGAAGAAACTTTATGGCATATTAAAGATGTCTTTTGTAGGTCAGGGAGGTGGCTCAGTGGTAGAGTATGTGCCTTGCATGCCTAAGGCCCTGGTTTAATTCATGGCATTGTATGACTGAGCTCAGTTGAAACTGAACCGCAATGGAGATGGTTTTGAACTATCTATGATAACCATGGTGGTGTGGGTCATTTAGGTTCCTCTGACAGAGAGAGAGCAGCAAGATAAGACATGAGAGAAAAACTTCTAAGCCTATAGTTCTTCCTCAGTCACAAGATTATAAAAACAGCCTGGAGGGAGAAAAGGCAGGTCAGTCTGAGTGACAGAAATACTCTGACTTCATACTGCATAAAAATAACAAAAATAACAAAATAATGCTTCCCCCCTTCGTGCAAAAGGTTAGAACAATGGCTGCTGTTGTTCTATCTCTTTTCTAACTTTTCAATTTGTGTGTGTGTGTGTGTGTGTGTGTGTGTGTGTGTGTGTATTCTGATGGCATCAAACCACTGCCTTTCCACAAAAGAAAGGTTTTCAGAAAAGTTTCTTATGCTTGGCACCAAGTTTTGTTTTATTTGAGATACTTTATGTAATCTAAACCTCAGACAAGTTTTAATTAAAAAAATAAAAACATGGACATTTTCAATAAATTAATTCTCTGGATATTAGTATATATGCAACCAATAAAGTACATCTGTTGAACCAGTCATACATAAACTTGACATTAATTTCATGTTTAATAACTGGAAGGTATACCACATTTGATCTTTTTTGCATGTGTATCAGTACCACTGTTCTTACACAAATAACAGAATTAACCAGATAACCACTAAAAAGTGGAGACTGTGCCAAAAATGCTTTAGATTGTTGGCTGACAGGTTTGCGTTCTTCCTTTCTATCTATCAGAGCATCAGTGAGATTTGGTGTCTACACAATGACTACAATTTACTGACAGCCATTTTCTTCATAGAGGGTGAGGGAGTGGGAGAGAGGCAAAGACAGAAAAGATGAGATGCCTGCTGTGCGGCTCTACCACTTACCAAGGTGGGGACTGGAGGGTTTAGCCTGGGTTTAGCATGATAAATGTTAGTGTCCTACTTGGTGAGCCACCACTATCCAGTCCCTTAGATTTTCTTATCTTAAATTTTTGTTGCTAGAACCAAAAGCTCTCTATAAGACTGTAAGACTCTATAACTTAATATATTAAATGTTCTTTGTATCACAGAAGCCATTCATAAGCAAGTACAAATATATTAAATGAATAGTCTTACCCTATAATATAGTCTTCATTCCATCCGTCCTTAAAAAGCAGTGTTTTAGACAAATAATTTCAGAAACTTGAGCTTAGGATAGTTAACACTCACTCTTCAACAGTGTGTCATTGATTGGGAAGAAATAAAAAGAGAGCATAGAGCCATGGAGAGCACAGGATGGGGTGCCTGCACTCCTATATTTGATATCCAGCATCACATATGACAGAACTAAGCAGTGATCTGTTTTCTTTCTATCTCTCACAAATCCAGAAAGAGATCCTAACTCTTAAGTCGGAAATTCTACTCCTAAGCATCAAAATAATATAGGAGAACACACTCTCACACACACAGACACACACACACACACACACACACACACTATTATTCAACTATAAAAAAAGCACAAAATATTGCCTCTTACTACAGTATGCATGGAGCTAGAAGGTACTTTGCTTTACAAAATATATCAGAAAGAGAAAGACAAAGTCAAACAAAACTTACTCTTGGACTCTGACCACAGAACCTAGGCTACCAAGAGTGTGTTGAGGGCTGTAAGGTTGGAGGGATCTAATAGACTCTGGGAGAGGCATATTGATATGTTAATGGTTGACATGGTGTGGTAACACATGTTTTGAAGAGGCATGAAATTAAATGCTTAAAAATATGAAAGAAGCAGAAGAAAAAAAAAAGTGGAAAACCTGCTTCTATTTCTCCTTTTTTTTCTCCCTTTTCTTTCTTCCTTTCTTCCTTTATTCTTACATTGTTTCTTTCTTCCCTTCTTCCTTTCCTTTCTCTCTCTCTCTCTCTGTCTCATTCCTTCTTTCCTCCTATCTATCCTTATTTCTCTACTTAAGTAAGGAAATGTGCCTAGTTAGAGAGCATTATTAGTTCTCTATTATCTAAATATCAGAACTCTATCTTAAGGGAAATATTAATGGAGAATTTCAAATAACTGAGTCTGAGAGCTCTGGGATTATTTTTATAGGCATGTTCTAGCTTCTAAGAGTTCAACACATGCTATAGGGCTAACTGAGCTAAGCACTGAAAAATAAAAAAGATAGCTTCAGTCTCTGGAGGGTGACTTTAGAAGAACATGAGAAGTAGGGAACGAGGTCACTAAAAAGCTACTTCCAAAAGTAAGTAAAGCAGACAGAGGAGAAAAAGGGCTCATGTAATATTAATGCATATTGCACTCAAGAAAGAAATATGCTCCAATTGCAGTGTCTTTATGACCTGCTGCCCTAATTTACAAGCCCTTGGAATGATGCATTTCCAAAGAGACTGGGATTCCTGTCCCTCTCTGATGTGTTTATTTCTCAAAATTGTTGACATCGATCTTTTTCAGAGAGTAGGATCAACATGACATATTAGAGTAGAAACAAAGCTGAATCCAAAGGAAGAGAAAGGTGGAGGGTAGATAGCATAATGGTTATGCAAAGAGACTCTCATGCCTGAGGCACCAAAGTCCCAGTTCAGTCCCCACACCACCATAAACCAGAGCTGAACAGTGTTCTGGTAAAAAACAAACAAAAGAAAGAGAAACTATTGCAATGGACTTACTACACTGCTCACATTTGGGGGTGGTGGGAGAAGGGAAGCATTTCCTTCTAGTTTCTTCTTTCTAACTTTGTCAAGGCCTCCGGGTACTGTGTGAGTGGCCCGCCACTCTTTCAGGCAGTGGACCTTTCTTTTTTTTTTTTTTTAATTTTTTATTTAAGAAAGGATTAGTGAACAAAAGCATAAGGTAGGAGGGGTACAACTCCACACAATTCCCAACACCCAATCCCCATAACCCACCCCCTCCCATGGTAGCTTTCCCATTCTCTATCCCTCTGGGAGCATGGACCCAGGGTCGTTGAGGGTTGCAGAAGGTAGAAGGTCTGGCTTCTGTAATTGCTTCCCCGCTGAACATGGGCGTTGACTGGTCAGTCCATACCCCCAGTCTGCCTCTCTCTTTCCCTAGTAGGATGTGTCTCTGGGGAAGCTGAGCTCCAGGACACATTGGTGGGGTCTTCAATCCAGGGAAGCCTAGCCAGCATCCTGGTGGCATCTGGAACCCGAGTAATGAAGCTGAAGGGTTGTCATTCCACACGTGAAGTCTCTGGATACAGTCTGAGGTGAAGCATGTTGAGGTGGCAATCGTTGCTTTGGTTATGTTGTGATCGGCGGATGCAATATTATTTGGTTTGGATTGGGAGATACATACGGGAAAGTGGGCCCTATCCAAGGGTTCCAGGACTGGGGGAAGTAGGGGCTCTATAGTGAAGATGTGAGGTTCCTGCTGTCTTAGGGTTCAAAAAGACAATCAATAGTTAATATTATCATCACATTATTTGTTAATTGGGTTAACTTTGAAAAGTCCCTTTGTTATGGTTTGCTGGACAGTACCCAGTATCTTGTATATAGCTGTGCTATTGGAAGCTTCTAATCTACTTGGTCTAGGCTTTTGAGAGAGTCCGCATATCAAATACATAGCCTATATATTAAAAAGATTCAGTTTGTCTTTTGAGAAACTTTGAGACATACAATTGATTTCCCCCTCTCATATTAATTAACTACTGATTTATATGTCTACATTTTGCTAGGAGTGTACATAAACACCATTCCCACCACCAAAGGACTGTGACCCATCCCTCCTGCCCACTCCCATCCCCCACTGGCCCAGGAAGCTACATGTCTACTCCTCACCAAGGGTTTTTACTTTGGTGCCCTACTTACAATTTGATCAGGTCCTGCTTTTAGTTTCCCTTTCAGATCTTCTTAGTCAACTTCTGTTGATGAGTGGGATCATCCCATACTCATCTTTATCTTTCTGACTTAGTTCACTTAACATAATTCCTTCTAGCTCTGTCCAAGATGGGTCAGAGAAGGTGGGTTCATTGTTCTTGATAGCTGCATGCAGTGGACCTTTCAACTACTCACTAGGAGTGTGGTCTTTGAGGATTCTCAAGAGAAAAAAAGCAATGGAAGGAAGAAGTCCCATAAATTTCCATCCCTACAGTAATTCAGTGTCCAGGCACAGTATCCAAATGTTTGCTACAATTATTTATCTTTATGCAAAATTAAATGTAAATATGTTTATATTTTTGTTTTCTTATTTATTTATAAAAAAGGAAACATTGACAAAACCATAGGTTAAGAGGGGTACAACTCCACACAATTCCCACCATCAGAACCCATATCCCATCCACTTCCCTGATAGCTTTCCCATTCTTTAAACACTCTGGGAGTATGGACCTAAGGTCATTCTGGGATTCAGAAGGTGGAAGGTCTGGCTTCTGTAGTTGCTTCCCTGCTGAACATGGGCATTGACAGGTGGATCCATACTTCCAGCCTGTCTCTCTCTTTCCCTAGTGGGGCGGAGCTCTGGGGAAGTAGAGCTCCAGGACACATTGGTGGGGTTGTCTGTCCAGAGAAGTCTGTTTGGCACCATGCTAACATCTGGAACCTGGTAGCTGAAAAGAGAGTTAACATATAAAGCCAAACAAGTTGTTGACTAGTTGCTGGGCTAGCTTTGCAGGAGAGAGACCAGGAACTCGTGGCGGAGCAGGAATGCAATACAATGCCTTTATTGATCAGAGACAATGCCTTTTATATCTTAGAAAATGGAAGTGGCAAATTGGAAAAGGAAATGGCTATGAAAGGGGATGGAGAAAAGACCTAGAAGGTAGAAAGCTTCCATATCAGCTGTGTGAGAAGCTTCTAAATAGTGGGATTAACCAACACCCTGCAGGCAAAACAATGATTATGTAAATAGACCATAATATCACTGATGGAGCAGGGGGCTGGCGTTAATGCCCAACAACTAATCATGAATTTAAAGGCTGGAATAGGGCAGATGAAGAGTTGGGGAGGGGTCTCCATTTTGTACATAGCGAGTAGGCACATTTTAGTTATATTCCAAAGGGCCTGTGGCTATACTATTTTTTAATTTTTTTTCCCCTGAGCCTGAAATATGACATGCAGGTGGATCCAAGTTATTGTCTGGGGAGATGATGTCATGGCTGGAAAAAGGACCAGAAAGCTGGATCAGGAAAGAGAGTAGCTCCTTCATATGGGAAAGGTGTATAGCTATTGTTGACTGTAATCCCCATCGATTTGATGTGATCTGGGGCCCATATTCATCTTAGGAGCTTATGTGACCTCTGCATTCCTCTAGATCTGAGCTCACATTCTGTGGTCATGAGTAAGAACATTCCAAGCCACACCAATATCAGGACCCAATTTCCTCAGCTGTAGCATAGAGTATGTTTTCTAGTGAGTGTCCTTTTGGAGGATAGAACATTCTCTACAGCTGTTGATCCAAATTGAGGGCAAGGTACTATGGGGGGACCCACAAAGGGGTCTATTTTGTTGTTCCTGATAGAGATGATCGGTAACAATGGAGAAAGGAATTTATTTGAAGCCTAGGCCCATCATGTCTGTTTGGGAATCTCAGGACTCCCTGAATAGGGCCCCAGCTGATAGTGTGGCCTGTTAGTGACCAAAGAGTCATTGTTAAAGTATGCCAGTCTCTTGCCCTTATTAAACTTTTGCAGTCCTTGCTTTGATAAGATTAGCTTTGGAGTGAATGAGGGAAGTGTAATAGGAAGTAGGTGAGGAGGTTATCTAAGTCTAAGTAGACACTATTTCATTATGAACTTGTTACTGACTTACTGCAGACTGTTGTGTACTTTTGCTTTCAGGTATATATTTTTCCCTAATTTATGGATACATGTGAACATCTGCTCTATCTCATGGGACCTCGTCTATATCTAGGTTGGGACTTTGTTAGGAAGTGAATCACCTGGAATGGAATTAGAGAGTCCTCTGAAAGGAAAGATCTCACCTGAGTAGTGAGACTGAAGGGTTGACATTCCATGCCTGACATCTCTGGACACATTCTGAAGTGAAGCATGCTGAGGTGGTACTGGTTGCATTGATTAGGTTGAAATTTGTGGATGAAATATCATTTGGTATGAATTGAGAGAATCATGCTGGTAAGTGAGCCCCACCCTAGAGGTTCCAGGACTGGGGGAAATCTAGGCTCTATAGAAGAAGCAGGCGGTTCCTGCTGTCTTAGGGTTTAAGAAGGAAATGTATAGTTTTTGCTATAATCACATTATTTGGCAGTTGGTTTAACTTTGAAATATCCCTTTGTTAGGATTTTCTGTATGATACACAACATCACCATAATTTATGTCCTTTGACATTATTTGTATATAGATCTAATATGTTTATATCTTAAAGCAGCAATTCTGAATTGAATTCACTCTGAAAATTCATTACTAACTTAACCACTATAAACAACCAAGTGCAATATCCAGTCTGCTAATGATAATTTAAAGTAAAAATATAGTAATGGTATTCTCACCCCATACTTTATTCTACACCATGCAGTAATAAATAGACCCCCAGATCCAAACCAAGACACTTTCTCTTCTACTTATCTCTTTTTCTTTTCTTTTTCTTTTTCTTCGTTTCTTTTGCCTCCAAGGTTATCCCGTTGCTTGGTGCCTACACTATGAATTCATGACACTTGGTGACCATTATCCTTTTTTTGTTTGTTTTGTTTTTCGTTTTATTCAGTGGGACAGAGAAAAATTGGGAGGGGAGGAGACAGAGAGCAAGAGACAAAGATAGATACCTGCAGACTTGCTTCACCACTTGTGAGGTATCCAGCTGCAGGTGAGGAGAGAGGGGCTTGAACCCAATTCTTTGTGCATAGTGCCATGTGTGTCTAACTGGGTGTGCCATCCCCACCCCCACCCTTATCGCTACCAAAGACATATACTTTCCAGAAACCTGATGAGACTTTGGAAAGTAGTGTGTGCTCTGAAAAACACTGCCATTGAAACTGTTATATGCTTGTGGTGGTGCATACCATTTTCTTTCAGCTTCTGTAATTTCCCTGTCATTTAGTGTCTAAGATAGTACTGCTTGGCAAATCTTTACAATTATTTTATTTCATTGGATAATATTGATGCAAGTTGTATCCACCACTGACAGCTGGGTACTATCAGGTCCTAAAGGAATTTCCTTCTGTGGGAGATTGTTCCAATGAAGCAAGAAACCAGTTTCTACTAAGAAGAGAAAACAGGCTCTAAGAGAGAGATCAACCTTCTGGATATTAGGTTTTATGTTCCATGTCAATGTCATCATAAAACATAATCTAAAAATTTTTGTCTGGCTGGCTTCGCGAGAGGAGACAGACGACCAGGGACTCATGGCTGGGCTGTAGGCAGTATCTCTTTATTCACGCGGAATGCAGCACAATCTAATCCAAGCTAAGCTAAACTAAAACTAAACTAAAACGAACAATGCTGTCCTTATATATACTTTCCAAATAGGGTGTGAACAGGATGTGACATAGAGAGGGTGGAGAGAAAAGTGACTGGTGAAAATCAGGGTGTGACAAGGAGAGGGGGCGGAGCAGGCAAGAATTCTACCACTGAACCACCAATGCCCTGGAGGGAGGGTGGTGCTTGTTAACAGTGGTTATGTAAATAGAATACAGTGGTTATGTAAATAGAATGCAGTGTTAAGCAGGGGGGATTAAACCAAATGAAACAGAAGAGGTTTTAGAAGTAGAATTAGAAGCATACCAACAAATTTTGATTAACTTTGTCTTCTAGTTTACCAGGGAGAGGGAAAGCTACATTATTCACCATCTCTATTGCTCAGACATCATTATTTATTCTTCTTTGCTTTTCTTTTTTTTAACTAATCAAGATGAATACCAAAGCAACAGTGCCTCCACGAACAGGCACTCAACAAATCTGATTGATTGAAAGAAATAAGAGGAAACCCACAGAGAAACGACATGAATGATAAAAAATATTGATTAGAACAGTATGGTCATTCTCAAGTTTTTCATTTACTTAACATTTGAATGCTCTCATAAAATCAATTTTCACTTCCTCAGATGGAAAAATGTGAGTAAATACAATGCAGTAAGAAAGGTTTGTGAGATTATAGATAGTGAAACAATCAGAGAGAAATTGAAATGTTAGTGAGAGATCCAAGAAAAAGATAAAGAGAAGAGGGCAGGAAACTCCACAAAATAGAGTGAGAAAGGCAGTGAGGGAGTGGGAAGCATACATTAGCTTTTTCATCCCTTGCTGTCTGTAAGGGTGCTCTTTTCATACTAGGCAGATTTCTTGGGTGAAATGAGTTGTTAAAGGTAGAGTTTGAGGGTCTGGTGACTAGCTATCAGAGCAGAATATGACTGGAGCGGCAGGGGTGAGTGTCTGTTAGCTAAAGAAAAATGAAGGATGGCAGAGAGAAGCCCTGTGCACTGGGCTGGAAGGACTCAGGAAAGGCAAAGTGAGGAGACATGCTGAGGCAGTTAATATGCAGCCGCCTCAGGGGTCAGCAGATCTAACAACCACGTCAAAAGGCAACTCAGTATTGAGTGGGAAGGGTGTTGTGAGGAATCTAAATCAAATGAAAACTAAAGAGCATCAAAGCAGAGAGGAAAAGCATCATAAAACAAGAAGGATTCCCAACCTTTGTCTCCTACATGTCACCTCCTCATTCAATTTCCCTGCTCTAGAGTCAAGACAAGGTGAGCTTCCTGTTTCCTGAGATAGCAGCAGAGGATGCAAAAACCTCCCATCAGGAACTGGACATTTTTATTTTTCAAATCATCCTTAAGGGCACAAAGAATAATCATAGCTAGTTTTATCAAGTGCCCCTTATTTGGTAGTCATTAATCTGAGCATTTCACACAGGAATCTGTGCTAGCCTCAGAACAACTCTGCTATTATCCTGTCTTCAGCTGAGAAAAACAAGGAACAGGGAAGATGAGTAACTCTCCCAGAGTGACACAGCTAGCAGACAAGGAAGCCTGAACCCAGTTTTGTTCATGACCAATGCATGTGGCTGCCTTCCAAGATACTGACCTCAATACTGAATCTGACCTTGGGAGTTTTCATACTGCTTTCTGGGAGCTGAATTTTATAGGCAGACACACAAGTGCAAATCGAGTTGTTTCTATTACAAAGAATGTGCAATGTGGAGAATAAGCTCACATGCTTGTCCAGGACCTCAGAGAATCTGGCTCATTTTCCCTTTCCTTATGGTTTATTTATAGATAATTCACCCAGTACTAATTCTTTTTCTTGTGGGTGAAGTCTGGGTCACATATAGATGCTGTTTAACTTCCTCTGAGGCACTTTTTCATTCAGATGGAAAGAGACAAAGACAGAGAGAGGGAGAGACATCCTAACACTAGGACTTCTTCAGTTCCATGGCATCTCCCATGTGGCGTTGGGAGTTTGAATCTGGACCTCTTGTACAAGGCTTATGCCCTAGCCTGTGAGCTCTTTCTTTGTCCCCACCCATTCCTAGATATGTCCTAGTCTTGGAGAGATTTTTATTGTTATCTCATGCCCGCAAAAATTGAGCATGTAGTGAACTCTTTATAAACTTTAGTGTGTTATCAGACTTAATGTTTAAAATGATGTGAGACCATCTCTTTAGATGTTTTACAATGGAAGATGCCTAATAGCATGCCCAGTGTTTATATATCTTCTTCTTTTTTTTTTTTTTTTTGGCCTCCAGGGTTAATGCTGGGGCTTGGTGCCTGCACCATGAATCCACTGCTCCTAGAGGCTATTATTTCCCCCTTTTGTTGCCCTTGTTGTTGTAACCTTGCTGTTGTTATTATTGTTGTTGTTGATGTTGTTCATTCTTGGATGGGACAGAGAGAAATGGAGAGAGGAGGGGAAGACAGAGAGGGGGAGAGAAAGATAGACACTTGCAGACCTGCTTCACCACCTATGAAGCGACTCCCCTGCAGGTGGGGAGCCAGGGCGAACAGGGATCCTTACTAGTCCTTGAGCTTTGCACCACGTGTGCTTAACCTGCTGTGCTACCGCCCGACCCCCTCTATATCTTTTTATGTACCCTTAACCATATATCTGGATTGTCTAAGTCTTTTTCTCTGAAGTATGATAATGGGTTTCTGGATTTGCAGATTGGTAGAGTATATTTGTCTTTTTATGAACAGGATGGTGCGTTGTGGACTTGCAAGGGCTAATTCACCTCAGTGTAACAGCAGGAAAATGGACAAGGGTTAGACAGATGGAAGTGAGGAGGTATAATAGGATTCATGATAACAGGAAAAAAAAAAACATAAATGCATATTTGAATAGAGAAATGATACCTGAGTAAATCAGTTATAAAAGACCCCATATCTCATAAGAGGAAAAAATGCTGATACTGATAGGAAAGTAGTTTCTTTTAATGATTTGATAGTGGCCTCTTGTTGAAAGCACTATTCAGGGCTCAACAGGTTTTGCTGTTCTCCAGCACTCGATCCATCTTTGGCTTGGGCATTTGGGGCCCAAATGTGCCATTCTCTTTCTTAGTTCCCATAAATTACAGGGTTTGCAACTAGTCTTCCTTAAGAAGAATTCTTATTCTTTTATTAAAATGGACATCTGAATATAAAATGCGGTCAAAGCCCTGAAAGATGTCCCAGGTTGAAGAAAGAGACTTACAAATGAAGCAATAAAAATAAATTACATAACATTAAATTTAGTAAGTAAGCAAGATAATAGAGTCTGGAAACCAGAGGTGCTGAGTGAGCAGACTTCCACCCCATTCTGAGCTGAGCTTTGCTGTGAGCTGCATGCTAATCCTGCCATGTGTAAGATGTATTATTGAGGTGGCAGTCATTACTGGCATTAGCTATTCAGTTTGTATGACATTTTTCATTACCAATCTTCTCTGTTCCAAAGCCTGTAACTCAGTGGTAAAAATTTATATCTCCTGTTATATTTAAAGGGCCAAATTTGGCCTGAAGATTCAAGTGCTTAAAACGGAATTTTATCTCAGGAGCAAATTAGGTTGCCTTTGAGTGAGACTCTATTAAATAATACAGAAGGTTAGTGGTTTAACTGTTAAATCTAAGGATGAGAGAAACAGTGGTTACCACAGGGAATAATATTTTTATTTCTGTGTGTACAATGCAAACAGAATTGCAAGTGTAAGAAAATAACCTATCTGGGAAGTTAAGGGCCCCCAAAAGATTCATTTCCTTTTTGGTTGTTCAAAGAAGGTATTTCTGGAAGTGAGGAATCAAAAATAAAGTCTGACAATGCAGATTTCATTTTTAAAGTTATTCTTTTGCTGTATTTTAATTTTTTAAAGATATTTTTATACATTTTTTAATTTGTCTTTGAGGGACTTTAGTTTACAAGATAGTGTTTTAGATGTATAGTTGCATACCTTTTCAATATATGATACTATACCAAACCCATCTCTAGAGTACCAGCATTTTATCATCTAAGTCAACTGGACCCCCTCTGCCCCTGCAGCCCAATCCTTCCCTCAGTCCTATATCCCAAACCCCTTTGGTAGCCTCAGATCTGTATTCTGAGTACATAAGTTTATCTTCATGGACTTTGCTTCTTTTTTTGGTTTGATTGTTTACTCCCTATGGGTGAGGCCATTTTGTATCTTCATTTTCCATAACTTTTTTTTAAAAAAAATATTTATTTATTTTAATGAGAAAGGGAGAAAGAGGAAGAGAAGGGGGGAGAGACCAAAGCACTGCTCAGCTCTAGTTTGTGGTGGTAATGGGACTGAAATTGGGACCTCAGTGCCTCAGAGATATCCTTTGTATAATTATTATGCTGCCATCCCAGCCCAGATTTTTTTTTTTGTATTAAAAATTCTTTGTCACTCGTTTGAAGTTGATTAATACTAAAAAAAGGTAGAGTATTTTTGGATGGAGGTCTTTTCCATTCAAAACTCTGAGTGGGGGTGGGTGGGAAGATGGTATAATGGGAATACAAAAGAATTTCATAACTGAGGCTCTGAAGGCCTCAATACTCAGGATTACCATAAGCCAGAGTTGAGCAGTGCTCTCTATAGCTAAATCTAACTCTATATCTTTCTTTTACACTGTATCTTTTATTAAAAATAAAAACAAGTAATTAAAAACAAACAAACAAAAAAAAAAAACCCAACTCTGGGTAAACCTTGTCAGTCCTATCTAGCCTTTGATTTGAGAAATCAGTGCATAGTCTTATGGAATTTCCCTTAAAGTGACTTGTTGCTTTTCGTTAGCAATCTTCAGAATTCTCTGCCTTTGGTCTTTGTTATTTTAATGATGATGTGCCTTGATGAGCTTAGTTCTGAATTGATTGATTGATTGATTGATAGCTTGCTGGATGTAGTTTCATCCCCATCTTCAGCTTTTCCACCCTCAGCTGTGATCTTATTGGGAAGAGAGCTGAACAGGCCCTATGTGGGTTAATCCCCAACTCTTGTATTTTCAAGGAAAACAGGAATCTTGTAATTGCGTAGATCCCACAAGTGATAACAGAGATTTGGTAGTTCCCATCATTTGGTTAGAACCTAAAGGTAGTTTAGAAGAAAGTCTGCTCATGCACGTCCAGTGATCACAAACCTTTAGGTGGTTTTGTTGACTTGGTACCTTGTCCAAGGTACCACCCAGAAAATAGGCGTGGTTATAAGTGTGTCTTGGTAAGGTGGAGGTAGAGCTTGTGTTTTAAAAGCTATAAACTGTGAGAGCTCACTGTCTATCCCCAGGGACTATCATATAAGTGTTAACATGGTCTCTCTCTCTCTCTCTCCCTCTTTCTTTCATACCCTAACATGTGAATGTCCTCAATTTTCCTGAATAAAAGTTTAAAGTACCTGAAAATCATGCCTTTTCCTCAATTCTTTGTTGAGATAATGTGTGATGAACTTTTTAATATTGGGGGAACAAACTCAGCCTTCCTTTTCCCCAAATACAGTTTGACTACCCCTAGGAAACTGGGGTCCACACTTTCAAATCCTAACATATCAAACCATTGTCCCAAGACAGTACTTCTTTTTTTTTTTATTTAAGAAAGGATTAATTAACAAAATCATAGGGTAAGAGGGGTACAATTCCACACAATTCCCACCACCCAATCTCCATATCCCACCCCCTCCTCTGATAGCTTTCCCATTCTCTATCCCTCTGGGAGCATGGACCCAGGGTCATTGTGGGTTGCAGAAGGTGGAAGGTCTGGCTTCTGTAATTGCTTCCCCGCTGAACATGGGCGTTGACTGGTCGGTCCATACTCCCAGTCTGCCTCTCTCTTTCCCTAGTAGGGTGGGTCTCTGGGGAAGCGGAGCTCCAGGACACATTGGTGGGGTCTTTAGTCCAGGGAAAGCCTGGCCAGCATCCTGATGACATCTGGAACCTGGTGACTGAAAAGAGAGTCAACATACGAAGCCAAACAAATTGTTGAGCAATCATGGACCCAAAGCTTGGAATAGTGGAGAGGAAGTGTTAGGGGGGTACTCACTGCAAACTCTAGTGTACTTTTGCTTTCAGGTATATATTTTGCAGTAGTTTACGGATACGTGTGAACATATGCTCTCTCTCACAGAAACTGGTGTATATCTAGGTTTTGGGACTTTGTTAGAAAGTGAATCACCTGAGATGGAATTAGAGTATACTATGAAAGGAAAGGTCTCACCCGAGTAATGAAGCTGAAGGGTTGTCATTCCACACGTGAGGTCTCTGGACACAGTCTAAAGTGAAACATGTTGAGGTGGCAATCATTGTGTTGGTTAGGTTGTGATCAGCAGATTCAATATTTGATATGGATTGGGAGAGGCATACGGGAAAGTGGGCCCTATCCAATGGTTCCAGGACTGGGGGAAGTAGAGGCTCTATAGTGGAGATGTGAGGTTCCTGCTGTCTTAGGGTTCAAAAAGACAATGGATAGTTAATGTTATCATCACATTATTTGGTAATTGGGTTAACTTTGAAAAGTCCTTTTGTTATGGTTTGCTGTACAGTACCCAGTATCTTGTATATAGCTGTGCTATTGGATGCTTCTGATCTACTTGATCTAGGCTTTTGAGAGAGTCTGCATATCAATTTACACAGCCTATATATTAAAAAGTTTCAGTTTGTGTTTTGAAAAACTTTGAGACATACAATTAATTTTCCCCCTCTCATATTAATTACCAAGACAGTACTTCTAAACACTTTAAAATGCATGATCCCCACCCTAGGGGCCAGGCAGTGGTGCAGCCAGCAGAGCACACATGTCACCACGCAGGAACTCCCAGTCTCCACCTGCAAGAGGAATGCTTCATGAACAGTAGAGCAGCACTAATGATCTCTTCTCCTTCCCACCATCCCTCCCTCTTTCCCTCCCTCCCTCTTTCTCTCCCTTCCTCTTTCCTTCTACTCCTTCTTTCTTCCATATTTCTCTTTGTCTCATCAGAAAAGAAAGAAAAGGGGTGGAAAACGACCACCTGGAACAACAGAGTTTTTGTTCAGGTACAAGATTCCAGCAATAAAACTGTTGGCAAAATAGATAAGTAAAATTAAACGCATTACCCTTTTTTGTAAGAACTAGTGATCTTGTCACTACCCTGAGACTCCTAATTTCCCCACCATGCTGCTGGTTAAGTCATATTAAAATGGAAATATAATGACTATTGTGCACATGTACCATTTTGTACCATATTGTACCATTTCTCTATATGTTACTCATTAGTAACTAATTAATTATAAAAAATCTTAGACATTTCTATAAAATAGATTTGAATTGAAGAGAAAAAGTTTTTTTTAAAAAAATGTCTTTCACGTAGTCTGGACTACAACAGGATCAAATAGTTAGCCCTCTACTTTGGCTGCTAATCATGAGAGTAGAAAAAGTAGAAGAAGGTAACCTTGCTAGATTCTAGTAAGGTTTCAATTTTGATAGTATTTACTCAGTTTAGGCCTCCAGCCATAATGAAAAAAACTACTGGGATGGTTGTCTAAAATGTTTAGTCTGTGAATAGCAAAGAAGAGAAAGATCTTAGGAGATGGACTAAAACTGTTGGCTCTAATATTTTGCATGAAGTTGTTTTTCTTGTGGGGTATTGATATCCTGAGTTTCAGGTGTATCTTATTGTTTGATTGATTTCACATCCTAGATTCTTCCAAAATTCAGTCAGATACAACTCTCTTGGTGAACTGTCTTCTTTCAGACAACAGTAAAACCCCAGGATAAAGCTTGAAGTCACTGAGCTGGTTTATCATACTGAATATATGTAGTTGATCCATATTGTGACTCTCCAAAACAGAAGATTCCGGGTGCATCTGGGTGACAAGTCTAGCAGATGGAGACTTGTCTCAAGTGGCCTCCCCCAGGGTTCTGTTCTGGCTCCTACGCTATTTAATATTTACATCAATGACCTTCCAGAAACTTCTTCAAGGAAGTTCATCTACGCCGATGACATCTGCTGTGCAACTCAGGCATCCAAGTTTGACATCCTCAAGGAAACACCCACGAAAGATATGTCTCTGATATCTGATTACTGTAAAAAATGGCGACTAATCCCTAGCACTGCAAAAACGCTATCATCTGTTTTCCATCTACACCATGCCTCGGCCTTGTGTGAGCTTAATGTGCAGCTTGACGATATGAGAATCCAGCATGAAGCCCAGCCAGTCTATCTTGGCGTTACTCTCGATCGCACTCTGTCATTTCACGAATATCTCATAAAAACTGCAGCAAAGGTGGGCTCAAGGAATAACATCATTGCAAGACTGGCCAGCTCCTCATGGGGCACGAGCACTTCCACACTACGATCATCCTCTCTGGCATTAAGCTATTCCACTGCAGAATACTGTGCCCCAGTATGGTTCCGTAGCCCCCATGTCCACTTGGTCGATTCCAAATTATATTCCTCCATGAGGATAATTTCTGGAACTATCCGTTCCACCCCGGTTCCATGGCTGCCAGTTCTTAGCAACATCGCCCTGCCAGATATTCGTTGGGATGCAGCATCATCTAAGTTCATTTCCCACGTCTACACTCAACCGGACCTGCCAATATACACGGATATCTTCGCCCACCCTGTCCAACGCTTGACATCTCATCATCCAATCTGGTCCCCTACACCTACACTGAACTTCTCTGTTCCAGACTCTTGGAAACAGAATTGGCATTCAGCTGAGGTAAAGAACAAACACCTGATCACAGACCCCTGCAAGCATCAACCCGGCTTTGACCTAGCACGTTATGATTGGGCCCTCCTCAATCGCTATCGAACAGGCCATGGTCGGTGCGCCACTATGTTCCATCGCTGGGGAGCCAGAGACGACCCGAGCTGCCCCTGCAGCTACAGACAGACTATGACCCACATAGTCAACGACTGCCACCTCTCCAGATTCAAAGGAGGTCTCGAAACTTTACATCAGGCTCAACCTGACGCTGTTGACTGGCTACGGAAGAAGGGCAAACGCTAGAAGAAGAAGATTGTGACTCTACTTCCCACTCTATAGTTTCAAGCAGTGCAAAATACGCAGTTCATATCCTTAGATTGCATTAGCAATGTCTAGGTGTGTAGTCAATTTAGGTAGTGTAAAAAAATAATAATACTCTTTATGATCCCTTTTCCTGTCAGTACATACCCTTTGGGTGGAGCAGATAATTGTTAATATAAAACCTAAAATGAGCAAAAAGTGTGCATTAAAAATGCCGTGAGTTGACCACATTACTATCAAGTTTTAAATATCTTTAGTTTTAACACTATTAGGAACAGGCTACAGGAAATCAGTTGTTTAGGAGACATATAAAATAAAATTAGCTTTATTAGATGTCTTTAATTTAAAAAATTCTGACCAATGTGGAGAGATTTTGATTGAGGGCAATTAGCACCTATTGCCATTTTCCTCTTCTGCATGTGACCTCACTTAGATCCAGATAGTTAAGCGAAAACCCATTTATGAAAAATTTGCCTTCTTAAATGCTTATTATATCTAAAACATATCTATTATGTGTCTACTTCCTATCAACAATTCCTATATACTCAACTAGTTTTCATTTATAATTCTTTTAGAATTTGAAATTTCTTGTCTATCAAACCATTTTGGTTCCTCTTTAGAGCAATTTTGAGTGAAAAGAAATATTAGGATGGAGATATCTCAGCCTTAGCACACAGGAATTGGCATATCTGAGGCCTCAGAAGTCTCAGATTCAGTCTTTGGTGCCACCATATGCCATAGCTGATAAGTATCCTTCTCTCTCTTTCTTTCAGTCTCTTTCATAAAAAAGAAACAATTTGTTTATAGGGAATATTAGTGAGATATAAACTGTAGTTGTGGTGAGTATGCAGACTAAATAACTGCTCTGTGACTGAGTTGGACTAACCTCAACTTCCAACTGCTCTATAGAACTCTGCTTGATGTAGAGAAAGACTATGAAAAGGTTTACTTGTCAGAAGTCAGTCAGAAAAGTGACCCAATAGTACTACACCATTTTTCAGGCCTTACTGAGGGTCCTAAAGGAGTGGGAAAAAAAAAAAAAAAACATGTTTCTAGTCTTTTATATGCTGTCATAGTGGATCTATAACCAATGTCATACCAGTATTTACCTATGAGTTATAAAATAAAATTAACCCACATTCTGAGTAAAATAATGTTTTTGTTTGTTTGTTTTTTGTTTTTTGCTGAATGATCCATAGGATTCTCACACTGAGGTGACTACCTGAAGGCATACATACTGACCTACGCCGCCGTTCCTTCTTGATTTCTGAATATTGGCTCTTGGTATCATTATCAAATACAACAAACTTAAGACTTAGGATCACATTTATACTCATTGCAAGATCCCTAGGATGAATGTTTTCCTCCCAAAATGCTAATAGATCTATACTCTCTTCTTCCCTATGCCAAGTCTGTGTTAATTTTCTCCTAGATTAGTTCTTCTTCTAGCGTTTGCCTCCTAGATTAGTTGTAGTAGGCTATACTGAAAGTCATTTTCTTAATATTTATTGTTGGTTTATTTATTTATTTATTTATCTGAGAGATGTAAATTGAGAAGGAAGGGGAAATAGACAGGAAGGAAAAGATAAAGACACCTGTAGCACTGTTTCACTATTCATATAGCTTCCCCCCTGCAGGTGGGGACCTCCAGCTTAAACGCAGACTCTTGTACACTGTAATGTGTACACTCAACCTGGGGCAGCACTACTTGGCCCTTGCAAGCAATCTCTTAGCAAGAAACAGACAACACTTTCTGAATCTCTCAAGGTATCAAATTGCAGGCTCACTCTGGGTCTGCCTGTCTCCCTGACTGTTGGGAGATGGAGGTCAAAAGCGGCCCCAGGCATCCTGGTGTAGCTCAGTGTGTCAAAGGTGAAGTGCACAGAGAGTCAGGACAGTCAGCTTTGGGTAAAGCCTCCAAGGACAATTCATTTATTGAAATAAAAAGCAGGTATATATAGGCCATAACTTGGGGGGAAGGCTAGGGGTATCCATTAAGCCAAACATAGAGCAACACAATGCATAGTTACATTTTTACCAACAGACTGTTTGATCATAAGCTTTACAATGTACATTTTTCCGGAGGTAAATTGCAGGCACTTTAGGGCAGCAGGAGAGAGGAAAAGCTGAGCTATGTTTCCTGGGGTTTTAAAGTTATCACATTAATCCATGGCTTTTAATTACAGAAGGAGAGGTGGCATGTGTATAAAGGCACCCATGTCCGGGAGTCCATCCATAATAAGTTCCAGAGATGGGGGAACCAGCCCTTCTCTCGACCTGAAGGGGGAGTTGGGGGTCAACCTGCATGGATCTCGTGGAAACAATGGCCTGTACTTTCTGGGACAGTGGGCCAATTCTCCAACATCAAATGACCCTCTGTACACCATGGTCGAGCCAAGGCTACACCACTATAGCTCTACAAACCTGGCGTAAACTGATCATGCCTACTTTTGCACCTGTATTCTCCTATGGACATGTATTTATTTGTGTTCATGTATGTGTACATGTGCTTGTGACCAGATTTAATTCAGCCATCTTCTGGGGGGTTTGCACTGGAAAACATATCTATCACTCTAATCATCCTTAAATGTTGCCTCTATAATTTTATAAAATTCCTCATTTCTAGTGCACATATTTTCAATAGAACATAGCGCAATCAATTTTAACAAATTATTTGAACAACCTGAACACAGTAGGATGCAAGTGGAAAGTATCAAGGTTTTTTGTTGTTTTTTTTATCACGACTGCCTTGTAAACCTGTACTTTTGGATAGATTTTTTTGGTTTATCCTTCTAGGTAATTTAGGGGGCAGGGAAGATTCTACAACTTTTTTTTTTTTTAGATATTCTTAGATGTTTACAATTGGTGCATACACATATAAACTTAATAGTCCAACACAACTAATATTGAGTAACTGTCATTTAACATAAAGTTTATCTTCTTTATAGTTAAGGTCACATGGGATGTCAGAATTCTAAGTGGATACAAGTATGATTATCTTCTTGTATCTGCCTTGCTTCTTCTTCTCCATTCATTAGTAACTACCTGTTTAAGCTCCTTCTTGATGGAGATGGGGACCACAAGGGTGTAGGAGTGATGAATTTGCAAGAGATCCCGAGCTACATAGCTAATGTGTGTGTGTGTGTGTGTGTGTGTGTGTGTGTGTGTGTGTGTGTGTGTGTAAACTGGAGTCAAGGTCAACTGTGCATAGCTAATGATCAAGTGTTTTCATTTTGTGGAGATTTAATGGCACTTTCCTAAACCATTATGATCTTCCTCTGCCACCCAGATTATGTTACTATAATTTTTTGAACAAACAAGACTTCTTCCAGTTAGTCATGAATGATTCCTTTCCACTTCTGACATCTGGCCAGCTAAGCAACAAATTGATCCTCTGACGGACATCTTGCTCATGGGTGATCAAATGGATAGATGCTTAAAAAAATTCCTTCTACAATAGTTTGACATTGACAAAAAAACAAACACAAAACAAACAAAAACCTCTTTGTAGTATAAGGAGTTCCCATACAGTCTACCCTAGTTCCCCCAATTGATCAACACTTAACATTAATATGATAGACTTGACACAACTAGTGGATTGATGGTTATATTTTATGATTCACTAGAGTCTGTATTTAAATTTACTTATTTTAATCCCTACTGCTTGGATTAATGTCCTTTTCTATATCAGCATCCCATCCAGGAAACTACTAAATTACGTTTAGTCATCATATTTCTTTAGGTCCCTCTTAGCTATGACAGTCTTTCAGATGTCCCTCGGTTTTGATGAGCTTGACATTTGGAGGAAAATTAGAATTTTGTTGAATACCTTCTAACTGAGTTTTTTTAAATGATGTTCTTTCATAATTAAAATAGAGTATGGGCTTGGGGAAGAATACCACAGAAGCAAGATGCATTCTTATCACAATGCATAGTATCAGCATAGCTTATCACTCTTGATTTTCACCTTGATTATTTGGTTGAGGTTTCTACACTCGAAAGTTACCCCTTATGTTTCACCTTCCCACACTGTACTCTATGGAAGGAAATCTCTAGGCTCAGCCTACACTCTGCTGCACTCTGCCATCTGTAGTGTAACTACAGAAATTATTTAGAGCTCTTCTGTATGGAAATTTTGTCTATTTTTATTAAAGAAATCATCCGTTTGTTTATTCAATCATTTGCTTTTGTCACTGTGATCTTGTAGGTAATTATCTTATATTTCAGAGTTGTAATCTGTCAGAGTCTTTTAAAAGACAACTCTGGGGTAGAAGCCTTTTTGCAAGCCCCATCTAAGGGTAAACTTACCCCTTTTTGTCCCAGCAAGCCATAGAAAGGTAGATTTTCCCAATATTGTAATCCCTTTGCTTTAGTCTTTATTATTTTTTGTTTTGTTTTGTTTTTATCTAGCAAGTCTTAGGGCTTTAGAATTTTCTTTTTTAATAATTTATTTATCCCAGGTTCAAGCCTCTGGTCCCCACCTGCAGTGGGGTAGCTTCATGAATGGTGAAACAGGGCTGCAGGTGTCTCTCTGTCTCTTTCCCTCTCTATTTCTTACTCTCAATTTCTCTCTTTTTCTATCTAATAATAAGTAAGTAAAAAGATTTTTAAATAACACATTCTATCACATAACACATAAGTGTGTTATGTGATAGAATGCTATCAACTAGAGCAGGATCTCTTGCATATGTGGTGCTGGGGATTGAGCCTGGGACCTTGAGTGTTCTTCTCACTGAGGCAACTTAAGGAAACTAGTTCCTCTCTTCCCCAAACTCAAGAAACATGTTTCAAATAAGTTTTCTGAAAATTTCTTCATTTGGCCAAGGTACTGAATGAACCTTTCCAAAGCGGTCCTAACTACAGGCCTTGCCAACCCATTCTTTAAGCTAAACTGAAACATCCTTTAAAAAAATTATGAGCTAGAAGTTACAAAGGCTGCCTTTCACATACTGAAATTCTCTGTATATATGCTCCCTGAATTTGAAGCATCTGCTCCCAAAGGTGCAGGGACAGCCATATTTAGCATCTTAGTACACTATCATAGCTCAGTGCTACTCCAAGCATGGACATCAATACTACCATGGAATCTGTTTGAAATGCTAATTCTCAGGCTCCACCCCAGAACCACTGAATGGGAAACTCAGGCTGCAACCCAGTAAGTAGTCTGTGTCTTATCAAGTACCACACCTGATTAAATGGAAGCTGAAGTGTGAGGTTCACTGCAGTTAGTAACTTAAATGTACTTGCACTCCCCAAGGAAACTGTATGTTCTTTTAGGGTCATCAAACAGGACATGGATTGAGACAAGGCTGGAACTCAAACTGTGATTTGATTCTTCATTATTCTCTGCTGCTGAATCTCTGCTGTGCTAGTTTCTAAAAGCATATCCTTTACTTGCTGGGGTCTGAGTATCTCCCATCCCTTAGGAGTTCCTTAATTGCTGCCCATCTCTTTCATCAAGATTGCTTTAGTATATATATATGGTCTGCAATATCTGTTTCTGTCAGAACCCTGATGGATACAAAGCCCTAAGTGTTTATGCATATTTTTGTAAAGGGCCACAAAAGGAATGATTATTTTAAGGAAGAAAATCACTAAATTTGGTTATTTAGGAGAAAAGAACTTTCCAATAACTGTTCTAAAGACATTGGTGGATTTGTTGTCTGTGAGATATGTGTTAGAACTATGCTAAGTCCATTATATAGTATCTACTTAATCCTCACAATGATAACCTTGAGATGTTATTATTTAAGTATTTATTTATTTATTCCCTTTTGTTGCCCTTGCTGCTTTATTGTTGTCATCGTTGCTGGATAGGACAGAAAGAAATGGAGAGGGGAGGGGAAGACAGAGAGGGGGAGAGAAAGATAGACATCTGCAGACCTGCTTCAACCCTTGTGAAGCGACCCCCCCTGCAGGTGGGGAACTGGGGGCTTGAACTGGGATCCTTACGCTGGTCCTTGAGCAAGTCCTTGTGCTTTGCAGCACCTGCACTTAACCCTCTGTGCTACTGCTCAACTCCTGAGATGTTAATATTTTTATTTTATGGGAGCTTTAGGACAAATACTTCTGTCTGATGACAAAATCAGTATCATTGAGTCTCCTATAGGCCCCAGGTATTGTTCTTTTAGTGAGTTGTTCATATGGCTGTAAGTGAATAGAAGCCTGTTGAATAAATACAAATGTGAAATGTCACCTTGTGAATACTGAAATGTATATATTTTCTCCCAATTCTGTTTTGTGGTGGGCACACAGTGTCGAGATAGTCCTCACAGAGTTGATCATACTTAAATAGGACATCAGAAAAGAGAGAGGCAAACTTCCAAACCATGGCAAGTACCATAATATAAATTAACCAGATAGGAGCTCCTTGTCAGAATATGGCAATCAAAGCCCTCCAAGGAAGAAATACTTGAACACAACCTTAAAGAATCCCACCAACAAAACCAGAAGCATGAGTGGACCATTCAAAATAGTTTAGCAGAGCTTTTCAGCAGGAAAGAACAGTCAGGACAAGGGCATTGAAGGTGTAAAGACTCTTGGCACCATCGGTGTGTGTTTGAGTGATAGTAAAAGGCAGTTGGTGAAGTTCACAAGAAGCATCAGTCTGAGACAGTGGAAGAACTCCATGATTCCCCAATTCCAGTAGGGATCATGTTAGATGATATAAATCAAATAGAGAAGGATAAATCATGGATGATCTCACTCATAGACAGAACTTAAGTAACAAGGGAAGAAAGGGAAAACACAAAGTAAAACTTGGACTGTGCTTGGTATATTGCACCAAAGCAAAAGACTCTGGGGAAGTGCTGGGCTATCGCCTCTGGAGAGTCTCTGGAACACGTGGCTGAGCAGGAACACAATGCAATGCAATTTCCTTTATTGATCAGATACAGTGCCTTTTATATATCTCTTTAACGGAAGTGGCAAGTGGGAAAAGGAAATGGCTAGGAGAGGGGGTGGAGCAAAAAAAGAGCAGGAACATAGAAAGCTTCCATTGCAACTGTTGCGAAGGTTCTAACCAATGGGATTAGACCAATACCCTGCAGGCAGGGTGGGTCTCAGGCAAAACAGAGATTATATAAATAGACCACAGCATCAAGCAATGCAGGTGACCTGGCATAATGACCAACAGGGAAGGAGGGCAGGGCAGGGGCTGGAGGTGGGCAGTTGGGGTTCTGTGTATGATGGTGGAGGGGGCCTTAAGCTGGAGGTTAGAGAATCATGGGGAGATGAGAAATTGTATATAGGAATCAACAACTGTACTGTAATCCCTTAAGCTCTTCTCTCCTCCCACCCCAAAGTGATAAAAGAAAATAAAAAATGAGGAGGGTTGGAGGTAGATACAGCTTTATCTTAGATTCCTTTATCTAGGAATCAGGCCTTGCTCCTGGCAGGCTGTTTGGGGTGCTCTCATTTGGCAGGTACAGAATCCCTTGACTTTATAAATGGGCAGCCTGCAGTCAGGAATTTCCAAATGTGATTAAAATGAAACTGCCATTGAAATCAGGTTTGGCTGCCTGAATCTCCAGTACTCAGAAAGAAGAGCCCTCCTGGGCCTGGCAGGCACTCTAGGTGACAAAATTTGAAATAGATTTAGTAATGGCTGCCAGGTGGACAGGAGAGCTCCACCACTGTGCAGCCAAATTTGTCATTAGAGGGGCCAGGGACTGGGGGTGCACCGTGAAAAACCCTATGACCTCTCAATTGCTGAAGTCATTGAGACAAATGGACTCCAAAACCAATACTTCATTCTAGAAAGAGCATATATTTTATGATTAAGGCCAGAGGGCCACAATTCCTGGGGACTGAGCAAACAACTATTTTATCAAAATCAGAAAAGGTTAGCTTCTCATTAGTTTATTTGACCATTTCGGCCATTGAATGGCTCAAAAGAAGGAAAGACTGGTCTAATGTAACTTGAAGTACAGAGAAAACACATTTCCTGGATGGTTTCAGTTTGAAGCTGGTGCCAGTGGAGCTTACAGTTTCTTCTCTTGCAGCTGAGTGTGTCCTGGAAGAGATGGTTCCTGAACAATAACAAAGGTAACACACTAAATAAACGGACTGTTCCCTGCTCCTGAGAGCACAGCCCACCCGGCAGCAGCACATTCCTCCATGGCTCATTTTAATTGAAACTGATGGAGCTGTGGAGCTGACGGGGTTTTGCATAAATCATCATCAGTAATACACTTTCAAGGGTAATCACAACATTAATATACCAAGCAGGAAGTGAAATAATTAAAATTTAGCACATTGCAGTGTTGAAGCTTCCAAAATTAATCTGGAGCCCCTTTTCTCAGTGCAAATGAGCAGCCACTCAAGTCTATGGAAAGGGGCCTGCCAGGAAGGGCTGCCTTCCATAGACCATCAGCAGCCCCTAAATCCTCACTATTTTTACTGACATTGCAAATCATTTGTTTATATTTCCATTCCTTCTCTTCTTTAACAGTGTTAGGTTATTTTTCCTCCTCCTCCTCCTCCTCCTCCTCCTCCTCCTCCTTCTTCTTCTTCTCCTCCTCCTCCTCCTCTTCCTCCTCCTTCTTTCCCCCCTCCTTTTAATTAGTTTCATTTGCCTCTAAGCTAGATTTGTGTCATAAAGTTATATATAGTGGTAGTCCTGTAAGTGTTAGGGCATTGGAATTAAAAGTTAATCCTGCATGGGAGTCGGGCGGTAGTGCAGTGGGTTAAGCTCACACGGCTCAAAGCGCAAGGACTGGATGAAGGATCCCAGTTCAAGCCCCCAGCTCCCTACCTTCAGGCAGGTCCCTTCACAGGTGGTGAAGCAGGTCTGCAGGTGTCTATCTTTCTCTCCCCCTCTCTGTCTTCCCATCCTCTCTCCATTTCTCTCTGTTCTAACAACAACGGCATCAATAACAACAGCAGTAATAACTACAACAATAAAAACAACAATGGCAACAAAAGGGAAAATAAATAAATATTTTTAAAAAGTTAATCCTGCATGACCCTAAGGGAGCTCATTTTAGCTGTGTGTGTGTGTGTGTGTGTGTGCATGTGAGTATGTACATGTACATTTCAGTATGTCTGTATAAAACATTATAAAATGTCCAAGCCAGGTTTCACGACTTATAAGACTAAGTTACCCAGTAGCACTATATCACTTGTCCTAGTAAAATAAATATCTTTACTGATAGGTGTCTTACCAAAACAAAGAAAACAAAAGCCAAGACATCTTCCTGTTAATAAAGTTTAATTCCACATGAAGGCAGCCTCAGGAATACAGTATTTTACTGAGAGGCACATCTCTACATATTTAGACTGGGGATATCTTGACCTCAAAGTATAAAAATAGCAATTGTGGCACTTTCTTTTACCAAGATATTGAGACAGATCTTCCTCTTATGGGCAAGATCACCAAATACAAACTTTATCCCAGAAAAAAAAAGAAAAAAAAAAGCCAACTTTCTCCCAAATGGTAAAGTAGGTAAAGTTAGCCCTTAAGATGTCTGCCTTGCCTTCTCGAAGTTATTTCTTTTCTCCTCACTATTGAATCTCTATTGGGAGTTACATGTCCTCCAGAGTCTGGAGAGAAAAAAAAGTTATTAGTTCTCATTATCCTTGTAAGAATTACATGAACAGAAAATTTCACCTAGATATCAGTGACAGGAGGGGTGCCAAAGTAGACTTTTTAAAGGGTTATTTAATGAGAGAGAGAGAAAGAGAGAGAGAGAGAGAGGACCAGAGTGCATATGTAGTGCTGAGGATAGAACTCAGCTTGCAAGTCTTCTACTGTACACCTAAACCATCTCACCATCCACACAAAGAAGAAATTCCAATGGTGGCATAGCAGACACTAGAGAATACAAAAGAGGGAATTAGCAGAGAGATGGAGTAGTCTCTTAATGATGTCATTCCCATATTTTTTAAATTATGTCATTCCAAGTCATACTTTCCATGTTTCCTGTAGGTAAAATCAACTTTGAGAACCTATCATTTGAAAACAGACACTGCTGCTTTCTTTTGAAAAAGTCTTTATTTATTTATTTATTGTTGCATAGATAGAAACAGAGAGAAATTGATAAAGGAATTGAGTAGATAGAAAGGAAGAGAACCAGAAAGACACCTGCATCCCTGCTTAACCACTTGTGAAGCTTTCCCCCTATAGGTAGGGATCAGGGGCTTGAACCTGAGTCCTTGTGCACTGTAATGTGTGCACTTAGCCAGGGGCACCACTGCCTGACCCCACCACTGCTGTTGTCTGTGTTGTAAAATCTGCTGGATTTGGCCACCTAAAATGATGGAATATATGGGAATAAATAAAGAATAAGGAGAGCTGTTAATTCAAGTTAGGTTTCCAACCATTGCATGACCTGTTAGGGCACCCAGCAAACTATAATCAGAAAAACTGTCTCATTTGGAAAACAGTAGTAGCAATCATCTTCCCTAGTGTTTTCTTGTTGAAAATATACTCTTTCCTGCTATTAGTGCAATTCTTCCTGTTAATATCAACAACTTCAGAAACAAACAACCCCCCCACACACACACTGACATTCTCTGTAAGTTCAGTTTAACCACAAAGTGAAGACAGTGTCCTTGGTCAAAACATTAGTATCTTTGGCTATCTCTATAGCCCTTATTCAGAAGCTTTTGCTTTTTTAATTAAAAATTCTGTCTCAGTTTCCTGGGATCGTTAGGTAGAAAATACAGATTTGTTCAATTAACATCAACGCAGGCAGGTCAATTTAAAAGCTTATTAAGAGGGGAAAAAGAAACAGAAGCAAAAAGGAAAGAGGAAGAACAGAAGCACAAGCAAGAGAAAGAGAAGAGGTGGATGGGACAGAGGGTAGAAGAGCAAAAGAAGAGGGAGAAAGGGACAAAACCAATGTGACTACACACTCAGCTTTCCTAAGTAACGTTGCTATGAACATCTTCTACATTGGCTTTGGGTACTTGCTGCCACCACCTCTCTAGTTTCTGACATATTAACACAGCATAGGAGCTCCAGTATGTCTAAAACTCCCATTGGATCCCGAAGTAGATGGCCAATTGAATGTTTTCACTCAAATACTTAGTCTTTCCTACTCCAGATAATGGGCAGTGTATCCTCTTTTTAAGTGACTGTGTTGCTACTTCGAGAGACATTTTGTCTTCCAGATTTTGTTTTGGTTTAGATCATGTTGAATTTTGATAACATTGTCATCTAGCATAATTAAGCAAATATTGTAATTATGGAGTACATGGCACAGGTGAAGCATAATTACTTGGACTTCCAGGAAATGAACTCTTAGGAGTGAAGTGGCATCTTGAAAGAGGATCAGGAAGCCTCTGATTTAACGGTACTGCCATCTGTACTGGGCTGAAGCCAGGTACATGAACAGTCATCGAGGACGCTGAATTCAGGATAGGGCACAACCCCAGGAGCATCTGGTCCATTGAGTAGTCAAGTGAATTTCATAAATGATTAGTGGGATTTCCAAGAAAACACACAGAATAAAATGTTTGCTATTTACTCCAGTGAGCTGACCTCCTCTAATTTGGTCCTTTCTCACAAGAAAATATTATGCATAGCCTGCAATGATATCATTGCTTTAGTTTGTGTACACACACACACACACACACACACACACACACACAAAACCCTCATGTGTTGAAACCTAGTCCTCAATGTGATAGTATTTGGAGATGGGACTTTGAGAAGTGATGAAGTCCTTATCAACGGGATTAATGACCTTATAAAAGAAACCCTGGAGAGTTCCCATGTACTTTCACCACATTAAGTCTTGACCTGAAAACCAAGAAGCAGGTGCTTAATAGACAACAAATCAGCAGCTTGACACTGGAACTCTCACTTTCTAGAACTGTGAAAAATAAATGCCTGTTGTTAAGCCACCAGGTCTATGGTATTTTGTCATAGCAGCCCAAACAGATGCAGACAACAGTAATTAGGAAAGAAAAGTTCTTTAGTGAGCAAAATACAGTCTGACACCAGACACTGGCATAATGTGAGGCACAAAGTAAGCGGTCAGTGAAATCAGCAATTAACTTGTTAATTCTGGACACAACTGGAACTGCAATGAGGAGTGACTCCAACCTGGACAAGTTCCAGAGATTACAAACAGATCTAGATTTTTCCTCCCCCAAGGCAAGGGCATTTAGATGGTAGTTGAGCAAAGCAATCCAGTTTTCAGGGATAGGACCAAGATGGGCTGAGCAGTATCCCCTGTGTGTTTGTTAACATATAAAATTAATATAAATGCCTATGCCACAGCTTTAAGTGAGAGTTTGCTTTCAGTTTATGGAGACAGTAGAAATACAAGGGTTATAGAAAAATACCAAGCAACGTGCCAGGTATCTTTGGAGCATCAATTGAAATTTCTATGTGTAAGATACAAAGGTGATTTTTTAAAATTATTTTTATTTATTTATTGGATAGCGACAGCCAGAAATCGAGAGGGGGATAGAGAGGAAGAGAGACAGAGAGACACCTGCAGCCCTGCTCCCATTATAGAGCTCCATCTCTAGACCACCAGGGTGTGGATCTTCTCCTGAGTTTCCCAGGCAGTTCTCTACCCACCCCCACCCCCACCCCCGCCCCTGCCATGCCAGCATAGATCCTCCCAGTTGTTGCTGCAGTAGCAATGGAGACTCACAGTTGCATTTTGTGAACCTTGGGTGAGTCCTCTCCTCTCAGTACTTTTTGTTGGTAAACAGACTGAAGATGGCTCCTCAACTGGCACATTACCGGACTGTTACCAGCCGCTCGAGTGTAGATACAGACTTTAGTCCCAGGACTCTCTTCTTAGGATCCTCTCTGTCCAATAGCCACATGTATTTTCAGTGACTTGGTAGGTTCCTAATGTAGTCCTAGTCTTGTTTTGTTGCAGTCTTCGGTGATCTTCTTTGATATTCCTAGTTGACCAGGGAGAGGAGAGGAGAGGAGAGAAACACAACTACTGCTATTCTGTAGCCCCACATCCAGAAGTCACCTTCCCTCATTTCTATCCTGTCCTGTGTTTATGTCTTCTAGATCTGTCTTAGAGACTCACATGGGTCTCATTTAAGCTCAATTCTCCATCAACACTTAGTGATTTCCTTTCTCTCCTCCAGCAGTCAACTTCTTTTCTTAAAGTTTACTTTTAACACTTCCCTGCCTATTGACTCTGTGCAAGATTCACTATATGTTATATGTGTTTCCTTCTAGGTACCACCTTGTTCTCTTTGTGTTGGGTTCCCTATGAGAGTACTCCCGCCACAATTTGAGTGATGTCAGCTGCTCTCTGCCCTCATAACTCTTGCATTGTGGCCTTGTAACCCTGCAAGGGAAATCAGTGTTTGCTTAATTGCCAACTTCAGTAGATGCCTTCATTCAACATGTTCTCCAAAGATTCCTTCAATGCCATTCTTTCTTGGTTCTGCGCATACCTACTAAGTGTTTCTTTTCAGCCTTCATACTTCTGTGAATATAATTTCCACAATTTCTGGTCTCTCTCTCTTTCTCTCTCTCTCTCTCCTTGTAGAATTTTTATCAATACTAGACTGAAAATACCATATGCAGCCACAGGTTGAATGTATCATATCCCATTCTTTTTTTGTCCTTCAGGGTCCTATTTCCTCAACTTAGAGTGTCCAGACCAGCCTGAACAACTCCTTATCCAACTTCAAGAACCACTTGAAGGAGAATTCTTATATGCACAGTCTTTCTCTTCTTCTCTTCTACCCCCTCTTTTCCTAGCCCTGATGAAATTAGTCATTCCTTCCTCAGTACTCTCCACGACAGCATCTTATATGCATTTGTATGAATGTGCAGATGAGTATGTGTCTGTATATATGTACGTGTTTACTCTGTCTATACCTCTGGTTTTGCTAAGGAAAGGAATTTCAGCTAAATTATCTTCATATTCTAAACACATAGATCAGTTTCACTAAGTCAGATCAAGATTATTGATTCATATTGCATGATGGGAGGGAATAATAATGCATATTTGGTTTAAGGTTACCTTTTTTTCCTTTTATTTTCTAATAAGTTAATGGGTGGGGACAGCAGGTGGCATACTTGGTTAATCACACATGCTATAATGTTCAAGGACTCAGGTTCAAGCCCCCAGTTCCCACCTGCAGAGGAGGAAGCTTCACAAAGGATGTAGTAGTGTTGCAGGTATGTGTTTCTCTCACTCTGTATTCACCTTCCCTCTCAATTTCTCTCTCTCTCTAGTAAATAGATAAATAAATAAATATTTTTTAAAAGATGCTAATGAGCACTACAAGGCATAAGTCAGACTAGGATGTTGGGATTGAGTCTAGATCCCATTGTTTCTCTTTGTATTTTACAGAGATTTATCTGAATTTTTTTGGTTTTGGCAGGTTATAAAGTGAGACATCTACCATGTCAGAGAAGCAATGGCCTTGAGAACTATAATTTTCTTTCTTTTTGGACATGTAGCCATATTAGCACCTAGAAATATTTTATTCCACTATGTGTGAAAATAACTTTGTAACTCAATTAAATGAGCAATATCCAACTTAATAGCTAGGTTCCTAGCCTCAGCATGTTTGCTATGCATGTTCTGGGTCAACATCCTCTTATCTTTATTTATACTTCAAGGTAGACAATTTCAAGCTTATCTCATTCCATTTTTTTATGGTCAGGCTTGTATGAGCTTCATGAATATTAAATGAGTCAATTATCAAATCAGTAAAGGAACACCTTATTTCAGATTAAATCTGTTGGTGGTGGAAATAACCCAAACACACTGAATATGAGAAGTAGAGGTTTCTCATCATGAATTACTTGAGATAAGAAGTTGTCTGAGACAACTCCAGACCATGAGTCTAAAAAGGCCAATTGAGTTTGAGGACTGGCATCTATTCTACTTTTTTTCAGAGCTGGGGTCTTCTGTATGTGCAGTTTCACCACTCCAAGATTTACTTTTTCATTCAGAGAGCAAAAGACAGAGAGATAAGGAGAAATACCAGAGGACCAGGGCTTTCCTTGGTGCCATTACACTACCCATGTAATTCTAGAGCTCAAAACTGGGCCAAACATATGACAAGGTTTGTGTTTTACCCAATGTGCTATCTCTTGGGCCTGGTTTCTACTTTTCTAGCCTCTCACTGCAATTCTGATATTACCTCCTGCATCCAAACTGCTTCCCATTCAGTCTGATAATGCCAAAACAACTGAGACAATGTGATAGATTTACCATGATTCTATTAAGAAATCCCTCATGAAGGACTTAAAACAGATAGAATGAATGCAAGTTTATGAAAAGCTCGGTAGTCTTCCTATTTAAATTGAACTTTGTGTCCTCAAATTCCATTTCACATATTATCATTTTTGCATACAAATAAGAAAACAAAGCTACCGATAACTTCAACAAGGACTTAACAATAACATGGCCAAATGTCTCTGGAGATACAAAAGAAGTATAGTTACTCAGATAATGAATGTTTACGGAGAACCTTCTATGGGACAAGAGCAATGAAGACTTTGGACTCAATGAGTTTGTAATTGTGATGTGGCAAAATATGTATACATGACTAGTGACTAGGAAGTGTGAATACAATCATCTGATAAAGTTTGTGATCTAGATAAAATGATATAGATTGAGAACCGTGTGAGAAAAACAGCACTTCATTGAAGGGACAGCAGATTCTCTGAAGTTAAACCATTCTGGATTAGAGTTCTGCCTCTGGTAGTTCTATTTAACCTTAGTCAAGACTTAGCTCATATTTCTAAACCTGTCTATTGACTTGTCAGTTCTATATCCCCCAGAGTTTTGTTGCTGCAGTGTTGACATCAGTCAGACTAGGTGAGATAATATGAATACATAAATATTTAATTTGTTTACAAAACTCATGACAAATCAGAGAAAGATGCACATCATCTCTTCCCAAGAGCTACTATATACTCAGATTCAGCCCAGCTTCCATATGCAAATCCAAAGTCACTGCCTTTAAGATGTACTTCTTTTTTTTTAAATTTTTTATTTAAGAAAGGATTAGTGAACAAAAACATAAGGTAGGAGGGGTACAACTCCACACAATTCCCACCACCCAACCCCCATAACCCACCCCCTCCCATGATAGCTTTCCCATTCTCTAGCCCTCTGGGAGCATGGACCCAGGGTCATTGAGGGTTGCAGAAGGTAGAAGGTCTGGCTTCTGTAATTGCTTCCCCGCTGAACATGGGCATTGATTGGTCGGTCCATACTCCCAATCTGCCTCTCTCTTTCCCTAGTAAGGTGTGTCTCTGGGGAAGCTGAGCTCCAGGACACATTGGTGGGGTCTTCAATCCAGGGAAGCCTAGCCAGCATCCTGGTGGCATCTGGAACCTGGTGATTGAAAAGAGAGTTAACATATGAAGCCAAACAATTTGTTGAGCAATCATGGATCCCAAGCTTGGAATAGTGGAGAGGAAGTGTTAGGGAGGTACTCACTGCAAACTCTAGTGTACTTCTGCTTTCAGGTATATATTTTGCAGTAGTTTATGGATACGTGTGCACATAAGCTCTCTCTCACAGAAACTGGTGTATATCTAGATTATGGGACTTTGTTAGAAAGTGAACTACCTGAGATGAAATTAGAGTGTACTATAAAAGGAAAGGTCTCACCCGAGTAATGAAGTTGAAGGGTTGTCATTCCACACGTGAAGTCTCTGGATATAGTCTGAGGTGAAGCATGTTGAGGTGGCAATCGTTGCTTTGGTTAGGTTGTGATCGGCGGATGCAATGTTATTTGGTTTGGATTGGGAGATACATACGGGAAAGTGGGCCCTATCCAAGGGTTCCAGGACTGGGGGAAGTAGGGGCTCTATAGTGAAGATGTGAGGTTCCTGCTGTCTTAGGGTTCAAAAAGACAATCGATAATTAATATTATCATCACATTATTTGTTAATTGGGTTAACTTTGAAAAGTCCCTTTGTTATGGTTTGCTGTACAGTACCCAGTATCTTGTATATAGCTGTGCTATTGGATGCTTCTAATCTACTTGGTCTAGGCTTTTGAGAGAGTCCGCATATCAGATGTACTTCTTTTCTGTCACCCAAACTCCTCCTAAATATGTCCCATGGTCTCCCACAACGGTGGAAAAAAAACAAGGATACACATAGCTCCCCTTTCACTGCTAGTTATTTTTCACTTACAAGAGTAAAGTCATGACCCCAACATGGAATCAGTCATGGAAGACAAGGGAAGTGTGTCCCAGAAGGAAAAAGCAGTATATGCAAAGCTCTAAGGCAGAAGCAAGTGGGATATGTTCAAGGAAGAGAAAAAAAAAGACTTGTTTTTTAGGTACATAAAGAGCAAGGGGGATAGTTCTTGGAGGTGGATGTGAGAGACAAAAATCTGATCAACTCGAATAAATCCGTCTCTCCATTGTCATTGGCAATTCCTATCAGGAACAATACAAAAGACCCCTTTTTGGGCCCCCATAGGACCTTGCCCTCAACCTGGATCAACAATGGTGGAGAGTGTTCCATCCTCCGAAGGGAGGTTGTACAATATACTCTGTGCTACACCTGAAGACGATGGGTCCTGATATTGGGGCAGCTTGAATGTTCCTCCTTATGACCGCAGAATGTGAGGTTGGATCTACAAGGAGGTGGATGTCATATAGGCTCCTAAGCTGAATATGGGCCCCAGATCACATCAAATCGATGGGGTTTACAGTCAACAATATTTATACACCTTTCCCATATGAAGGAGCTACTCTCCTCCATGATTCAGTTTTCTGGTCCTTTTCCATCCATGAAATCATCTCCCTAGAGAATAAATTGGTTCCACCTGCATATCAGATGTCAGGCTCAGAAAAAAACAAAACAACAAAAAAAATCTAGTATAGTCATGGGCCCTTTGGAGTATAACTAAAGCTAGTATATATACTAGCTATCTACAAAATGGAGACCCCCCCCCCAACTCTTCATCTTCACTATTGCAGCCTTTAAGTCCATGATTAGTCAACAACTTGTTTGGCTTTGTATGTTAACTATCTTTTCAACCACCAGGTTGCAGATACTAGCATGATGCCGACCAAAATTCCCTGGACAGACAACCCCACCAGTGTGTCCTGGAGCTCTGCTTCCCCAGAGCCCTTCCCAACTAGGGAGTGAGAAAGACAAGCTGGGAGTATGGATCGACCTATCAACATCCATGTTCAGCGGGAAAACAATTACAGAAGCCAGACCTTCAACCTTCTGCATCCCACAATGACCTTGGGTCCATATTCCCAAAGGGTTAAAGAATAGGAAAGCTATCAGAGGAGGGGATGGTATACAGAGTTCTGGTGGTGGGAATTGTGTGAAGTTGTACCCCTCTTATCCTATGGTTTTTGTCAATGTTTCCTTTTTATAAATAAAAAATTAAATTAAAAAAAGAAATAAAAGTACTAAAAACTCAAAAAAATTAAGGATACCATAGAAAATAAAATAAATAAATAAATAAATAAAAGAAATCTGATCAAGCAGACAGGTTTGGAAGTGAAAATTCTTTCCAAAAGCAATGCAAAACCATGGGAGATTTTAACAGTGGAGTGAAATGACAAGATTAATGAATCAAGGCTCATTCTTATCATTAGATATAGGAGAATTGGAGTGAAAATATGTAATATAGGTAATGATTTCCATCCTTTTAGCTGTAGGTAACAGTGTTCAGGGTAAGGACATGACTATGGACTTTGAACAAAATGTAAAGACTGTGATATATAAGACATGCATTTCAAATTCACATGCCACAACTAAGGAACAGAATCATTGGTGCTGCTGGGAAGTAAGGAGAGAGATGGATGGTGGGAGAATGAGGTCTTGAGGTAACCAGCAATCACAACAAAAAGACCAAGTTGTTGGTATGCTTTTAAAAACCCCTTCTGTTTCATTTGGTTTAAATCCCCCCTGCTTAACACTATTCTATTTACATAACCACTGCATTCTATTTACATAACCACTGTTAACAAGCACCACCTTCCCTCCAGGGCATTGGTGGTTCAGTGATAGGATTCTCGCCTGCTCCGCCCCCTCCTTGTCACACTCTGATTTTCACCAGTCACTTTTCTCTCCACCCTCTCTATGTCACATCCTGTTTCCACCCTACTTGGCAAGTATATATAAAGACAGCATTGTGAGTTTTAGGGTACTTTAGTTTAGCTTAGCTCGGCTTAGATCATGCTGCGTCCTGCATGAATAAAGAGATACTGCCTACAGCTCAACCATAAGTCCCTGGTCGTCTGTTACCTGCCCGTGAAGCCAGCCCGGCAAAAACAACATAGCCCAGTGAAAACAACATAGTAGGAAACTTGCTGTAAATTTTCACAGAATCTGTCATCAAAGTGGATGTTGGAGGCAAAGGGCAAGAGTTGAACCAAAAATGACTCAGTGCTAGTCTATAGCCAAAGCAGCACAGTAGCAGGTGGTATCACTTCCTGAGGGAAAGTCCCAGGGAAGAATGGAGTTGGGGAAGTGAATTCAGAGTTCTGTTTTAGACATATTAAGATAATAATGGTAGTTGGCTCTATGATAATCAAACCAATCAAATGACTAAGTGCATGTAGTAATTTATCAATGAGCCTTATATATATAGTACAAAGTAAGAACCCCCCCCCAATGTTTCTACTTCCATTATACACACTATATAACATATAATATGAATTACTCATATTAATACCTTTATTTATGCAAACACTTACAAAAAGATTTTCCATGTTTCCCCATGCCGACTACCCTGTCATAATGGTGCATTTTGTAGAAAATAAGGGATTGGCTTCTCTTCCTCATGCACATGGAATCAATTATTTTGTGAAAAGAAAGGAAGTGAGGCAGGGGGAAATGAAATTTACAAAGTTCTTATGCATCTGCTTTCTTGTCTTTTGCATGAAGATTAAGGATTTTTTTTTTTCACAGATGGATTACATTCTTCCCATCATTAGTTAAAACCATCTTAGTGAAAATTCCACTCAGGAAACTATCTGAGAAAAGCAGATCAGTCTGCTATAGTAAGAGCATTACTACATGTAAAAACAGGCTATCTGAAAGGAATTAGAGTGAGAGAGAAGAATTGAATTTTCCTACCTCCTTCTTTATCTATCCCCATTACCACCACCAGAGGAAAAACAGACACACTCTTAGCACATCCACTTTTGAGAAGAAAACATCAACACAGTAAATAATTGCCACAGGTGGCATATTACCTTCTCTTGCTCCCAGGATATAAAATGCATCAGGATACCTCCTGTGAGTTAGCTAAAGGGAAACAACTATTTAAATCCACATTTTTTTTTTTATCTACAACCCTCCCTGGAGCAGAAAATAAAATGAATGATCTGTAAATGAATATCACTTACAGACAGAGTGGGTCTATATAGATAAGCTGAATAGGACCAATAACTGTCTTATAGTTCTGGATTAGTTTGGAGAGTAGATGGACAGTACTGGATGAAGCTGGTCATTCTTTCCATGATCTGGGCATGAGGGAATAGCTAGGAAAAGGAAAATTCCTTGCAGTTTTCTTATAGGCAATGACTGAAGAATATCCATTGCTGTTGGTATGCTTCTAAATTCTGCTTCTAAGACCCCTTCTGTTTCATTGGTTTAATCTCCCCTGCTTAACACTGTATTCTATTTGCATAACCACTGTTAACTAAGCACCACACTGCCTGCAGGGCATTGGTTTAATCCCCACTGGTTCATGATGTCTTTTTGCTCCGCCCCCTCTCGTAGTACACCCTGATTTGTACCAGTCTCTTTTCGCTCCACCTTCTCTATTTAACATCCTGTTTCCACCCTACTTGGTGACTATATATATAGGGACAGGATTGTAATTATATATAGTTTAGATAGCTTAGATTACGCTGCGTGCCACATGAATAAAGAGATACTGCTTCCCAGCTCAGCCATGAGTCCCTGGTCGTCTGTCTCCTGCCCATGAAGCTAGTCTGGCACATTGCCACATACCACAGGTCAGATGCCATGATTTGTCAGATGAATTTTTTTGAGAACAATTTTGATCCATACTGAAACCTTTGGTCTTCATAGGATTCACACTGGTTGGTCATTTGTGTACACTGCAAAAAAAAAAAAAGTGAATTTATAATTTTTAATTGACAAAAAGATGCTGAATTATATGAAATCCAAATGTAAGAAGGACTGAAAATCATTAAAATTGCTCCCAGGAAAAGGTCTGCTCACCAGAGGACAGTTTTGCTCTTATAAAAGCACAGCAGAGACAGGCAGGCATGTTTGTTTCTTTATTTGAACGTGCCTTATTTCTCACATCACCTGTACATCATTTGAAGTGACATTTTATCTGGAAATTAACCATTTTCTCTATGTAACAGAGGATGATTGTCAGCACACGAAGTAGCACTTTTCAGGAAGCTTAATCGAGTGCCTCCCAAACATGAATTTGTTTCCCAAAGGTCAGATGCCTTGTTTCTTCATATCATAATGCATGTGCCAAGTCTAAGATACTATACTTGAATCCAGAAGACTTCAAAGAACAAGTACTGATCATTTAAAAGTGGGGTGTTGAAATAATAATCACCAAAAAAACAAACCACCAAACCACCAACAACAACCACAACAACAACAACAAACAGTGTTGAAAACAACCAAGGACTGCAAGACATCTAGTGTATTTTGCACATCTTGGGCAACAGTTAGACAATGAGGCAGGCAAGAATGATATTCATATTCTATACATTTTTATTCTATAGGATCTGAATATGTACATAAGAACAGACACAAGGAGGCACACTTGAGTATAACCAGACTAGGTAGAGCAAAAACTAGAAAAGTTCACTAAGGACTCATTGCTCCACTCTCTTTTTTTTTCAATTGGGAAAACAGTTATTCATATTAAAGTCTAACTGGGTCAAATTTTTTTTTCCCAAAGAACAAATGATGCCATTTTTTTTCTTTTTAAAAAAATTATTTATAAAATGGGAACATTGACAAGACCATAGGATAAGAGGGGTATAATTCCCACAACCAAAGCTCCATATCCCATCCCCTGATAGCTTTCCTATTCTTTATCCCCATGGGAGTGTGGACCCAGAGTCATTATGGGGTGCAGAAGGTGGAAGGTCTGGCTTCTGTAATTGCTTCTCTGCTGAACATGGGCATTGGCAGGTTGATCCATACTCCCAGCGTGTCTTTCTCTTTCCCTAGTGGGCCATGGCTCTAAGGAAGCAGATCTCCAGGGCACATTGGTAGGGTTATCTGTTTAGGGAAGACTGGTTGATGCCAATTTTCTTAATTATAACCATGGCAATATGCCAAGCTAAAGTATCCAGGATGCCTACTTATGCATTGTTTGGCAGAGGAAAATGCATTAGCTAGGCTTCGGTATCCTGAACTGAAGGATTATTTGATGCTATATGTAGTTTCATGCTAATATTATCACTTTAAAGGAGGATGAAAGGGAGAGGGAGAGGGTGAGGGAGAGACTGCAGTAATTTTCCCACAGGTCTTTGAGTTCACCAGGACAGTGCTTAGGTAGGTAGGATCAACTTTAATACTCTCCTAGGTTTCTCTCTAGTGCTCATTCTCTCCCACTCTTCCTTTCTCTTTCTTTTGTTGATATAATGTAAAAATAAATGTAAACTGTAATGATGGTTCAACAAGAGTCCTAGCTTTCCCCACTAGAGAGAGACAGTGGAGCAAGCCCTTACATTCCTTTTCTGGACAGCAGTACTGTCTTCTAGGGAAGCAGAGGGCGTAAGAGACAAGTAGCTTAGAATCTTCTTAGAACCAAACTCACCTTTTGCTGCTGTGTGTTGACTCTTTCCTCTTTCTTAACTCCAAATACCCCGTAACATGTGTTTGGTAGAAGAACACTTTGGCAGATGCTCTAGTCACCTTCTAGGAAGGGCTAAAGGGTGTCAGGCCTATTTTCTTCTTTTTACCTGCACCATTTTCTTAACACAGGGAGGGGAAAGTAACTCTCAGATATAGCTGACTGACTCTTAACTTATGCTCTCCCTGTGTTCCTATTTCTATTCCAGTGCCACAGAGTTTTGAAAACTGTAATACTATAATATAATTTGAAGTTAAGAAATCTGATGACTCCATTATAGTTATTTTTTTTTTCCTTTGGAAAGTCTTGGTCTTCGGTGGTTCTATAGTATTTGCTCTACTTCCTTAAGAAATTCAGTGGGACAAAATAGCTCACTGAATTTGTTCCTGCTTTGCCATGCACATAACCCAGTTTTGAGTCTAGCTCATACTATACTAGAGAATGTAAGTGCTGTGGTGTGTTTTACCTACCTTTGTCACTATCTCTGTCTTTCTTTTGTCTCCAGGGTTATCGCTGGGGCTCGGTGCCTGCACCACAAATCCACTCACTGCTCTTGGAGGTCATTTCCCCCTTTTGTTGCCCTTGTTGTTTATTGTTGTTATGATTATTATTGTTGTAATTGTTGTTGGATAGGACGGAAAGAAATTGGGAGAGGAAGGGAAGACAGAGAGGGGGAGAGAAAGATAGATACCTACAGACCTGCTGGGTCACTTGTGATGCTACCCCCCCACCCCCGCAGGTGGGGAGCCAGTGGCTTGAACCAGGATCTTTAAGCCAGTTCTTGTGCTTTGTGCCATGTGCACTTAACCTGAATGACTCCCATCTCTGTCTTTATTAAAAAAAAATAAATGTTAGCCTTGAGTGGTGAAGACCACAGATAAAAATTAATTGGAATTTTGATAGGGATTGCATCAAATCTATATGTTGCTTTGGGTAGGATGGCCATTTTAAAGATATTAATTCTTCATATTCAAGAGCATGGAATATCTATACATTTTGTTGTGTCCCTTCTATTTCCTTTAGTAGAAGTCATCAAGGTATTGAGATGCTGGTTTTGAGGAAAAAATATATCCTGAATCATTTTCTGGATATTTGGTTTGATATTAAGAAAAAATTAAAGGTAACTGAGTATTGAATCAAGAAGTTTGGATCTGCAAGCGTCCTAGACTGAGGACTCATTTGACTTATCCCATCCTGTGTCACCAAAGTAGGAAGTCTTAGTAAAGTGGTCTTGGAGATAGTGAACATACCTGTGTGAACTAAGGTGTCACATTCAAAAGTTAATGTCTCAAATTCATAAGGTTCTGTGGCTTCACATGTTTTTTATAAGCAAGAGATAACACAAGATCACATATGCAGACCAATAGGGGACAGATGGGACCCAGCTGCCATAGAGGAGAATCAACCTGTTTGCCAGTTGCAGTGACCACCGGAGCAGACAGCTCCAATGTGGTTGAGCTTGGCAGGGTTTGACCTGAGGAGTGTGTCTATACTGTCAGTCTCTCTCTACTGAGAGGTTGAGCAAGGAGGGACAGGAGTAACCCCAAAGGTTTGCCTTGTCTTATCAGACTCCCTACCTCACAAACACTCTGCATTCCTGATACTATGGCCATTAGATAAAAAGAAAGGGGGAGATGTCAAGACTCCAATATTCTATTCTAGGTTGGCAGACAGACCATTTCAGCAAGGTGCCACCAGGTTTCACTTCATCTAGCCCAGATCATCCGGATGAGCTCAGGACTCTTTCAAGAGAGGGACCACACTCTATCAGGAAGCTTATCAGGATCAGGAACACACAGTAACCTCTCTATTTGCATCTCTCTGCTATGGCTAAAGAGAAGAGGGAAGACATAGTGACATGGAAAGGTTGTTCCAGAAACTGTGTGTGAGATGGCATTGCAAGGCATTGTCCTAAAATGTTATTGAAGCTATTGGATAGCAATGTCTCTTCATAGAAAGAGAAAGCTAAGGAGGCCTCTACCCACAGAGCTGACTAAAAACAGAAGAAAGGAGGACATTGAAGTTCTTAGAACACATCAGAAACCTTCCTTGTAATAAATGTCTGTCTTCTTACTCTCTAGTGCAAAGATCTGAAAGACACATTGGCATCATGCATTGCTGGTTTCGCCACCAAATACCACAGATCAAGAAAGTCAACATGCTCTCTCTTTTGTCCCCATTTCTGGCTCCAGCCTGAAGATGATTTTTTTCTGTAATTTAAATGAGTGAAAAGCATCAGACCAGAGATAATCGGCCTGCTATGCCTTAGCTAGTTTGTGCTTACAGTGGTCAAACTTTTGCGTATCTACAGCTAGTGAGGTAGACCTGGGACTTGGGTATTTATTAAATTCACAGATCCAAAGTTGGGAGTATCTGGGACAAATCAGAAAGGAATTATGGAAAATATGTATGGAAAGAATCCCTGATAAACTAGGGCAGAACAATAAAGCCCTTGAATTGGTCTTCTTGGGCACATTCACTGGAATATAGTCCCTTGGCTAGGTCTGAGGGGTATGAATAAGTGTCTCAAAGGTCAGGTGAATACTGGGCAATGAGGCATTTAGGGGGTTGTTTAAACCAAGGCTGAAAAGGCTGTACTTGAAATACCAAGGCAAGTTCCACCTTGAATGGGTTCAGACATAGTGTACAGGTGAGATGCTGTCTACAAAGTCAACGGTGGTTTCATTGTACTTACTGACTCCCCACATGCTTCATTCATCTCAGCAATTGGACATCTGTGTCCACAAGATGAAGGGCAACCAGCCAAGTATGGGGATGTTCTGATGAAGTTTGGAATTTGTGTGCCACATTTTCCATGCTTGACTGAAATACTCATTGAAAGCAAGATGCTATCTGATGAAAAACACCCCAGAGAAAAGCACAGGACACACACTTCCCTGAGATTGCTAGTGACAAAGCAGTTTATGTTACCCTGTCATTATGGCTGAAGAGATAAATAGATGACATTGTGTAAGTTGCATTTGAGTTACTTAATTTTAACTCTTCCAGAATTTTGCCTACTTCTTCATTTTGTCTTTAGAATTTCCTAGTGAAAGGGAAATATTGGTGTGACATCATTTTAAATAGAGGAAAACCACACAATGTAGATTAAAACATTTGCTTTGGTGTTCTATGACTCCATTTGGCTTATGTGTCAGAGGGATTCTGATGGAAAATTAAGATAATTTAAAGAAATCAGAAATTATTTTTTAAAAAAGTCTTTGAGTAGGGGACTCATTGGAAATAGTACAAGAAACTAGTATTATAAAGTCCCAAGTTCCACTTTTTAAAAAATCTTTATTTATTTATTGGATAGAGACAGCCAGAAATTGAGAGAGAAGGGGGGTGATAGAGAGGGAGAGAGACAGAAATACACCTACAATCCTGCTTCACCACTTACAAAGCTTTTCCTCTGCAAGTGGATACTGGGGCCTTGAACCTGGGTCCTTATGCATTATAACTCAACCAGGTGCACTCAACCAGGTGCTCCACCACCCAACCAATTACTGGGATTTTATAATGGATTTAGTCAGCCCAAAGCAACCTTGTATAGAACCTATGGGAAGAAACTTTCAGCCCAACTCATTCAACCCTTTCAGAGTTTAGCCATACCTTCCCTGTCCTCAACCATTGACCACACCCATCTGAAAGCCCAAAGACAGTTTACTAGTGAACTCCTTAGAGTGGAACCTCCAGGAGCATTCCTAGAAAGGAGACTCCATGAAAGATGCTTTTGTAAAGTCAGTCTCAGAAAAGAGGCAAGCCTTTTGGTTGTTAGTTCCAAGACCTTTCAAGCAGTCTTTTACTGAGAGCTTCCAAACGACTAAGAACATATGTGTCTCCATTACAATTAGGGTTATAACCACCCTTGTTGGTGATTGAGTGATGTCATGTCCTGGAATAAGTATGGCAAAGGTTGCCTTTTGCTATTAATGCAATGCAATTCAGAAAGTCTGCTCCAGTTCCTAGATGTGAGCTACGCACTGTGCACATTCGTAGAAGAGATGCATTGGCTAATACAATGCTGCTCTTTCTTTACTTCCTATATCTGACTCTAATCTGTCACAAACACACAACACAGATACACACACACAGCCATGTACAGGCATACAAACTCACACAGGAAGATAAAAAATGAAACACAGCTTGTCTTTCTGGATCATATGCTACAAAGTTAATTTTAGTAGGAAAATTCCTAGACAGACTTCAGGAAAATACCACCCCACACAGAAGAGCCCCTATTAACATCTGTCTGTGGTTTACTCAGTGATAATCAATGCCAGTATCTAACTCCAAATTCTCAAAACTTCCTCTGAAGGTGATCACTTTAATGGGAATCAAGATGGCATAAAAGTAGCTGGTAACTAAAAGAATTGCTATATGATTGATGGTGATAGTAATTGGGGGAGGGGTAGTAGATGTAAGTATACATATATGAACAGATGAATGGATGGATGTTGGTTGAATGGATGGCTGAGATACAGAATGCAAAGGTTGGGGCCAGATGGGGGTGTACCTGGTTGAGTGCACATATTACAATGTACAAGACCTGGGTTCAAGCCCCCTGGTCCCACCTGCAGGGGGAAAGATTTGCAAGTAGTAAAGTGGTGCTGCAGGTGTCTCTGACTCTTTCCCTCTCTGTGTCCCCTTTTTGTCTTTATTTCTGATAGTCTCTATCCAATAAACAAATAAACATAATACAAAAAAACCCAGAAGCTGTATGTAGTTGTATGTCTGGTCAAATCTGATTGGTGCTTGTTAGTCTGTTAATTTAGCAAGGCATACTGACATTTTCAGGATAGTTCCCTATACATTCTTAAGATAAAGTTTGAGCTAAAAGTTTTCAAACTCAGCATGTAAGGGAAAAAGGGGCTTTGAGTATAAAAACACAGTCATCCCAGATGATCTCAAAATGTGTTACATAGTGGTCTAGTCATTGTCATACAATCCTCAGGGCCTGTTTATCCCCCAATAAAATTTCTAGCTTCCTTAAGGTCAGTTCCTTGAATTCCACATGGCAGCACTACAACAGTGGGGAGAAACTTCAATGCTATGATGTCTCTCCATTTCTCTTCCCTTGTGTCTTTCTACCTGAAAGAGTCAGCCTGGAGTGGTGAAGTTCCAATAATGACAAAAAAATTTTTTAAATGATAATTCTTCTACAACTTACACATCTAAATAGTTGTAGGTTGCAACAAAATCAGCATTAATGGTTAAGTACAAGTGGCAAAGCTTAAGCTATTGTTACACAAAAAAATGGGGTGTCTTCTGCTCAGTTTGGGAGTGGATGGATAAATAGATCCACGCATAGATTCTTAGAAGGAAAATGGGAGAGAAAATGAAGGAGAAGATTCTATCTAGTTTTTCCTTACTGTTTTTGGTGTAAACAAGTCTGAGGTGTCTAAATGTGAGGCAGAAGGGTCTTAACCTGAAACCACTATGTTCAGAGAGCATATTTAATACATCTGCATCTATTTAAAGAACACAGGCTGTCAACAGTCTAAGATTCAAATTCTGGACCAATCTCCAGTCAGTAGTTATGTCACCTAGTCTGTACCTCTGAAATGCCAACTGCCCTTCTACAAGGAGTCCCTCCTACTCCATAGATGGCCTGTGCTTCTGCTAGTGGCATAGGGATGCAATGTTAATGACAATTTCCATCAGGCATTATAGAAATGAAGATCAACCCAAGTCATCAACTTTGTGAAAGTAAACCTTTTCAGTGAAAAATGAAATCATGCCTGGGCACACATTTCTCAGAGAAAATATTTTTTAAATTTTTTTTAAGGAAATGAATGCTTTCCAATAGATTAATTGATACAATTTCATAATGTGCCAGGCCTCCAAAGTTTTCTCCCTCTCCCCTCTTTGCACCTTTTCCAGAGTCCTTTGCTTTGGTGCAATATACTGTATCCAATTCATGTTTCCCTGTCCCTACTTTATTAAGTCCTGCTAATATGTGAGATCATTGAGATCATTTGGTATTTATTCATCCTCTTTTTGGCTTATCTCATTCAAAATGATGTCCTCAACTTTCATCCAAGATGATGTAAAGGAGGCAACTTCATAATTTTAATAGCTGAGTAGTAATCCATCACGGATATATTCCACAAATTTTAGCCACTCATCTGATGTTGGACATGTGGGTTGCTCCTAGGTTTTGGTGATTACAAACTGTGCTGCTATGAATACAGAGCTACACAGATCTCTTCTGATAGGTGTATCTGTTTCCTTTGGGTAAATCTCCAAGAGAGGATTCACTGGGTTGTAGGGTCTCTTGTTAAGACTCCAGATTGGTTACCACAGTAGAAAGCCCAATATTTAAGTAGGAATTACACTCAAATATCTGTGACTGGATATGCTAACAGTTAAATATCTGTTTTCATGATTTATAAATGATGCATATAGGATGTGTTAAACTGACAGAGAAATCAAAAGTCAGACTATTCCCTTAGGTATTGACTTTCTTCATGGCTTTAGACAACTTATAGACATAAATTTTACAGATGTATAGATGATAACAAAGCATCAATTTTTCTAACTTTAAAGAGTAAGAAGGTAGACCAGCAAAACAGCTCATTTGGATAGTGCAATGATTTGCCATGTGTGCCACCCAGGTTTGAGCCTAGCCTCACTACATGGGGCCAAAAGGCCACAGTTGCTCCTTTACTGAAGCCGTCTTCCTTGTTTCTCCAGAGCCCCTGACAATTTCTTTTTTTAGACTTTTTTATTATCTTTATCTATTTATTCGATAGAGACAGCCAGACATTGAGAGGGAAGAGGGTGATAGAGAGGGAGAGAGACACCTGCAGCACTGCTTCACTGCTCACAAAGCTTTCCTACTGCAGGTGGGGACCAGGGGCTCAAACCCGGATCCTTGAGCACTGTAACATGTGCACTCAACCAGGTGTTCTACTGCCCAGCCCCTTTTTAAAAGTCCCTTTCCCTCTCTCTCTCTCTCTCTCTCTCTCTGGATTATGGTGGTGTGGGGGATTGAATTTGGGACTCTGGAGCCTCAGGCAAGAAAGTCTCTTTGCATAACCATTATGATATCTACCCCCAACCCACCCTGACACTTTCTATTTGCCACTGGTGACCTCCTCTCCTTGGATATGTCCACTATGACAGTATGGAAGTTGTTATCTTTTCTCTCATCTGGAAAAACAGAAGTGATATCTAAAGAGAGGTTGTCATAAGTAATCATAAAATCTAGTGATAAAGGATTCAGCATATATCTGGCACAGTATAGTTTAAACAATGAGAGATGAATGCTGAGCAGTTATTTATTCAATAAGTGCTACTTGTTCACTACATGTCAGTGTGCTAAGTGCTGGGAGGAAAGATGAATATGACACAATCTGACCTCAAAGAGCTTCTTGCAAAAGGGAGACAGATTTGTAAACAGAATACAATCATCATCTGAGCCATCTGCTTCATCTTTCCAAGTTGTGATAGATTTCTGAGGGAATCCATGAGATTAAAGGAAACTTTGGAGAAGTATATGAATGAGTCCTTAAAAAGTACTACTCAGGGTAATTAGGGATGCCCTAATCTTGGAGTAAGAGTATCTCCTTAGGCAGTTTTGCAAATCTGTAATTGCACCAAGGTAGACATGTTTTTATAAAGTTTAGTTGCACTTAAGTGTTGAATGGGAAATTGAAAGGTCCTGTATTGCAAAAATCAGGGACTCGAGACCTGGAGCCAACTTGACTGACTTTAGAGCCATTAAAAAAATAATCCTGCTACCAAAGTCAGATAAATATGACAAATGGAAAACAGAATCATAAAAGCCTGAAATTCTAAGATGATTTCACTTCAATCTCTCTTCTAATAAAAAGTTAACTTCATACTGGGGTTTTAGAAATCCACTTCTCTGAGCCACATTAACTGAGAACTTCCATAGAGTTGAAATCTGCTGTATGTCTGTGTTTGCATGGAATGTGCTAAGGGGCACAAGAGATCCGTTGCCATTATAATGTCCCCTGAGTCTATTTCTGTCCCATAGTTCCTTCTGCCCATATGTCAACACACTCATGATTTCATTCTTCTCAGAATTGACTGTTCAATCTGCTCTGTCCCACTTCAAGTCTTTTAAGACTAATTAGGGGTGGGGGTAGGTAGCATAATGGTTATGCAAAGAGACTCTCATGCCTGAGGCTCTGAAGTCCCAGGTTCAGTCTCCACAGCACCATAAGCCTGAGGTGAGCAGTGCTCTGGTGTTTCTCTCTGTCTTTCTCTCTTTGCATCTCTCTCTCAAAATAAATAAATAAATAAATAAAATACTTTTTAAAAAATGACTAATTAGCCCCTATTTACACTTATCCCCAATGACAACAGGGAGATTTATATTTTCATTAGATTTGCAAAACATGAATGTTGGACCTTAGGCCTTATGATGAAAAATTATAATTTTTCATTTCAAAAAGTCATAATAATGTGGAGGAAATAGTATGTATCTTTGAAGTCAGAAAGACCCAAGTCCAAATCCTTATTTTCCTAAGTATTATTTAAATTGGCTTGGGCCGATAACTCATCCTCTTTGAAAAAAATTTCCTTAACTCTTATATAGTTTTGAGTAAAGTAAAATAAATTTCATGGACTCCCAAAGAATCTAACACATTACAGTACTTGTAGTGATGCTTACCATCATCATTCAAATAAAGCATAAGTACTGGTACTATATCATTATAATAGTTGACCATCATAGATTGTCTGCTATGTGCATGCAACCAGCTAGAGAAGTTCATCTATACTTAATAATATGTACATGGAACTCTTTACTATTTGAGAAACTTTTACTTAGAAAGATTATGTGTTTTGTGTGAATTGACCTTATGGCTTCTTATACTGCCTATTATGATTATTTCTATTTGATAAATGAGGAAACTAAAGGATAAAGAGGTCAGATGACTGGTCTATGATTATAAAGTGGTGGGTATGGGGAGTAGCACAGTGGGTTAAGTGCAGGTGCAGTAAAGCGCAAGGACATGTGTAAGGATCCCATTTAGAGCCCCGGCTTCCCACCTCACAAGCGATGAAGCAGGTTTGCAGGTGTCTCTCTTTCTCTCCCCCTCTCTGTCTCCCCCCCCCTTCCATTTCTCTCTGTCCTATCCAACAACAACAGCAAAAGATGTCCCTTTTGTGTGCAACTGAGGGGGAGGCTCTCCAGGGACTATGAATTCAAGGAAGTATACCTGAGTCTTGTTAATGGTTTCAAACTTTGCACTCCTTTCTATCTTTAATAAAACTAAGATGTACTCAGGGGTTTGGAAAGATAAAATCAGACTGGCCTGAGCCTTGTGGTTTGGAGAGTATAGTAACTACTTCTTGGGAGTTACATACTGTTTTATTCTTCTGGAGTTGATTAAATCAAGCCTTACAAATACCTGATAAGGACCCCAGATCCTTGGCTGGACAGAACTGGCCAGTGCAGTGCAGTCTGCTTAGTGGAGCCCAATCCACCCCCCCCCTCCAATTTACATTACCTTTCTCTTCATTATCACCTTAAAAGTAACACCCCTTGTGCTATTTTTTTTTACCACCATTCTCTTAAATGTGGTGTATGCTCAATGTATGTAACTCATGCATGCCCATCTCTCCCCTTCATAAATATACAGGATTTTTCCCGGAAAACTACCAGCTAGCTATACATGGTTATATCACCCTAACTATACTCTGCATAAAATTAGAATTCGTCTCCTTCCTTTAAACCTTCCCACCAGGCTTCTCAACTCAAGTTTATTTTATTTAATTTATTTTTAATCCAATACATGCCTTCTCTTCTACACAGTTGTTCTGGTGATTCTTCGACGATGACAATCTCTCCATCAACCCACTCTCCAATCTGTACTGTCTTCTGTTGTTTGTTTCTGAATAAGCCCATTTTGTTGTTGGAGTAACTGCCTTTGTATCAGGTCAACAGGACCTGGCATCACTAGATAGAAACACAGGAAATCATGCCTCACCCAGAGATGCCGAATCAGAATGCACCATTGACTAGATCCTGAAGTCATTTGGGTTTGTATCTGTATATGCCTACTATTTGAGTGGATTAAGCTTTGGATGATTCCTAATCTAAACAGGACAAGTTCTCCATGACTTGGACTTGAAGAACACTAAAAATGCAAAGCTACCCTTATCATGTCTCAAATTATATTATTTATTCATGTTGAAATGTCAGTTAGAAATTTGTCCTTTGTGACTATCCTATTTTGTTTAAGCAGTACCATATTTATTCCTATATTGCCTGGAAAGGAGTATACATGACTCTCTTAGATCTTAATAATTTTTAAAAAATTTTCTTGAAGTGGTATACTGTGCCACACATAGTATAAATGAGTTTAATGTAAATTAATTTCTTTTCCCAGAGACAAGGGAACTAGGCATCCAAAGAATAACAGACTTCTTTCTGTCAAGAAATATGAAAGGGACAGAAGAAAGGCACTGCTAAGACAAGCCTGACCCTTTGCTCTGTCTTGATTTGACTAAGCTTGCCTTTGAGAGCCCATCAAGTTGTTGAGTTGATGCTTACATTACCATTCAGACCATTTTTTGTCATTTCAACTTAATGGAAAAACCCAATGGCATTTTGAAGACAAAATGTCCAGATGCATATTTATTTTTAGAAATAAATGGACCACAGCACATCTGTTGGGGAATAATAATAATAATAATAGTAAGCAAGCTGTGGTTCTGCATATTCAAATAGTGAGCAAATACCTCGGAGGTGGAAAGATCGAACTCCCCCATGGAAATGGGCGGTAGCTCCAAATTTATTCTCTCCCAGAGAATAATACAGCATAGAGCAGACTAGAAAGTACAGAATTAGCACCAACACCAGTACATTTGGAGAAAAATAGTAAAACCTCTTCTCAGACATTCTGACTTGGCCTGGGTACCTACAGATGAAGTGCATCTATTTCCATTTCTAAAATACATTGGATGCATGATGGTAATTTGCTTGGATAATCCTTTTATTTCATCAGTCACTAAATGAGTTCATCATTTAAAGTAGAGTCATATATGTGACCAGACTGAAGTAACAAGTTTGAGTGCTTACTCTGTGCAGGTACTATTAGAAGTGAAGTGATTTATAAATGGGGCTTCTTGAAGTATTCACACTGCTGTGTGTGTTGCCAAGACAGGCACTGAATGCTTTAGTTCTGAATTAATTTTTTTCTTTCTCTTCTTTTCTGGTAAGGCTTATGTCTAGTAGTCATCTCTGAATTCCCTTCAGTGTGAGGAGCATGCATGTATGCTGTCCAGTATAATGCACATCATGTCTTTTTCAAGAGCAAAGGGCAAACAAGCTACTGCCTGTTCTAAAAGATGCATGCTTCCAAGTACTTCAGGAAATCAGACCTTGATATATATGTAGGTATCACCTGGTTCACAGTGTATTATCTTATGAGAAGTGAGGAACCAGCACAAGAGAATGCTGATACTCTCACTACTGTGTTTGTGTTTGTTATTGGTCAGAAAATATATTGTCTCTGACCCAGAAGTCTCATATCTTCAGCCAGTATCTATAAAGCTGTGATAGGTTGCAAGGAGGGCAAAACCTCAGGCTCTTCTCAGTTCTTGAAAGAAACAAAAGTGCCTTTAATTCTTGGAACAACCTTGGGAGATATTATTATTTCCACCATTTTACAGCTAAGGAACCAACAAAATATCTCACTGCAACAGAGTGTTGCTTTGCTATGAATGCAACCCAGGTTTGAGCCTGGACTCCAGTGAGTTGGAGGAAGTTTCAGAACTTCTTCTTTCCCATCTCTTGGAGGAAGCAGTAAAAGCCCCAGAGATGACAAAAAATTTATATATAAAAGGAGATAAATTGGGTGTATATTCCCCTCAGTCAGGAGTAATCAGGTTGTTATTAAGTATTAAACTATATTAGCATGCTCACCATGAAATATAAAACTGAAATTATATCCTGAAAGTGCTCTTACTTTCCAGGAAGTGTATTTCTTATACTCTCTTTTAAAAATACTGTTGATACTGCAAAATATATACCTGAAAGCAGAAGTACACTAGAGTTTGCAGTGAGTATCCCCCTAACACTTCCTCTCCACTATTCCAACCTTTGGGTCCATAATTGCTCAACAATTTGTTTGGCTTCCTATGTTAACTCTCTTTTCAATCACCAGGTTCCAGATGCCACCAGGATGCTGGCCAGGCTTCCCTGGATTGAAGACCCCACCAATGTGTCCTGGAGCTCAGCTTCCCCAGAGACACACCCTACTAGGGAAAGAGAGAGGCAGACTGGGAGTACGGATTGACCAGTCAACCCCCATGTTCAGCGGGGGAGCAATTACAGAAGCCAGACCTTCTACCTTCTGCAATCCTCAATGACCCTGGGTCCATGCTCCCAGAGGGATAGAGAATGGGAAAGCTATCAGGGGAGGGGGTGGGTTATGGAGATTGGGTGGTGGGAACTGTGTGGAGTTGTACCCCTCCTACCTTATGGTTTTGTTAATTAATCCTTTCTTTAATAAAAAAAATAAATTAAAAAAATTGTAAAAAAAGAAAAAAAATACTGTTGAGAAGGGCAATATGTTCAATTATTTTTTTATCCCTAACATCTTATTATGAATTAGACATCACCTGGAAATAAAAATGATAAAGGGAACCAAAGGATATGGAAAGGATATGTGGAAGAAATGCTTTTACTCCCCTATTTATGACCAGGACTGGCCTAGTAAGGGCCCAGTTCTCTCCCTGATGGAGGGGAGAGAATGCTTCCTATGTCTATAGACAGAATTCCTCTGTGAGTATATAGTTGAAGAGAGTAAATTTTCCCTTCTCTAGGCACAGCTTTGTGCTTGGCCAGTCCACCATGTCAGTTTCACAGTACAAATGAAAACGTGTCACACACTCTGTGATACCTAAAGACTGCAGTGTCCTGGGATGTTGGCATAAATGCAGATAAGACAGGAAAATATATAGTAGACCACTATTGTTGGTCATCTAAAATATGGCAGGTAGCTTAATGCTCTCCTACAATTCAGTATGAGAACACTTCCACCCCAATGCTGGTAGATAGTGATTAATGTTGTGCTTAAATATATACCATGTCTTTCATGTTCAAGCTATGAACTTAAAACAAACATCAAAGAGGAAAGCTGGGTTCTGTGCACCTCATTATTAACTAAACAGTCACCAAGTGCCCTGGCATTGAGTTTAACATGGGATCCAGAGGTTAATAGGTCATAGGCATTTATCGTAAAAGTTACAATTGAATATGAAGTGAAAAGATGAGCTAAACTATAAAACTTGTAAATCACGGGATACTTAGGCATGAAAGTAAGCAAACTATGATATGTCAGATCTCAGACAAGGAAGTAATTGCATCAGACTAGAGGACAAGAACCTGGTTTTCCTTAGAGGATGGATAACTTTTCTCCTGACATACTGAATTACTAATCATTTATAAGAATATAAGTTGGGAGTCGGGCTATAGCACAGCGGGTTAAGCGCAGGTGGCGCAAAGCACAAGGACCGGCATAAGGATCCCGGTTCGAACCCCAGCTCCCCACCTGCAGGGGAGTCGCTTCACAGGCAGTGAAACAGGTCTGCAGGTGTCTATCTTTCTCTCCTCCTCTCTGTCTTCCCCTCCTCTCTCCATTTCTCTCTGTCCTATCCAACAATGACAACAACAATAATAACTACAACAATAAAACAACAAGGGCAACAAAAGGGAATAAATAAATTAAATAAATATTAAAAAAAAAAGAATATAAGTTAATAGGAGTATAGTTTCACACTGTTGCAACCAAGAAAGGTCTGTGTCCCCACCCCCATCCTCCTATGGTGGACTTAGCCTCCCCATCCCCACCAGTCTTTAATTTTTGATGCAATATTCCATTCCCAGTCCAAGGTCAGCTCTGTGTTGATGAATAAGTTTTAATGGATAAGGTGAGGATGCAGAGTTTACTGTGCTGAGGAGTCAATACTGTAAGTGTTGGGGACCTGTTCAGGGTAGGAAGAAAGAGCTCACACTGGCCGGAGCATAACATACATGAGGATGATTACTGAGAGACTAGAAAGAAAGAAGGTTGATATCAGATGGAGGATAACCATGACAACCAACTGGAAGGTTCAAGAATTTTATACTAGGGGGGTGGGCAGTAGTGCACCAGGTTAAGTGCACATAGTATGAATCACAAGGACCCATGCAAGGATTTGAGTCCCTGGCTCCCCGCTCCTCACCACAAGTGGTGAAGCAGGTCTGTGGGTGTTTATCTTTCTCCCTTTTTATCTCCCCTCTCTAAATTTCCCTCTGTCCTATCCAATTAAATAATGGAAAAAATGACCTCCAGGAGTAGTAGATTCATAGTGCAGGCACTAAGCCCCATTGATAACCCTGTAGGCAAAAAAAAAAAAAAAAAAAAAGATAAAATAAGAATTTTATTCTAAGGTGATATAGACATGAAAGTAAATTGACCAAGATTGGAAAGTCATCAGATATTACAGAAACGATAAAACTAAACCTTGGAGAGAGAGTTTAGGTTAGACACTAACAAAATAATTAATATTTGCAAAACTGAAAAAGAAAACCTGATTGTGAAGCATGATGGGGGTGACATTAACAATTGATGCTATTCCTTTGGATTTTGTCCATTCTTTTAAGCATTTAATTTCAACGGTACCGAGTAACTGTTATTTCCAAAGCTAGTTTATTTCGTTTTTCACAGAAGAATTGTTAAATGTTTAATTAATCATAGTATAACATAGTGATGGACACAAAGTAGGTGCTCAATAAATAGTTTAGCAAATTATATTAAATGAAGCATAAAAATAAATCATATTTCAGCTAAGTTAAAACCAGGTGCTTCTCATGTATCCATAAATTAGGGGAACATATACACCTTAAAGTGAAAGCACAGTAGTCTACAGTGATTCAGTAAGTGCTGCAAGCAAGTAGAAAGATCTAAAAAAGACACCATCATGTACATAATCAAATATTTTATACTTAGACCTAGATACTTTCCTCACCTACTTCCTATTTCACATCCCTCAATCACTCTAAGTTTAACCCTTTCAGGTAAAGTAAGGACTACAAAAGCTGGATAAGGGCAAGAGAACGGCATATTTTAATGATGGCCCTTCTGTTCACTACCAGGTCAATCCATCATCCAGGGGCCTAGTCAGGGAATCCTGGGATTCCCACACAGATATGATGGTCTTAGACATCTGACAGATCCCTCTCTCCACCATCAATGATTATCTCCATCAGAAACAACATCATAAACCCTCTTGTAGGAGTCTATAGGATCTTGCCCTCAATGTGGAACAACAATGGTAGAAACTGCCCCACTCTTCAGAAGGAGGTTGGGTCAACATATTCTGAGACTTGAGAAAGACAGGTCTTGAAATGAGTGCAGCCTAGAATGTTCCTAGCTATGACCAGGGAATATGAACTCAGACCAGCAGGAATGCAGAGGTTGCACAGGCTCCTCTGGTGAATATGAGTAGACATGGACCCCCAGATCAGATTGAAGGGTTTTACAATTAACTGTATTTATATACTTTTCCCATATTTGAGAGCTATTCTCTTCCCTGATTCAGCATTCTAGTCCTATTTCCAACTTTGACACTATCTTCCCAGACAATACCTTTAGCCCACCTGCATGTTAGCTGTCAAGCTCAGGTAAAAATTAGCACCTTCTGCATCCCACAATGACCTTGGGTCCATACTCTCAGAGGGATAAAGAATAGGAAAGCTATCAGGGGAGGGGATGGGATACAGAGATCTGGTGGTAGGAATTGTGTGGAGTTGAACCCCTCTTATCTTATGGTTTTGTTAATGTCTCCTTTTTTAAATAAAACAAATAGTAAAGTCAAGGGCCCCTAAATTAGACTTCCTAGTTTCTTCCAACATGGAAACCCCCTGCTTTATTTTTACCTTTAGGTTCTTGATTATTAAGCAATTTGTTCATCTACAATATTCTTGCCTTTAGGTTCCTAAATATTAAGCAATTTGTTCTGCTCTATAGTTTAATGCATTTTCTAGCCTCCAACTTGCAGATGTTACCATGACACTAACCTGACTTCCCTGGGCAGACTAACTCACCAATGTGTCCTGGAACCCTACCTTACCAGAGCCCTGTCCCACTAGGGAAAGACAGAAACAGGCTTGGGAGTTGGGTGGTAGCACAGTGGGTTAAGCGCAGGTGGCGTGAAGCGCAAGAACAGGCATAAGGATTCTGGTTTGAGCCCCTGGCTCCCCACCTGCAGGGGGGTCACTGCACAGGCTGTAAAGCAGGCCTGCAGGTGTCTCTGTCTTTCTCTCCCCCTCTCTGTCTTCCCCTCCTCTCTCCATTTCCCTCTGTTATATCCAACAACAATGACATCAATAACAACTACAACAATAAAAAAGGGCAACAAAAGGGAATTAATTAATTAATTAATTAATTAAAAAAGAAACAGGCTGGAGGTGTGGATTGACCTGCCAATGCCCATGTCCAGTAGAAAAGTAACTACAGGAGTCAGACCTCCTACCTTCTGCACACTATAAAGATATTTGGTCCATACTCCCAGAAGGAGAAAGAATGGGGAACCTTCCAATGGAGGTGATGGGATATGGCACTCTGGTGGTGGGAATTGTATGGAATTGTACCCATCTCATCCCACAATCTTGTTGATCATTATTAAATCACTAGTAAAATAACTCTAATGAAAAACAATAAAAAACAGGTGCTTCTAAAATCTACCATGGATAAATATATAGCAAATTTATCCACTCTGCTTCTGATTAAGCATCTCTATTCAGAACTATTTTCTTATATAGTCCAGAGACAAAGGCAAATATATTTTTCCAACAAGTGATTTTTAAACACAAAATTTAATGCCAGAAAACCAGCCTTATTTAACATTTCCATGTGCCTGAAATATTAATACCAGATATATAATTCCATTTAAATAAGCAATAATTAACCTTGTCTCACAAAAATGAATTACATTTAAACATTCTGATAATTTTGCTCTTCCTGGTATCAGAAATTTTATGTTGTGTGTTGTTTTACCTAGAGCATATATCTTACACAGACCTACAATAATAGATACGCAATGTGGTTTAAAAATTAGGGAAATTCAGCTACAAACAAGACAGCAAATCTGCGCAGTTATTATCAAGAATTGCCTGCCTTTGAATACTGTAAGTTGAGTCAATAAAATAGAAAAAGATATTCTTTGTGGACAAGTTAAAAATGTGATTCCATTGGGGCTAGGGAGATAGCATAATGGCTATGCAAAATGCTTTCAAACCTGAGGCTCAGAACATTCAGCCCCAGAACCAACTTAAGTCAGAGCTGAGCAATGCTCTAGTGAATGGGGGGAAAAAGTGATTTATAGAGCAATGTCTGTTAAAAATTTAAATCGCACAAATAAAATTATTGTTAAAAAAGATTTTGTGATTTTATGATGCACTGAAAAGAAAACAGAGATTCATACTTAAGCATTGAAGTCATTCTATCTGCTGTGGAGATTTAATTAGTAACTTAGTCTGACTTCCTCAAACTTTAAAAATTGGTGTTTTCATTACCTACTCCAGTGCCTATTGGCCCTGTCACCTACAGCAAGCTGATCTCCCAAGGGTGACCACTCAACAGGCTGACCTCCCCCATAGCAAGCCCTCATAGGGACTCACAACCATGCTAGCAGCGACTGGGGGGAGTTGAAGGGGGTATAACAGATGATTCTTGATAGTTTATAACTTATTTTAGAAAACAAGGAATCTCTAGATAAGCAATACTTTCCCCCTTTTCTTTTGTGGATGAATGTGCCTGTTAGGGACTTAGCAGAAGAGGAAAGGGCAGGTTCTTAGATAACAATTCTTAAGAATTCTTGCATAAGCAATGTGAGAGTCAGAGTAGGCAGGAAACAGGTCTTTTGAATAAGAAAATTTGGGATTGGATCTTACATGTTAGGGTGTGTTTGGGGAGAAGGAAACGCACCTCCCCGAGTCTCAAGTTTACCATCTGTGAGATGAAGAGAACACAAAAACAAATAAGAAACATACATACACACATTATTTCTAAACAGTATCATTGCATTGTTTCTACATAGTTCAGATTTCTTATCTACTCATCTCTTGTTGAGTATCTGGGTTGCTTCCAGGTTTGGGGTATTATAAATTGTGTTGCTGTGAACATCAGTGTACATGAATCTCTTCAGATAGGCGTTTTTGGTTTTTTGGGTAAACCCCTAGAAGAGGAATTACTGGACCATAGAGTAGGTCCATTTCTAATGTTCTGAGAAATCTCTAGACTATTTTCCACAAGAGTTGAGACAGTTTATTGCTCCACCAGCAGTGGAGGTTTCCTTTTTCTCTCATATTCTCACCACTTCAGGGGAAAACTTCACAAATGATGAGGCAGGCCTACAGATGTCTCTCTTTCTCCCTTCCTATCTCCCTTCCCCTCTCAACTTCTCTCCATATCTATCCAATAATAAACAAATAAAGATTTTTTTAAATATATTAATTGAAATAATAAAAGTTCCTGCCATCCCTCTCTCTCTCATACACACACTTTGTATATATATAGAACATATACTTATAAACATATATGTCAAATACTACATATTTCTCATATGTCATAACTATATATTATAAGATGTAGGATATAGAATATATTTCATAGCCTCAGAAGTTTTACATTCTAGCAGCTTTCTTTTCTTTGTTCTTCTTCTTTCCTTTTTTCTTTCCTTTCTTTCTTTCTTCCTTTGTTTCTATTCATAAAATCTCTGCCTGCATCCTTATTTCTAAAAGTCATGGTTCTAGACATAGAACCACCTATTACAGAAACCTTAGTGTATATTTATAAGGTTGCTGTCATCAAAGCTGCTGTTCTCAACTAACAACAGAGAGCCAATGCCAAATGATCAGGTTACTCCTGCAGAAATCATAAATGAAATCCATAGATAACCTGCAAATGTCATTGCAGCCAATGGTTTTCCTTTCTTCCCTCAGCATATCTCTTAGAAGGCTGTTAACAGGATGATTGGGATTTTATATCCTCTTCATTCTGGTGGAAGCACTAATAAGTGATGAAATGGCTAAAGCACAGGAGGAGGAGAAGCAAGGGCATTGAAAACCCTCCAGCTACCTAACCACATCCTGAAGAATCAACAATTTGCAGAGTGCTTTCCCCACACTCTTGAGTGAACCAGGCAAAGACTGTGAAACCTCAATGTTGCACATACACTTGTTCTGAAATTGCTCAACAGACTGTATTCAGAGGCTAAATCAAAGTTTGATTTGCCATTATTGCCAGTCATATTTCCTTGCTAGTATTAGCTATCTTTAAAACACATTTTCTTGGCAACTCATTTGAAAACATAGTTGACTGTAGAGCCTCTTCCATTATGAAAGTCAGAAAAACCCAAGTGGTCTCTTGGTGTCAGAGCTCTTTGCCTGAGTGTGACTGTACAACCAATGAAAGTACAAGGGGGACAGAGAGTCTTCTTCTAGGACACAAAGCTTTGAAGCATGTAAGGCCAGAACCTGGGTCTCCTTGGGGAACTAGCTGGTTGACTTTGCTGAGTTGCTGTTTCTTTCAACTTGGCAAAACTCCACCCCCCCTTCTGCTTTTTTTTGAAGCCCAACTCTAATGCAGGGGCTCCAACTTCCTGCTCACCCCTGACTTTTTCCAGCTCTGCCAGCCATTGAAACAGAGGTAAAAACAATTCTGTTTGCTATATGGGGAAAGAAAAAAAAAAAGAAACAAACACTTGGGAGCCCTTTCTTTCATAACTGTCCGACCTTTTGTAATTGCCATGTCAAGTGTGCTTGAAACTTAATCCAGGACCCACAACACACTTGAATTCTTACCCTTTTGTTAAAAGAAATCATTAATTTTCTATAGAGGTGGCTTTTAAGAACTTATTCACAGTGATCTTTTCTCAGAGCCCAGATGAAGCATTCTTGGTTCTTAGTTCTTTATTTCTAAGAAACCCAGCACATTTCTGACTATTCTCTGAAATGTCCTTAGGATGGATCAGGTCTACGCTTAGGGAAATAAACAATCTATAAAGTTTGTACCAGAATTGGGTCTCTATGGACTTGCACTGATAGATGGGGCCCTCAGTATGATTTGACCATGGCTGTCTGGGGACACCTATCTAAATGTGTCTGTCATCTCTACTGTGATGATATAAACTCCTATTTATTCAGCCTGAGATACTGTCTTCTAAATGAGATGTGCATCTGTAAGGATCAACTCTTTTTTTTTTTTTAATCAAGGCAAGAGAGGTATGAAATAGTCAATGAAACAGTTTTCAACCGAGTCCAAAAATATGTCAACAAATGAAAAATTTACCTGAGAAACCAGACATGGCTCCATACATGTTGAAGTAAGAATATGTCACGGATAGGGAAGTGGAGATTTAAAAAATTCCAAACTTAGAAAGAACAGGTTCAGGTGAAGTGTTATCATAGCTGGGTACATCAGTTTTGAGGAAGATTTTACATCCATTTTCTGGAAGGAAGAAATGTTATCTCAAATACACTGCCCAAGTTTGGGCTTGCACTGAGCTTTCACTGTACTCTTCTCTGAATTAGACCACATCGATATGTGGCTGGAGTCCATTTCAGCCATCTTCGTGATGAATATTGACCACCTTCATAGAGCACTCATTCAAAAACAGTTATTGATCATTAAATGGCTGGGATTAATAGATTATCCGGTTGAAGGTCTATTCATTTAAAGAGCACAGGCACAGGGGTGAGTCTACAGGGAATATAAGACTTCCCTCTCTCACCCTCGGTCATGTCCCCCTGACATTTTTTTGAAGAGTATGTAAACTTCAGTCTTCACATATATAGGTGTGTGTGTGGGGGGGGGTAGAGTGTTTTGCAGGAAACTAACAAATATTTTGTATTTACCAACTACTGTATTTTACTGTTGACTGTAAACCATTAATCCCCCCAATAAGGAGGGAAAAACGCTGATATGTAAACTACCCAGAAAACGTGTATTACTGTGAACATCCATCTAAAATTTGCTATAACTCAGAAGCTACAGTGAAACCTATTTTTGGATTACCTATAAAACCTTTATTAATTGCATAAACAGCATGTCAGAGCAAATTTGTAAAATGCTTATGAGAGGAAAATAGCTTTAAGTAACTGCAAGATTCCAATTTCAAATGATTGATATGCCAATTACAAGGCACTCTTCTTTTCCCCCCAAATATGCAGTTTTAACTGGTTTATCAAAATTAGTCTCCTAAGAGCATTTACTAAGCACTATGTTATCTCAATTCTGGTGTTGTGTATCCTTCAACAGTGGGAAACCCAGGTGAAAGCTACTCATAAGGTGAACTGGAAACTGTGAACATGTAAACTGGATTGATGGGAAAGGCAGGAAAACATTTACCTGGGTTGAGTTTTAGGGATTCTTAGCCGGAAGGAATCTACAATGGAGCAGTAAGTACTGGGAAAGGTAGACACATGCCTTCTAGGATCTGTTTTTCTAGCAAACCCAAAGATATTAACCAAAACTGAAGATGGAGGAGTGGTGGCTTTTTTCTTACTAGATGATCCAGTAGTCAACAAAATAGAAGGAAAGATAAAAAGAAAAGTCTTCCTTCTTCTTGAAGAACTGATGACTACTCATCACTGGTGATTTGAAAAGGAAAAGCAATGTAGTTGTTGTTTATTGGCACATATGTTTAGAGCATATGAGACTCACACACTTGGGAGTCTCAGATAAAATCACATACAAAGGGTCAATGTGGCAACTTAAGAAGGAACTTGGTAGACTAGAGGAGTAAGGCTTAAGTAATCACTTATCACTACTAAAGTGACATTATATATGAATGTGTACATAAATTTGTATTTGATATTTCCATGGAAAATATGAACAATCACTGAAAATAATAAAACTGAATTTTATTGTAAAATTATCTAGAAGAAATATAATTGAGTAAAAATAGCATTGACTTTGGATCAAAACCAATTTAAACTTTTGACTCTGTCAATTATTACCTGCATGACTTTGGATAAGTTACTTTATATGGCAGACTATTACATGTTCACCAAAATATATTTCTCCCCTACTGAGTTAACAGCCTCATTATGTCTCCTAGTCTCTCTGGTGGCCAAAAATGTCCTTAGGATTGGACTCTGGAAAATGTATTAATAGCAGAAGTTAAATCATCCACTTCCGTATCTGCTTCATGAAAACTTACTGTGCCCAGAAAACTTGTATTAATTTCAATATCAAGCTAATATAGCTATAATTCAGAGGAAGCCAGGCTGAAATCCAATTTAGGATTGCCTACAAAACCTTTATTAACAATATGAACAATACTTTTAAAGTACTGATTGATTGACTGATTATAGGAAGACAGGGAAATAAGTGGGAAGGGGGTGATAGAGATGAAGTGAGAAAGAGGGATGGATACCTACAGCACTGTTGCACTTTTTTGTGAAGTATCCCCCTGAAGATGAGGCCTGGGGTCTTGAACCTAGGTCCTTGTTCACTCGACCAGGTGTATCACCACGTGGCCCCAAAATAAGTAATTTTTTTTCAAAAGACATTGATCGCTGTCTCTTGGGCTACACAACTCTAGGCTGGCTTTTTTTTTCAGACAGAAAGACAGAATGACAGAGAAAGAGAGGAAGCCATGGCACTGAAGCTTCCTCCAGGATGCTGGGAGGTCAAATTTGAACCTGAGCTATACACATGGCAGAACATCACATTATCTGAGCTGTTCGTTTATTTATTTTATAATACAGAGATCAGAGTAGCAATTCTGGCATATGTCAGTGCAGGGATTTGAACTTTGGCCCTCAAGCACTGAAGTGTAACATATTTCATTAAGATATTGCCTCTGCCCAGCAACATCATTTCGAACAGGAGCATCCAAAGTTTCTAGCAGAGTTGGGGCCAGTTGGTGGTGCACCTGACTAAGCACACATCAGAGTGCACAAGGACCAGGTTCAAGGCCCTGTTCCCCACTTGCTGGAGGAAAGTTTCAGGAGTGGTAAAGCAGGGCTGCAGGTATTTCTATTTCTTCTTCTCTATATCTCCCTACCCCTCTAGATTTCTCCCTGTCTCTATCTAATAAATAAACAAAAGATTCATGTTTGAAAAAAACAGAAAATTATTTTTTTTAAGTCTCTAGCATAAAACAGTAGCAAAATGGTGGCAAAGCAGAGGCTATTATATTGGGTTCTGCTGGAGCAAAAAAGTATTTTTTTTAATTTCTACCCAGTTTTTTCTGGAGCCTTAACGGTTTACAGTACAATTAACACATAGGTACAGGTTCTCCTTTCCCCATGACAGATATCTACAAGACACTTTCTTATTATTTTAAACCATTAAGACTGGGTTATGAGGTGATTATGCTTAGCGAAGTAAGAGATGAAAGGCAATTTGATGGCTTGATTCATTGTTTCTTCAGATGAAAATGAGAGAATTATTACATAGCTTTACAGGAATGTTTAAGAACTGTATTTTCTAGCACACAGCAACTGTGGAGTAAATAATGAATATTAGCATATAATCTCTTTTGATTTTTATTTTATAGGACAGAAAGAAATTGAGATGGGAGAGGGAGATACAGAGAGAGGTAAAAAGAGAAACACCTGCAGCACTGCTTCACTACTTATGAACCTTCCCCCCACCAGGTGGGGACCAAGGGCTTGAACCTGGGTTAGTATATATAATTTTTTAATTTATTTTTCCCTTTTGTTGACTTCTTTACTGATGTAGTTATTATTGTTGTTGTTGTTACTGACATCATTGTTGTTGGATAGGACAAAGAGAAATGGAGAGAGGAAGGGAAGACAGAGAGGGGGAGAAAAAGATAAGACACCTGCAGACCTGCAGCACTGCCTATGAAGCCACTCTCCCGCAGGTGAGGAGCTGGGGGCTCGAACTGGGTTCCTTATGCTGGTCCTTGTGCTTCGTGCCACCGGTGCTACTGCCTGACTCCCAGTATATATCTTATTCAATCTTTTTTCTTCCTTCAGCCACACCTTTCTCTGAATTAATCACTTAAGTTCTTTTCCTCATGTTGGGGGCGGACAAAGTCTTTAGAAAAGCAAATACATAACATCAATCTTTGATGAGAAAAAGAAGCAATTTAGCTAATAAGATATGAGATCTTGGATACAGTTTCTAAATTTTCTCACTTTTAAAATAGGCATCAGAGCCCAATCCTCTCAAGGGAAATATGTAGGAAAAATGAGGCAGCAAATGTAAAAGCATCCCTTAAACTTCAGAGTTCCTTTAAGAAGTATGGCTTACTGTTAGAGATCACTTTTTATAAACCTACAAAAATAAGCAGGTTTAATGTGAACAGTATTTTCCCAAACAGTATCTGGATTTTCACTAGACTAACAAAGTTGTTGCATTTTCTGTAATGCTTTAATGTGGGTGGACACGTGACTACAATTACCTTCCCATTTTTCTAATGTGTTTAAGACAAAGAACTGCAGTGATTTGAAGTGTTCCGATTTCTTTTTTTTTTCTGATGAAATTTGAGAACATTTAACTTTTATTTATTTATTTTTCTTTTATTTAAGAAAGGATTCATTAACAAAACAATAGGGTAGGAGGGGTACAACTCCACACAATTCCCACCAGCCAATCTCCATATCCCACCCCCTCCCCTGATAGCTTTCCCTCTCTCTATCCCTCTGGGAGCATGGACCCAGAGTTGTTGTGTGTTGTAGAAGGTGGAAGGTCTGGCTTCTGTAATTGCTTCCCCGCTGAACATGGACTTTGACTGGTCGGTCCATACTCCCAGTCTGCCTCTCTCTTTCCTATTAGGGTGGGTCTCTGGGGAGGCAGAAGTCCAGGACACATTGGTGGGGTCTTCAGTCCAAGGAAGCCTGGCCGGCATCCTGATGACATCTGGAACCTGGTGACCGAAAAGAGAGTTAACATACAAAGCCAAACAAATTGTTGAGCAACCGATTTCTTTTAAAGGAGAAAAAAAAAAGGCATTACTAGCAGTGAATCATATATGTGATGAGTAAGCCTGGCTGGAAAGGAGCAAGTAAAACCTCATGCACCTTCTATTTCTGATAAAGCCTGTGGAGAGAGATTGCATTGGTAGCTGGAGTTTCATTACAATAAAAAAAAAAAAAATCCGGTCATAAGTCAGTTAAGCAGGTCCTTCAGAGAGTCTATGGTCCACTTTAAACTTTTGAGTGCACTCTCTTAGTTTTACAATGTATAATCTCTGCAAACTCCTCTTGTGAATTTTATTACCTGAAGGTTACCAAAGAGTCAAGCCTTCTTGAACTAGCATTTGTTACGTTCCTTACTTCGCTACATAGTGTCAGGTGTGGTGGTGCCTGTTTATCTCTAGATAGTAAAAATTCTGAATGTTTAAATATCTACCTCGGGCCCATGAGATAGCTCACCCAGTAACGTACACAGTTTACTATGTGTGAGGAACCAGGTTGGAGCCTCTGGCCACTCTATGGGAGGTGTCAGGAGCAGTAGAGGGGTGCTAGTGAGTCTCTCCTCCACCCTCTATCTAAAAGGGAAAAAAAAATACACTAGGAGTGGTAAAATCATGCAGACTCAAAACCCCAGAAAAAAAAAATCCTGGTTACAAGAGTGAATAATAAATAATCTGTACCCTGAAGAAGAAAGTAGCAGTTTCTTGGTTCTTAAAGGAGATCAAAGAAACTACTGAGTGGGTTCTGTTTGAAACTGTGTGAAGGAATGTGGAAGGAAAATACTTTCAGGTGATAATTTGATATTTTATAAAAAAAATAAAAAGTAAGCAACTGTAAGTAATCCATGTGACCATCACCACTAATGTGATATTAAGAGCATGTAGCCGTAATACAGTATTACCTTGATGGTATTTTAAAAAGCAGTTTAAAGGTGAGAAAACACAGATGTGAAATTATTGTTATTAAGAACATGAAAAGATAAAGAAAGACTAAGATATTTTCCCAGAACAGAGGAGCCCAAGTATAAATGACAAGAAAATACAATATGGTATCTTGAACTGGATATTAAAAGAGGAAAAAGGAAATCAGGAGAAAAAAATGTTAATCCAAGTATAATGGGCACTGATGATTTATTAATTGTTAACAAATATCCCATGGTAACATAAGATGAGAACATTAATGCAAGCTGCTGCTGAATGAATAGTACATGGAAGTTCTCTGTAATACCACTGTAACTTGGATCAACAGTGGTAGAGAATGTTCCATCCTCTGAAGGGAGGATGAACAACATACTCTATGCTACACCTGAGGAAGATGAGTCCTGATACTGGGGCAGCTTGGAACATTCCTAGATATGACCACAGAATGTGAGCTCAGATCTACAGGGATGCAGAGGTCACATAGGCTCCTAAGGTGAATATGGGCCCCAGATCACATCAAATCGATGGGATTTACAGTCAACAATATTTATACACCTTTCCCATATTTGGGAGCTATACTGTTTTCCCTGATCCAGCTTTCTGGTCCTTTTTTTAGCCATGACATCACCTCCCCAGACAATAATTAGGATCCACCTGCATATCAGAGTTCAGGCTCAGACAAAAAAAAACACAAAACACTAGTATAGCCACAGGCCCTTTGGAATATAACTAACTAAAATATGCCTACTTGCCAGGCTAGCATGGGGGTACCTCTTCCCAGGTGTGTACTCTTTGGGTTGCAAAGAATGTGACCTAAGCTAGCCTGGGCTGCTACTCAATCAGTGACACGAAGAAGATAGCTCAGGAACCAAACACGTGGTGTGAGGCAATGCAATACCTTTATTGATCAGAGAGCCAAGGCTTTTAAAAGGCAGACCCAGAAGTGGCAAGTCGGAAACGGAAATGGCTAGGAAAGGGGCTGGGAAGGTAGAAACTTCCTTAGCAACTGTTGCGAGGGTTTTAATTGGTAAGATTAGTACTACCCTACATGCAGGGAGGGTCTTGAGGGTAGAAAGAAGATAGATCAAAGGAATGGAATGGCTGGGGATTTTTCTGGCAAAACAATGATAATATAGATAGGCCATAGTATCAGGAATGCAGGGTGCTTTGTGAGGCTCCTCACAATTTCCCGACACCTACAAAATGGAGAAGCCCCCAACTCTTCATCTGCACTATTCCAGCTTTTAGGTCCATGACTGGTCAACAATTTGTTTGGCTTTGTATGTTAACTCTCTTTTTAACCACCAGGTTCCAGATACTAGCATGATGCCAACCAGACTTCCCTGGACAGACAACCCCACCAATGTGTCCTGGAGCTCTACCTAGAGCCCTTCCCCACTAGGGAAAGAGAAAGAGGCTGGTAGTATGGATCGACCTGTCAACACCCATGTTCATTGGGGAAGCAATTACAGAAGCCAGACCTTCCATCTTCTGCATCCCACAATGATCTTGGGTCCCTACTCCCAGAGGGTTAAAGAATAGGAAAGCTATCAGGGGAGGGTATGGGATACAGAGTTCTGGTGGTAGGAATTGTGTGAAGTTGTACCCCTCTTACCCTCTGGTTTAGTCAATGCTTCCTTTTTATAAATAAAAAATAAAATAAAATAAAACACTAACTTTTATGTAAATCTAGAAAGTATTCAAAATTTAACATTTATTTATTAAAATAGCATATGTATTACAAACGAAGAAAAACATTGATTTGTTAATATGTATTTTATATATTAGTATAGATCTAGGAGGCATACTCTAAACTTTTTGAAAGAGGGTACAATGTCTCTAAGACAAAAGATTCTGATAATACAGCCTTCAGTCACATAAATAGGTTTTAAAATTTTAAATTATTAAAAAGTTAAAGGGCCCACCTACCTGACTAGAAGGAAGCCATGGACCAGATTTTCATTACTACTAGATTAAAGCAGCTCAGAAGATTCCAGGAAATAGGTGGGTTTTTCCAAATATGAATCCCAAGTTTAGGGTTTACAAGAAAGCTCCTTTATGAGACACTGAAAAGCAGCAAAGATGAACTTTTAGATTTAACCTCTGAATAACAGAAGTCATTTCAAACCATAAAAAGAGAAACAACTAATTCCATGATCCCCAGGACTCCCACATATGCATCAACCTTTTGATCTATTTGTGTATGAAAACATTAAGGAGTACATTTGGGGGGGCGGGAGTACTACCCTGAATCCATGCTCCATGTATCTTATTTCTCAAAACAACTGGACACCAACACACAAGGATGGGCTGTTTGTCCATGAGGAGTAGCTACCACTTGAGATTTTGTGCAGGAAGCTGAAAAGTTCATCCTGGGACAATCTACAACTATACACACTTCAGGTTGTATATTTCCCTATTTAAACAAAAGGGTGTATTTGTCTCACTTGTGGAAAACTAAATAGATACCAAGCAAACTTAGTAGCAGGCAGTGCCTATTGTTATTGTAAAGTAAATGCAAAACTGAAGACAATGTATTCTTTTTTTTAATTTCCCCTCCAGGTTTATTGCTAGGGCTCAATGCCTGCACTACGAATCCACTGCTCCTAGGAGCCATTTTTCCATTTTGTTGCCCTTGTTGTCATTATTTTTTTAATTAATTAATTAATTTAAAAAGGAGACATTAACAAAACCATAGGATAGGAGGGGTACAACTCCACACAGTTCCTGCCACCAGATCTCCATATCCCATCCCCTCTCCTGATAGCTTTCCCATTCTTTATCTGGGTTGCAGAAGATGGAAGGTCTGGCTTCTGTAATTGCTTCCCTGCTGAACATGGGTGTTGACTGGTCTATCCATATTCCCAGCCTGCCTCTCTCTTTCCCTAGTAGGATGGGTCTCTGGGGAAGCGGAGCTTCAGGACACATTGGTGGGGTTGTCTGTCCAGCAAAGTCTGGTTGGCATCATGCTGGCATCTGGAACCTGGTGGCTGAAAAGAGAGTTAACATACAAATCCAAAAAAATAGTTGAACAATTATGGACCTAAAGGCTGGAATAGTGCACATAAAGTGTTGGGGTATACTCACTGCAGACTATTGTATACTTTTGCTTACAGGTATATATTTTGCCCTAGTTTATGGATACGTGTGAACATATGCTCTATCTCATGGGACTTGGTCTATATCTAGGTTTTAGGACTTTGTTCAGAAGTGAAGTTTCTGGAATGGTGCTGGCACTCATGTGGAGTGCCTCCAACCAGGAGGTAAGCCACAGGCTTTTTTGTCGCAAGTTCTAGGAACTCTGCAATGCAATAAGAATGCCAGGAGAGATCCTAGTATAAAACTCTAGTTTACTCAGGGTAAAACACAAGGCTTTATAGCAAACAGAACAAAGAACATTTTTCACATATGTCAGAAATTACAGGTTTCTTAAAGGTCAGCTTACCCCTATGGTGGGGAGGGGTAAGAATGACAAGAATTGATGTGATACCAAAAAGTCAAAACAATTAGTCTCCATGATGTGGGCATGTTAATTATCCAAAGGTATTAAGAAAAGCATAGTGGTAAAACCAGTAAGTCGAGATAAAGCAAAGAAGGCCAAAGCTTGATGTAAATCATAGATATCAAAGCCAAGGAAATAAAATGTAGTGGTCTCAATGCCAGGGTGCTGGCGAGGCTTGTGATGAAGTACATTCTCTTATGTGATCAAAAGGTGAACTTATAGTGAATGTGTGAACTTTGAAGGACTATAATGAACTTTGAGTGAACCCTCAAGCAGGCAGCCATTTGGCCTGCTCGCAGGGGAAACTTAAGTGTGAGAGGGTTCAGGCTTTTGTGAGCTTGAGAGACTAACAAGGGGAAACTGAGTCTGGGAGGCTTTCCCTCTTAACTCATCCCTATATGGGAGAGGCTAACAAGTGGGGTGTCTTTCCAGACCTCCATCCGAGGATTGGAGAGCTCCCCTAAGCTCTATCAAGCTTTCACATAGTCCTACAGAGTGGAATTAGACAGTACTATGAAAGGAAAGGTCTCACCCAAGTAATGAAGCTGAAGGGTTGTCATTCCACACCTGAAGTCTCTGGACACAGTCTGAAGTGAAGCATGCTGAGGTGGCAGTCATTGCGTTGATTAGGTTGGGATCGACAGATGCAACATTATTTGATATGAATTGAGAGAAACATGCAGGAAAGTGTGCCCCACCCTGAGGTTCCAGGACTGGGGAAAATATGGGCTTTAAAGTGGAAATGTGAGGTTCCTGCTGTCTTAGGGTTTAAGAAGACAATAGATAGTTATTGTTATCATCACATTATTTGGTAATTGGGTTAACTTTGAAAAATCCCTATGTTAGGATTTGCTGTATAATACCCAATATCTTGTATATAGCTGTGCCACCGGTTGCTTCTGTTCTACTTAAACTAGGCTTTTGAGAGAGTCAACATATCAAAGATTCAGACTATGTATTAAAAAGACTCATTATTATTATTTTCACTGCTGTTGAATAGGACAGAGAGAAATCGAGAGAAGAGGGGAGATAGCAAGGGGGAGAGAAAGATAGACACCTGCAGACCTGCTTCACCACCCGTGAATTGATTCCCTTCAGGTGGGGAGCCGGGGCTCTACTTACACCAGTCCTTGAACTTAGGGCCATGTGCTACTGCCCAACCCCCGACAAAGTCTTCTTTAAAACTGGCTATTCTGCTTCTGAGCTTAGTAGTAAGACCTATTCAGGGCCATATGCAAATAATTGAAGAAGCTTATTCTGAAGCATCAGATTTAACCAGCTAGTTCACAGATGGAAGCAGTGTCAGAGACTAAGGATTTCAAAAGCCATGGTATGCCACAGTAATGCTTAAAAAAAAAAAATCCTAGAGTCCAAAGCCCTCCCACCACATACACCTGCTCAGAATTCTGAGCTTAGAGCCTTCACAAAGGCCTTACAGTTAAGTGTAGGGGGTAACTAAAGTTACCATTTATACAGACTTTAGGTATGACTTCACAATCTTACATGCTCATGGAACTATATGAAAAGAAAGAGGTTTGCTAACCTCTAGAACTAAAGAAACCAGATATGCAGAGGTAATTCTCACTTTATTGAAGACTATCGTGGATCTGTAAGAAATAGCTATGATTCACTGTCCTGGATACCAGAATTTAGACTGACTCAGTTTTTCTTTTCCTTTCCTTTCCTTTCCTTTCCTTTCCTTTCCTTTCCTTTCCTTTCCTTTCCTTTCCTTTCCTTTCCTTTCCTTTCCCCTTGTCTTTCTTTCTTTCTTTCTTATCTTTTTCTTTTCTTTTTTTAATTTTTGTGGATAAAGACGGACAGACACTGGGTGAGGAAGGGGAGATGTAGAGGAAAAGTGAGACACTGCAGTATTGTTCCACTGTCTGTGAAGCTTTCCCCCTGCAGATGGGTCCAGGGCTTTGAACCCGGGTCCTCGTGCACTGCAATATGTGCATTGAACCAGGTGCACCACCACCACCCAGCCCCTCTCAAATTTCTCTATGTCTTTATCCAAAATAAATAATTAAATAAAATTTATTTATTTACTTCTACCTCTATAGCTTTATTGAGTAATGGTTTACAGTATAGCCTCCCCTCCCACTCCTATCACCAAAGATGTGGCTCAGTTATTTCTATTCTAAGGGAAATAGCTTATCTGGTCAGGAAGCCAAAAGGATTGCCAATGCTCAAGACCCTCAAACTCAGCATTTTGAATTGATATGAACAATGGACCTCCTCTTTTAAAAAAAAATTATTGGGCAATTAATGGTTTACAATATGGTTGTTGATACATGGGTACAGTGTCTCATTTCTCTATGATAGGTATCTGCAGAACACTTTCACCCCCAACTCAGGTCCGTTCCTGTTAGCACTGAGTTTTTCTTTTTTGCCTCCAGGGTTATTGCTGGGCTTGGTGCCTGCACCATGAAGCCACCATTCCTGGAAGCCATTTCTTTCCCCTTTTGTTGCCCTTGTTTTATCAGTATTGTTGTTACTGTTGTTGTTATTGCTGTCATTGTTGTTGGATAGGACAGACAAAAATGGAGAGATGAGGGGAAGATAGGGAGGAGGAGAGAGAGATAAACACCTGCAGACTTGCTTCACCGCTTATGAAGCAAACCTGAACCTCTGCAGGTGGGGAGCCAGGGACTCAAACAGGGATCCTTGCGCTTCAGGCCATGTATGCTTAACCTGCTGTGCTACCTACTGCCTGACCCCCTCAGCACTGAGTTTTTCTAAGATGTAATTTAATTTTTTTTAACTTAACTGTATTAGTGATTTAATATTGATTTACAAAATTATGAGATAACAGGTATATAGTTCCATACCATTCCCACCACCAGAGTTTGCAGTAGTTTTCCCAAAGTCACAAATATGGATTGACTATTATTTCTATAACTATCTACAATTATATAAATTTTCCTGTTTCTTCTATGACCCTGCCTTCTCTTTTTTTTCTAAGTCACACCTACACCTGCTATTACTTACAAATATTTTTTCTTTTTTTCCCCTTCTCTTTCCTGGCCCTGATGGAATTGGAGTTCAGAGCCCTCTGGTCACCTTCCCCCTAACATTTCTTTCCCTCTGGGCATATATCTAAAATTCTTTTTGGGGTTCAATTGCTTCTTTGCTGGACATGGTTGATCCATACCCCCAGGTTATTTCTTTTCTTTTCCTTTTATCTTCTCTCTTTATTTTTTTTAAACAAATCTCTGGCTTATGGTGGTGTGGGGAATTGAACCTGAGACTTTGAAGCCTCAGGCATGAGAGTCTGTTTGCATAAGCATTATGCTATCTACCCTCTGCCCTTTTTTTTTTTTTTAAATGTTTATTTTTTTACCAGAGCACTACTCAATTCTGGCTTGTGGTGCTGGGGATTGATCTCCCACCTGTTTCTATTTTTCCCTAGTGGAGTAGGGCTCTGGTGAGGTGAGGTGAGGTAAGGTAAGATGAGGTGAGGTACGGTGAGGTGAAGTGAGGTGAAGTGAGGTGAGGTGAGGTGAGGTGAAGTGAGGTGAGGTGAGGTGAGGTGAGGTGAGGTGAGGTGAGGTGAGGTGAGGTGAGGTGAGGTTAGGTTCCAGGGCACATTGGTGAGAACCTCCTCTTTTAAACCCAAATATTCAGAGGAAGGCTTAAAAAGGGCAAGTGAATATGATTTTTTTCTTTTTGCATTTCATTATTTATCTATATGTTTAAGCTTTTACATTATGTATGTACAAGGTGGTGGACACTGATAAATTATTTCTTCCATAGAACTTTAGCCACACATCCCCACACTGTGTGTGTATTTGAACTAAAAACAAATTATCATGTACCAAATATTAAGTTACAACACTCAAAAGGCCTGTAAAGTAATAAGATTTTTACCCAGTTCATTATCAGAAACTCATTTGGATTGGGAAAAGAAGGGGAGAAATCACACATCTGTTGATATGCTTTTAAAAACCCCTTCTGTTTCATTTGGTTTAAATCCCCCCTGCTTAACACTGCATTCTATTTACATAACCACTGTATTCTATTTACATAACCTCTGTTAACAAGCACCACCCTCCCTCCAGGGCATTGGTGGTTCTGTGGTAGAATTCTTGCCTGCTCTGCCCCCTCTCCTTGTCATACCCGGATTTTCACCAGTCACTCTTCTCTCCACCCTCTCTGTGTCGCATCCTGTTCCCACCCTACTGGGCTAGTATATTTATAAGGACAAGATTGTAGTTTTTAGTTTTAGCTTAGCTTGGTATAGATTGTGCTGCGTCCTGCATGAATAAAGAGATACTGCATACAACCCAGCCGTGAGTCCCGGGTCGTCTGTTATCGCCCATGAAGCCAGCCTGTCGAAAACAACACACATCAAGCAAATTGAGTTGTAAACAACTTTCAGATAAGCATGGAAAAAATAAACAAGATGTTCAGAACTTTTACAATTAAGATTTTCTTCAGCTAAAATAAAAAGCATCTATACTTTAAAAAATATTCACAGAATTCAACAGTAAATTCTACATAGTCTTAATCTGATAGAAGCAACAATTTACTGAAAATACTTAATGTCCCCTTCCCATTCTTATTTCACATTCTCCCTGTTAAGTTGCACCTCCAAGTGCAAACATTAAAATTATCTGGAAGGCATTTTTTGTTTTGTTTGGAGACCTTAAAGAATATACTTCTGTGCAATATAGAATCCAGTTAGGGTTAGCTCTATAAAAAGGACCTGTCCATTCTTTCCTGAAGTTCTCAATTGAGCAAAAGGACAGAGAAAGCAAATAAAAGACCTCTGATGGAAAACAACTGTAGAAAGGAAAGGGATTCCTTTCTGTTGAGACTTACTAGGGTTGAGATATACTCCTCTTACACTGAAGAAGAGAGAAAAAAAAAACTTGTTCTCATTTTTTTTCTTTTTATAAAAAGGAAACACTGACAAAACCATAGGATAAGAGGGGTACAACTCCACACAGTTCTCACCACCAGAACTTCATATCCCATCCCCTCCCTTGATAGCTTTCCTATTCTTTAACCCCCTGGGAGTATGGAACCAAGGTCATTGTGGGATGCAGAAGGTGGAAGGTCTGGCTTCTGTAAATGCTTCCCCACGGAATATGGGCATTGGCAGGTCAATCCATACTCCCAGACTACCTCTTTTTTTCCCTAGTGGGCTGGGTTCTGGGGAATGAGAGCTTCAGGACACACTGGTGGGGTTGTTTGTCCAGGGAAGTCTGATTGACATCATGCTAACATCTGGTGGCTGAAAAGAGAGTTAACATTTAAAGCCAAACAGTTGTTGACTAATCATTAAACTATAGGCTGGAATAGTGCAGATGAAGGGTGGGGGGGTCTCCATTTTGTAGATAGCTAGTAGGCATATTTTAGTTATATTCCAAAGGGCCTGTGGCTATAATTTTTTTTGTTGTTGTTTGTTTTGTTTTTCCCCTGAGCCTAAAATCTGATATGCAGGTGAATCTAAGTTATTGTCTGGGGAGATGATTTCATGGCTGGAAAAGGAAAAAAAAAATACTGGATCAGGGAAGAGAGTAGCTCCCAACTATGGGAAAGGTGTATAGATATTGTTGACAGTAAAACCCCATCAATTTGATGTGGGCTTATATTCAGCTTAGGAGCCTATGTTACCTCTGCATCCCTGTAGATATGAGCTCAAATTCTGTGGTCATGAGTAGGAACATTCCAAGCTGCCCTAGTATCAAGCTTGACCCATCTTCCTCAGATGTAGCATAGAGTATGCTGTTCAGCCTCCCTTCAAAGCTAGGAACATTCTCTACCATTGTTGATCAAAACTGAGGGCAAGGTCCAATGAGGACCCACAAAGGGGTCTATTTTGTTCTTCCTGATAGAGATGACCAGTAATAATGGAGAGAGGGATTTATTCGAGTTCTAGGCCCATCATTTCTGTTTGGGAATCTGAAGACCCCCCAACTAGGGCCCCAGCTGATGGGGTGGCCTTATAGTGACTAAAAAGTCATCCTTAAAATATGCCAGTCTCTTACCCTTATTCAGCTTTTGCAGTCCTTGCTTTGATAAGGTTAGCTTTGGAGTGAATGAAGGAAGTGTAATAGGAAGTAGCTGAGGAGGGTATCTTAAGTCTAAGTAGACACTATTTCATTATGAACTTGATACTGACTCACTGCAGACTATCGTGTGCTTTTGCTTTCCGGTATATATTTTTTCCTAATTTATGGATACACGTGAACATATGCTCTATCTCATGGGACCTGGTCTATATCTAGGTTTTGGAACTTTGTTAGGAAGTGAACCACGTGGAATGGAATTAGAGAATCCTCTGAAAGGAAAGGTCTCACCCAAGTAATGAGGGTGAAGGGCTGACATTCCATGCCTGACATCTCTGGACACAATCTGAAGTGAAGCATGCTGAGGTGGTACTCATTGGATTGATTAGGTTGGGATTGGCAGATGCAATATTATTTGGTATGAATTGAGAGAAGTTTGCAGGAAAGTTAACTCCACCCTAGAGTTTCCAAGACTGGGGGAAATATAGGCTCTACAGAGAAAGCAGGAGGTTCCTGCTGTCTTAGGCTTTAAGAAGGCAATAGTTAATTATTCCTGTAATAATCACATTATTTGGCAATTGGGTTAACTTTGAAATATCCCTTTGTTAGGATTTGCTCTACTATACACAACATCACTATAATTTATATTCTTTGATATTATTTGTATATGGCTGTGCCACTTGTTGCTTCTGTTCTCCCAGCTCTAAGCTTTTAAGAGAGTCAACATATGGAAGACTCAGCCTATGGTATGTGCATTAAAAAGTTTGAGACATTCAATCAATCATCCCCCTCTCATATTAATCAAATAGTGATTTATATGACTACAAATTAATAGGCAGGAACATAAATACCATTCCCACCACCAAAAGACTGTGTCTAATCTCATGCTTCCCCTTGCCCCATGAAGCAGAACTTTCACCCTCAGCCTCAACCCAGGGTTTTTACTTTGGTGCCCTGAATGGAGTACTTTTGGTACTCCAAATTCAGTCAAATCCTGCTTTGAGCTTCCCTTTATGTTCTTCTTTCTCAACTTCTGTCTATGAGTGAGATCATCTCATACTCATCTTTGTCTTTTTGACTTAGCTCACTTAACATAATTCCTTCTAGCTCTGTCCAAGATGGGTCAGAGAAGGTGGGTTCATTGTTCTTAATAGCTGTGTAGTATTCCATTGTGTATATATACCACAGCTTTCTCAGCCTCTCATCTGTTGTTGGGCACCTGGGTTGCTTCCAGGTTTTAGCTATTATGAATTGTGCTTCTATGAACATAGGCGTACACATTTCTTTTTGTTTCAGTGTTATGAAGTCCTTAGGGCATATCCCTAGGAGAGGAATTACTGGGTAATATGAAAGGTCCATGTATAGCCTTGTGAAAGTTCTCTAGACTTCTCTCCACAGAGGTTGGACCAATTTACATTCTCATCAGCAGTGCAGAAGGATTCCTTTGTCCTCACAGCCTCTCCAGCATTTGTGACTGCTGTCTTTCTAATGTATGCCATTCTCTCAGGGTTGAGATGGTATCTCAGTGTTTTCTTTATTTGCATTTCTCTGACAAAACCCTAACAGTCAGTCTGCTGCTTGGACCACTCCAGATTTGCTGCATGAAGCCTGAGAAAAGACAGCCATTTATAAGAAGAATCCAAAAACAAAAAACAAACAAACAAACAAACAAAAAAACCCTCCAGGTAGCCTTTTTCACGCAGAGCTGAGGCTCTGATTGGTCAGGTATTTTGTCACATAAATACAGCTCTAGCCACTTAAAGGGGGGGAAGAGATACAGAGAGAGAGATACAGAGAGAGAGAGATAAGGAAAACAACAAGAAAAAGGTTAGGAATCTTGGTAAAGAAAGTAGCTCAGGGGGAAGTCTGTTAGGATGTTAGGAATGGCTGTCCAGCCCCTGGGGGCTGGTTCTGGGGTGGAGTTGGAGGGGTAAGTTTAATAAATAAGTTAATAATTAAGCCAAAGTGTTGGTATGCTTCTAATTCTGCTTTTAAAAACCCCTTCTGTTTCATTTGGTTTAATCCCCCCTGCATTCTATTTACATAACACTGTATTCTATTTACATAACCTCTGTTAATAAGCACCACCCTCCCTCCAGGGAATTGGTGGTTCAGTGGTAGAATTCTTGCCTGCTCCGCCCCCTCTCCTTGTCATACCCTTCTTCTTCTAGCGTTTGCCCTTCTTCCGTAGCCAGTCAACAGCGTCAGGTTGAGCCTGATGTAAAGTTTCGAGACCTCCTTTGAATCTGGAGAGGTGGCAGTCGTTGACTATGTGGGTCATAGTCTGTCTGGAGCCACAGGGGCAGTTCGGGTCGTCTCTGGCTCCCCAGCGATGGAACATAGCGGCGCACCGGCCATGGCCTGTTCGATAGCGATTGAGGGATTGAGGAGGGCCCAATCATAACGTGCTAGGTCAAAGCCGGGTTGACGCTTGCAGGGGTCTGTGATGAGGTGTTTGTTCTTTACCTCAGCTGACTGCCAGCTCTGTTTCCAAGAGACTGGAACAGAGAAGTTCAGTGTAAGCGTAGGGGACCAGATTGGGTGACGAGACGTCAAGCGTTGGACAGGGTGGGCCAAGATATCCGCGTATATTGGCAGGTCCGGTCGAGCGTAGACTTGGGAAATGAACTTAGATGATGCCGCATCCCGACGAATATCTGGCGGGGCGATGTTGCTAAGAACTGGCAGCCATGGAACTGGGGTGGAACGGATGGTTCCAGAAATTATCCTCATGGAGGAATATAATTTGGAATCGACCAAGTGGACATGGGGGCTACAGAACCATACTGGGGCACAGTATTCTGCAGTTGAATAGCATAATGCCAGAGATGATGATCGTAGTGTGGAAGTGCTCGCGCCCCATGAGGAGCTGGCCAGTCTTGCAATGATGTTATTCCTCGCGCCCATCTTTGCTGCAGTTTTTATGAGATGTTCGTGAAATGACAGAGTGAGATCGAGAGTAACGCCAAGATAGACTGGCTCGCTTCATGCCGGATTCTCGTATCACCAAGCTGCACATTAAGCTCATGCGAGGCCAAGGCATGGTGTAGATGGAAAACAGATGATACCGTTTTTGCAGTGCTAGGGATTAGTCGCCATTTTTTACAGTAATCAGATATCAGAGACATGTCTTTCGTGAGTGTTTCCTCTAGGATGTCGAACTTGGATGCCTGAGTTGCACAGCAGATGTCATCGGCGTAGATGAACTTCCTTGAAGAAGTTTCTGGAAGGTCATTGATGTAAATATTAAATAGCGTAGGAGCCAGAACAGAGCCCTGGGGGAGGCCACTTGAGACAAGTCTCCATCTGCTAGACTTGTCACCCAGATGCACCCAGAATTTTCTGTTTTGGAGACAAAACGATTTAGTGTTGGCCACCCATGGAGGCAGGCATCTTGAGATCTTGACTAGGAGACCATGGTTCCAGACAGTGTCATAGGCTGCTGTGAGATCAACAAAGACAGCACCCGTCTTTAAATTCTTCTGGAATCCATTTTCAATGTAAGTTGAGAGGGCCAGGGCTTGTTCGCAGGTAGATCTTCCTGGGTGGAAACCAGCTTGGGCGGGTGATAGGAATTTCTCTGTAAGATGAGAAATACATGACAGAAGCAGCCTCTCAAGGAGTTTGTAACACACGGAGAGGAGAGAAATTGGAACTTTCAGAAAGCAAACTGGCGTCTGTTCAGTGATCTTACCAACAAATCTATTCCTGCAATTCCAATTAACTCTACCCCCTCTGAAGATTCCTACAGGCGCTTCCGCCAAGCCATCTTCAAAGCAGCTTCCCAAGCCATTCCTCGTGGGAGACGTGCTAACTATATGCCTTGTCTTGATGCTGAATGCGAGCAACTACTAAAGCAGTACGATGAGTCGGGCGACCCAGATGTGGCTGACCATCTCATTGCCTCCCTGGATGCAGCACGCCAAGCCCGCTGGCAACAATTCACGGAAAGCCTGAACTTCACCCACTCAAGTAGGAAGGCCTGGAAGCTTCTTCACAGTCTGGGTGCCAGTAGCCAACCGCCTCCAGTCTCCCATCCTCCCGTATCTCCAAACTCAGTGGCCAGTCACCTAACTCAAGTTGGACATGCTAAGATTGACCCAGTCTGGAAAAGAGAAATTTCCCATGAGTGGTCATCCCACTTCTGGTTATCTTGTCCATCTCCAAAACTCTCTCCCTTCACACTGTCTGAACTTGAAGAGGGTTAAACCAGGAACAGCTGCTGGTTATGATAACATCACCCCAGAACTCATTCTTAACTTGGGCCCCGTGGCAAAGAAGTGGCTCGCTTCATTCCTGTCCCACATCTTGGAATCTGAGTCTATGCCCTAAGTTTGGCGTCGTGTGAAGATAATAGCGGTTTTGAAACCAAAGAAAGACCCAACACTGGCTGCCAGCTATAGACCAATTTCTCTCCTCTCCGTGTGTCATACCCTGATTTTCACCAGTCACTTTTCTCTCCACCCTCTCTGTGTCGCATCCTGTTCCCACCCTACTGGGCTAGTATATTTATAAGGACAAGATTGTTTGTAGTTTTGAGTTTAGCTTAGGTTGGTAGAGATTGCGCTGCGTCCTGCATGAATAAAGAGATACTGTGTACAACCCAGCCATGAGTTCCGGGTCATCTGTTACCCACCCGTGAAGCCAGCCCGTCGAAAACAACACCAAAGATGTTCCTTTCTTTGTCCTTTTGTCCTCTGTTTGCCAGCCCTAGAGTGGGTTATAGGACTCTTTTTTGGTGTCACCCTGACCACCCCCTGCTTACTCTGGTATTTAAGGCCCAGTATCCTACTCTATCTATAGAATCCCAGGTTGTTAGCTCATGCCAGCTGTTGTTTCCAAGTCACCATCTTGGCTTGCCCCTTGTTCTCATGTTTTAAAGACCAATGTTGATACTGAAATTTGTGAAATGAAATGTTGCATACAAATAAGAAATGGGAGGAAGAGAGCTCTAGGAAGATATCTTGGGACATGCTATCTTCTATTTCATTGAAAGTAAACTATAATTATTATTTTTGGAGTTACTTGCACCATTTAACATACTTTTCCTGAAATGTAATTGGCAGTTTGTTCAGATCTTCAGTTCATATGTGGGTTACTTGAATGAACAATTATAACACCTTCTAGCACTGATTTTGCTCTGTTAGTATTCAGTGAAGTCACACTTTAATCCTATGAACTCCAAAAACTAATTAATGAAAACTTTACTGGGTACCTCATCAAATTTTTAAATGACATAATTGGTAGATATTCTCTAATTTAAAAAAATACAATTTGCATTTTTCTATGGTGTTGGAGAGGTCTTTTATTTGTCAGAATGATAAACTTTGTCTGTAAAAGGTTACAAAGGAAGAAGCAAATTGGTAGACTGACATTTTCATCTAATTTAGTACTAACATAATTACAGATATAAAAATCTGAAATAGAAATAAATTAGAATTATGTTCCTGCCATTTTGGATTGTGTTTCCATCAGCTTAATAAAAAAAGGAAAGAAAGAAAATGAATCCTTTGCCTTGGCAGGGAGAATATAACTGCACAGAGATAAACAAAGAGCAAAGCTCTGAGACTTGTTTGTGTGGATTTCACTAACCTGTCTAGATGCAGACATACTGACTCTTGAGTCTTGTGAATTTGGTACTGTACACACAACTAACTCAAATCCTTTATCTTTTTCTTTATGGGTTTTCTTTTTTAATTGGTTTCACTTGCTTTTTCAATGACTCATACTTCACATAGATGGAGTTTGCTGGCCTTTGGCACTAACAATCTGTCATGTAGATTTCCAGATCAACCTAGCAAATTTGTCATAGAAGGCATGGGGGGATTTCTATCCCTTTTGTTGACAACTGGGCCTCTCTTTGGGAGGATACAATTTTGATTTCTTTTTTTTAATATTTATTTTATTTTATTTATTCACTTTTGTTGCCCTTGCTGTTTTTTTTTATTGTTGTAGTTATTATTGTTGTTGTCATTATTGGATAGGACAGAGAGAAATGGAGAGAGCAGGGGAAGACAGAGAGGAGGAGAGAAAGATAGACACCTGCAGACCTGCTTCACCGCCTGTGAAGCGACTCCCCTGCAGGTGGGGAGCCGGGGCACGAACCGGGATCCTTATGCCGGTCCTTGTGCTTTGCGCCACCTGCGCTTAACCCACTGTGCTACAGCCCGACTCCCACAATTTTGATTTCTAGGTCAGAGATCCTGAATTTTTTTGTGCAAGTTTTATAAGAGTCAGGATACTAATAACCAGGAAAGAAAATGTTATAAGATAGGTGCATTATTCTCATTTATGCCCTTGAATTTCTTTAAAAAGTTAATTCTGAATTTAAAAATTAGAGGATTCTAACCTGCTGTACTAAACCTGGATTATCCACTAAAACAATCTATGCAATATCTGTCATCCAGCCCTTGTTTCATATATATGTGTATGTGTGTGAATTTAGGTTTTATATACACTGTATATTTTTTCACATGTATATTAGTATTTATTTGTTTATTTTTTGTCATCATAGGTCTTTACCACTTCAGTCTGACTTTTTCATATCAAAAGAATCAGCAGGACAGAGATAGAGAGGAAAGGGAGTGAGAAAGGAACCACAGCAATGACCATCCTCCAGTGTGATGGATGTTGGGCTTGAACCTGGGTCATGTACATAACAAAGCAGGTACAATGTCCAAATTAATTGTTTTGTTGCCCCTTCAAATAATGTATATTTTATTACTGCATATCCTTGTGTATAATTGAAATGAGCCTTAAAATTAACAACAAACCCTTCCAAAATGATATGAGTTGTGTCCTGGTAGGTACAAGGGAAATTCTATGTCCTTCTGAGTTCTTCTCAGGCTGGCCAGATAATCAAAACAGTATCAGATAGGTTGACAATGGAAAATTAATTTAATAGTGTGCACACAGGGAAGTTTCAATAATTGTACAAGTCTACTTGGCCAGAGAGAAAGGTTTATATTCTGAACTAAGGAATGAAATAATAGGACCTGGGACAGTGAGGAGAGAGGACAAGACCGGGGGCTTCATGCAGTGTGGAAGGAATGATTTCTTCCTTCTAAAGAGGAAACATAGAGAACATATTCACTGAGGAAACTACACTTCAGTAATAGTTCCCAAATACACGTTTCTAGATCAGTAGAGGCAGCAATGGCCACTTCTTCCTTTACAGATCAGGCAACAGAATTGCAAGAATGTCTAGGACTGTTTGTTCTTACTTCTAGAACCTTCATTGTTACCGGCTCAGTCTGTCTGCCACAGTGATTTGAAGTAAAAACACGATTGCTACAGAAGAAATAGACACGTAAAAGGTCTACAAGCTCAGCTATAAAGCCAGCTTACCATTTACACTTAGGAGATGTATGTTTCTTTGACAGATTCTGCTGGGAAGAAAAAGGTCTGTTTGTTAGCATGTGTGGAAAGCACATTCAGTATTGTGTGTGAGACTCGAAGCTTGCCACTAGAGATGGATTTCCCTCTGAAGGATGATTAATATAGGGCTGTCTCAGGGTCTAGGAGTTGTCAAAGGAAAGAGAAAGCATAGAAGTACTGAAAGACTTATTTGCATACAAATAGGAAGAAGATATTATTTAACTGAGAAAAAAAGAGACTAAAGAAATTGGGTTGGGAGGGGCCAGGTAGTGGGACACCTCGTTAAGTGCACATATTACAGTGCACAAGGACCCAGGTTCAAGCCCCTGGTCCCCACCTGCAGGGGGAGAGCTTAATGAGTGGTGAAGCAGGTCTGCAGGTGTCTCTCTGTCTCTTTCCCTCTCGATCTTTCCAGTCCCCTCACAATTTCTCTCTATTTCTATCCAATAATAAATAAAAATTTTAAAAGCAGAAATTGGGTTTGGAACCACGCAGTAGCCCACTGGGTTAAGTGCACATAGTATGAAGCACAGAGACTGGTGCAAGGATCCCCCCGCCCCACCATACACACACACAGTTCCCATCCCCTCCACTGGAAACTGCAGTAGTTCTCTCAAGTTCACCAACAGAGCTGATTCTATAAAGAACATTTTTTTTTAATTATACACACACACACACACACACATATCCTATTTTTCATATCCCAGTGGAATGGGAGTACAGAGCCCTCTGGTTTACTTCCCTTATCATTTACCCCTCTGGGAGTATGGACCAAAATTCTTTATGGGGTGCAGAAACTCAGACTTCTGTAATTGCTCCATCACTGAACATGGCTGTTGGCAGGTTAATCCATACCCTCAGACTGTTTCTATCTTTCCCTAGTGGGGTAGAGCTCTGGAGAGGTGAAGTCTGAAAAAGCATCAGTGAGGCCATCTGTCCAGGGAAGTCAGGATTATGCCAATGTTCTTATAAACACTTTGCAGTAATTCTCTGCTTCACTTGGAGTACTGTTAATCATCTTTAGCTTGTTACAAAAAGTCATCACTACAATGGCTCAACCTGACTTGAACATTATTTTATTTTATGTTCTTCTTTCCCTGAGAAATCTAGACCTGCCCTATGAATCTCTATTGTCTGTGCCCTCTTTTACATTCTCTCCACTTCCCCAACCATCCCTCAATCTCCACATATTCTTCTCATTCCTCAAACAAGAGTCTTCCTGTGTTGACTACTTCCACTGCATTTACCATTACTTTTGCTTAGCACTGCAGAGTAGGTCACACAAAAAGTCTTTAGCTTTACTTATGTTAGTTATAACAATGGGCATTATAACAGCTTATAAATATTTTTTCTTATTTTTAAATTTTTACTTATAAAAAGGAAACACTGACTAAACCATAGGATAAGAGGAATACAACTCCACACAATTCCCACCACCAGAACTCCATATCCCATCCCATCCCCTAGTAGCTTTCCTATTCTTTAACCCTCTGGGAGTATGGACCCAAGATCATTGTGGGATGCAGAAAGTTGAAGGTCTGGCTTCTGTAATTGCTTCCCTGCTGAACAAGGGCATTGACAGGTCGATCCGTAATCCCAGCCTGTCTCTCTCTTTCCCTAGTGGGGAAGGGCTCTGGGAAAGTGGAGCTCCAGGACACACTGGTGGGGTTGTCTGTCCAGGGAGTTCTGGCCGGCATCATGCTAACATCTGGAACCTGGGGGTTGACAAGAGAGTTAACATACAAAGCCAAACAAATTGTTAAACAATAATGGACCTAAAGGCTGGAATAGTGCAGATGAAGTGTTGGGAGGGAGGCTCCATTTTGTAGACAGCTAGTATTCATATTTTAGTTATATTTAAAAGGGCCTGTAGCTATACTAGTAATTTTTTTTCTTTTTCTTTTTGCCCTGGAGCCTGAAATATGATATGCCGGTGGATCCGAATTTTTGTCTGGGGAGGTGATGTCAAGGCTGGGGAAAAGACCAGAAAGCTGGATCATATTTCCCTAATATGGGAAAGGGGTGTAAATATTGTTGACTCTAAACCCATCGATTTGATGTGATCTGGGGCCCATATTCAGCTTAGGAATCTGTGTGACCTCTGCATCCCTATAGATTTGAGCTCACATTCTGTGGTCATGAGTAGGAACATTCCATGCTGCCCCAATATCAAGACCCATCTTCCTAAGGTGTATAGAGTATGTTGTTCATCCTCCCTTCTGAGATGGATCATTCTCTACCATTGTTGATCCAAGTTGAGGGCAAGGTCCTATGGGGGCCCACAAAGTGGTCTGCTGTGTTTTTCCTTATAGAAATTACCAGTAACAATGGAGAGAGGGATTTATTTGAGTTCTAGGCCCATCAAGTCTGTTTGGGAGTCTCAGGATTCCCCAATTAGGGCCCCAGCTGATGGGGTGGCCTGATAGTGACTAAAGAGTCATCGTTAAAGTATGCCAGTCTCTTGCCCTTATTCAGCTTTTGCAGTCCTTGCTTTGAGAAGGTTAGCTTTGGAGTGAGTGAGAGAACTATAATAGGAATTAGGTGAGGAAGGTATCTAAGTCTAAGTAGACACTAATTCATTATGAACTTGATACTGACTCACTACAGACTATTGTGTATTTTTGCTTTCAGGCATATGTTTTGCCCTAATTTATGGATACATGTGGACATTTGCTCTATCTTACTGGACCTGGTCTATATCTAGGTTTTGGGACTTTGTTAGGAAGTGAAACTCCTGAAATGGAACTAGAGAATACTATGAAAGGAAAGGTTTCACTGGAGTGATGAGGATGAAGGGACAGCTAATAAATATTTTAAGCACTGAAATGGAAAATATTTCATTCTTGTCAGTTTTGGAAAGTAGTATCTGGAATTAACTTGGATGATAGGAGATTCCTTATTTTTTTCCAAATAATTGTGACTTTTAGAGGGAACATTCTCAAGATTTTCACATATTAATCACTGGTATATTTGGAAAGCTTATTATGTGTTAGACTCAAGGGTTTTATTTGTATTACTTTGTTTAATTCTCTTAACTCCTTTAAGAAGTAGGTGCTATTATTTTCCCTTGGTGTTTTACAAATAGGGAAACTGAGTCATAGTCTTTGCAACTCGCTGAAGGCCACAGGCACTGTATGACACAGAGATGGGATTTTCAGTCAGTGAGCCAGGCACACTTACCCTCTGCCTTATCACACTTGCAGAAGGGTGTTTGCTTTCTGCATTTGTGAGAAAGGCCAGTCATCTACTAGGATCATCATTGCCCCCTTCCGTAATCCCAAAGCGACAAGGAGGACATGTGATATGTTTAGCAGAGGTCTCTCCAGTCTCTGCATAGACTGGTATGTACAAATCATTACATGAAAGTTAGGCAGTCCCTAGAGAACATAGGAATTTGACAGGGCAGTTGTTCATTTTTTATTATTATTATTTTTATTTATTGGAGACAGCCAGAAATCAAGAGGGAAGGGACAGATAGAGAGGAAGAGAGACAGAGAGACACTTGTAGTACTGCTTCAACACTCGTGAAGCTTTCCCTCTGCAGGTGGGTGTCGTTTTCGACGGGTTAGGTTATTTTCGCCGGGCTGGCTTTACGGGCAGGTAACAGACGACCAGGGACTCATAGTTGAGCTGTAGGCAGTATCTCTTTATTCATGCAGGACGCAGCACAATCTAAGACGAGCTAAGTTAAACTCAAAGTACAGTACAGTACTCTAAAACTCACAATGCTGTCTTTATATATACTTCCCAAGTAGGGTGGAAACAAGATGTGACGTAGAGAGGGTGGAGAGAAAAGTGACTGGCGAAAATCAGAGTGTGACAAAGAGGGGATTAGGGTGTGACAAGGAGGGGGGGTGGAGCAAAAACATATCATGAAACAGTGGGGATTGAACCAATGCCCTGGAGGGAGGTGCTTGTTAACAGCGGTTATATAAATAGAATAGTGTTAAGCAGGGGGGATTTAAACCAAATGAAACAGAAGGGGTCTCATGCATACCAACAATTCCCCCTTTCTTTTTAACTAATGGCCATTGTGGGGTGAACAGAAACGTATATCAACGTATATTTTGAAAACAGGCGTTTTCAAAAGAACTAGCATATAACATGGAAAACAAAATAGGCGAGCAGCAATAACCAGTGTGATGCCAAGTGGAGCTTTTCTTGCCTCAAAGGGCAAGGCCTAGCAGGCGAAAGGGCATTTCTTGCCTCTGGGAACGCTTCATGCCTCTGGGGGCATCTCTTGCCTCAAAGGGCGTTTCCTGCCTCTGTGGGCATCTCTTGCCTCTTGGGGCGCTTCATGCCTCTGTGGGCATAACCTAATAAGGAGGGGGAGTTTTCTGCCTCTGGGACAGAGCCTGCAGGCGAGGGGACATGGTCTATAAAGTCTCAAGGCAATTGGCTGAAGTTAGTCTTTGAGAAACACAGCAGCTTGTACCAGTAAGTCCGATGGAGGTGTCAGTCCAAAGTAGCTGACCACAGAAGAAAATGCTGGAGGATGAAACGCTGCACGTCTGTCTTGATGGGGAATGTTGGCCACCAGAATTCTGCTTTTCTGTAGAGAGTGATCTTTGGAGTCTGTGAATCTGTTTCTTCAGGTCGTGCCAGGTCTCATCATTGGTTTCCTGGGGTGTGTTTGTAGTCATTCCATCCATCTTGTGGGTGATGTCAGAGAACAGGGGTCCAAATGGATTTCTGGGAATTCCATTTGAGTAGATGCCTTTTCATGTGAAGACTTGACAGCTGAAATTCACTTACTTGTTGAACAAAACTTGTAGCAGATTAGAAGTTTACTATAATTGATAATTCCATTATAATTGGAAGTCCTTTCTAGTATGATTTTAAAGTTGTTTAAATAGTTTAAATTCAATAAAATGTGGAAAGGTAAACAGAAGAACCACGGTTAAAAGCCTCAGGCATGAGAATAATTAACATAATCATTGCACTATCTGCCCCACCCATAACTCATACAGTTCTCAGGATTAAACGTTTCAGATTCATGTCAAGACGTAAAAGAGAAATCAAAGGAGGGAAAAACAATTTTTGAATTGTTTCTGGATGTCTCTAGAAATCATGGCTGCGTCCAGCATTTTTTTTTAAGTCAATGTCAAACAAAAATTCAGTCATTCAAATCATTCTCTTATGAAACGCAACTTGAACCAGATTATCAAGACCTCACCATGTAGGATTAAGAATCCCCGGAGGGCGACCAAGCTCAAAAAGCTCCTCGAAATTCCATTTAGGGTGCTTCGGACTGTTCCTGCTGGATTGCTTCAGGCACCCATTTTTAAAAGTGTCTTCCCATCGAAGAAAGAATCCAATCAGGAGAGTAGAACTAACCACATGTCTCCATACTTGGGAACTGCCAGGGTACTCGAGAATGCTCCTCAAATTAGAGTAGTCCTTCTCCATGGGAAACATTCGAGAAGAAGTCCAGAAAGTCCCAGGGGAAATCCCCATGCATATCCCAAGTTCTATGATCACAGTCATAAAGAACCAAATTGTGGCCTGGAGCAAAATGTAGTCCTTTTCCTCAGGAAACATGGGAGAGGGAATCCAGAAAGTCCAAGGAGAAATCTCCGTGCATCTCCCAAGCTCTATGATCCCGGTCATAAGAAACCAAAGTTCCTGGTGAGGGAACCGAAGTGTGGCCCAGAGTAAAATGTTCCAGAGACAGAGAAACTGTCTCATAATGAAACAGTAGAGGCTTTGGCAAACCTCTTCGTAAGTAGAAAGGCAACCCATGGTGGATGGGTAGCCAAGTTTACTTATCTGGACGATGGGTGGGTAGGGTCCCACGTTGATGCCGGTCCATGTTTCAGGGCTTATTTCAGTCCCTGTTCGGGCGCCATATGTCATTTTCGACGGGTTAGGTTGTTTTCGCCGGGCTGGCTTCACGGGCAGGTAACAGACGACCAGGGACTCATAGTTGAGCTGTAGGCAGTATCTCTTTATTCATGCAGGACGCAGCACAATCTAAGACGAGCTAAGTTAAACTCAAAGTACAGTACAGTACTCTAAAACTCACAATGCTGTCTTTATATATACTTCCCAAGTAGGGTGGAAACAAGATGTGACGTAGAGAGGGTGGAGAGAAAAGTGACTGGCGAAAATCAGAATGTGACAAAGAGGGGATCAGGGTGTGACAAGGAGGGGGGGTGGAGCAAAAACATATCATGAAACAGTGGGGATTGAACCAATGCCCTGGAGGGAGGTGCTTGTTAACAGCGGTTATATAAATAGAATAGTGTTAAGCAGGGGGGATTTAAACCAAATGAAACAGAAGGGGTCTCATGCATACCAACAGGTGGGGACCTGGGACTCGTGTCTGGGTCCTTGCGCATTGTAATATGTGCGCTCAACCAGGTGCACCACCACCCAGCCCCGAAAGTTGTTCAATCTTTAGGTGATTCCTCTAAAAATCTCAGCTAACCGACTGTTGGTTTGCTTATAAATTCTGCTTCTAAGACCCCTTCTGTTGTATTGCTTGATGCTGTGGTCTATTTACATAACCACTGTTACCTAAGAACCACCTTGCCTGCAGGGCACTGGTTTAATCCCCACTGGTTCGAGCACTTTTTCCTTCTCCCCACCCCCTATCCTATGTATGTCCTCTTCTGACCTCACACTTCCACCTCAGGAGATATAAAGGACAGGGCTTTCTAATGAAGAGAGATTAGATTAGATAGCTTGCACTGCATTCCTCCTCAATAAAGATTGAACTGCGTCCCACTCAGCCATGAGTCCGTGGTCGTCTCTCTCCCGCCCGTGAAGCTAGACCAGCAACTGACCTCAGAGCTTTTCCAGAACATATTCAGAACAGCTGAGGTTTCTTCTTCCACAGCTTTAAGCAGAGTAAAGAAATACTCAGGACTTATCTTGTCTAAAACATACATAAAAAGGAAGTGTTTTTTTTCCAGCTTCTGATGACTTAAATTCAACAAAGACTTTATGACTTTTTAAAGATAGAGTTTGAAAATATTAATAAGTATCATTAGGAGAGACACAGGCATCATTTTCCAATCTCTGGACATCATTTTGTTAGTATGGAAGCTGAAAGCTGATTATTATTACTTTATTACTGTTGTCTCTCTCTCACACACACACACACACACACATACACTGGCAGCATATCACTGGGTAAGCTCTTGAGGTGTGGGGAAGAGAATGTCTAAAATACAAACCCGCACATAATCTATTTCTCCACATTTTTTATCACACAATCTTTTTTGCCTTTCCTTTATCTAATTCCATTCACTCTTGCCTATCTGCACAGTGAACTCAGTTACACACACCTAAGAGTATAGACGTAAGCATACAGAGAAAATATTGTTTTCTAGAGATTAAAAATAATTCTGTGTTGTTCTTCATCTACAGTCCTTTTTCTCAACATTTTGATCTTTCTGATGGTTTTTTTTTTTATTTGCCATCAAAAACAAAGACAAAAGAAGAAAGAAAAATAGTGTAACCTATAATAAAATAGTGTAGTAAAAATATATAATATGTATATAAATATAATAAATAAATAGTGTAACCTATAATAAAATAAATAGTGTAATAAATATATAATATGTATATAAATATAATAAATAAATACTGTAACCTATAGAACATACATGTTATAGTGCACAAGGATTTTCACAAGTGGTGAAGCAGTGCTGCAGGTCTCTCTCTTTCTCTCTCCCTCTCTTTTTTACTAACTTTTTAAAAAGTTTAATTGACTTATTATTGGATAGAAACAGAGAGAAATTGAGAAGGAAGGTGAAGATAGAGAGACAGAGAGATTCCTGCAGCCCTGCTTCACCTCTGATGAAGCTTTTCCCTACAGGTGAAGACCAGGGGCTTGAACCTGGGTCCTTGTGCACTGTAGTGTGTGCACTTAATCAGGTGTACCACTACCTAGCCCCCTCCCTCACAATCTCCCCCTTCCTATATCTTTATTCCCTCTAAATTTCTGTATCTATCCAAAAATTGGATAAATAAAAATTTTTAATATTTTTAAAAATAATAAGTGGCATTATGTCAATCTAAAAAATTCTGCACAGCAGAGGAAGCAATCAACAAAGAAAGTCAGCTTATAAAATGGGAGAAAATATTTGAAAATGATATATATGATAAGGACAGTAATATCCAAAAATATATATAAATTCACAGAACTCAATAGCAGAAAAAAATCAACTTGATTTTTAAAGTGGACAGAGGTTCTGAATAGACACTGTTCTAAAGAAGCCAAGTCAATGTGCAGCCAATGTCAAGGTACATGAGAAGTTTCCCAGTGTCACTAGCCTTCAAAGAAATGCAGTTCAAACCCCAAATTGGATACTACCTCATACCCACATAGGCTATGATTAAATATAAATTTGAAAAAAACAGCATTTTTTTGATGAGTTGATGAGGACAAACAGAAAATGTGCATCAGAGCTCTAGTGCATTGTTGATGAGAATGGAAATTGCTACAGCTGCTAGGGTGGACAATATGGAAGGTACTAAAAGTAATTGAAAATAGAAACATAGGATTCAGCAACTCTTCTGAGAATTATCTGATGAAAATGAAATTGGCTTAGAGGTAGAAGGTTGAGAATGTGTGAAGCCCTGGGTTTGATCCTCATGCCTACATAATAGCAGAGCAGAGCTGCAGGCTCCCTCTCTTTCTCCCTCTCTTTTTCTGTCATAAAAATAGTTGAAAAATTGTTCATATTCTGAAAGATATGATAATAATTAGGAGGAAGGGGGAGAGAGGATGTGGACCGAGTGGGTAGTAGATTCATTTTGATAGTGTGGTGGTACTGGGATTTTGGCAGTGATTGTGGTGAGTCTTACATATATATGGAAATGTAAAACTGTTGAGAAGGTCAGAGTATTATAAATAAATAAAATAGATATTTTAAAAAAGCTATATTCACCCTGTATTAATCCCATTACTTTTTATAATAGTCAAGCTATGGAAACAACTCAAGTAGATAAAGAAAATGTTGTTATACATATATGTGTAGCTTTTTTTTTTTTTTTTTTTTTTGCCTTCAGGGTTAGGGTTAGGGTTAGGAACTCAGTGTGGCACCTTGGATCCACTACTCCTAGTGGCCATTTTTTCCATTTTATTGGATAGGACAGAGAGAAATTGAGACAAGAAAGGGAGATAGGGAAAGAGAATGAGTGACACCTGCAGGCCTATTTCACTGCTTGTGAAGCATCCCCACTGAAGGTGGGGTGTCAGGGGCTCAAACCTGGATCCTTGTGTGGATGCTTCCATGTAGTACTGTGTGTGCTTCACCAGTGCACCACCACCTGGCCCTCTGTTTATAGCCATAAATATGAGTTTTATCTTTTCACAATGTAAATAGCCTGTGAATTTTCTTCAAGATCTAATTCCTTTTTTTATTTAGTTAGTTTTATTCTTGTATTTTAGAGTAAGCACTAAGAAAATGTTTAAGTCTGTATCTTCCAGTTTGCTTGGAAATATCCTCAGATAATTATAGTTATACCTTATAAGTTCCATCTTCCACAAAAACACTACCATAAGATTCAGTTACATGTTTCCAGTTTTAAAGATCTTTCCTCTGGTTTCTAAGATTAAGTTCTGCTGGGAAATTGTGCAGATGCAGTCACATCTGCCATGTTGTCCCCTCAGGCTACTGCTAGTTCCCGCGAGAGTTGGGACATTCTCGGAGTGCCTGTTCCACCATGTTGTGCCCTCAGGGCATTCTCTATTTCCAGGTGATATTTGGAGTCCTTTGGTTACTCCTCCCCCCTCCCATTCTCACGAGAGTTATTATCCTATCCTGGAGTGCTATGGTTACTCCTCCCCCTTCCCATTCTCTCGAAAGCTGCTCCTATGAAAGCCCTTCTTCTTCCACACCTCGTTCTCTTGCCAGCGCTTCACTTCGGTGTTCAGATGCAAGAAAGGTGAGCATGAGCGGCCATTTTCGCTACCTCCATGTGGCCCAACCTGTTTCTCTAGCACCCAACTCTGAGGTGCCAGCGCAAATAAAGATTTGTGTTCCCTCTTCACTCTGGACCTTCTCTCTCTCTTCTCCGTGGCACACAACATCTGACACCTGACGTGTCCCACACTCACACCCGGCCTGAGGTCCAGAAAAGCCACCCAGACACAGGTAAGTGGCAGCCGCCTGACTCTGTGGCCCTGCAATTTCCCTCACCATGGGATTTTTTTCGTTTTATGAGGAGGTGTCCCAGACATTATCTCCTTCTCTCCTGGGACAGGTTCTCGCTCTCAGAGACACTTTAATTATTGCTACACCGTGGGTTCTCATAGCTATAATCGCTACTTACAAGATATGTACAATGTGGTCTGCCATGAGGATAAGCGACCTTGAGGCTGAGATACGAGAGTTAAAAGCATATGTGCTTAAGACTTAGATGCCCTAAGCAATCAGCAGCTGGTCCCAAAACTTCCATCCCGACAGACACGTACACATGTTCGGACGCTCCTCCTTTGACACCGCCCCCAGCTGCCACGGTTTAGGCTTCCCCTGAGGCTTCCGGTTCTCTAACCCCTCCCCCTGCTGATACCTCACCATTAAGAGACCCTGGGGTTTCTGCTTCTTTGACCCCGCCCCCTGCTGATACCTCATCATTAAAAGACCCTGAGGTTTCCACTTTGACCCCTCCCCCTGCTGATACCTCATCATTAAGAGACCTTGTGGCGGAGATACAGCAGTTAAAGGATATGTTTTCAGCGTTTAGAGACCTTAAACCTTTTGCAGTCTGTCCCAAGAGCTCCGACCCCATAGATACACGCTCAGTTTCCCCTATAGCCACTACAGCAGCTTCCACTTCTGTAACTCTTTCCCCCGCATCTTCAGACCAAGTCCACACCTTCCTGGTAAATGTGGCCCCCAATAAACAAAACCCTCAGCTGTGGCACCCATACTCCTCCAGAGAGCTCAGAGAACTCACAAAATCCGTGAAGGAGGACGGAATTCACGCTCCATGGACCAAGTCTATTTTAAGGAGTTTTTACCAGCATCTAAATACACCCCAGGACTGGAAAGACCTGGTTTGTGCTGCATTGCCAGACCCCCTCTATCTACAATGGAAGGCATGCTTCCGTGACAAATGCTCTAGACAATCGCAGGAAAATAGTAACAAACAGATAGCATGGAATTTTGATGCACTGTTTGGAGTAGGAGAGTTTGAAACTGGAACTCAGCAGGCAGAAGCCAAGTTCCCAACTGGTTATTTTGAACTGGTATGCATCTCGCAACACAAGCATGGGAAAGGTTAACCCCAACCACAGTAGAGGCCTCAGTCCCTATTAACTCTCTTCTCCAAAACACTGGTGAATCCTTAGCTAACTTCATCTCAAGGGTGAGGCAAACCTTAGAGAGAAAGGTTTATAATCCTGAAATCCTCTCTTTCCTCCTGCATTCTATTGTCTGGGATGGCATGATACCACAATTCCGTCAGGCATGCCTTAGTCTTAAACACCTACACCCAGATAATTGGATTTTAGCGACACAGAAACTTACATCAGGCAATTATGGGGCACCCGCTACGACACAGGTTTATGCAGTTACCCCATGTAATCAAAATGGGGCCTGCTTTCAGTACGGTCACCAAGGGCACTGGCATAACCAATGTCCAGATAAGCTGCGACCACGCCTCCAGTAAGGGCAACCCCACCTCCAGTCAGGGCAACCCCCCCTCCAGTCAGGGGAGCCACACCTCCAGTCAAGGCAACCACACCTCCAGTTAGGGCAACTCTGCTTTCAGTCAGGGAGTCAGAAGCCACGAACACCTTGTCCTAGATATCAGAAAGGGTTTCATTGGAAGAGAGATTGTTGGTCCAAATTTCATAAATATGGCACACCCCTGAATGGTACAAATTCGGGGCCTGAGACTTTGTGGACCACTCCTGTTTTAGAACGCTAAATCATAGCTATTGATATACAAGATTGTTTTTTCTCTATCCCCCTGCATCCGCAAGATTGTAAACATTTTGCCTTCTCTGTTCCTTCTATTAATAATGCCAGCCCTGCTGATAGATTTGAATGGGTGGTGCTGCCCAAGGCATGGCCAATAGTCCTACAATTTGTCAAGAGGCTGTTAAATCTGCCCTTTTCCCATATATCCATAAGGGCCTTAATGCTTTTCATTACAGGGATGACATATTAATATGGGAAAAATCAGATACAGATCTCTGTACCCTACGTGATTTTCTCATTTCTGCATTAAAGAAAAGAGGTCTTAATGTGGCTCCTGAGAAGATACAGCTAATTCCTCCAATATCTTTTTTAGGTTCAGAGATTTCTCTAATGCAAATTTGTCCCTTCAAACCTAGTGTTACTTTTCCTTCTAACCTCACTCTTGCTTCTTTACAAAGTTTTCTTGGAAATTTAATTTGGCTTAGGCAGTATCTTTATCTGCCTACAAGCTGCCTCCAACCACTGTTTGACCTGTTAAAAGGAGACACACAGCCCTCCTCAAAACGTAGGTTAACTCCCGAAGCCTCCTCGGCACTGGAAAGGGTTAACCAGGCCCTCCAGGACATGCACCTTGTTCAATTCTCCCCCTCCTCTCCGGTAAACCTTCTAATCTTCAACTCCACCCCCACAGTAGTAGGGGCATTGTGGCAGAAACATGGGGTTCTTAAGTGGCTTCACACACCAGTAGGCAGAGCTCCAAGACTCCTTACTGAGATAGACACATTAGCATTCATGGTTCGCCAAGGGAGAAATAGGTCTGTGCAGGTCTTAGGGAAAGAACTGGATTTAATTATTCTGTCCTTTTCTCTCACAGATACAGAGTGGCTCATACGGCATCATTCCCGCTTTGCCATAAGCTTCGTGGGGTTCCCAGGACAAATACATAACCATTTTCCTTCTAATAAATTGATAGCTTCTTTACCTCTTTTGCCTCTACTAGCACCTAAACTTTTCTTTCGAGATCCCATTCCTTCTGCTCCTACAGTCTTCACTGATGGTGGAAAAAAGGGAGCTGCTGCCTTTATATATTACCCGGAAAAACAACCCCCTAAACCTCTCTTTACTGAGATTCCTGAGAATTCCCCTCAGTACAAAGAACTTTTATGCTGTTTTCCTTGCACTAAAAGCTGTACCAGAATCCTTCAACCTTTTTTTCTGACAGTGTGTATACTGTTAACTTACTTCCATGGCTTGCTCGTTCCTATGTGAAAATTGATGACAACCCACTTTCCCCTCTCTTAATTCAAATCGCCTCTATGCTCTCTTCTCAAACCCAACCACTATATATTCAGCACCTTCATTCCCACAGCCCTCTTGCTGGTTCCCTGTCTGAAGGGAATGCTGCAGCTGACCGCCTTGCCTCCACAGGAGCTCTCCTAGTCTCTATCTCTGATCCTGCTGATTTCTATTCTCTAACCCATGTTAATCTTAAAGGCCTTTGAGCTCAATTTCCTGATGTTCCTTTAGCACAGTTAAAACATATCCTAGCTACATGCTCTTCCTGTACAAGTCTCATAAAAACTCCTGCTATTCAGACTCTTGGTGTTAACCCCCGAGGCTTAAAAGCTAATGCTATTTGGCAAATTGATGTCACCCACATACCAAACTTTGGCAAACAAAAATATGTGTTTGTGTCAATTGATACCTTTTCTAAATTTATGTGGGCAACAGCTCAGACAGGAGAAAGCTCTAAAAAGCTTATAAGCCATATGCTCTCCTGTTTTGTTGTGATGGGCTTACCTCTTCAACTGAAAACTGACAATGGACATGCGTTGATTTTTGTTCCCTCTTGAACACTACTCATACCACAGGCATTCCCTATAATCCACAGGGACAAGGCATTGTCGAGAGGGCCCGTCAAACCCTTAAGGCTCAATTAAATAAAGATAAAGGAGGAATGTACCCCCCCAATATCCAGCTAGCAAAAGCCTTAACTACATTAAATCTCTTTAATATTTACAATATCTCGGACTTACCTCCTATTATTCTTCACTGGCAAACACCATCTACTCTCCCATCTATTAAGGTCAAATGGAAAGACCCACTTGATAAAATTTGGAAAGGGCCTGACCCTCTATTGACCATAGGAAGAGGTTTTGCATGCATTTTCCCACATAATTACTCTAAACCTGTCTGGGTTCCTGCCCGCCATGTCCGACAATACCCACATGATGGCACTGTTATCCCTCAAGAACAAGAAATACAAGAGGACTAGCCTCAGGATACATCCCAGGATCCATAATATGACATGGCAGAACCTACAAAAGTTGGTTCACAGAGCCCTCTCTCCTACCCTCCCCTGAATGTCTTATGTTATGACTGGCCAGTTGTTTTTTGTGAGTGAGTGTGTTGAATGACCAAAAATTTTGCATGACCCATCTGCACAGAGTACTCTATAAGGTAATTTTATATTTTATATAAAAATGCTGGATGCAGCCAAAATTTCTGAAGACGTCCAGAAAAATTCCAAAAATTTGTTTTCTCTCTCTTTTGATTTTATATATAAGTTTTGGTATATATGTAAGTGTTTAGTCTTAAACTGTGTGAGTAATGACAGATATAAATTTATTATTTTTTTAAATGATGTGTTTTTATAACAAAAGTTTTTTTTTCCTCCTGTGTGTTATAACTAAATGTTTATATGTATGTTTCAAGTTTGGTAAAACATTAACTTAATGGTTAAAGTGTAATCTTGAAGCTATATCACTACCAGGAAAGGTAAAGTTAATTTGCTAAAGTTACTAACTATTTAAGGTAAAGTCTAAATATTTAACATGACAATATATCCCCAAAACTAAAATGCAAATTCTGTATACAGGACGCTTTTGGAGGGCCCCCAAAAGTGCCATGTAAACTGTCTTGTGGAAATTAATCCACAACAGATCTGGCATAAATCTGGCACTGCAAATGTTAAAACCATTGTCACTAACATACGTTAACTCTCTAAGTAACCTGAGTCTGTTTATACTCCAAAGTAAAAATGGTTAAAAATCAATATATATTTTAGCTATAATTGGTCTAAAGATCCTGCTGTAGAGACTGCTACAGGAGGTCACATTAGATGACCTTTTAACAAAATCATAAAGATATTCAAACCAATTATAATCATTGAGGTATCAATTATAGTAAACCTCTAACTTGTTACAAGTTTTATTATTTTTTTTACCACAAGTAAGTGAGTACAGCTATCAAGCCTTCATATGAAGAATAATATGTTCATAAGGTAAGGTATTAAACTATAAAAAGTTCCTCCATACACAACCTATGTAAATTAACAACATTCACATATTCTTGTAAACTTAACTGGGGTATCTTGTCTTGCCACCATAAGCCATGCCTTTGTCAGACAACAATTTAAAGATGTTTCCCTTTATAACATCACCCATGCCACAGACATCCTTTACTACCCCCAAAGACAAATGGCTGTTCCCCTAGACATCACATCCACTGACTGCTTCCCTTAGACTTGAGATTTGATCCCACCTCTTCATACCAATGGATACATTCCCCCTTCCTTACCTGTCTACCCTTAGTTGTGGGACGCTAGCTTGTTTTACTTCAGCTCACAATATGTCCTATACTTCTTTTTTTTTAAAACATTTTAATTTATTGAGAAAGAGAGGAGGAGAGAGAAAGAACCAGATATCTTTCTGGTACATGTGCTGCCAGGGATCGAACTTGGGACCTCACGCTTGAGAGTCTAACGCCTTATCCACTGTGACACCTCCCAGACCATGGTCCTATAATTTTTAATAAGCTCATGGCCTTTTTCCAACAACAGATTGATTCCATAAAGATGCAACCTATACAAACTCAGTATCATAGGCTGGACATTGCAGAATATTGAGTTGCTGTGGAGGATTTTCCCCCCTCCATCAGAACGTCCACCATGTAGAGGACTGGCTAGCCAATGATGGGTAAAAGGGAAACTAGCACTATCCAATTAACCTAAGACAGGGCACCTGGTACTACTGGGCAAAAATGATCAGGTGTTCCAATGACGGGTAAGATGGAAGGCTGATCCCCAACCTAAGACAGGCACAGTCCACCCTGCCACAAAACAAAGTCTGCCAAACATCAAAACATGATATAAGAAAGGGGGACATGTGGGGAGCCACATGTGCCCTCAAGGTTGCTATTGGCATGGCCATAGAGTTTATGTTAAAAGAAAGTTCCTGGGAATCGGGTGGTGGCACAGCGGGTTTAGCGCAGGTGGAGCTAAGTGCAAAAACCAGCTTTAGGATCCCAGTTTGAGCCCTTGGCTCCTCACCTGCAGGGAAATCACTTCACAGGCAGTGAAGCAGGTCTGCAGGTGTCTCTTTCTCTTCTCTTCTCTGTCTTTCCCTCCTCTCTCCATTTCTCTCTGTTCTATCCAACAACCACAATATCAGTAACAACAACAATATAATTACAACAATAAAACAACTAGGGCAACAAAAGGCAAAATACAAAAAAAAAAAAAAAGATAAGTTCCCGCTTCCCTACACCTTAGAGTCCTTGTTGAAAGATAAGTTCTTTTTCCCCATGACTCACCCAGGACCTTCCAGATAATGGCTGACTACCATGACAAATAATATAAAATAATAATAATAAATGAATAGGAAAGATACATCCCCCAATACTCAGTTGGCTAAGGCACCAAACCTCTTTTTCTATAAAGCATTCAAATCAGATGCCCTGCTAACCACGAGAAGCAGATTGTTTGTGTTTCTTCCACAGGAATCCCGGAAAAAAACATCTGGACCCCTGCACCCCCTGACATCACCCACTAGATGGCACGACTACAGTGGCACAACCCCCCCGAAACCCTAGATGTCACCTGATACGATCTGAAGAACCTGATTCACAGACTCCAAGGACAGAACTTTTTTACTGCCTGTCTGCCTTTCCTGCTTCTGCTTTGACCTGTCACGTTTTGGTTGTTCCAGCTCACTCTCTACAGAAAATTGGAATTCCAGAGGCTGACCTTCCTCATGCAGCATTTCATCCCCTGCCATTTCTCCCCCTAGTGGCCTACTTTGGACTGAAACTTCTATCGGACTTGCTGGTATACCCTTTGGACACTTTAGACAATTTTACAGCAGCTTCCTTCCCTTCACGTTGCTGGTTTTTCATAGACTGACCCTGAGTAGTCCATAGACTTTACACACTGTTACCCTGGGCATTAGATAAAAGGAAAGGGGGAGATGCTGGGAAATTGTGTAGATGCAGTCACATCTGCCATGTTGTCCCCTCAGGCTTCTGCTAGTTCCCGTGAGAGTTGGGACATTCTCGGAGTGCCTGTTCTGCCATGTTGTGCCCTCGGGGCATTGTCTTTTCCCCGTGATATTTGGAGTGCTTTGGTGACTCCTCCCACTCCCATTCTCATGAGAGTTATTATCCTATCCTGGAGTGCTATGGTTACTCCTCCCCCTTCCCATTCTCACGAAAGCTACTCCTATAAAAGCCCTTCTTCTTCCGCACCTCGCTCTCTTGCCAGCGCTTCACTTCAGTGTTCAGATGCAGGAAAGGTTACTGCTTGAGGCGGCCATTTTTGCTACCTCCACGTGACCCAACCTGCTTCTCTAGCACCCAACTCTGAGGTGCCAGTGCAAATAAATATTTGTATTCCCTCTTCGCTCTGGACCTCCTTCTCTCTTCTCTGTGGCAAACAACAACAAAGTTCCTTATTTCCATCTGAGCCCTCACCCTAGTGTTTTTCAGTGCCTATATCTCAACCAAAGCCTGTTCATCATGATGCAACTATTCTTTAAAATTGTATAGTTGTTCTGCATTCTCCTTTCTTTGAGAACTGCCACCAAGAGCATTTCTACAAGCAGTCTCTTTGGGGAAACCACTGGATTGAGTCTTAACTTTTAATCCAGTAAACCATGGCCAAGGTAGGAAGAATTCTTGGCAGAGATGTGTGTGTGTTTGTGTGTGTGTGTGTGTGTGTGTGTGTGTGTGTGTGTAAACCTTCAGAAGAAGGCTGTGACTCTAACAAACATATCTGCCAGGGTAATCAGAAACCATCCTGTTTGGCTTGTACAATATGCTATCCTTCAAAACCTAACACAAATGCTATCTGACTTCATCAACCTTCACTATGTATTTATGATGTTCTTGCAGTTTGGGTAGTTACTGGGTATATAGTGATAAATAAGTCAAGCTCATTTTCTTATAATAACTCTCACTTCTAAGGGGAGGATAAACATGTTAAAATAATGACTCATCCATCATGAAAATTGGTTTATCAGGAAATATTAGTGAGCAATTATTGATAAGATGATTTGGGGAACTATAGATCAGAATGATTAAGGAAGGAGTCAGTGGATAAATCAGCCTTTAATGAATGAATAGCCTTAGTCAAATGAAAAAGAAAATTTTAAGTGGAAGGAAAAAATATGGTCAAGTACTCATAGATGGGGCTGGGTGGTAGTACACATTACCATGCACAAGGACCAGAGTTCAAGCCCTTGGTCCCTACCTGTACTAGGAAAGTTTCACAAGCAGTACAGCAGTTCTGCAGGTATCTCTTTCTCTTCCCTTCTCTCTCTCCCACCCCTCTTAATTTCTCTCTGTCCTATAAAATTAAAGAAAAAACTAAAAATATTTTAAACTGATAGATGTAAAAGTATCTAGTTATTTGGGAATAGATGTGAATTATATATAACATACATGTGTTCTTTTTTTTTTAATTTTTTTTTTATTAAAGAAAGGATTAATTAACAAAACCATAGGGTAGGAGGGGTACAACTCCACACATGTGTTCTTAATACAGTACACAGGGAAACAAGGGGATGAGAGTGAAGTTGATAATACTGTAATGCAATTTTCAGGAGGGGCAGGAGGTGGTTAAATGCTCACATTACAGTGCACAAAGGCCCAGGTTCAAGCCCCCAGCCCCTACATGCTGGGGGAAAGTTTCCCGAATGACCAAATAGTACTGCAGTTGTCTCTCTGCCCCCCCTGCTGCCTTTTTACCTCCAGGATTATCTCTGGGGCTCCATTCAGACACTACAAATCCACTACTTTTGGTCACCATTTTTCCCCCTTTCTATTGTATAGGACCGAGAGAAATTGGGAGGGAAGGGGAAGACAGAGAAGGGTAGAGAAAGATAGACACCTGCAGACCTGCTTCGCTGCTTGTGAAGTTACCTCCCTGCAGGTAGGAAGCTGGGGGTTTGAACCTGGATCTTTGTGCAGGTCCTTGCGCTTAGTACTGTGTGTGCTTAATTGTGTATGCCACCACCTGACCCCCTTTCTCTCAGTCTCTAGCAAATAAATAAGACTGTAACATAATTTTCAGTGCCAACAAATCTATATTTTATCTCAGTTGCAATCTTTTCCACTGGAAATCATGTATTTTCTCTGAATACCCTTGTAGACCATATGCTACATGTTACATTGTTATTATGAAACTACATGCTAGTTGTATCTTTTCTAACGATTATAAACACCCAGTGCACATAATCGATTGACTGTTGTCTGGACCATCACTGTATTTAGCACAGTCAAGTTAGGTATGTCAAGTTATGTTTCTTCCTTCTGGATTATAGACATAGATAAAAATATACCTTGATAAGTCCCTTAAAATACATGTGACCACAGATTTTTTTTCCAAGGAAATTAAAGTTTCAGCTTATTGGCTTAAGATGGCTCTATGGGAAAAGGCCAAAGAGGAATAGATACCAATGTTTCAAAAATGCTAACCCAAAGCTAGAGTTAAGTTAAGCACATTGTCGTCTTATTGATTCCTGAAGAAAGGGTTAATCATTGGCCATGCCTTAAAAGCTTTACTGAGAAGAATATGGTTTAATATAACCCTGACTAAACCTGAGTGGGGTTCTGCTGTGCACATGCAGAAATAGCACTTAAATCAACAATAGAATAATATCACTGCTGACTCTTATGTAATGCTGACAAAGGCAGCAGCAGCTGACAGTGTGAAAACTGATGTCAGCAAAAGATGCTGAACTTTTAAGCCCTAACACATCACAGGTAAAATGGCCATAGGGCAAAAGTGTATTTATTTAGAGAAAACCTTTATTCAGTTCTTCAAAGTTTCAGTTAATCAGGACTATTCATGGTAATTAAGACCTTATTCTGAGATGGCAAAGAAACACAGCCAAAGGCACAGCAATGAAACACACACTAATCATGAAATTCTTCCTTCTCAGGAGGAATGAGCACCTATACCAAAGTACCATAGGCACTTATAAGGCCATTGGAGAGGATCGTAAAGATGAGTTTCACACCCTCATTTAACTCTATAAGTAATCCTTTAGTGAGGTGGTCATTTTAAAATGTGAACATCAAGTCTGAGAGAGATTACATAACTTGTCTCTCTTCTCCTTCTTCTTCTCTTCACCCCTTCCCTCCTTGACAGGGTCTTAAGTGGAGCAATCTCTACCTCTCCACTGGGCCACCATTTCACCTTGTCCTTGGCTTCCTCCTATAGGCAAGAGAAAACTGTGTAAATGCCTCTCAGGACTTGGGTTTGCCACACTTATGTGTGACTTTGGTGATAATTAAGCTTACTTTTCTCAGTAAACCTTTTGTTTTTATATGACAAGAAGGAATCCTTCTCTCAGTGAATTTCTCTCTTTTTATGCCTGAGACTTCAGCTCTCTTTCAGGATTCAATAAGAAGACAATGTGCTTAGTAACTCTAACTCAGAGTCAGAAGTTTTGAGACCTGGCTTCCATTCTTCCCTGGCCTTTGCCCACAGTGCCAACTTGAATCCACACATTAGAACTTTCATATTTTCCTTAGGATAAACATCTGACTTCTCACTAGTCTGTAAGAGGTACAACTTCATAGTACCTTACCATTTCTGCTCCTACAGTTCATCATCATAACATTATGTTGGTGCCTTCACTCCTGATCCACTGTCAGCATGTCTTGGGCTAGTCATTATAATGGCAAGAAGATAAAGTGCCTGAGTTTTCAATTAAAAGTTTACATTTCAAGGGGCTTGGGCAGTAGCGCTGTGGGTTAGGCGCACATGGTGCAAAGCACAAGGACCGGCTTAAGAATCCCGATTCAAGCCCCTGGCTCCCCACCTGCAAGGGGGTCACCTCACAAGCGGTGAAGCAGGTCTGCAGGTGTCTATCTTTCTCTCACCCTCTCTATATCACCCTCCTCTCTCAATTTCTCTCTGTCTTATAAAAAAAATGTTTGCATTTCAGTATCAACATCGAGGACATTTTTTATATTTTTCAATTTATTCTATTATTACTGGGGCTTTACTGATCTAGGATGACTTTTTTTTTCCAAATAGAAATAGAGATGGGGGAGGGGCAGGCAGTGATGCACTTGGTAGAACAGGCATGTTACAATGTGCAAGGACCCAGGCTGTTGGTCCCTGCCAACAGGGGGAAAGCAATGTTGCAGGCATCTCTCTTTCTGTCTCCATCTCCATCTCTGTCTCTCCCTTCCCTCTTGAATTTTCTCAGTCTCTATTACAATAAATAAATAGGTGAAAAATTGAGGTGGACTCCTTATCCTACTAGGGAAAGATAGAGACAGGCTGGAGTGGGGGTATGGATTCACCTGTCAACTCCCATGTCCAGTGGAGAAGTAATTACAGAAGCCAGATCTCCAACCTTCAGCACCCCATAGAGATCTTTAGTCCATATTCCCAGAGGGATAAAGAATAAGGAAGCTCCCAATGGAGGGGAAGGGATATGGCACACTGGTGGTGGGACTTGTATGAATTGTACCCGTTTAATCCCACAATCTTGTTGATCACTATTAGATCACTAATAATAATTAAAAAAATAAATTGGAAAATAAAACAAAAAGCAGAACTTGGACTAGAGTTTGTGTATTGCACTAAAGTAAAAGACTCTGGGGTCAGGGGGAGAGTTTAGGTCCTGGAACATGATGGTAGAGGAGGACCTAATGGGAGTTGAATTGTTATGTGGAAAACTGAGAAATGTTATACATGTACAAACTACTGTATTTTAATAAAGCCTTTTTTGTTTTGACCAGAGTTCATCTCTGGTTTATGGGGGGTGCAGGGGATTTGAACCTGGGACTTTGGACCCTCAGGCATGCGAGTCTTTTTGCATAAACAGTATACTATCTATCCCCTGCCCTAAACTACAGTATTTTACTGTTGACTATAAACCATTAATCCCCCAAATAAAGAAAAAGGAAAAGAAAAATGGAGGTGGAGGGAAGGAAAGTTACCACTGCACCAAAACTTCCTCCATTGTAAACCTTAGTGTCACACATGACAAAGCAGGAAAGTTTTCAGACCCATTATTGAAAGATGGTTATCCCCCCTCTCTAGAAATTAAAACCAGGAATAAGAGGGAGAACTCCCTTCTTTGTAACTTTTGTCAGAAAAGCAGAAGTCCTCCCAGGACTTTCCCAGTACTCTTCAGTCCTTGTTCCCCAGCCAGAACTTGTTACAGCCCTTCTCCTTGGAAACTAGGAATTAGCAACAAAAGGGAAGGGATAGTGTGATGGGACAGATGTTGAAGTGCACGTTGAAAAAATATTTTACAAAAGCTCTATTTGATTTTCTTTTGAAAGATTCTGCTTTGCTACCTGCCACAGTGTAGGATATTCCTCTCTTGCTTGCTGGATCCACTTGCTGCATCCCCCTTTCCCACCAGTTATTGGGGCTTGGAGCCTACTCAACTCCACCATTCTTGGCAGCTCCTTTCTTGCTAGAAGGTAAGAGGTAGGGGGAGAAGAAAAACCTGCAGCACTGCTCCACCACTAATTAAGCCTCCCCTTGTAGGAAGGGACAAGAGACTTGAACCCAGGTCCTTGCACATAGCAATGTATTCACTCTACTGAGTAAAACACCACCCAGTTCCCACTCAGTGCCCTGCATACCCTGCTCTGTGCTCTGGGTTTCTGGCTAGAAGGTTCAGATAACAAAGAGTGGCGGAACCAACAGGATTCTCCTGAGAACAACTGCTCAACAGAAACACAAGTCTGCCTAGCCTCCTTCTATGTTAGCCTGGACCCACACCATTGCTTTTCTGCTCCACTATTTGCCCTATAGTTCCTTTCTACAATGAAGCTTTCTGGCTTTTGGTAACTGCTTTTTCACTCAGGGTCTCAGGTCCAGGATGACACTCACTTCCCTCCCTGGGTTCTGTCTCTGTGCACTCAGCATTGCTGTGCCATTTTCCCATAGCAACTCCCACACCTTAGTAAACAACACTTCATTAAGCTCTCTGCAGTTGTCCCTTCAAGTGTGCCATCTGCTTCCTGCCCAGTACAGGGATCGATACTGTAGCACTGTCTTAGTCATGTTGGTCATGACAGCACCACAGCCAATAGAGAAGATGATGAGCACCCAGGCTGAGTGTGGATGTGGGAGAGGAGGCAGCACCCCCACCCCCAGACCCTGCTGTTCACAGGGTGTGTTGATAGACTTTGAAAGAAATGCTTTTGAAGTTCCCTTTCCTCTCATCAGATCATCTGCAGTTACAGTATGGGTGGACTCTGCATCTTTCCAGTGATTTTTGTTCAGTTTAAAGCATTAACTATTGACTTTTAGTATTCATCAACCCAGTGCATTATTACATGGGTGTGTGCACAACGGATTGGCCCATGGTAGGTAGGTGACCTGAAGATGCAGCCAGCCTGAGGCACTTGCCTGTTTTTCTAGAGCTCTTTTCTAAAGAGCAAGTAAATAAGTAAATGCCATCATTGTTGTCTCCTCCTCCTCTTCCTCCTTTTTCCTCCTTTCTCCTCCTGTTTTTCCTTTTTTTTTTTTTTTTTTTTGCTGCTAAAGGTATTGCTGGGACTCAGTGTGCAATTCCACCATTCTTGGCAGAGATTTTTTCCTTCTCTTTCCTTGATAGTGGGTGAAAGAAAGAGAAGGAGAGAAGGAGAGACACTATAGCACCACCTATGAAGCTCCCCAGCTATAGGTACCCCCATGGGATATCCTGGGGCTTGAACTTAGGTCCTTATTATACATGGTAGCATATGTACCATATCAGGTGAGCCACCTGCCAGTTGCAAAAACAAAAACAAAAAAAACCCAAAAAATCTTCTTGAATGAGTGTCATTTGAGGGAAGGGCTTTCAATCTAATGTCTCAGAATTGTTCATTGCATTAAAAATACAAGAGTTCCCAATTTCCAAAATCTTATTACGCTCCTGTTCTTCCCTGCCTGTCTCTGTGAGTGGATTGGTCTCCAAAAATTTAGTTTCCTTGTGGTCAAAGAGGTGGCACAGTGATAAAGCTTTGGACTCTCAAGCATTAGGTCCCAAGTTCGAACCCCAGCAGCACATGTGCCAGAGTGATGTCTAGTTCTTTCTCTCTCCTCCTGTCTTTCTCATAAATAAATAAAATCTTTCAAAAAAGAAAAAAAATTAGTTTCCTTCTTCATACTCTCTCTAGATCTGAATGCATTAGAAACAGGGGATATTAGGGTATTTCATTCACTTACTGTTTCTCTACACAGACTATTACTATCAGATCTTAACTAGAACTATATTTTCTGTTTTTTCCTTCCCCCATGCTTTGAATATTATTTTTATTCTTTAAATAGTTTTATTATGTTTATTTATTGGATAGAGATAGCCAGAAATCAAGAGGGAAGGGGTGAGAGAGAGGGAGAGAAGAAAAGTGAGAGAGAGAGAGAGACCTGCAACACTGCTTTACCACTTGCAAAGCTTTCCCACTGCAGGTGGAGGCTGGGGCATGAACTCGGGTCCTTGGACATTATAATGTGTGCACTTACATAGGTGCGCCACCACCCAGACCCTGCTTATTATTATTATTATTATTTATAAAATGGAAACATTGACAAAACCATAGGATAAAAGGGGTACAATTCCACACAATTCTTACCACCAGATCTCGGTATCCCCTCCCCTCCCCTGATAGCTTTCCTATTTTTTAACCCTCTGGGAGTATGGACCCAAGGTCATTGTGGGATGCAGAAGGTGGAAGGTCTGGCTTCTGTAATTGCTTCCCTTGCTGACCATGAGCGTTGACAGGTCGATCCATACTCCCAGCCTGCCTCTCTCTTTCCCTAGTAGGGTGGGGCTCTCAGGAAGCAGAGTTCCAGGAAACATTGATGGGGTTGTCTGTACAGGGAAGTCTGGTTAGCATCATGCTAACATCTGGAACCTGGTGGCTGAAAAGAGAGTTAACATACAAAGACAAATAAATTGTTGAACAGTCATGGACCTAAAGGCTGGAATAGTGCAATTTGTAGATGGCTAGTAGGCATATTTTAGTTATATTCCAAAGGGCCTGTGGCTATACTAGTTTTTTTTTTCCCTGAGCCTGAAATATGATATGCAGGTGGATCCAAGTTATTGTGTGGGAAGATGATGTCATGGCTGGAAAAGGAACAGAAAGCTGGATCAGGGAAGAGAGTAGCTCCCAAATATGGGATAGGGGTATAAATATTGTTGACAGTAAACCTCATAAATTTGATGTGATCTGGGGCCCATATTCAGCTTAGGAGCCTATGTGACCTCTGCATCCCTGTAGATCTGAGCTCATATTCTGTTGTCATGAGTAGGAACATTCCAAGCTGCCCCAATTTCAGGACCCATCTTCCTCAGGTGTAGCACAGAGTATGTTGTCCATTCTTCCTTCGGAGGATGGAACATTCTCTACCATTGTTGATCCAAGTTAAGGGCCCTATTATTTTTAATGCCTACATTTAGACAGTGACAAGTACAATAATAACACTAGTGACTAGTGACTTATTCGCCATCTAGCAAGTACCAGTTCCTTTGTTTCTTATGTGCTCCCCTTCCCTTGTCAGAAGTTTAAACTTTAATACAGAAGCCTGTCTTCATGACTGTCCTGTATGCCACAATATTTAGTCTTCTGTGTGTGTTTGCAGGAGGGGAGAATAAGAATCAATAGTCTTGGCAGTAATATATATTCTGTAGTGAGAATTTCTAAACATTATTATTATTATTGCATTTTCACAGGTTTCTCCATCAAGTAATAAATAAATCATATTTCCTTAAGGCATGTATTAGTATGCTAGTAAAAATTCAGGATGTAATCCTGATGGTGACAATAATGAAATACATGAGACCAATTATGGTGCTACATTCTTGCAGTATCTTAGATTTAATTTAAAGAACTCAAAGCCACAAAAGTAGAAACTGTAATGAACTGATGTGATGAAGTATACTTTTAAAATATGAAAACACTAATTTGAAGGGACATGTGCATGTCTATGCTCAAAGCTTCATTATTCCTAATAGTCAAGAAGTGGAAGAAACCTATAGGCCCACGGACAGATAACTAGATAAAGAAGTTATGAAATATATACTCATTAGATTACCACACTGCAATCAATCTTATTTATTTATTTATTTATTTATTTATTATATAGATGGACAGAACAGAGCACTGCTCAACTCTGGCTTATGGTGATGCTGGGAAATTAAGCAGGAGAGCTCAGAGTCATAGGCTGGAAAGTCTTTTTGTTTAACTCTTCTGCTGTCTTCCCAGCCCCACACTGCTACTCTAAAAAGATAATAGTGCATCCTTTGGGACAAAATGGATGGGACTGGAGGTGATTTTGTTTAGTTAGATGGTTTAGTTTGATGGTTTCTGTCATGTGTGGAATATAGAGAATCAAAGTGCATGAACAAAGGAGAAGGGGAAGGAGGCTCACTGCTGCCAGAATCTCTAAAAGCAAGAGACAGTGGCTCAACTCAATCTGTGTGTCAGATGGAGAGAGGGGGAGTTCTCCTTTTCTCCACATGTATGTCCTCTTCATGTCTTCAATGGGCAGGGCAGTCCAATACACTCAGTCTACTAATTCAACTCACACTTTCTCTTCCAGAAATTCCCTCACATACACACACCAAGGAACCCAGTCAGGTTGACTTATAAAAGTAACTATCACAAGAATCAAAGATTACTTTTCTTCCCATCCTGCCCCCCCAGCATTCTTACTGGGGCTAGGTGCCTGCATGGCAATTCCACCAGACTACCAAAATTGCTTTTTATTTATTTTTTGCTGATAGAGACAGAAAGAAATAGAAAGGGGGGGCAGAGAAAGAAGAAGAAAAGACACCTTTAGTGTTGCTTCCCTGATCTTGAAGCTTCCCCCCTGTAGGTGGGGACCTCGGGGTTTGAAACTGGGTGGTCTTGCATGTAACACTTTACTAGGTGTGCTACCACTTGACCCGGTGATTATTATTAATACATTTTTGTGGGAGGAGTGGGATCACTGAGTCTAATCTTGACATGTCTGAAATTGTGTGTCGTGCACACTTATCAGACAGTGAGGCCACTGGGAGTGAGAACTTCATACTGGGGACCTGGTGGTAGTGCAGAGGGTTAAGCGCATGTGGCGCAAACACAAGGATCAGCTCAAGGATCCTGGTTTGAGCTCCAGCTACCCTCCTGCAGGGGGGTCGCTACACAGGCAGTGAAGCAGGTCTGCTGGTGTCTGTCTTTCTCTCCCCCTCTCTGTCTTACCCTCTCCTCTCAGTTTCTCTCTATACTATTCAACAATAACAATAGCAACAATAACAGCAAGGACAACAAAATGGGAAAAATGGCTTCCAGGAGCAGTGGATTTGTAGTGCTGGCACTGAGCCCCAGCAATAACCTTGGAGGCAAAAATAAATAAACAAACAAACAAACAAATAAATAAAACTTCATACTATCCTCCTGTCTCCAAAATCTGGTAGACTTTCTGGCACAAAAGTAAATGTATAGTATCTATATTTTCTGAAAATATATATTCATCTAGGAAGTCAGTACTAACATTTACTTTGGGAACTCAGATATTTGGCCAAAATAAGACTGCTAAAACAAAACTAAATAATTGGGCCCTGTACATACAACACTTAATTCTTCAAAGGTTAATTGAATTAAACTGGGATAACTAAGTGCTGCACTTTGGATTGTAAATATTAATAGTTATTATTATTATATCCACATTTGGCATAAAATTGCCTTGTGTTTTGACATTTTAAATGATAATGACATTTTTAGGTCAATCATTCAGTAACCCAACTGCTACTAGTGACCCGAAATATGAAAATGTTTTTGCTCTACTTTATGTCTATGTTATATAATATTATCTTGATTTGGGTGTCTACAACTACTGACCACACAATCTACATATTTTAAAGCAAATTTAAAACTAGCTTTGTTAGTAATACAAAGGAATGTCCATAGACCAATTTAACTATTTGTATTTTTTTAAATAGTTATATCTTAGAATTACTGTTGAAGGAGCTATTTGACACAGATCACCTTCCTGCAGCATTAAGTGGTTTAAAATATAGTTCATTTAGTGCTTGGAGTGGAAATTTGAATGGAATAGCAAGAGACACAATTTTCTTTTCTTTTATTTATTTTTTAATTTATTGGGGGGTTAATAGTTTATAGTCGACAGTAAAATACAATAGTTTATACATGCATAACATTTCCTAATTGTTCCAAATTACAACATAGTCCCCACTAGGTCCTCCTCTGCCATCATGTTCCAGGACCTGAACCCTCCCCAAGACCCCAGTACACCAGCTCAAGTCCAAGTTCTGTTTAGTGTTTTCCCTTCTGATCTTGTTTTTCAGCCTCTGTCCATGAGTGAGATCATCCCATATTCATCCTTTCTGAAGAAACACAAGTTTAAATGGGAACGTTATCTATTTTATTTTAGCTTGAATGATATGTAACACTTAAGTAAAAGGCATAATGATAGTTTAAAATAATAACAACAGTAAAAATAAAACCAATTACAATTTCAGCTACTATTTATTTAGTAGTTATATCTGCCAGGTAGTAACCCAAGAACTTTATGTCCATAATGTTACACTGACCATTGAACTGCATACATTAGGCAGCAGTTTGCTCTCCACATGGTAAAATTTAACAGGCTAAATAAAAGCCTATTCAATGTTTCCCAGCCTCTATATTGTCGTATGCTTTACATTAGATTGTTCTAGCCCTCCCCCGCCAAGAGAATTGGATCAGTCCTGTTAATTTCGCGGGCCTGCTTGGCCCCGCCCCAAGGAACCCCGGGAGAGGGTTCCTGAGTCCGAGAGTTCCTGAGTGCGAGAGTTCCTGAGTTCGAGAGTTTCAGGGTTACAGAGTAAGAGAGAGTTCCAGTGTGCCAGAGTTTCAGAGGGCTCTCAAGTACGAGAGTTTCAGAGTTCCAGAGTTGGAGGGTTCCTGAGTTCAAGAGTAAGAGGGAGTGCTTGTGCCGCCGCAAAGAGACAGCAGAGTTCTGTTTGGTGATTAGTTTGTCTTAGTTTATGAATCATTGTTCCTGAATAAAGAAATACAGCTTCCCTGCCCAGCAGTTGTCTCCGCGTCTCTGTTACCCGCCCGTGAAGCAAGCCAGCCCGACCAGAGCCTCCCGAAATTTTAACAACAAATGGCGCCCACGTGGACCTGACCTGCGCATCTCTCAGATAAGTAAAGACAATTTGGCTACCTATGCTCGATGGCCTTCTCTTCTGCTTGTGAAGAGATCTCCAAAGGCCTCTGCTCTTTCTTCACGAGACTGTTTTGCTGTTTCTGGAACATTTATCTCTGGACCACTCTGTGGTTTCCACTCGCTCGGGCGAACTCAGAACAGCCAGCGGGAAGAGCCAGCGGGCGGGAGGCGAGGCGCAGAGCTGCTGTTTCCACCTGGTTAAACAGCCAGCCAGCCGGCTGCGCCTAGACAACCCCGCGGACAACCCCGCGCACCGCGCCCACAGCCCCGCAGCCCCACAGCCCGCAGGAGGCCGAAGCCAGCACACAAGAGCCCCAGGAGCCCAATGCCAACATGCTGGAGCCCTATGCCAACACACAAGAGCCCGAGGCCAGCCCACAGGAGCCGGCTCTCCACCGCGTGGCGCAGGGCACTGGACGCGTGATCCCTCCACGCTGCTCGGCCACTGCGAACAGGGCAGCAGACATGGCAGGGCCATGGGGCAGGGCCGCGGCGGCCTATCATGGCCACCACCCCTGGGCACCTAGGCCCACGCCTTCTACAAAGATGGCCTGCCCGCCCTCTTTCTATGAATTCTGGAACCATCCCGGGCCTCCCGGACCCCCGGGCTCCCTGCCGAAACTGGGCACACGAGATCTCCAGCCGCCGGTCCGGTCTGAAGGCAGACAAGCTGGAGTACGCAGAGATTTGTGCAGAGATCGCAACCTGCAATTCCTAAAAGTGAAGCTGCACGGGAATGAAGCTGCGCGGGAAGCCACCTCCAGATGGTGAACCCCCCCCCAACAACTAAGACAGTACAGACTTAAATTTGTGTTTAAAATGACATGTCTTCGTAACAAAGGTTTCTCTCCTTGTGTATTAATGACCATGTTTATGTGTATGTTTAAAGTTTGGTAAACAGTAGCTTTAAGGCTAAATTCTTACTAGTCAAAGTTAAATGAAAAAGGTTTTCAACGTAATTCTCATAAAGATAAAAATTAACTTACATTTAAAGTCTGAGGTAAAAATTAGTTAACAATCAATATATTTTAACTAAGTTGGTCTAAACAAAAGGTTAAATAGACTTGTTGATATGTAAAACACTACCTTCTCTATTAGAAATGGTAGATCGCACAATGGCTATGCTAATTATTCTCATGCCTGAGGTTTCCTCTCCGGCCCACACCTAGGGTGTGTCTCCATCTTGAATGGGTGTAACAAAAGGTTAAAAGACGTTGTTGATATGTAAAAGTCTCAAATTCCTTCTCTATTAAAAATGTTAGATCGTACAATAGATATGCTAATAACAAGTTTTGTTTCATAGTAAGTAAGTTGCAGCCAGCTGCCTTTGGAACCCTAGGCCGTTCCCCGCCCCCATGCTAATGCCCGTCGAGGCAAGTAGCCCCCCAGAGGCAAGAAATGTTTTTTTTTTTTCAGATATGGCCCCCTCAGGCCTTCCCTTGGCAACATGCTGGTTTTTGTTATATATGTTTCTGTTCACCCCAACCCTTGATACTATAGTCATTTAGTTAAAAAGAAAAGGGGGAATTGTCATATGCTTTACATTAGATTGTTCTAGCCCTCCCCCGCCAAGAGAATTGGGTGAGTCCTATTAATTTGGCGGGCCTGCTTGGCCCCGCCCCAAAAAAACCCCGAGAGAGGGTTCCTGAGTCGGAGAGCTCCTGAGTTCCAGAGTGAAAGAGTTCCTGAGTTCGAGAGTTTCAGGGTTACAGAGTAAGAGAGAGTTCCAGTGTGCCAGAGTTTCAGAGGGTTCCCCAGTATGAGAGTTCCAGAGTTCCAGAGTTGGAGAGTTCCGGAGTTTGAGAGTTCGAGAGTAAGAGAGGGTGCTTGTGCCGCCGCAAAGAGACAGCAGAGTTCTGTTTGGTGATAAGTTTGTCTCAGTTTGTGAATCGTTGTTCCTGAATAAAGAAATACAGCTTCCCTGCCCAGCCGTTGTCTCCGCGTCTCTGTTACCCGCCCGTGAAGCCAACCCGGCCGGCAAGAGCCTCCGAAATTTTAACAACACTATATGATGGATCAGAAATATTAAATGAAATATAGAGTTTAATAACTTTGCACAGAAGCATGAGCTTGCAGGAATAGATGAGGAACACCGGAAATAATTATGTAGGTAAATCTAAATGAATATTGTATTGATGATATAAAACAATAGCATATAGCGACATTTAATATCCACAAAGTTAAAATATGCAGCAGCAACAATGTTATATATGTGAAGGAGAAAAATGGAGTTAGAGTCTTTAAAGAGTTTTGCATTTTAGGGGGCAGGTAGCGCAGTAGTGCAGTGGGTTAAGTTCACAAGGTGCAAAGCACAAGGACCGGAGTAAAGATCCCGCTTTGAGTCCCCGGCTCCCCTGCAGGGGAGTCGTCTCACAAGCGGTGAAGCAGGTCTCTGTCTCTATCCCTCTCTGTCTTTCCTCACTCGATTACTCTCTATCCTGTCCAACAATGATAATAACAATAGCGATAAACAACAAGGGCAACAAAACAGAAAAAAATGGTAAAAAAAAAAGTGTTTTCTATTGTAAAGAAAAATGGTATAAATTTATATTACATTAAAAACCAAATATGCGGGGGTCGGGGGGTAGTGCAGTGGGTTAAGTGCACATGGTGGCAAGCTCAAGGACAAGAGTAAGGATCCCAGTTCGAGCTCCAGGCTTCCCACCTGCAGGGGCGTCGCCTCGCAGGCGGTACAGCAGGTCTTCTGGTGTCTATCTTTCTCTCCCCCTCTGTGTCTTCCCCACCTCTCTCCATTTCTCTCTGTCCTATCCAACAACAACAACAATGACCTCTTCATCCCTGTAGATCTGAGCTCACATTCTGTGGTCATGAGTAGGATCATTCCAAGCTGCCCCAATTTCAGGAACCATCTTCCTCAAGTGTATTTTGTCCATCCTCCCTTCAGAGGATGGAACATTCTCTACTGTTGTTGATCCAAGTTGAGGGCAAGGTCCTATGGGGGCCTACAAAGGGGTCTATTATGTTGTTCCTGATAGAGATGACTGGTAACAATGGAGAGAGGGATTTATTCGTGGTCTAGGCCCATTATGTCTGTTTGGGAATCTCAGGATTCCCCAAATAGGACCCCAGCTGATGGGGTGGCCTGATAGTGACTAAAGAGTCATCTTGCCCTTATTCAACTTTTGCAGTCCTTGCTTTGAGAAGGTTAGCTTTGGAGTGAATGAGAGAACTGTAATAGGAAGTAGCTGAGGAGGGTATCTAAGTCTAAGTAGACACTAATTCATTATGGACTTTATACTGACTCACTGCAGACTACTGTGCGCTTTTGCTTTCAGGTATATATTTTGCCCTAATTTATGGATACATGTGAACATATGCTCTATCTCAGGGGACCTGGTCTATATCTAGGTTTTAGGACTTTGTTAGGAAGTGAACCACCTGGAAAGGAATTAGAGAATCCTCTGAAAGGAAAGGTCTCACCCAAGTAATGAGACTGAAGGGTTGACATTCCACACCTGACATCTCTGGACGCAGTCTGAAATGAAGCATGCTGAGGTGGTACTCATTGCATTGATTAGGTTGGGATTGGCAGATGCAATATCATTTGGTATGAATTGAGAGAGAAATGCAGGAAAGTGAGCCCCACTTTATAGAGAAGCAGGAGGTTCCTGCTGTATTAGGGCTTAAGAAGTCAATAGAGAGAGTCAGGTGGTAGCGCAGCGGGTTAAGCACACATGGCACAAAGCGTAAGGACCAGCATAAGAATCCTGGTTCGAGCCCCCAGACCCCTACCTGCAGGGGAGTCACTTCACAGGCAGTGAAGCAGGTCTGCAAGTGTCTATTTTTCTCTCCCCCCTCTGTCTTACTTTCCTCTCTCTATTTCTCTCTGTCCTATCTAACAATGACATCAATAACAACAACAATAATAACTACAAAAATAAAACAACAAGGGCAACAAAGGGGAATAAATAAATAATAAAATAATAAAATAGTATGTAAAAAAAGAAGACAATAGATAGTTATAACTGTAATCGCATTATTTGGCAATTGGGTTAACTTTGAAATATACCTTTGTTAGGATTTGCTGTATCATACACAACATCACCATTTTTTATATCCTTTGACATTATTTGTATATAGCTGTGCCACTGGTTGCTTCTATTCTCCCTGGTCTAAGCTTTTAAGAGAGTCAACATATGAAAAACTTAGCCTGTGGTCTGCATTAAAAAGTTTGAGACATTCATTCAATGTTTCCCCTCTCATATAAATTAAATAGTGATTTATATGACTACAAGTTAATAAGAGTGTACATAAACACCATTCTCACCACCAAAAAACTGTGTCCCCATCCCATGTCCCTGCCCCCACCCCGTGATGCCAAACATCTACCCTCACCTTCAACCCAGGGTTTTTACTTTGGTGCCCTACTCCAAATTCAGTCAAATCCTGCTTTGAGTTTCCCTTTCTGTTCTACTTTCTCAACTTCTGTTTATGAGTGGGATCATCCCATACTCATCTCTATCTTTCTTTTATTTACTTATTTATTTATAAAAAGGAAACATTGACAAAACCATAGAATAAAAGGGATACAACTCCAGCAAATTCCCACAGCCAGAACTCGTGTCTCATACCCTCCCCTGATAGCTTTCCTGTTCTTTAACTCTCTGGAAGCATGGATCCAAGGTCATTGTGGGATGCAGAAGGTGGAAGGTCTGGCTTCCGTAATTGCTTCCCCATGGAACATGGGCATTGACAGGTTGATCCATACTCCCAGGCTGTCCCTCTCTTTCCCTAGTAGGGTGGGGCTCTGGGTAAGCAGAGCTCCAGGACATATTGGTGGGGTTGTCTGTCCAGGGAATTCTGGTCAGCATCCTGCTAGTATATGGAACCTGATGGCTGAAAAGAGAGTTAACATACAAAGCCAAATAAATTGTTGATCAATCATGAACTTAGCTCACTTAACATGATTCCTTTTAGTTCTATCCAAGATGGGTCAGAGAAGGTGGGTTCATTGTTATTTTTTGTTTAATTTTTTATATTTATTTATTTTTACTTTTGTTGCCCTTTTTTATTGTTGTTGTAGTTATTATTGTGGTTGTTTATGTCATTGTTAGATAAAACAGAGAGAAATGGAGAGAGGAGGGGAAGACAGAGAGGGGGAGAGAAAGATAGACACCTGCAGACCTGCTTCACTTCCTGTAAAGCTACTCTCCTTCAGGTAAGGAGCCGGGGGCTCAAACTGGGATCCTTGAGCCAGTCCTTGCACTTTGTGCCACATGCGCTTAACCCACTGAGCTACTGCCCGACTCCCTGGGTTCGCTGTTCTTAATAGCTGCATAGTATTCCATTGTGTATATAGACCACAGCTTTCTTAGCCACTCGTCTGTTGTTGGGCACCTAGGTTGCTTCTAGGTTTTAGCTATTATGAATTGTGCTGCTATGAACATAGGTGTACAAGTATCTTTTTGGTTGGGTGTTATGGAGTCCTTGAGGTATATCCCCAAGAGAGGAATTACTGGGCCATATGGAAGGTCCATGTCTAGCCTTGTGAGAGTTCTCCAGACTGCTCTTCACAGAGGTTGGACCAATTTACATTCCCACCAGCAATGCAAAAGGGTTCCTCTGTCCCCACAGCCTCTCCAGCATTTTTTGCTGCTGTCCTTTTTGATGTATGCCATTCTCACATGGGTGAGGTGGTATCACAATGTTGTCTTCATTTACATTTCTCTGATAATCAGTGACCTGGAGCGATTTTTTCATCTGTTTGTTAGCCTTTTGGATCTCCTCTGAAAAGAATGTTCTGTTCATATCCTCTGCCCATTTTTGGATGGGGTCATTTGCTTTTTTCATTGCTGTTTGCTGAGCTCTTTGCATATCTTGGTGATTATATATTTTGGTGATTAGTCTCTTGTCTAATGTATGGCATGTGAAGATATTTTCCCATTCTGTGAGGGGTCTCTTTGTTTGTGTGATAATTTCTTTGGCTGTGCATAAGCTTCTAAATTTGGTGTAGAACCTATATTCTTTTGGACTATATATGTATACAAATCACTTCTGAGTGGCCCACTCCAACACAGAAAAGAAAATGCTTTAACCTAATAGTGAAAATTCATTGTATCAGAATTTGTGTGGTGTAAATAAAGCATTGTTAGAAAATTGAAAAAGAAGACAATGTGAAAATCTATCATGTAAAATCTATCACAAATATCAGAGGAAATGAATGCAAAGAATTACAGAAATCCGGGGTAAATGCTGAGCAGTAATGCTTTATTAAGAAAATGTAATAGAAAAAGTTATAAGACAAATACTTGACAAACTGATAAAATAGGTAAGCATATTTTATTATGGCTAGGACACATCATTATTTATGAAAAAAGGGTAGGCATCATTGAGATTCTGTATTTACTGGTGAGATAATAAAATTATGTAATAAATTAAGAAAATAAATTTAAAAATTTATATGAAACAAATAAATTAACTGAAATATATAATTGGCTGCCAGGGAAATAATTTAAGTATGTAGAGCACAGCACTGTCAGAACTTCTTGGTGCCAAATATACCAGACAGGTATCCTCTCTCTCTTTCTCTCTCTCACTTTTGCTCTCTCCCTCTCTCTCTCCCCCTTTACTCATCATATGAAATTAACAAAATATTTTTAAAAATGATTCAAAGAAAAAATTTATGTCTGTTATTTTACTACAGGACATGAGGACCACTTTTTAATCTACTATGTAGATTCTTGAATTCTTGGATATTCTTTTTTGCCTCCAGGGTTATTGTTGGGATTCAATGCCAGCACTATGAATCCACTGCTCCTGGCAGCCACTTTTTCCATTTCATTGTATAATACAGATAGAAATGGAGAGAGAAGGGGAAGATATAGAGGGGGAGAGAAAGACAGACACCTGCAGACCTGCTTCACCCTACAGGTGGGCATCTGAGGCTCTAAACGAGATCCTTGAGCTTCATACTATGTGCATTTAACTGGTTACTGCCAGGCCCCAGTTCTTGGATATTCTTTAACTTTTACACAAACCCACCTCAGTTATTCATTTTATCCTTACAACTAATTAATGCAACTTGACAGTGAGTTGCTAGCCCTACTTATCTTGTACATTCATTGCCCCCTCAATGCCTTTCAAATATAGTGCTCACTGCTTTTACTGGGTTGTTCCCCACTAGTGAAAGTTTTAGCAGCTGTTCTACCATCTTGCTCCAGGAATTATCTGTGTCCCTAATGTCAGTCACAATAAGGTCACCCCTGAACTTCTTGTAAACAAGAAGTGAATAAACTGGTCCCCAAGCTTCATCTTAGCATCTCCTTTTCTAGTCATGTCAGTTAGGGACCCCTGGGGAGGAGACACCATGGCAGATTTAGAAGAGGGAGAAATTTATTCGGGAAATGGCTGTGATGAATAAAGGGAAAAGGAAGCAGGAAGAGGTGGAACAGCTTCAAATAGCAATGCAAGTCTGGCATCTATGAGAAGAGAAAAGCACTAAATGAGAATTTGGTAGAAAGAGCCTCAGACTACAGTGCAACACTGGGAGCGCCTTGGTCAAACCTGCAGGGGGCCCTAAAGCGAAGAGATTGGCCATTCCAGCAGTTCCTCATCAAGCAGGAATGATCTTATCTATAGCCTTGGCCAGGTGTGGTGTTGGCTAAGAGAAGCCTAGTCAGTGGGGCTTCTGCAGGTGTACGAGCCATGGTGGATCCTGATATAGTGCTGGAACTAGAGGCTGTTTGGTAACTGAATGTTTTAAAATCATTTTATTGGTGATCAACGGTTTACATTACAGTTGTTGACACAGGCATACAATTTCTCTTCTCACCGTGACAGGTGTCTGTGAAGTGCTCTTACCCACAACTTAGATCCTTTTCCACCATCATGTACCAGATACACTTCTAACTTGTTCTCTTGAGTAGGATTGGAATGAACAGGGCATTTAAGAGCTCAGAATATTCTATAGTTTATATTCTGACCTGGAGGATGGTGACATAAATGTGTATACTTTGTGATAATTAATCTCCCCATACTTTGTGTATATGTTTTATATAAGTGTATAGGTTACAGAAATACATTCACTTTAAAGATTTTACAAGTGAGGACTTAGTCTCTATTCCTGAATGATTTTATAGATATTCTAGAAACAGCTTCACACCAAGAAATCACCACAGGGTGAATTATAAGAAGCTCTTTCATGTCTATTATTCAGTTTTTTTCCCTCACCACACTGCACAACCTCAAAATAATGAGTTATCTCTGTGTGCTATATAGTAACTAAAGATAGGACTTCCTTTTTTGTGAACTGCAATATCCTAAGAATTTACAGTTTCTTAAAAAGCTATTTTCTCTCTGTGTGAGCCTAGTCTATATTGAAGTAGCATTTAATGCATCCTTTTGGGGGTTCTGCTCAGGCCTGAGGTTTGGTTGCAACTGGGACGAAATATAGTAACATTTCAAATCCTAATGTGCAAAATTGGTAACAGTTCAGAAGTCTGAGATAGAAACTGATCTCTATCCTGGAATGTTGACCAAGGTCCATTCCCAGTCCTATTGATATTGTTATCAACATCATCTGCCTGCTCTGAGAGTCACACTTCAGTCTTTTAACTAAGTGGAAACACAAATAATATAGTGTGAATTCAATTCCAATCAGACAGCAGTTACTATATTTGGGAGTAGGCTCTTTCTTAAATTTTGGTGTTACTCTCTGCTTTAGGCTACAAAAGAAACTCAGTTATTCTGGTCCTGACTTTTCTCTTCAAAAGCAAGCTCCAGATATTATTTACAAAATGCAAACATATTTCCCTTTTTAAAAAAGAAAAATTAAGAAGTTTTGGAATTTTTCAATTGTGAATTCTATGTAGACTACTTAAAAAAATGAAATATAGAAAACCTGTAATTATTTTTTTTCCAGTGCTACAGGGTCTTCTCTTTTTCCAAAATTTTTCCAAATTTCAGAAATGTCTCTTAATTGGGAGTTGGCGGTAGCGCAGCAGGTTAATCACATGTGGTGCAAAGCACAAGGACCGGCATAAGGATCCCTATGTGAGCCCCTGGCTCCCCACCTGCAGGGGAGTCATTTCACAGGTGGTGAAGCAAGTCTACAGGTGTCTCTCTTTATCTCACCCTCTCTGTCTTCCCTTCCTCTCTCCATTTCTCTCTGTCCTATCCAACAATGACATCAATAACAACAATAATAATAAATACACAATAGAAAATAACAAGGGCAACAAAAAGGGAAAAATAAATATAAATAAAGAAATGTCTCTTAATTAGTGGACATTTTGTTAACAAAAAGTCAAAAGGGAAAAATGAATCATTTTTGAGAAATGACCCCCAAATCCCATACAGTGAAATTGCTAGTAAAGAATTACCCTTCGAAAATGTGTTTTGATGGAACTATTTTTCAAAATGCAATTAGAAAGAGATCGGTAACTTAATAGTTATGACATAAATTCAACATGAGATTTTTAGATGATTATTTCCTCCCTCTCTCTAGCAAAGTCAAGTAATTTAAGATTAATGTGACAGAAAATGTGTTCTATTTCTGTTTTGCTTCGGCCAGAGAGAAGTTTGAAAGCTGGCTGTAGCGAGTTTCTAGGACAGATGTCAGACACATGTTTCTAGGCCTTTGTTAAATGAAGCTGCATGTCATGATCTGGTCCCCATGGTAAGAATGATGCCAGGGAGAAAATGTGTACCATCCCCGAAGAAATTTCATAGATCATTGAAAACAAAGGAAATAAAAGCTAAATAGGTTGGGGTTAGAGTTCTTTTTTTAAATCATGCCAGTCCAAAGCGTTCCAGTGAGTGGCCTGAATACACCACAGATGAGGACAGATTTGCCACTTGACTTCACCCAATAACAATCTCAGAGCTTAAAGAGATCTTTATAAAAGGGAAAGAGCAAAGCTGAAGGTATTCTAATATTTTCTAAAGGTAGATAGAATGCTGCTTCAACATGAATTCTCAACATGCAAAATATAGTTATATCAAACTATATTTTCAAATGAGTTTGAAACAATCAAACAAAAAAATATCTGATAAAAAGTGCTTAGAAAAGCCACCAGATCTTTCCAGAATGAGAATATAGAATGAAAGAAAATGTCTAGGGCTTTGGCCTGGAGCTGTATCTATATAATAAGATTGATTCAATTATTCTGTGGCCATTTCCTCTTTAGTTCAAAATAATCCAATAGCTACAAAATCAATTTGAGACCTTTATGTCGATCCAGTTTTCAAGATGGAAAAGGAAATGATAAACAAACTGCATTTGTTGATAAAACAAAATATAATAAAAAATTCTATGATTGAGGTTCATGAGGAAATACTTATTGTTATTCCTATTTAAATTGTTTTTAAATTGTTTTTAAGCACATCTACTTAGTTTACAAGTTAATAAACAAATGATGCTAGTTTAAGGCACTGATCTAGAGAAAATCACTTTAGATGATACTTTTAAAGCTTATTGCTACCTGGGAGTGGTGCTTTATTTCCATGAACACTTACTTGTATTACAATCTATGTATAAGTAAGATGCAATAATTAAGCTGTACTTCCTCTTAATGGAGCATATAAATTTAATGCAACCTGAACATTTGGAGGAGGAGAAAGGGTGTTCATGGAATACAAAACCTACCAGAGGTAATAAGACTACTGAAAAATAGACTTGATATTTCCACCAAACTCACAATTTAGCTGTTCATCTTTTCAGTTTAAGGTTGCCATGTCCAGAAGCATCTTCTCCCAGCATCCATTAAGAATACTCACAGATATTTTTCTTTTTATTCATTTAAATTTTTGTTTATTTAATTTGATAGGACAGAGAAAAAATGAAAGGAAAAGGGAAGATAGAGAGGAAGAGAGAAAGAAAGCTGCAGCACTGCTTCACCATTTGTGAAGCTTCCCCCCTGCAGGCCAGACAGAGGACTTGAGCCCGGGTCCTTGTACATGGTGGCATGTGTGCTCAACTAGGTATGCCATCACACAGTCTATTCAGAGATGTCTTTATCTATTCATAGATATTTTTTCATTAAAAACATTTTATTCTATCTTTATTAAAGAGAGATACAGAGAAAAATGGCAGGGAGGCAGAAAAGAGAGAATGAGAGAGAGATTTATGATAAGAACACTGATCAACTCTGGCTTATGGCAGAGCTGGGGAATGTACATGGGACCTCAGAGTCTCAAGCATGAAAGTCTTTTGCATCACCATTATGCTATCTCCCCAGCCCCTACTTACAGATGTGTTCACTGCAAGTAACAGATCATCTGGTATATTAAACAGAGTCAAACTCCCTGGTCTACCCACCAAGTATTCAGTCTTGAAGATTTAGTGATCATAAATGGTAGCAGGGCAAACAAAATGTAGTTGATTAGATCTGCATGAAAATGTTGAGGGACAAGGAGTACCTGGAGGGTACAGTAGTACTGCCAGAAAATAGTAGTGGTGACAGGCGTGGCTTGGAAAGGTGGAGGTGGGGCTTGGGTTTTAAAACCCAGAATCTGTGAGGTCTCACTCTGCCCAGACGATTATGTAAGTAGTAACTTGGCTTTTTTTTTTTCCCTCTCTTTCTCATTCTCTCTCTGTCTCTCTCTCTTTCTTTCTCCATGTCCTAACTTGTAAATGTTCTCAATTTTCCCAAATAAAGTTTAAAGTACCTGAGAAATCATGCTCTCTCCTCAATTATTTGTTAAGATAATGTGTGATGAACTTTTTAATGTTGGGGGAACAAATGCCTGCCTCCCCTTACCCCCACAACAAAACAGTTGCAAGGTGAAGTTCTTATTTAGATAAAAGAAGTTGAAACACCCTGAGCATTGTAATGTAAATGAAGTCCAAATCTTGACATCATCACTGTGGTATGGATCTCTATGGTATGTGAGTAATGTGGAAGCAAAAACTTTTCAAGCAAGATGTGTGTGTGTGTGTGTGCGTGTGCGTGTGCGTGTGCGTGTGCATGTGCGTGTGTGTGTGTGGCAGGCGGGGGGGGGTAGCCTAATGGTTATGCAAAACATTCTCATGCCAGAAGTTGTAGGGCCTTAGTTTCAACCCTTCAGTCCCTCCAGCAAGACCTAAAGCCGGAGCTCTGAGTAGTGCTCTGGTAGGTAAATAAATAAATAAATAAATAGTTAAATACTTCTGAGGAGTCGGGCAGTATAGTGCAGCGGGTTAAGCACAGGAGATGCAAAGCTCAAGGACTGGAGCAAGGATCCAAGTTCAAACCCCTGGCTCCCCACCTGCAGGCAAGTCCCTTCACAGGCAGTGAAGCAGGTCTGCAGGTATCTATCTTTCTCTTCATCTCTCTGTCTTCCCCTCCTCTCTCCATTTCTCTCTATTCTATCCAACAACAACATTAATAACTACAACAATAAAACAAGGGCAACAAAAGGGAATAAGTAAATAAATGTTAAAAAAATAGTTAAATACTTTGAAGCAGGTCCTGGAGCAACAAAAAAATACAAGGGTCAGATGAGAAACTTAAGTCATTCGGAGATGCTGGGTTGCACCAGTGTAATATCCGGTTTATAAAGGCTGCTGTCTTTGCAGTTCTACACACTAGATCTGTGTAATGGCTTTGCAGACATGTAAATGTGAACATCGATATGCCACTTTAGTTCACAAATTAGAGTCTTATCAATAATCATTTAACATTTAGGCATCTAAATGTCTCCACCAACATAACTAGGATATAGCCCTGGTCTCTGATAGTGGCCTCAGTTGCCTCTAGCAATTCCCAAACACACACATCCCCTGATTTTCTGACCTCATCATGCTCAGTTCCTGGATTCTGAGAGGTAGTCCCTCCCATCCACTATTCTGCTTCAGTCTAGCAAAAGGGAAGCACAACCAGAAGGAATCTTTTGCCTTCATAGAGGTTGCAATCATTGCATTCTACACAGAAAAAGAATCTTCTCCTCGACTCTTTGTAGCCTGATGTCACCTGGCTCTTAATGTAGCCTATACCCTGAGCCATTATTGTCAAACAGTCTTAGAGCTTCTCTGGGGTCAGATCTCATCTCTTGAACCAGCTGAGGAATAGAAACAGCCTTTCCTGAATCTCTCCACCCACAGTCTTCTTTCTGCCTCCTCACTGCCCCCCCCCACTTTCCCCAAAAATGTCTCTGTTAATTAAATTGAACAAGCTAGAAAAAATATATATCGTGCAGGGAAATGATAATGCTGAAGGAAGGCAGGGAGATAGGAAGGGCCACTGGCCAGGTATACCCAATCTCTGTATTGTTTATGCAGTAATGCAGTATGGAGAAATTGCCCTGAAAAACATAATCTCGGGGCCAGGTGGTGGCGCACCTAGTTGAGCGCACAGGTTGCAATGCGCAAGGACCCAGGTTCAAGCCTCTGGTCCCCACCTGCAGGGGGAAGCTTTGTGAGCGGTAAAGCAGGGTTGCAGGTGTCTTTCTGTCTCTCTCCCTCTCTGTCTCTCCCTTCTGCTCGATTTCTGTCTCTATCCAACAAATAAAGATAATAAAGAAAAAATTAAAAGAAAAAAGAAAAACATAATCTCTTATGAGTGTTAGTCTCAGGAAGACCAAATAGCCCTGTGAAAAAGTACACATCAAATTTTAGATTGTGGGCCTTCATCCTAAGAACAAGGGATTTCAGAGAGCTAGAGGGCTGTACTACTGTTTATGTGTTCTTTTTATTTATTTAGTTGTTGTTGTCATCAGTGTTATCACTGAGGCTTTGTGCCTGCATGAATCCACTGTTCTTTGCAGTTATTTTCCCCCTCTCCTTTCTTTATTTATATGATAGGAAAGAAAGAAATTGAGAGGGACGAGGGAGGAGGAAGTAAGAGAAGGAAGGAGAGAGAGAGAGAGAATGAGAAAGAGAGAGAGAGAGAGAGAGACACCTGCAGCACTACTTCACCACTATTAAAGATTCCCCCTTGCAGTTTGAGACTGGGGTCTTAAACTCCAGTCCTTGCACATGATAATGGCAATGGCAATGGCAATGGCAATGGTAATGTTTGTGCTTAACTAAGTGTGCCACTGCCTGGTCCCTTCTTCTTCTTCTTCTTCTTCTTCTTCTTCTTCTTCTTCTTCTTCTTCTTCTTCTTCTTATTATTATTATTATTATTATTATTATTATTATTATTATTTCTTTTCCAGAGCACTACTCAGTTCTGATCTATGGTGATGCTGGGGATATGGTGGTGCTGGGAATTGAACCTAGGACCTTTGGTGCCTCAGGCATGAAAAACTTTTTGCATAACCATTATGCTATCTCCCCAGTCTTCCAGTCATACTATTCATTTTTAAGTAGATGAGTGAGTTTAAGATTGATGAAGATGGGTCAACCTGTAATTGTTTGATTCAAGTGTACCAGAAAGACATCTAACTGGAGGTTTCCAGAAACTGGTAACTTCCCTTTTGTTACACTTGACAGAACAAGTAGTCAATAAGACTTTGAGATGTCAGTGTGAACTAAGCAGACCAAGAAAGGCAGGCAGGACAGCTGATTCAATAGGATCTGGGTGTGAGCTTGGACACCACTCTCTGGGCTTAAGGACTTTGTTTATCTATCTCATCAAAGCCTTAGTTTCCTTATCTATAAAATGGAGAGAAAATAAGAATTATAGTTTGTCAGTGAAGGAACAGAAATAATGCCCATGGGGGTTTCCATCAGGTACAATAATTGGTTTGTCTAACTCCCAATACCATGGATGTAAAAACCAAGAAGCCTGGAGCTCACTAACGCAAGTGGTAACACCACTTTTAGAAAACGTGCTCCCTAAAAGTTGCCTTTAAAGGGAAGCAGACTCAGATGCTAAATGCTGTCACCTACAAAGAGGGAAGGATGCATGCTGCAGGCACTGCAGCAAGTTGCCGCAGGGCTGATAATTCTGATAGAAGGAGCTGGTAGGAGCAAGATCCAGATACAACTAGAACCTCTCACATAAGGAGCATGATAAAAGGCTCACCTCCAAATGAGCTTTCCTAAAGTTTCAACATCATGTGCAAACAATAGGAAAGCATCTAGTTCTGTCTGAATTTTAATTGAGCAATATAACAGAGGATCTGGAAGCCTTAGCTAAATCAGGTGTCCATGAACCTTTTAGATTCACAGTGAGAACTTGTAATTCTCAATCTCCTTTTCTTATGCCACATTTTATTTTATTTTATTTTATTTTATTTTATTTTACTTTTATCAGAACACTGCTCATCTCTGGTTTATGACAATACTGGGGTTGAACCTGGGAGCTTTGCTGCCTCAGACATGCAAGTTTCTTTTCTTTTTCTTTTTTCTTTTCCCTCTCCCCACCTCCCCCCTTTAATGTAACCATTGTGCTATCTCCTCAGCCTGTCCCCAGATGTCTTCTTAAAGGAAGGTAGGCACTAAATGGACAACTGACAAATCAAAGGAGTGTAATTTATTTTTCCTCCTAAAGCATTGAGGTAAATCCTTTTTTGTTGTTGTTGTTAATATTGGGACATCACACTGCATTTTAACCAAAGGATTAAAGTCAGATAATAATTATTATAGTTTCTGTGCTTGTTCCCAGGTCATCAGTGGCAAGAAAACCAGATCAGTCATAGAGGAAAGTAAAAGCCCTACACATTCTCTGAACATCCCAGCTAAAGTGTGAGTAAACCTTGTAGCCCTACTCTCAATCACAGGAGAACTGGGAAAGGACAGATGAGTACAGTGGAGTACTGGGCATGTGTGTCTCACCAAGCTCTGCCCCTGAATGGAGAGATGATTCATGGCACTAATGAGAAATGATAATGTTAAACATTGAATCTGTTGCAGTATGCACTTTTTGGAACAATACATGGAAATGGAGTGAATGTCCCTAATTAGCTCATGCTAAAAAGCAAGGTCAAGAGCATTAAAAGATGCGTTGAAGTCCTAGCCAGTGACTCAGCAGGAAAAACATCTGTTACTTGACTCATGGGCTCCCTTCAGGAAGTGACATTTAATGGTGCTTCTCAATTATTAATTATGTATAGGCTATTGCATCAGCTCTCTGTTACTGTATAATGATTCCAAAACTGTCAGCTTAAAATAACAAACATTTATTAGCTCAGAGTTTCTGAGGATTAGAAATTCCAGAGTAGCTTAGGTAGTTGGCAAATGGGGCTCAGTGCTGCCCATGACGTGGCAGTTAAGCTATTGGCTCCTATCTGCTGTCATGGGAAGGCTAGTGCTGGAGGATTTGCCTCCACTCACAGGGCTGTTGGCAGGAGGTCCAAGAGTTCTTCATCCCATAAACCTCTCCACAGGAGAGCCAGAGGGTCTTCCTGACTTGGCAGCTGGCTTCCCCAGAGCGAGTGATGGCTGGGGAGGGGGGGGGGTGTCACACTGCATTTTATCACTTAGCCTCAGAAATGACTTAACCCCCACTTCTGCAGGATTCTATTAATCACAGTGATGAGCAGTAATACATTCCAAGATATGATTACACAAGGCATTAATACCAGAAGCTGGAATTTAGGGGCCATCTTAGAGGGTGCCTACTGTGAACCCTTTTGGCTTATTTTTTTGAAAGAGGGTTGGCAGGTTAACACTCAACTCTGGCAAATTCAGTGCCATGGATCAAACCTGGGGACTCAGGCACGCAAGGTATATGTTCTACCTGCTAAATTATTTCTCTGACCACCCATGACTCCTTTGAAAGGGCTAATTTTCAACAGACCCTCAGAGTTGTATAAATCAGTGTTACTTGAACTTACAAAAACTTGAAATTAAGCACAAACTCCTCTGGTATAAACAAACTGAGCAAAAATACACCTTAACTTTTGAAGACCTTGCTCACTTGTTGAGAATAGCCAGGTCTCACACAATCCAAAAATTTTAGGTCCCGGGATATACATTTTAATCTCCCTTGATAACTCCACAACCATCTTGTTTGAAGGTACGTTTCACATTGCAGTGTTATTGAACCCTGCATTAAATAGCTATCTAATCCACTTACTGCTAGAATCAACAGAAAATTCTATATTGCTTTTTTTTACTACCACACTTTTTGCTGATGAATGGCTGCAAGTTTGCCTGTGTAAAAATGGAATCTGCATAATATATCTGCTCTTGACACAAATATGGTGCAGACTGCCACAGCACATATTCTTTGGATTTTAGTATTCCTGTATTCTATTAGCTCAAAATGATTAATCTCTCCTGCCTTCTTTCGAATTTGAACCACTGTATATGCTTCCTTTTCAGAATGTTATGCTGTCGTTTGCTTTTGCATACCATGGAAGAGTTCATAAGTGAAAGTATGGAGCAGTCTCTGGAATCAAGGAGCAATGCTCACTTGTAAGCAAATCTCTAGCTGGTACACAACATGTTTGGATTAATTATTTATCACCACAGAAATAAAAATGACCACATCTAGTAGCATTCTAATGTCACTTTGAAAGTATACGAAAAGGGACAGAATTTCTTCTTCTTCTAGCGTTTGCCCTTCTTCTGTAGCCAGTCAACAGTGTCAGGTTGAGCCTGATGTAAAGTTTCAAGACCTCCTTTGAATCTGGAGAGGTGGCAGTCATTGACTATGGCCTGTTCGATAGCGATTGAGGAGGGCCCAGTTATAACGTGCTAGGTCAAAGCCGGGTTGACGCTTGCAGGGGTCTGTCATGAGGTGTTTGTTCTTTACCTCAGCTGACTGCCAACTCTGTTTCCAAGAGTCTGGAACAGAGAAGTTCAGTGTAGGCATAGGGGACCAGATTGGGTGACGAGACGTCAAGCGTTGGACAGGGTGGGTGAAGATATCCGCGTATATTGGCAGGTCCGGTTGAGCGTAGATGTGGGAAATGAACTTAGATGATGCCGCATCCCGACGAATATCTGGCGGGGCAATGTTGCTAAGAACTGGCAGCCATGGAACCGGGGTGGAACGGATGGTTCCAGAAATTATCCTCATGGAGGAATATAATTTGGAATCAACCAAGTGGACATGGGGGCTGCAGAACCATACTGGGGCACAGTATTCTGCAGTGGAATAGCATAATGCCAGAGATGATGATCGTAGTGTGGAAGCGCTCATGCCCCATGAGGAGTTGGCCAGTCTTGCAATGATGTTATTCCTCGCGCCCACCTTTGCTGCAGTTTTTATGAGATGTTTGTGAAATGACAGGGTGCGATCGAGAGTAACGCCAAGATAGACTGGCTGGGCTTCATGCCGGATTCTTGTATCGCCAAGCTGCACATTAAGCTCACGCGAGGCCGAGGCATGGTGTAGATGGAAAACAGATGATACCGTTTTTGCAGTGCTAGGGATTAGTCGCCATTTTTTACAGTAATCAGATATCAGAGACATGTCTTTCGTGAGTGTTTCCTCGAGGATGTCGAACCTGGATGCCTGAGTTGCACAGCAGATGTCATCGGCGTAGATGAACTTCCTTGAAGAAGTTTCTGGGAGGTCATTGATGTAAATATTAAATAGCGTAGGAGCCAGAACAGAGCCCTGGGGGAGGCCACTTGAGACAGGTCTCCATCTGCTAGACTTGTCACCCAGATGCACCCGGAATCTTCTGTTTTGGAGAAGAAACGATATAGTGTTGGCCATCCATGGAGGCAGGCATCTTGAGATCTTGACTAGGAGACCATGGTGCCAGACGGTGTCATAGGCTGCTGTGAGATCAACAAAGACAGCACCCGTCTTTAAATTCTTCTGGAATCCATTTTCAATGTAAGTTGAGAGGGCCAGGGCTTGTTCGCAGGTAGATCTTCCTGGGCGGAAACCAGCTTGGGCGGGTGATAGGAATTTCTCTGTAAGATGAGAAATACGTGACAGAAGCAGCCTCTCAAGGAGTTTGTAACACACGGAGAGGAGAGAAATTGGTCTATAGCTGGCGGCCAGTGTTGGGTCTTTCTTTGGTTTCAAAACCGCTATAATCTTCGCACGACGCCAAACTTTGGGCATAGACTCAGATTCCAAGATGTGGGACAGGAATGAAGCGAGCCACTTCTTTGCCGCGGGACCCAGGTTAAGAATGAGTTCTGGGGTGATGTTATCATAGCCAGCAGCTGTTCCTGGTTTAACCCTCTTCAAAGCGTCTTCCAGTTCAGACAGTGTAAAGGGAGAGAATTTTGGAGCTGGACAAGATAACCGGAAGTGGGATGACCACTCATGGGAAATTTCTCTTTTCCAGACTGGGTCGATCTTAGCACATCCAACTTGAGTTAGGTGACTGGCCACTGAGTTTGGAGATAGAATGACAATAAGTATTAGAAGGCTATCACCACCATAGAGCGATCATGACATTGGGGAATGGTATCCATATGTGTTTGACGAGATGTTTGGGTCCCTTGGAACTTTACAGTCTTCTGCATCCAGAAGGGAAAAAGAGAAAGAAAGAAAGAAAGAAAGAGAGAGAGAGAGAGAGAGGGAGAGAGAGAGAGGGAGAGAGAGAGAGAAGGAAAGAAAGGAAGAAAGAAAAAGAGAAAGAAAGGAAAAGGGAAAGAAAACAAAAAGAAAATCCTGTGGATTTCTAATAACAATAATAAAAAGATTTCCTGTCATAGTTTTAAAGGCTAATATAGTAGCCCTGACCCAAAACATCTGGACTATCAGCCTACATCTGTTATGTTCTAGAGGTGTATTCAGAACTCCTTGCCCATCAGAGTAGATAGAAGAATACTCACTAAATGATATGCTCCACACAGAAGCAAGGGCCCTTGTCTATCACCTCACAGAAACCCTAGAGTTAGGAGCTCTGGAATTTCTGGTTACTGACACCATTCCCAGTACTGAAGAGAGAGCACATGGGTTCTCCCTGCCCATACTATCATTTGCCTGCTGTTAGATGAATGGGCCCTTACACCTGGTAAGAGGCAGTGGATACAACTTCTCCCTGAGAGACTACACATACACTCACTTCAGGCCTCTGCCAAAGCACAGATGCAGATAGAGAGATTATGAGTTTCTACTGGCCTACCCTCCCACCCCACATGGCCTTTGGCACACTTATGTCTCTGCTTTGGTGTCAGAGCCTTAATGCTCCAAGAAAGGAAAAATAGGGTGCCTGAGACCAAGAACCGGGACTTGAGTGGGCAATGAGTTTCCACTGCGCTACTGACCCACCCTCCTACTCCACACAGCCTTTGGCCTTCTTGTCTTTCTGCACTGAATCTGGGCATTAAACTCCAAGAAAGAAAAAACTGCTGGGGAGGCCCAAACCAGGGACCTGGGGAATGTGAGGGCAATGAGTTTCCACTGGGCTATACACAAGCCCTCCCACCCCATGTGGTCTTTGGCCCATTTGTCTCTCTCCTTTGGTGTCAGGGTCTTAACTCTCCAAGAAAGAAAAACTCCTGTGGAAGCCCAAGCCCAAGACCTGGGACATGAGAGGGTGATGAGTTTCAAACAGGCTACGGACCCACCCTCCTACCACACAGCCTTTGGCCTGTTTGTCTATTTTGCTATCATGGCCTTAACTCTCCAAGAAAGGAAAAACTATGGAACCCCAAAATCAGGACCTGGAGCCTGAGAGGGTGATGGGTTTCCACTAGGTTATGAGCCCACACTCAGGCCCTAAGCAGCTTTTAGCCTTCTTGTCTCTCTGCATTGAAGTTAGAGCCTTAAACTCCAAGTCGGGGCCCTTAGCACTCCAAGAAAGGAAAAATCTGCTGGGGAGGCCTGAAGTCAGGCCCCGGGGCATGAGCGGGTGATGAGTTCCCATTAGGCTAAGACCCTGCCCTCCCACCTCACATGACCTTTGGCCTGCTTGTCTCTTTGCATTGAAGTTGGGGCCTTAGCACTCCAAGAAAGCAAAAAAATGCTGGAGAGGCCCGAACCAGGGACCTGGAGCATGTGAAGGTGAAGAGTTTCCACTAGGTTATAAACCTACTCCAACCTCATGAGGTCTTTGGCCCTCTTGTCTCTCTGCCAATAGCTTCAGGGCCTTAACATTCCAAGAAAGGAGAAACTCTTGTGGACCTGGGATGAGAGAGCGATGAGTTTCCACTAGGCTATGATCTTACCCTCCCACTTCACACGGCCTTTGGCCCTCTTGTCTCTGCACTGAAGTCTGAGACTTAGCGCTCCAAGAAAGCAAAAACTGCTAGGGAGGCCCGAGTCTGGGTCCTGCTGCTTGTGAGGCTGAAGTGTTTCCATTAGGTATGGGCCCACACTTCCACCCCATGCAGCCTTTTTCCCATTTGTCTCTCTGCCTTGGTATAAGAGTCTTAATGCTTCAAAAAAGAAAAAAACGGAGATGCCGAGCCCAGGGGCGTGAGTGCGATGAGTTTCCACTGGACTATAGGCCCGCGTTCCTACCCCACATAGCCTTTGGCCCATTTGTCTCTCTATGTTGTAGTAGGGACTTTAAACTCCATGAAAGGAAAAACTACTAGGGAGTCCTGTCAGGGACATGGGGCAGGTGAGGGTGGTTAGTATCCACTGGGTACTGGCACTTCCTCCCACCCCATACAGCCTTTGGCCCTTCTATCTCTCTACCTTGGCATCAGGGCCTTAATTTCCAAGAAAGGAAAAACTCTTGTTGAGGCTGGAGCTCAGGACCTGGGATGGAGTGGGCAATGAGTTTCCACTGTGCTACAGGGCCACTTCCTAACCCATGCGGCCTCTGGCCTGCTTGTCTGTCTGCCTTGGTGTCAGGGCCTTAGTACTACAAGAAAGTAAAATCGGGGGGCACCAGATCCAGGGACCTGGAGTGTGTGAGTGCAATGAGTTTCTGTCCCACATCACCCCGCGGCTTTTAGGACTCTTTTCTCTATGCACTGGTGTCATGGCCTAAAGACTGTAAGAAGTATAAAACTCCTGGGGAGGCTTGAGCCAGGGTCCTGGGGCACAAGAGAGCGATCAATTTTCACTGGGCTAGGGGCCCATCCTTCTACCACAACTGTCTTTTCACCAGCTTGTCTCCGCCCAGGCGTCAGGACCCTAAAGCTGGAAGAGCGTGGTTTCCAGAATACGAATTTAAGAGTAGGAGTTGCATCCTGTGAGAAACACAGAACTTCAATCTGATGGGGGGAATACAGCTGCAGGAGTGATGGTGTGGGCATGCTGAAGGGTCCTGTGTCCACCCCAGCCTGGCTCAATGACCTTTATGGTAGAGGCCTAGCCTTGGCCCAGAGCAGCCCTGGTCCTACTCAGAGACAAGCTCAGCCTGTGGCAAGCTTTGGGTGTGGCACAGGACCCAAGTTGTAGAGGGCTCAGTAGGCTGCTCCCTCCCCAGCATAGGCAGTAAAGGTAGCCTAGGGCTCATCAGACCCTTGCTCAGGCCAGCCAGGAGCCATTTCTTTGTCTCTGAGTTGCTGGAGGGGCCACTCTAACGGCAAGTTCATGACCCCCCTCAGCTGTGGTTCTGACCATGGCACTGACTTCAACCCAATGGCACAGCCACTCTCAAGCCTGAGGATATTTTCATTTTCAGGAAGCAATCTAGAGTCCCCCCAGATCTTACCAACTAGAGTTTGGGCTGTTGGGAAAATAGGGCTAGAGTTCCCCTATGTAGCAAATGTTTGAGGGACTTCCCCTCCACCCTAGCAGAGAGCAGAAGGGACACTGGTGGATGACAGAGTAGCTCAGCTGTTGGTGGGGGAGATGGCAGTGTCCAAGGCCTCTGGTTCAATTCCAGGCAGTGTGTGTGCAGGAGGGCTGCTTCCATTGCTTGCCCTTTCCTCTCAGTGAATT